>NC_133505.1:77677500-78302500 GCF_049354715.1 Callithrix jacchus
TGACACAACAGTAACTGCGGAAATGACTAAAATGAAGTAAAGAGGTAATTGTCATTGAATAGTTATCCCCATGGCAATAGGAATAGACTGTGAAGAGCAAAGAGTGGAAGGAATGAATGAATAATGAATGAATAAACACAATACCTATTCTGAGAACTCAGAATCAATCTGATGGTTTTGAGGATGTGCCAGAAAAGATACACAAGAGTCATGATATCAGAAATAACCAACATTCTAGCTTTGCTAGAATTTGCTAATTTGTGAGATAAAATTCTTCCTATGTTAGAAGGCAAATTTAGGGGAAATAGCCCAAGATAGCTTTAGCTTTAGCTGCTGCTTTGTTATTATCACGAAAATGGTAGCTGAACTACCCTTAAGAGGAGAATTTATACACTGTGATCAAAATAACTTTTAAAAAAATCTCCAGCTCCTGTGTGATTCTTTTTGCATATGTCACACTAAAACATATAAGAAAGTCTTTATTCTGATGAAGTCAGTAGATATCATCAAAGGAAAACTTCATCTTGCTGGAGGCATAATAACCTTTATTGAGCACTTTCTACATGTCAGGCATGGTATAGTTAAGTGCTTTGATAGATAGAAGTTTCACAACAACCCTGGGAAGATGGTATTATTAATATCTCTATTTTTATATGGAAAAAAACTGAAGCCCGGAAAGGTTAAGTAACTTGCTAAGGAACACAGCTGAGAAGTGGCAGTGCAGAGATTCTACTGCAGGCTGCCTCACCCAAAAGCCTGGGTCTGGATCTACATTAAAAAGTTTTCTGCATGCCTGGACTGAAATGTCTGGTAACTCACTATCCAAGACAACAGTCCCTGTGGACCTCTTTAATTGGTATTGGTTGCACCAAAGATCTTTAAGAGAACTTTCCAGTTCTTGGTTATAAACACTGCTTACCTCTTGTGCTGGTTTGTGGCTAGAAAGGTGATTTGACTGGGTCATCTACCACTACACTGATTTCCAGAGACAATTCTGTTGGTTTTACTGGCTAGGCAGGTGTGTTCTTTCTCCCTCTCTCCAGTCTGCGAGTGGCCCTCCCGAGGCCCATTCTTTCGTCATGGATATTCATAGAAGGCATCTGATTTTCCCGATTGAATTAATCATAGTGCTATTGACCTCTCAGGGCAATTCTACTCAATGTATGGTCCTGAGAAGGGCAAAATAGCAACACCTGGGAGCTTGCTAGAAAGGCAGCTTCTCAGGCCCCACCCCAGACTTACAATATCAGTATCTTTGGAGTGAGGGGTGGGGGGCAGAAATTGGCATTTTATCAAAATCCCAAAGCAAGTTGCAAACACATTAAAGTTAGAGAGACACCAACTTAGGGGACTCCCTATGACTGTCTCTCTTCCTCCTATTTAGAAGATTCATGGCTCTGTATATGGGGAGTCTTTCAGGACCCCGAATCAATTTCCTGGGGCACCCAGGCCAGCTACTCCCAATCTCAGCTGACTAGACATTCCCTGGCTAGAGATAGTAGATGTTGAATGTAGCCACACCTGAAAATTCCTCTTAAAATTTCTCTTCATAGAATTGTAAATTATATGTTTTTATGGAGCCCTAGTTCTCTTCAAACTCCCAAAGAAATCAATGACACCAAAGGCTTCCTCTGGGATGCTCCTGGTTACTCCTTGGCTTTGTATTTCACTGCATTAAAGAGCTTGAAGCTGAGACCAAAAAATAATAAAATAAAAAGGTCTACATAAAATTAGTTCAATTTAAGATGATGGAAATCACGGCAGCTGAAAGTGAAAGTTAAGTGATAAATTTGTGATAGAGAAACACCACTCCTGCCTTCCATTCCTTCACTTTATTCCTGGCTGCCTCCGCAATCACCTTTTCCTGAATGTTTATTTAATATTTAAGAGATTAATTTTGGTGAACTACTTACTGCCAGAGTCCAATCCCGCCAAACAAGAGTTTTATAGTCTACTTGAAGGGTTGCCATGGGTGCATAAATTACACAAAAGTAATATAAACAAAATAAGAAGTTGCAAACAAAATCACCAATTATTTACATTACAAGCTGGATGAAACTCTATATAAATAGAACCTGGAAATCTTATTCATAAGCAAGCCACAACAAACAATCTATGATTTTTTTAAAAAAGCAAACTAAACTTGAGTTTCAATCATTCAGACTACAAGCAAATCAAATGGCTGAAATTTGTTTTGCGAAAGTGGTTAGTGTAGCTTTCCTTTAACTTTAGAATTAATTTTCTTACTATTTCTTAATCTTGTAATAAAGATTTGCCCCACCTGTTTCCAAATCTCACTTCCTTCTTGTCTATCTCTGTATCTGTCACCCTATCCTTGAAGTTTTTGCATCTCTCTCCTTGTGATCACACAACTTATTTTAGAACTGGCCAGAGTTTCTTCATAAGCCTTCAATCTGGACTCCTAACACCCAGAATTTAAATTCATTTTGCATCCTGGACAAAGTAGGAATGAGAGACTTGTAAAGATAGACATAACATAAAAGCAGATGCCAAACAATAGTGAATTAGGGAAAGACAGATGTCAATAAAGTAGGAGAGAAATGAATCAATAAATACATGAGCAGAAAGCTAGACAATCAGGGAGAATAAAGATCCTATAGAAAGGGAGACAGGACTTTGCAAGATCTCAACAAAAGGACCTCAACTAAGGACCTCAACTAATCATGGTCTGGGTATCTGAAATTTAGCACTTACACTTTACAGTTAACTTGATAATTTATAAATAAATAGTGTAATTATTCTTCAACTCTGAATGCACATATCGATACCATCAAGCAGAATGTTCAAAATCATGCTTATATCAAAATTTAAGTTAAATATACTTTAATTTTCTAATATACTATTAATATCAGCTTAATTATTACATAGACTGCATATAACTTCAAATATAAAAAGAAAAAAGAACTTTGGCAAGTGGGTAGTATGGGAAAAATGGTCCATAATATAGTTTTTAAAAGCATCTCTGAATCCAATGGTTGATCCAAACAGAAGCAGATTGTCAAGTGTGCAGCCAGTTGGTCTTCTAAGAGGAACCAAGCACATAAATCTCCATTTTGGCTCTCATGGGCATCTACTATCATTTGAGCACTAGGTAAGAATTTCTAATGTCTACCTAGTATCTGAAAAATGAATTATACAAACAAACAAGCTAAATATATTGCTTAGGGATACTTACATATGTTACAATAGTCTTTTTATGACAGGAAGGAAATGTTAAACACAAAATTCAGGATAGAAGTTACCTCCCAGAAGAAGGCCACGGATTGAAATAAGGAAAAGCACCATGGTATTGATGATATTCTAGTTTTTAAATGCAGTCATGGATGTGCATTTTATTGCTAGCCATCATAACTTAATATCTGGTATAGTTTTGTATGCATAAAATATTACATAATAAAAATTTCAAACAAATCATACAGAAATTTTATTTTATTTTTAAAATAAATTTTATTATTCTACCAAATCCACAGAATGACAATTTAGAAAAAAAAAGTTGTGAAAAAGTCATGTTTGAACACAACTATATAGGAAATTAGAAAGACTTATCCCTTGAATATTTTTCTAAATGATTTGAGAGCAGAGAAGGCATCATCACTCTGCCAAAGAAGTCAAGCAAAGGACACCTGGCCCTTCTGTTTCTTGGCTGTTCATGAATGTAAGAATGAAAAGTTTGTCTTTTCTCAAAAACAATTCATAACCAATTTTTCCAGAGAAGTTTTAAGTTTAACTAATAGGCTTGGATGTGTTTCAAAATAGAATGTTTTGCTTAAATACTAGGCTACTACATAGTTTAGTTACGTTTGTGAAAACAAACAGAAATAATAAAGACTTGTTGAGTTGGTGCTTTATCTGCACATTTGAAATTAGAATATTGATATAAAAGGTAAATGAAGATTGAGCAACAATGAGGTAAATTTACAACTTCTTAAATGACCATGCACTCAATGTGACTGATTCATTGGTGTGTGGTGGGATTCAGGGCTCTTGTCAGACTCAAGGTGATGAAGTTAATCTTTATCAATGTAGCAGATTTGAGAAAAATGGAAAAACCAGTTAATACAATGTAGGATATAACCAATATCCCAAATGGTGTTGACAAGCTGCAATGGTAGATCAAGCCAAAAAAAATATATTTAATAGGAGTAAATTATAGTTAAAAAAAAGTATGCATGAAAACAAGCTAACAAAAACCAGTTACCTAAAGGGAATTTGGTTTCTGCATTAATAGAAATAGAGTGTTTAGGAGTGAAGTGATTATTCTATACTGTGAACTGGTCTGCTTATACTCAGGAAATTTTGTATTCACTTTTGAGCACCATATCTTGCAGAAGATGTTGAAGAAAACGACCCGGGATAATAAGTTTCCTTGAATCAACATAATATATGAAATAGTGGGTATCTAAACCAAGGAGGAGACGACAGGGCAAGGAAGAGAAGATGAGAGCTCGATGGGATATACAATTACTTTAGGAATCCTAATGTGAGTGAGGAAATGATTCAATTTCCACATTGTTGTTTGTGAGGGTGAAGATATGGCCAAAGAAAGAAAGGATTACCTAATAGTTATTCTTCCTTAGAGATAATTAAACTGAGGCAAAATGCTGTAAAGGAGACTCAAATATTTGACATGACTTAAATTAATTTTAGGAGTACTTCCAATCTAAAGGGCTGTGTATGTGGTTTTCAATTTATGTGCTGTTTCCAATTAATACCATTTTTTTAAGATTTAAATAATTTATTAGCTCAAATTTTTTACTTAAATTAGAACATAAAGGCAGAGCAAAAACAAGAATCAAGAGAGACTAAAGATACTGATGATAAGAAAAATATTAAAACAAAGAAAAATTAAATGTGGTGACCAAGAGAGCTTTAATGTTCCCCTCAGCTTAACTAACCTTTAGATAGGCTTCCTTTTCTTTATTTTTCTTCAATCCTACAACAAAATTGACTTCCCTTTTCTTAAAGCATTTCCTTTAGAAAACTTTCTATTGTACATTCTTTCTCTGCCTCTTTGAGATGTATATTTTCTCCCAGCCTCTTACCAGTTTAACAACCCAATAATGTCTTTCTCAAGGACCTGGAAGCTATCCCTTTGAAAGGTAATTATCAAGAAAGTGCTGCTATCTCCCAGTCTTGGAGGTGGGGAAGGAGCCTAACTTTCTTGGGCACCAATTAGCAAACACAGATGGCATAATCACAGAGAAGAACATTTGCAAATTCAGAAATAAATAACTCAATGTGCTCAACACATCCCATTGATCATCCTCCTCTAAACGTCCTCCAGCATTTTTCCACTAGCTCACTCCAGTGCTTAAAACTCTCCTGCTTTTTGTTTCAGCAGAACTTACTTCAAACTGGGGTCTCTCTCCCAGTACTGCAGTTGTCTTGAATAAATCTTCCATGCCTGTTTAACTTTCTCCAGTGCAATTTTTACTTTGACAATGGTAGCCAAGGTAAGGTCCAAGGGTCGAATGCCAGGCAAGAAACCAAAGTCTATGCAGGTACCACCATCTAACAAACACTTCTTAGTACCTCTGGCAGTCGTGATAGCAAGAAATATAGCATGTAAAGTCTAGTAGCATAATGAGGCATTGCCACAAATGACTTTAATTCAATTGAAAATGAGCTTGAGAGATATTATAAAGTTCTATGAAAGAATAATAAAGTTCTATGGTTGATGTTAGAAACCAAAGGCCCAAGAAGCATACGTAAAACTACAGAAAGTAAGAGTGAGGCAAGCAAGAAACTTTTGACACAGCTAATAGAAGGGCAAGAGGCAATTACCAGGCAGAATTAGTAGCAGAATTCTTGAGTAAATGGCACGGAGTACAAGAGGTGGAAAGAATAGCAGAGCTTGACTCTGCATCTCTTTATTACTGTGTGGTCACCATAGAGATTACACACACATACACACATACACACACACACACACACACACACACACACAAATATGTTCCAAAGAGCTGGGGGAACTAGGGTGATCCACTCTCTGCTTTAATGAGATAAACAGTAACAATAACAACCAATAATAGTGCCATGCCAAGTGTTTCACATACTGTACCTCATTTAATTCTTCCTGAAATCAAATGCAGAAGGTACTGTTATTATCCTTACTTGGTAAAGAAATTGATACTCAGAGAAGTCACACAGCAGAAGGTGAGTTGACATTTAAACTAAATCTGATTACAAACCCTATAGTCTTATATAATTAATCCAGTGGTCCTCAAATCTAGCTAAATATTAAAATTACTTGGAGTTCTATCAATATCTGAGTCCTGTTTCTGGAGATTAAGATTTAATTGGTTTGGTCAGTTTTGTGGGGAGAGGGGAAGCAGGCATAGTATAAAAATGTAAAAAATAAAATTAACTCTCCTCAAGTAATATGCTACCAGTGTTGTGAACTATTGCACTAGGCTATTCTGTTTCTCCTTCTACCATTTGTGTGGCAGAAATAATAGCATAAATCAATACTAGCTGAGACAAAACTGGCTTTTCACTGCTTCCTCACCTCCAATTCACCTTAGAAAAGGACAGTCTGGCTTCCATACTCACCATCTGAAACAGGATTAATACAGGGTGGTCGCAGAATTGAAAATTCCTGGCAGCAATTTTGCATGACTAAGTGAAAGGAAACTGTTCAAATAGCTACAGAGCTAGGAACTGATGAAACCCTGAAAAATAGGGTGTGGACCAAGCTGGCTAAGACTGACTGGACCCAATACGGCTTTGGATTTGAGCTAGGCTTCTCCTAAGACCTTATTATCTGCTCATTAACATACTAAATCACACACCCACCAGCACAATGACAGTTCCAAAAAAAGCCAAATGGGTAAAAAAGGGTGGCACCACAGTTCTGAGAAATCTTCATCTTTTTCCAGGAATTTCATCAATAGACCACTCCTTGGTTATAGAAACCCATAAATGTAGAAATCCCAAACTCCATTTCATGACTCTCTTGAGTACACCCATACTCCCCTCTCCTGAGTATGTACTTTATGCAATAAATCTCCACACTTTCACTATTTGCTGACTCATCCTTGAATTCTTACTCGAAGTTATGTTAAGAGACTGGATATCAGTTGGAATCAAGTTCTCACCGGCATTTGGGGACATCCCACAGCCTACCATTACCACATCCACTTAGACTACAGCATGCTGCTAAGACTGCCAGTTAACTCCTACCTGACAATTCCACAGTCCTTTTAATATTAGATCATCCTGCATTATTTGATGCTATGATTAGAGCATCGTTCTTGAAACTATAACTCTTTCTCATTTTGTAAAATATCTTATCTATGGAACCATCCTGTGCTTCTCCCTGGATTTTCTTCCTTGGTCCATCTCCATAACTTTAGTATTTCCCAGGTTTTCCCCAGGATTCCATATTCACCTGCTACCTTTCTCATTCAACACAATTGCATTTCTGCAGAGTTATCTCAGCCACTCCTAGATTATCAACTACCTGCTAAGAAGAGCAAACTCCACATTCCTATCCCCAGCCAAGTCTCTATCTTGGGCCTCAGTTCTACATACCCAGATGTCTATCCCAAATATCTCCACCTGATTCATTGTAGGCCAAGGGTGCCTGGACCTTGGGAATTACAACCCAGGAGCCATGGGTCTTTCATCTTATGCAGGACCTATTTTATGCATAGTGTAGGGGACATGATGATCACTGGCTCATCAGCTCCTGAGAATGAAATAAACCCGCTATGACTTCTACACACACCTCTTAAGCCTCAAGGCAATTGTCTTACTGATGTCAAAGCAAATGCTTACTAAGAGTATTATTTTAATAGAATGTTAAAGAAATAGAAGTGTATCCTACTAGGTCCTTTGCATGTTTCCAGTTCTTCTATATACAATTATTCTATTGGGACAAAAGGCAAAGAAGAAATTATTCACAATCATGTTTGGTTTCCTATTTTGTGATTCTGTCCTTTGTGCTGCTAACTATACCTAGAATACAATATTCAGGGTATTTCTCACTTCAGATATTTGAGAAATATAATTTATTTTCCAATTACTAAGTTATATATAGCTGGTGTATTTTTCCATTTCATTTCTGAGATCATATTTGTTAAAATGCACTGCCTTTAATAGAGACAAATTTTCAGTTATATGTTTCAATTTTAAGATAAATTAATGTTCATTAATTTTACTACATAAGGTGATAATACACTGAAAGAAATCACTATATTATTAGTTATTTAAAATGTTATAGCATTATTCTTAATATTTACAATATTTGTGATGATAGTGATAATAACAGGTAAGGTATTTTCTTTAGTGAAACTTCTTTTATAGTTTATATTGTCAATTACTAGAATGTTTGTCTTAAAATTTTTTCTCTAATATATCAGAACACAAAAATATTATAGCATCCTATTGTTTACTTTTACTAGAGTTATGAATGAGTAATAACTTAAAGTTATATAAATTAAGTATCTGGCTCAATAACTAAAGTCTGAATTTATGAGTTACAAACCCAGGGGGTACATGCTCAATATTAAGTAATAATTATACAGATTACATGGATAATTATATGGATGAGTGTACCATTTCATTTATAATAAAGTACAAGTGGTTTGCAATTTATATTAAGACAAAAATCCAATTAGGAGATTTGCAAAATTAGTCATTCTATTACTGAATATATTAACTTTATCATATTAAAATCATTTCCTCAGTGCTAAATTATTAAGTCAATTTCTATTACAATTTCCTTTTGCTTACAAATTAATATGTACACTATGCATGCTGGACATAATAATATTCAATAGATGATTCCTTTTTGCTTTGTAAGTTTAACATACAGCATCATTTTCACTGTCCTCCATGTAAGACATGCTGAAACTTGTCTATGAACACAGAGATACTCTAAGATATTTAATTTTTCATTTCCCACTTCAAACAAAGCCCTAAACTGGGAACTTTAAATAAGATGGTTTATAGTCTAATTTGTGATAGAAAAATTTGAGTCAAGAGTTGAAATCTATTTATTGGCTTTTTCAATCCTAATCATTTTATAGATAATTAATAGGGAAAACACTTTTGTTTCATGAGTAATTTACTGATAAGAATATTCATTAGGATATTCAGTTAGGTATGTAATAGGTATGTTTATACAAAATCAAGCAATGAATTTTACCTGTTCTTTCAAAATGGAAGCAAACTCTAATTTGTAAAATAAAAAGTCTTGCAATCAAAGTGACTGACTGAAGAGCTCCAGTTGTGTTCCTGAGTTATCGTTTCAGGAAGAAACCAAAATAACCTATACACTATCCCTGGTCAATCCTGGCAGTCATGTGTTTGGCTAGTGCCCACCTGGCCTTCTGTGACCTGCAGACATTTTCATTGACTACCAAGGAGTCCACCAGACAGTTTTTTCCCCTATAGCCTGTGGGCCACAGAAATGCCAGGGCAGGCAGAAATACCCTGAATTGTCATCACAACTTCTCTTTTTGGTTATCTAGCAGGAATAATCACATGAAATTAAGTCTCCAATCTCCACCCTTTGTCTCACATTTTCCCATCAGCACTATCTGCAGTTATCAACAGTGGAGAATTTCTAGTTTGTTATAGAGTTCAAATATTTAAAACAATAAAATAATTAAATCAGTGGAATTCTAAGAGTAAAACCAATGAGAGTATTGGTTTCCATGTGTATAGGTTAGGATTTTGTAGTCACAGGCCAAAGAACATTTCTGATAAATGATTATTATTCAAAATACACAAATAACTCTTAAAAGTCAATAATAAGACAATAAACAACCTAATTTTTAAAATGAGCAAAATATATGAGCAGACATTTCACCAGCTATACAAATGACAAGCATATGCATAAATGTTCAACATATATGTAATTAGGGAATTGCAAATTGAAACAGGAATGAGGTAGCTAACACTTGTTAGAATGGCCAAAATCTGAAAAATTAATAATACCAAATGCTGGTGAGTATGTGGAGTAACAGGAATTCTCACTCATTTGCTGGTAGAACTACAAAATGATACAGTTACTTTGGAAGATAATTTGGCAGCATCATACAAAGCTAAACATACTCTTACCATAATATCCTTCATCTTTACAGAAATGAACTAAAAACTTATGTCCACACAAAAACATGCACGTGGATATTCATAGCAGCTTTAGTCATAATTGCCAAAACTTGAAAGCAATCAAGTTTTGCTTTCAGTCAGTGAATGATAAATAAATTGCTACATCCAGACAGTGGAATAGTGTTCAATACTAAAAATAAATGAGTTATCAAACCACAAAATACATGGATGAAACCTAAATGCATATTACTAAGTGAAAGAAGCTAAAAGGGCTACATAATGAAGATTCCAACTATATGACCTTCTGAAAAAGGCAAAATTATGAAGAAAATAAAAAGATTAGTGTTTTCCAGGTATTAGGTGGGAGGGAGGAATGAAAAGGCAGAACACAAGAGGATGTTTAGGGCAGTGAAGCTGAGGTGGGAGGTTGGACTCAACTCTGGAGGTGGGGCTCAGACACCAGACAAAATTGAGTACTAGCTAAAGTAGGGATGGGATGGAAGCAGTTTTTCATAAGGCACACATGACAACACCCAGGAGTTACCACCCCTTTCTATGGCAATAACCATAAAAAAATACCCAAAATTTCCTCTTTCCTAGAAATCTCTGCATAAACCACCCCTTAACCTACATGTCATTAAAAGTAGGTATAAATATGACTGAAAAACTGCCCTGAGCCGCCACACTTAGCACACTGCCTATGAGGTAGCCTTGCTCCATAGGAGCACTCACAGAACTGTAAAATTGCTGAAGCTATAACATTGCTGCTTCAATAAAGCTGTTTTCTTCTACCCTGCCAGTGGCTTGCCTTTGAATTCTTTCCTTAGTGAAGCCAAAAATCCTCATAGGCCAAGACCCCTTTGGGGCTTGCCTACCCTGCATCAAAGCTACTATAATACTAAAACAGTGGATACGTGTCATCATATATTTGTCCAAACTCATAGAATATACAATACCAAGAGCAAATCCTAATACATACTATGGACTCTGGGTAACAGTGTGTCAGTGTAGGTTAACCAACTGTACCAAATGTACCATTGTAAGGTGGAATGTTGACAATGAGAGAGGCTATGCATGTCGTGGTGACAAGAAGTATATAGGAATTTTCTGTACTTTCCACTTATTTTTCTGTTAACCTAAAACTGCTCTACAAAAAAAAAAAAAAAAAAAAAAAAAAAAAAAAAAAAGAAAAGAAAAGAAAATCTTAAAGCAATGCCTGTTGTTCTCTGCAGACTAATACTTAAGAATTGGATGTGTTAGCAAATCAACTGCAGCAACACGTCCAATAATGAAAATAATGGCTTTAATGGACTGGGCCCACTCACTCACGCCTGTAATCCCAGCACTTTAGGAGGCCGAGATGAGCAGATCACTTGAGGTCAGGAGTTTGAGACCAGCCTGGCCAACATGGTGAAACTCTGTCTCTACTAAAAATACAAAAGTTAGCTGGGCATGGAGGTGGGTGCCTGTAATCCCAGCACTTTCGGAGGCCGAGATGAGCAGATCACTTGAGGTCAGGAGTTTGAGACCAGCCTGGCCAACATGGTGAAACTCTGTCTCTACTAAAAATACAAAAGTTAGCTGGGCATGGAGGTGGGTGCCTGTAATCCCAGCTACTCTGGAGGCTGAGGCAGAAGAATGGCTTGAACCTGGGAGATGAAGGGTGCAAATCATGCGACTGCACTCCAGCCTGGGCAACAGAGCAAGGCTCCATCTCAAAAAAAAAAAATGGCTTTACTATATTTATGTAAACCTACTACTTATAAGATATAAAAAAATTTTATTTCATGTTTCTCTTCAAGTTTGCATACTTTGTAATTTAAAATTGCTTTCCAGATGTGCACATCTGAAACTTATTTGATACTGAAATAATTCTAAAATTATAATGTATTGACAGAGCCCTAACAGAAATTCATTAATCTATGAATATTTGATATACCTTGAACGTTTAAAATATGATTGTTGTGTGATAAAGGTATAAAACCAGAAGATGCAACCTGAGCAGATGGTCAATGTCTATTTTCCAGCACCCAGGTATTAATAAATGCTGCTTGTGCCTTAGCACACTGATTAAATGACATGTGTTAGTGTTTTCTCTTTCTACTTCCTTAGGAATTTTCCTTTCTAAGAAAACTCTTGGAGATTTTTCTTAAAGTTAGATTCTAGTGCAATAAAAAAAACAAATATGAAAATAATTTAAACTCTTCCATTTTACATTTTTGATTCATTTTTTAAAAAAATTCATTGAAAAAGAAGGGTGTTGCTAAGGTATTGCTAATAGCATACCTATTAATATCTTGAGAAACACCAGTGTTCTATAGAACAGGAACTAGAAGACTCTACACTAGATGATTAAGTCCTTTCATAATAAAAACAGACATTCTATTGACAAACCTTGAGTTAACCAACAGCATCTTCTTTCATCCTGACAAATATTGACAGTAATGTAACAGTGAAGTTTGCTAGACCATAGTGTTATTTCTTCTACTCTAAGAAACACTTGCTGGAAATAGTACATGGTATATTTTTTGAAAAGCTGGTGGTCTCCTGATGTATTCATGCATGTAGATCATGTTAGAATTAGCAGAAATTATTAAAACCTGTTCTTGAAGATGGAGAATCTTCAAGAAATGATGGATATTAAATTAACAGCTCAGTACTTCATTTGTGTTATAGTTTGATAGATGAACCTCTCAGGATTTCTAATCTGATCAACCAATGACTGTCTTCCTGTCTCTATACGATATAGAGTATTTCCGACTTTGAAAAATGAGACAAGAACGCTTTAATATTTCTACTTTAAAGCGGTTGTCATATTTATTTTCATTGTGTTGTATATAGAATTTATTTGATTAAAAATATTATTTAGCTATTTATTATGATAAATATTTATTTGATAAACTATCAAATTTATTAGAATAAACTATTTGATAAACTATCAAATTTATTTGATTAAAAATATTATTAAACTTTTCAAATAATGATAGCAAAAAGCACAAGATTCTATAACTGTTAGTTTTAGAATGTATGGATGATAGTATCAGGAGACCATGTAAAACAACAAACAGCACTGTGACCACGGATCATTCAGAGAGACAGAAGATTATTGCATGATTCAGGCTTGCCAAAATTTATCAGGTTTGTTGATTTCTATCCTCTAATGAATTCATTTTCTTTACTAATGTTTCAGTTACTGAAAGAGATGAACTATAAAAGTTATTTTCCCATCATTTAATAAAATACTTCAATACTAACTGCACCTTATGATATTGATATTAAATGTGTGCTGTTGATGCAAACAAAAGTTTATATAAAAGTTACATATAGACAAAAAATAATGTAAATTTGTACTGTGAATGCAAAAGAAATTAATCTTTCGTAGAAATTATTTTTAAAAGCAGAACACTGACTTAAAAATTTTCTGGGTTTTCCTTTTCCATTGCAGACATTAGGTTAGTTCCGTCTTTTTCTGTGGTTTAGTCATATATTATTAGGTATCTAAAGATATAACAATTAAACAATCCAATCCTGAAACATATATCAGCTTGCTAAAGAAAATCACAAGATACAAAGTGAGAGCATAATTGTGACAAACTTGCTATTGCACTACTTCCGTAGAAATACAGAGAAGGACATAACAAGGTGAAAGCGTCACCAACACACTGTGAAAACAATCAGATATTTGCTTTGCCATCTTTTGTATGAATCATCCCTTTCCTTGAAATACAAATTTAAACACATTGTATCTTGTATTTCCAAAGTTAAAATAATTGAATGCTCTCAATTAAAAATAAAAAGCAATAGATGTGATAGCTCACATTTTGGGAAATATCACAGCCCTAATTTTTGAAAGAAGCTCAACATAATATTATCTATATGTTTATTTTGAATATTGTTGAGTTCTTCACCCGAATGGAAAGTACAGGGTGTGGAACTTGCAAATTCCATTGTGTAAGTTATCTTGGGAGTGTTTGATTCCATTAGTATATCTCATTTTTCAGACAATTTTCTGACCTTGTGGAGCAATTAAGGAAGACCTCTTCTTGGCTGCTTTGCTAAATGTTCTTAGTGCCATCTGCTGCATGCTTCCGGCTACTGTAGGGGGAGATTACTCTAGTTAATAGGAGTTTATGAAACTGGAAAGAGCTGACATCATATTTATCAAATGGCAGTTCATGTGTGGAAAGAAAACATACTATTAAAGCATTCTGACATAAAAAACAGTTAATAATAATGATTAGTTTTGTAATTCTTACATTAAAATTACATCCATTTCCTATATTCCACTAATTGTATTCCATTTCCTGTATAAAATGTCTATGTATAATAATTTCATCTGATAAGTGATTGAACATTAGCTATAGCTCTTCTACAGTGAAGCTATTATTATCTTTCATCTTTCCTTAATCTATAAATCTATTGTATTTGGAAGCAGCAGAAATAATTTAATGGCATTAATAAAGTCTATAGGGAGACATTCATATTGCTTTTTTAATTAATGGGCTTCTTTTTTGATTTTAAAAAAAAAGTTAATAAATAGGACAGATAGAGAAAGACATAAAAAACAGATGAGCCCATTATCCTGAAGAGTATTTCCAAAGATAGATTTTGATAGTTAACTACTATTTAAGTGGAAAGAATAGACTACTTGTGATTAGTTAGTTTTAAGGATAAGGAAACTGGTATCCAAGTATGCAACTCTATGACTCCTTAACCAACAAACGCCATTTTGAGACATGGACTGTAACTCTTCCGCAGATGGATACAGGTGATAGAACTATATCCCTTTGATTACTTCCTTACTTACTTTTTTTTTCCCTGATACAACATTCATCATTCTAAGACCTGGGGTGTGTTAGGCTGGCTGTCGGTTATGACCAAGCTCTTGTCGTATTCTGCTTCTAATCTGCCCCCTGGCTCGAATACTTAAGATTCAAGGAAGTATGTGGCTACTCCATTTTTCAGTAGATGCTGTTCCAGTTCTCACCTCACCTAGTGTGTTGTCCTTTGGATCCCTTGCAAGGGGCTTGGTAATTTCAACAAGATTTTCTCACTTGCTTTAATAAGCATGATGGCATGCTTTGTGGCAATGATTATGTAGTTTAATTTTAATAGTCTGGTTTATTATCTAAAATGTGTAAGTATGATGTTCAAAGAGGACTTCCTCAGTCTTTATCTCTTAAACTGTCTACTAACAACGGTTACTCTGTAACAATCGCTTGAGCTGGTTTTTCTTTTCATTCCAGAGAATTATGCCTTTCTTTTATGTTGTCTACAGAGCATTCTCATCTGGCAGATAATTAATATATTCAAGATTCTTATTCCCTGTAGTGTTTTTAAATCGTCACTTCCTAAAAACTACACAAGCCATTTCTTCAATATTGGGAATGAAGCAAACTGTGCTGTAACACAAAAGGGGTTTAATTATGTATAAAACGAATCATAGTTGCAAAATGATAAAGAAATTAGAGGCATTATAGTAAAAAACTGCAAGGGAAAACATGATCAAAAGCACTGAAAGCTAATAACAAATACATTACAAAAAATACTTAGATTGACAGAACTCTTTTAAAAAATATCAGTCATTGCTTCTAAAAGCCAACTGATATACAGTTGATCAAAAGCTTCAACACCAACCAGTGCCAGGTATGCAGGAACAATTCTTTCTCAGAGACCCTTTTTCAGTGTTTTAACAAGTATAATCCATCTAATATCTATCTGCAGAAAAGTGGCAAGGCATTCCCAAGGCTTTCTTGGTTTGGGCTTTGATGCCTAAAATTTAAACTGCCATGGGTGAGACCTAAATATGTGAGGCTTGCATATTTTTTCATCTGTTGAATGTAGTGTATGTAACTTTAAGACAGCATAGTTGTTTTGATTTCCTTTTCAATTCATTTTTCTTATTGTAATATTCACTCTATTTTGTTGACTAAATTAGATCAAATTAATTTTCACAACATAAGAAGCAGTACAGTGTAGGAAAATATTTTCCATTTTGTTATGTTATAAAGCACTACCCAACCCAATATAATCACTTAATGTTAGTATTAAAAAGGCACCTCTAATCAGCCTTTCAAAATAACGAATTAATGTGCCTAAAAATATAAAGAATGCTTCTCATGTGAACATGGCCATGGAAGTCACCATTTTTCCCTTTTCCTACTGGAAAATATAGAAAATCAACAAGAATTAAAACAAAAACCTGAAACCCACATTTTTTAGTGAATCTAGGAGACAAATATATTCTTAACTCAAACTACATTTAAGGCAGCCTAAGGCAAAAACAATTTACATCACTACCAGCAGTGTACAAGAGTTCTAGTTCTTCCGCAACTTCACCAACATTTGGCATGGTCAGTATTTTCAATTTGATTCATTCAAATAAATGTGTAATTTTATTTTGTTATAATCTTAATTTATATTGTGCTAATGCGTTAATGCCGAAAACATTTTCATATCTTTATTTGCCATTTGACTATATTTCTTGAAGTATCCATAAAAATATTCTATTTCAAAATTGAGTTGTTTTTCTTAGTATTGTGTGTGGTTAATTTAAATTTTGCTAATCTGGTGGTAGGCAGTGGGGGTAGTACTATTACCTCATTAAGACTATAAGTAATATTTTCTTAATTATAAATGAAGTTAAAAACATTTTTAAAGGTTTATTGGCCTTTTTGACATCTTTTGGGGAAAATGCCTATTCATGTTATTTTTCCCATTTTTTTCTATTGAATTTTCTCTTTTTATTGATTTGTAGGAGTTCATTGTATGTTATGGGTATGAATCTTTTCTCTGTTAGCAAACATCTTCTCCCACTGTGGCTTATCTTTTAGTAGTTTTATAGCACCTTTTGATGAACAAAATTCTTATTTGCTTTAGAAAACTTTTTTTTGTAGAGTCAGGATATCCCTCTGTTGCCCAGGCTGGTCTCAAACTCCTGGTTTCAAGTGATTTTCCTGCTTCAGCCTCCCAAAGTGCTGAGATTACAGTGTGAGCCACCACACCTGGCCCCAAATTCTTACTTCTAACATAACCATGTTTACTAATCTTTTCCTTTGTGGTTAGTACTTTTTATGTTGTATTTGAGAACTATTTTTCTCCCCAAATATAATGAATGTAGTATCCAAACTTACTTCCAAAATGTTCTCATTTTGCCTGTCCCATTAGGTGCCTCATCTACCCATGAAATGGTGTCAGTTAAGGGTCCACTTTAATTTTTTTCCCACATAGTACTCAATTATTATTGCACCATTTATTTTTAAAACGTTCTTTTCCACTGCTTTACACTGCTTAATTCAGTGCTTACAATTGCATGACTATTTCTAGGTGCCGTCTTCTGTCCCATTGGGCAACCTTTGTTATTCTATATTGTGTTAATATTACTAAGTCTTGATATCTGGTAAAGATATACGCTAATTTGTCATATTTTACAGCTAACATGTATATCATTTTGCTTTTTATTCCGTTATGCATCTCACATCTTCCATGGAGGGTCATCTTATTCTTATTAGGTAAATCCTTTAGAGTTTCAGTTTAGTGCAGTTTGGAAGGTAGTAAACACCCTTATTTTTCTGTGTATCTGAAGATGCCTTTATTTTATCTTCACTTTGGATGACAGCTTCACTGGCTACCTATCTTAAAACTTTTTTTTTTTTTTTTTGAGACGGAGTTTCGCTCTTGTTACCCAGGCTGGAGTGTAATGGCGCGATCTCGACTCACCGCAACCTCCGCCTCCTGGGTTCAGGCAATTCTCCTGCCTCAGCCTCCTGAGTAGCTGGGATTACAGGCACGCGCCACCATGCCCAGCTAATTTTTTGCATTTTTAGTAGAGATGGGGTTTCACCAAATTGACCAGGATGGTCTTGATCTCTTGACCTCGTGATCCACCCGCCTCGGCCTCCCAAAGTGCTGGGATTACAGGCTTGAGCCACCGCGCCCGGCCTTAAAACTTTTAAGTTAGTGTTCTACTGACTAGCATCCTTAGTTGCCATTATGAAGATGTCAGTCAAACTGCTGTTCTTTTGGAGGCAGCTCATCTTTATTTTTCTGTTGTATTTAACATACTCTTTTGCTTAGGCATTTGCATTTTCACTATTGTACGTCTACATGTTTGTATATTTTTAATTCAAATTTTATTGAGATAATTATAGATTCACATGTAGTTATAAGAAAAAATACAGAGGCTGGGTGCAGTGGCTCACGCCTGTAATCCCAACACTTTGGGAGGCTGAGGTGGGAGGTTCTCTGGAGCCCAGGAGTTCAAGACCAGCCTAGGCAACATAGTGTGAACCCTTCTCCGCAAAAAAAAATTATATATATATATATATTAGCCAGGTGTGGTGGCATATGCCTGTAGTCCTAGCTACTCAGGAGTCTGAGGCAGGAGGACAAGTTGAGGCTGCAGTGAACCATAACTGTGCCACTGCCCTCCAGCTTGGGCCAGAGTGATAGTCTATCTTTAAAAATAATAAGAAATAAATAATGCAGAGATATTTTATGCATACTTTCATATTTTTCTCAATGTTAAAATTTTGTAAAACTGTAGTATAATGCCAAAACCAGCATTTATACAATCTACCAATCTTATTCAGATTTCTCTAGTTTTACCTGTACTTATTTGTATGCATGCATGCGTGTGCTTAGTTACGTACACTTTTATTACATGCCTAAGTTATGTGTCCATTACCTAAATCAAGATAAAGAATAGTTCCAATACCACAAGTATTCTTCATTTTGCCCTTTTATAACCACATCCATCTCCCTACTACAGTCTCCTGGCTCTAAGGGAACAAACTATAAAGATCAATTTCTACTCATATTATTTTAGATCTTCCCAGTCTGTGTGTTCTGTGTCTTTTAGCATGTCTTTTGCACTTTCTATCTTTTTGTAGCTTCATGCTGTGATCTGAAAAGTTTATTCTAACCTATCTTTCAGCTCACTGATTTTCTTTTTAGTCTAGTCTGTTGTTAAAACTTTCCAGTGAGTTCTTAATTTTAGTTAGAGTTTTAGGGGAAGAATATTGGTTTGATTTTCTTAAAATCAGTAACACTTCTGAAAATAACTTTCTGTTTTTTCTTTTTCCCTCCCTCCCTCCTTTCTTAGTTTCTTTCTCTCTCTCCTCTCTCTCTCTTTCCCCCTCTCTCTCTCTCTTTCTTTCTTTCTTTTTTCAGGATCTCCCTCTGTCATCCAAGGCTAAAGTGCAGTGGTTCAATCACAGCTCACTGCAGCTTCCACTTCCAGGGTACAAGCAATTATTGTGCCTCAGCCTTCTGAGTAGCTAGGGCTACAGGCATGCACCACAACCACCAACTAATTTTCATACTTTTAGTAGAGATGGGGTTTCACCAGGTTGCCCAGCCTAGTTTTAAACTCCTGGCCTCAAGAAATCTGCCTGCCTTGGCCTTCCAAAGTACTGAAATTACAGGCATGAGCCACCGTGCCAAACTTAACTTTCTGTTTCTTAAGCTTGTTTTGACCATATATATTTTTGCTTGTAAGTATAAGTTGTTTTATACTATGTCTGTTAATTTTAATATCTGAATTTTTATGGCTCTCTATTGTCTATTTTCAAGCAAGGGCTTCTGTACTTCTGATTCATACTTATTCTGAGGATATAGCACTTTTCAGACTCCCCAGTTAGGTAGAAACTGATTTTTGAAGTGTGTTCCCTTGTATCAGGAGGCTGCTAAAACCACAGTTCAGTTTCACAGCTGTTTCTTTCAATAGATAAATACCCTCTGGGCAAAAGCAAGTTTTAGTTTGGGACTTAACTCTCTGAATTTTTAGTTTATCCTAGATTTTTGCCAGGCAATTCTTAACTATCTTGCTAGCTCACTTACACTTTTCAGAAATGTTTGAACCGGGCTGGGCACGGTGGCTCACGCCTGTAATCCCAGCACTTTGGGAGGCCAAGGCGGGTGGATCACGAGGTCAAGAGATCAAGACCATCCTGGTCAACATGGTGAAACCCCGTCTCTACTAAAAATGTAAAAAATTAGCTGGGCATGGTGGCGCGTGCCTGTAATCCCAGCTGCTCAGGAGGCTGAGGCAGGAGAATTGCCTGGACCCAGGAGGCGGAGGTTGCAGTGAGCCAAGATCGAGCCATTACACTCCAGCCTGGGTAACAAGAGCGAAACTCCATCTCAAAAAAAAAAAAAGAAAAGAAATGTTTGAATCATTTTATCTAGCTCTTTAAGTTGTTACTTCAGGATATTATAGGCCCACCATATATTATTCTGTATTATTTTAAAGTTTGAATCATGTAAAATAGTATGAATTTAGAAATTACACATGCACACACACCCTCACAGCACATACAGGTCGAGGAAGGACTCTGAAGATGCATTTGTGAGAGTAGGAAAATCTGGGAGAATTTTATCAAAGCTATCCATGCCATAATACTCTGTAAAATCAGCCACACAACCATGGAGTCTGTGTTTTGCTATTTACTTTTGAGGCTTAAAAAAAAGATGTACAGATTGCCAAAACTTCTTGGCACAAATACAACTAAAACACAGAATGGAGCTTGGGGTAAAGGAAAACAGATTTATTTTCCATATTAATCACTTAAGTTCATTTACTACTGAATGTTTCTAAGGTAGTTGAGTTTAAAGTAATCTATTGGTTATTTTTTTTCTTTAGTTTTAAAATTGTGCTTTCAGATTAGCTAAAAGGAAAGATAATAATGGGTAGTGTTTCATTCAGTGTGTCTTCACTAGTGTACTGAACTCTGGAAAAGTCACTAAATGGAGTCTACAAAGATAAGAGAGTGAGAAGAGTCCTACACAAGAAAGTTCATGCCTTGATCTATAATCAAGTGAAGACAGACTTCTATAAGGCAGTAGCAACTTCAAAAAGCAATAGCTAAGTGGATCCGAAATGCAGCCCCTTGGTCAGCAATTATGCCTTAAGCAAAAAGTTATAAATTATAAACTGCTTAAAGAGGAAACAATTAAGGTAGCACTAATAAGGAAAGACAAAAAGACCCCCAAAAAGCTGAGGGGAAAAAACAAGAGCATATATTTGACAAAGATGTTTCTATTTAATAGCCGGTAAATAAAACAGCAATTTAAGTGGTAGTAATACTGACTGAAAAACAGTAAGATATTTTGACATCAAAAGAACTGTAATTTAAATGAAGACAAAAGATGATTCAAGGTATCTCTAAGTCCCATTAAACAGTGTCTGTAAGTAAAAGATTGTCTGTGAACAGACAGCAGATTGTCTCAATCAAGCTGTGCTTTAAGATAGTTTAACCCTGTATGTAAAGCAATCTTAGAAGGTCAAGAATAGTAAAGATTGCTGAGCTGTCAGTATGGCGCAGTTTGTCTCTTCTCCCCTTACCAAAAAATGGCTTCTCCTTTACCAAAAAGACATTCAAGAAATTAGAAATGGGTTGGCTTATTCAGAATCAGATCTACTCTGATAGCCTATGGGATATCTTATAGGAAATGAACTAATAAAATTTCTCTTAGTTATCACATTTTGAATATGAGTTTTTCTTCCACCACTTACTGAAGACAGTTTCTTTCAATTATTTTCATTAAATATTCTGTCGATACAAAAATACTTATAAAATATATGTAAGGTAAAAAAATAGCAATACAACACTTAAACAAACACATGTTTACCTACAACCCAGTTTAAGAAGAAACACAGTATTACTATCACTTTGCAAATCTCATAAATACTGTTCATCAGTCTCATCCCATTTCCTGGCCCTTCCTACCATTCCAAGTAACCACAATTTCTATACCATTCCTTTGTTACTAAATCGTTTTTTAAAATAGCTACCAAATATGTGTGTATATGCAAACAGCATATTGTTTACTTTTGCATGGTTTAGTATAGTAGTTAAATGGAATTATGAACTATAGCAAAATCTTTTTGAATTTGGCTTTATTGTTTTTATTATAAGATTCATGTTGTATGTGGTTATAATTCATTCATTGAACTGCTACTTACTGTTCCATCGTAGAAATATCCCACATTTTATTTATTCAGTCTACTATTGGGTTGTTTCCAGTTTTTTGCTGTTAACAGACAGTGCTTTTAAAGACATTCTTGCACATATTTTTGGTATCCATATGCATGTGATTTGGGGAATATATAGACAAAAGTAGAATTGCTAAATCATAGGATTGATGCATCTTCAGCTCAATTGGAAAACATAAAATGCTTTTGAAGTGATGGTTCAGATTTACATTCCCACCAAGAACACATAGTGGGCAGGCGGTTCTGTATACTGGGCAAAATATGATGTTCTCAGATTTTAGTATTTTTGCCAGTCTGGCAAATATGAGTTAGCTTCTCTTTATGGTCTTAACTACCTTTACCCTCAATCTTAAAGATATTGAATATTTTATATATTTTCTGTTTCAAGCGAAATGACTCTTCAGATTTTGTTTTCCTTTTATTCTTTTTGACCCATTCATTGGATTGTTTGTCTTTTACTTGTAAATTTTGTGGTTTCTTTATATATTCTAGACTCTAATGCTTTGTCAGTTATATGCATTGCAAATATCTCCTTCCAAATTTAGTTGTCTTTCTATTTACTTTACAATTATTTTGAGCAAAAGTTCTTTATTTTAATTTGCCCATTGATATATTTTGGGGGGATCTTCCTTTAAAAGCCTTCTCTGTGCTGTGGGCATATTCTCCATCATTACAGCAGTTGAAAATTATTTTTATGTTTGGGTTTAGGCCCAATTTTATTTTTCTCCATAATTTTTCCAATACCTTTTATGTTTTAGTCCCTTAATCATCATTAACATAAAATATCAATTCATCATCGAGTGAGTTTATATGTGTTTTATTCTGTTTCAGGGCACTCTTCTATTTTGTTGACTGGCTTAATTACTATTGTATTATAATTATCCTTTACAAATTATCTAAAAAAGACACCTTTATTCTTTTCAGGGTTTTCTGGGCTATTTAGGGCTCTTTGCTCTTCGTACAAATTTTAGAATTAGTTTGTCAAGTTCATAATAAAATAAAAAGCAAGCAAACAAAAACACAATTTGCCAGAACGTATACTAGAATTGTAATGAATTCATAAATGGAAAAGAAAACTAATATTTTATAATATTGTATCTTTCAATTATAAACATGGTGTGTCTCTCCACTTACTTAGGTTTTGGTCTTACTTAATACTTTTCAGTTAAGTTTGAAATTTTTTACCATTAATATTTGTATATTTTTTGGTAATTGATTTTTAATTTTTTAATGTTATGCTAAAGGTTATATTTCTTTGATTCAATTTTCTCTTTGTTGCCAATATATAGAAGTATGGCTAAAGATTTTTATTAATTCATGTGTCCGGAAGTCTTGATAAATGTACTCATAGCAGGGGGTGGGGGCATTGGGGAGGAATAGCATTAGGAGAAATACCTAATGTAGTTGATGGAGTGGTGGATGCAGCAAATCACCACCATGGCATGTGTATACCTATGTAACAAACCTGCATGATCTGCACATGTACCCCAGAACTTAAAGTATAATTTAAAAATTAAAAAAAGAAAAATAATGATTCTTTAGAGGTTTCTACACTTAAAAAAACATACAATCTATGACAAATATGGTTTTATTTTTCCCTTCTAAACTTCATAGATTTTTTAGTCTTCCCTGCTTATCTTCATTTGCCAGGGCAAATGCCCAACTAGAAGTGGTGACAGCAGGAATCCCTGTTTCTGTCTTATCTTAAAAGGGACATGGATGAATCTGGAAACTATCATTCTCGGCAAACTGACACAAGAACAGAAAACCAAACACCGCATGTTCTCACTCATAGGCGGGTGTTGAACAATGAGAACACATGGACACAGGGAGGGGAACATCACACACAGGGGTATGTTGGGGGCGGGCGGCCAGAGGAGGGCAGCCAGAGGAGGGACAGCAGGAGGTGGGGAGGTTGGGGAGGGATAACACTGGGAGAAATGGCTGATGTAGGTGACTGGGGTAATGGAGACAGCAAACCACCATGGCATGAGTGTACCTATGCAACAATCCTGCAAGATCTGCACAGGTGCCCCAGAACTTAAAGTACAATGACAAAAAAAAAAGGAATGTTTTCAAAATTTTATCATTAGGTAGTCTCTGGGGTTTCAAACATCTTTAACAGGGAAGTTTTCTACTCTCAAATCTTAGTTTGATAAGAGCTTTAACACATACAAAGGTTTAATTTGATCAAATTCTTTATCTGCATCCATTTAGATAATTATACATTTCTCCTAAATGTGTTAATGTGGTATATTACTGAAACTTATTTTCTATTAAACCACTTTATATTCCAAAATGAACACACATTTGCCAGAATGTTTATTACTTTTAAACAAGATTGATCTTTTCTTTAAGATGTTAACATCTATGTTCACAAGTTAGTTTGGACAGTAACTTTTTAAAAATATGTTATCCTCATAAGTTTCAGAACCAAGTTAATGAAAGCCTTGTAAAAACAGCTAGGAATAGCTCATTATTATTTTCTCTATATTATTTTAACCATCACAGTATTAAAGGGTCTTCAAAAAGGAGTTTCTTGAGATTTTGTTCTTTATTTCTTCTAATAAAAATGGGATGTATACGCAGAACGTGCAGGCTTGTTACGTTACATAGGTGAACATGTGCCATGGTGGTTTGCTGCACCTACTGACCCCTCCTCTAAGTTCCGTTCCCTCACCTCACACTCCACAACAGTGTGGGTTGTTCCGCTCTCTGTGTCCATGTGTTCTCATTTTTAAACTCCCGCTTATGAGTGAGAACTTGAGGTGTTTGGTTTTCTGTTCCTGTGTTAGTTTGCTGATACTTCCTCTATTTTTATAGTTTAAAATAGTTTGTATAGGATTGGAATTACTTCATCTATTTTTTTTTGAAACGGAGTTTCGCTGTTGTTACCCAGGCGGGAGTGCAATGATGCGATCTCGGCTCACCGCAACCTCCGCCTCCTGGGTTCAGGCAATTCTCCTGCCTCAGCCTCCTGAGTAGCTGGGATTACAGGCACGCGCCACCATGCCCAGCTAATTTTTGAGGACATACATGTCTCTACTAGACATACATGGTCACCATGTTGACCAGGATGGTCTCGATCTGTTAACCTCGCGATCCACCCGCTTCGGCCTCCCAAAGTGCTGGGATTACAGGCTTGAGCCACCGCGCCCGGCCTACTTCATCTATTGAATGTTTGCTGGACTTTATGAATAAAATACTGGAAGCATTTTTGGAAGAGTGTATGAGAAGGAAGACTTTTAAATACTGATTTTATTTTTTTAATAGTGACAACTCAATTTGGGCTTCCCCCGTCCCCATTTCTTCTTAAGTTAGTTTGATTTCTATTTTTATAGAATTTTGTCTATTGTACCTAACACTTTAAATTTATTGGTTTAATATTTGAATAATAACTTGGCTTAAATTACACAGAATAGTTATGTTTCCCATCCCCTCCACTGCTAATAGTATTTTTTACTTTTTTCTCCTTTGCACAGTCTAACAGTTTGTGAAGTTTGACATTTATTTCCAATAAGTTTTGGCTTTGTTCATCTCTGTTCTTTTACTTGATTTTCTATCTTCCACTTTTCTATTTTTCTTTCCTTTGATTTTTCTATTTTATATGTCTATTTTCCTTTCATTTGATTTTCTGTTTGGGGGGATGAATTCAGGGTTTTTTTCTGTTATTAATTTTTAAACTCATTCATTATGAGGCTTTTACAATTTTCTAATGTATTTAGAAATACATTATTTAATTTAAATTATTTAATTTTATATAATTTAAAACAAAAAGATTTGAATTATTTTTTAATATTTTTTAGTAACTGCGTTAGCTTTCTCACATAAGTTTGTATGCAGCATTTGTATTATCATTCAGTTTCCAGTACTTCCTAATTTTCATTATGATTTCTTCTTTGACCTTTGTGTTTTTAGAAATATTTAACTTCTAAAAGTGTGACTTTTTCCTAATCTTTTTGTTAATTACTTCTCACTTAATTATACTGTGGTCAGGGAATATGTTCTGCCTGATTCCAGTCATTTGAAGTTTGGTGAACCATGCTTTATGGCACAATATGTGGTAAGTTTTGTAAAAGTTCTAAGTGTCCTTGAATGGAATAAGTATTTTGCTGTTGATTCATTAGGTTAAACTTGTTAATTGTGTTATCCAAATATTCTGTGCTCTCACTGACTTTACATGTCTAATCTCTCAATTACTAGACAAATGTGTTAAAATCTCCCAGTCTTATGGTGTATTTGTCTTTTCATCCTTTTCGTTTTATACGCGCACACATACATAAAAGACTGTGGTTTTAAGCAGATGTATACAAATCGGAAATCTTTAGTCTTACCAGTAAATTGAAACTATTATCCACTTTGCATATACTCTTTCATCTCTATTAACATTTTTGGCCCTGAAACACATTTTGTCTGTATTTACATAGTTATATAGTTATACCATTCTTTTTCTTTTTTCAACTTTTTTTTCTGAGACAGGGTCTCGCTCTGTCACCCAGGCAGAGTGGGTTTTTTTTTATTTTTTATTTTTATTTTTATTTTTATTTTTGGAAGAAAATCACTTTATTCTAATTAACAGACAAAGAATAAAATCATCATAGCTACGGGGCAGCTCGGCCTTTAGACGTGCAACAACCTGTGAAGAGCTCAGCGGCTTTTTTTTTTTTTTTTTTTTTTTTTTGCCCGTGTCTGTCATCAGCAAAACAGGTGAGGGAGAAGTTTGAAGAGTGATGACCCTAGAAGTTATCTGAGTTTAAACCTGGGAACCTTAAGGCACAGAGCAGAGGATTTGGGAGCTGAAGAAAAAGACTCTCTTCAGCTTCCAAAAGTGCTGTAATCTTGGCTCACTGCAACCTCCACCTCCCAGGTTCAATCAATTCTCATGCATCAGCCTCTGGAGTAGTTGAATTACAGGTATGTACCACCAAGCCTGGCTAATTTTTGTATTTTTAGTAGAGACAGGGTTTTGCCATGTTGGCCAGGCTGATCTTCAGCTTTTAGTCTCAGCGGTGATCTACCTGTCTTGGGATTACAGGTGTGAACCACCACTTCTGGTCCCAGGTTATATTTTAGGTATATTAGGTACATATGCAGGTTTGTACATGGGCATATTGCATGATGCTGAGGTTTGGGGTACAGATCCCATCACCTAGGTAGTGAGCATGGCATCTAATAGGTAGTTTTTCAATCCATGCCCCCTTTCCATCCCCTTCCCTCTGGTAGACCCAGGTATCTATTTTCCCTAAATTTATGTTCATGTGTGCTCAGTGCTTAGCTCCCACTTACAAGTGAGAACATGTAGCATTTGGTTTTCTGCTCTTGAGTTAATTCACTTAGGATTATGGCCTCCAGCTATTCCATCTTGCTACAAAGGGCATGGTTTTATCTTATTTTGTGGCCGCATAGTACTCCATAGTGTATAAGTACCGCATTTTAAAAATCTAGTTCATCACTGGTGGACACTTAAGTTGACATTGACCTTGTTAAAAAATTTTTAGCTAAGTCTCCAAAAGCAACTACAGCAAAAGCAAAAATTGACAAGTAGGACCAAATTAAACTAAAGAGTTTTACACACCAAAAGAAACTATCAACAGAGTACACTAAACATATTTGCAAACTATGCATTCAACAAAGGTCTAATATTCAGAATCTATAATAAATTTAAACAAATCAACAAGCAAAAAAAAAACCATTAAAAAATAGGCAAAGGATATGAACAGACACTTCTCAAAATAACCATTTATTTTTTGACTCACATTTTCCCAGCTTTGCCCCAACCATTCATACTCAAACTGTTTCCTGAAGGTTAAGGCAGGTCTTTCATTTTGTAATCAAGACTGAAAATTCTTGTCTTTTACTAGATCATTTTAACTGTATCATTAGATTTTTATATTCCTGCAGGTAAAATTAGGATATGTAATATCCTAATAGTAATAATATAAAAATGCAGATTAATTTCCCCAAACATCAATAAAACACTCTTACACTCATATAACAAGCCACTAACGACTTCTGAATTATGTAACGCATTTAAAACACAACTTTTGGAATGATTTAATGGCTTTGCTTAATGGGCCGTATATTGACTATGTTGTGTCTAGCATATTTTGTAATGGATGCAAATTTCCTCGACTTTTTATGTTCAATAATAAATGTGTACTGTTAGGTAACAAAACAAACAAATCATACGTTTAATACGGTAGGAACACTATCTAAATTGGATTTAGGTGTTAGTGCCTTCAGACAACTGGCAGGCACAAACACAGAAGCTAAACCATGAGGAAAATCATATTAGTTAGAAACAAAATATTATCAGGATAAAAGCTTAGATACTCAGCAAGAACCATAAAACCTCCTTCCTGAACATACACACAAGTTGACATTTTTGCTGGTGCAACTGTGAATATATCATAGTTTTCATTTCAGATATTAGATCACTACAAAAGTAATTGTGGTTTTTGCTACTGAAAGTAATGGCAGAAACTGAAATTATTTTTGCATCAACCTAATAGCAAATTTTTGATAAAACATTTGCAAGTCATTACTGCAAATATCTAAATGTTGAGAGTTGAGAAGAAAGGGGTATTTATTTGGATTTATTTCTGCTATCCTGTTTTGAGCTATTTGTCCCGCTTTATCTGTTTCTTTTTCTAATTTGTTGTTTTGGGTTGTCTTCTTAAATATTAAGTGGATATTTTCCTCACTCATGTTTTCCTTCACCGATTTGTAAGTTAAATATTCTATTTCTATGTGTTATTGGTTACCTTAACATTTTCAACATGTATACTTATAAAAATCTGAATGTACAATTTTTACTCCTTTAAATAATGATTTTATTAAATCTTTAAGTCTGATCACTCCTTCCAAACTTATATGTAATGACTGAATACCATAGCTTACCTTCTTTTAAACCCCCCAAAAATTGTTTTAGGTATTCAATGCTGTTTATATTTACCCACATATTTACCTCTTTCTTTGTTTTTTAATCCTTTTTCTATCTTCCATGTGGAATTGGTTTCATTTTCCTGGAGTCTATCTTTTGAATTTTTTTAAGAGTGTTTTGGTTGTGAACTTTCTCACCTTTTCCTCACCTGATAATAATGTTATTTCTTTTTCATTCTTCAAAATTATTTTTGCTAAGTATATAATACTACACAGATAGGCATTTTCTCTCATCCCATCAAAAAGACTCCACTGTTGCCTGGTTCCCATTATTGTTGCTGAGAAATCAATTGTCAATCAAAATATAGTTCCTTTTTCTCTGGTAGTTTTTTTTCCCAATACATAATAGAACTATGTAATTTTAGGGTACATGTGCTATTTTGATACATGCATAAAATGTGTAATCACCAAGGCAACTGGAACACCCGTGACCCCCCAAATTCACCCTTTCTTTATGTTGGGAACGTTCCAATTCCTCTCCATCAGTAATTGTCAACTATGTGACGAATTATTGTTAACTATAATCATCCTGCTGTATCTTAGAACACTGGATCTTATTTCTTCTATCTTTAACTGTAATTTTACACCCGTTTAGCAGTGTCTGCCTCCCTCCTATTTTTCTCAGCCTCTGGTAACCACCAATCAACTTTACTTCACAAGATCCACTATTTTAGCTTCCACACAAGTGAGAACATGTGGTATATGTCTTTCTGTGCCTGCTTATTTCATGTAATATAATGACCTCTACATTTATGTTGCTGCAAGTGACAGAATTTCATTATTTTTGAGGCTGAGTAATATTTCACTATTTATATGTACCCAATTTTTTGTTATTAAAGTTTTAATTGATATCAGTACAGGAGATAGAAAGAAATTATTTAGGCAGACAGTGAGGGCAAAAGAGTCCTCAGCAGAACTTCCCTTCTAACAAAAAGCAGCTCAAGAAATCACTTTTTTTTCCCTAACAAAAACGAGCCTAAAAGATCAAGCAAACGTAGATAAGGAAACTGGAAGCTTGTATGGAGGGATGTTAGCAGCTGCACAGAAAGAAAAGGGCTACCTGGGGGCCAGGCATGTCCACCATGGGGAGTCCACCTCCCCTCTGTTTTAGCACATACACAGTAAGAAAGAAATGGGCAACATGGACAAGCTCAGGCAGAGAACCCACCTGCAGAATAAAAGATTGGGGTGGGGGTTGCCAGAGATTCACGCCCTGTGCAGATGGCACACCAGGTCCTGTGTTTTTCATGCCCTGTGGAAATCAGACACTGCCTCCTGACTAGTTCATCTATTAAAACACCTGCATTTCGTCTCAGATCAGCAAACCATTTTTCTGGGACTCTTCTCTGTAGCAGAGAGCTATTCTCTTTCTTTTGCCTGTGAAAGTCCCACTTTTAACCTCACTCTTTGTCCACATCTTTAATCTCCATGGTCATGAGACAATGAACCTCGGATGTTACCCCAGACAATGAAGCTGCTTCAATATGTTTTGAGGGTACATGTAATATTTTGATACTTGTATATAACGCATAATGATCAAATCAGGGTAATTGGGATATCCATCACCTCAAACACATATCTTTTCTTTGTACCACATTTTCTGTATCCATTTATCCACTGATGGGCACAAGTTAATTCCAATATTTCAGTTATTTATTTTTAATTTTTATGAGTATGTACAAGGTATATATATTTATTGGGTACATGAGATGTTTTGATACAGTCATACAATGCATAATAATCACATCATGGAAAATGAGAAACCTGTCCTGTCAAGCAGTTATCCTTTGTGTTACAAACTATCCAATTATGCTCTTTTAGTTATCTAAAAATGTACAATTAAATTATTATTACCTATAGTCACCCTGTTGTGCTATTAAATAGTATTATTTATTCTTTCTTTCTAATTATTTTTTCATTCTTCATTCTTTCTATTTTTTGTATCCATTAACCATCTTCACCTCCCCAGTACCACCCACTACCCTTCCCAGCCTATGGTAAGCATTCTTTTGCTGTCTATCCCCATGAGTTCAATTGCTTTGATCTTTAGATCCCATAAGTAAGTGAGAATATATAATAATTGTCATTCAGTGCCTGGCTTGTTTGACTTAACATAATTACTTCCATTCTGTTTATGTGGCTGCAAATGGTGAGATCTCATTCTTTGTGGTTGGATAGTACTCCACTGTGTATATGTGCCATGTTTTCTTTCTCCATTCATCTGTTGATGGACACTTAGGTTGCTTTCAAACCTTGGCTAATATGAAAAGTACTGCAACAAAAATGGGAGTGGACATATCTCTTTGATATACTAATTTCCTTTATTTTGGATATGTAGCCCAGCAGTAAGATTGCTGCCTCTATTTTTAGATTTCTGAGGAACATCCAAACTGTTCTCCATAGTGGTTGTACTAATTTACATTCCCACCAACAGTTTATGAGAGTTCCCTTTTCTTCACTTCCTCACCAGCATTTGTTATCGTCTGTCTTTTTGTTTGTTTGTTTTGAGACAAGGTCTGGACCCAGACCCGAGTGCAGTGGTGTAATCTTTGCTCACTGCAACCTCCACCTCCTGGGCTCCAGCCATCCTTCTACTTCAGTCTCTCGAGTAGCTGGGACTATATGCAGGCACCAACATGCCTGGCTAATTGTTGAATTTTTTGTAGAGGCAGGGCTGCCTATGCCTAGTTTTGAACCTGTTAGTTCAAGTGATCCACCTGCCTTGGCCTCCACAAAGTGCTGGGATCACAGACGTGAGCCACTGCACCCGGCTTTGTCTGTCTTTTCAGTATAAGCCATTTTAACTGCCATGAGATGATGTCTCATTGTAGTCTTGATGTGCATATCTCTAATGATCAGTGATGTTGCACACTCCTTCATATGCCTGTCTACCATTTGTATGTCTTCTTTTGAGAAATGCGTATTCAAATATTTTGCCCTTGTTTTGAATGGATTATTAGATTTTTTCCTATAGAGTTGTTTCAGCTCTTTATATATTCTGGTTATTAATCCCTTGCCTGATGGGTAGTTTGCAAATATTTTCTCCTATTCTGTGGGTTGTCTCTTCACTTTGTTGATTGTTTTCTTTACTGTGCAGAAGCACTTCAACTTGATGTTATCCCATTTATCCATTTTTGCTTTAGTTGCCTGAGCTTGTGGCAGCTACTCAAGAAATTTTTGCCCAGACTGATGTCCTGGAGAATTTTCACAATGCTTTCTTATAGTAGTTTCATAATTTGACATCTTATATTTAAGTCTTTAATCCATTTTGATTTAGTTTTTATATATGGCTAGAGATGAAGTTTAGTTTCATTCTTCTGCATTTGGATACCCAGTTTTCCCAGAACTATTTATTGAAGAGACTGTTTTTTTCCAAGTTATGTTCTCGACCTTTCTGTTGAAAATGAGTATACTGGAGGTGTGTGGATATGTTTCTGGGTTCTTTCTTCTGTTCCTTTGGTCTATGAGTTTGTTTTCATGCCAGCACCATACTATTTTGATTACTCTAGCTCTATAATATGAAGTCAGATAATGTAATTCCTCTAGTTGTGTTCTTTTTGCTTAGAATATCTATGGCTATTATGAGTTTTGGTGGTTTCATATAAATTTAGGATTTTTTTCCATTTCTGTGAAGAATGTCATTGATATTTTGATGGAGATTGCATTGAATCTGTAGATTGCTTTGAATAATATGGACATTTTAACACTATTGATTCTTCCAATCTATGAACATGGAATATCTTTTCATTTTTTGATGTCCTCTTCAATTTCTTTCAACAGTGTTTTATAGTTTTTATTATAGAGAACTTTCACTTCATTGATTAATTCCTAGGTGTTTACTTTTATATGTGGCTATTATAGACAAAAAATTAAATACCTAAGAATTAACCAAAGAAGTGAAAGATCTCTATAATGGGACTACATTTTTATTTCTTTTTCAGATGGTTCACTGTTTGCATACAGAAATGATACTGATATTTTATATATTGATTTTGTACCTTGAAACTTAACTGAATTTGTTTATCAGTTCAAATAGTTTTTTGGTGGAGTCTTTAGATTTCTCCAAAGACTCCATTGTCAATAAGATTATATTTGACAATGATAATTTGACTTCTTTCATTCCAATTTGAATTCCCTTTATTTCTCTCCTTTTCTGATTGCTCTAGCTAGGCAAACAAATGGTGTCTTGCTCTCTGTTTTGAGCCATGTAAAGCTGGGAGTGAAGTGACAGACACACCACTGTGGCCACCACTACTAGGACTATGCTGGGTCAGACCGCAAGCCAGCAAGGCACTGGGTCTCAACCACTCCCTGGCTATGTTTGCTCAGGACCCTGGGGTTCTATCACCAGGTGGCAGAGCCAGCTGGTCCTGTGTCTTTTCCTTCAGGGCAGAGAGATCCCCCAGGCCCTGGGCAGATCCAGAGGTGCTGCCTGGGAACCATGGACTAGTTCTAAGCTTCAAAACCTTAGAACTCTACCTGACATTCTATAGTACTACAGGTGACCGAGCATACAAATCACAAGACAAAGTCCTTTCCACTCTTCCCTCTCCTCTCTGAAGGCAGAGGAACCTTCCCCCATGGCCGTTGCCACCACAGGCCCACGGGGTGTACTGCCAGACTACAGCTGATGTTCCCTTAAGGCCCATGTCTCTTTAGTCAGCTTGTGGTAAATGTTGCCTGGGCTAGGACTTACCCTTCAGAGAGGTGGGCTTCCTTCTGACCCAGGGTAGACCCAGAAATGTCCTGGAATTGGGGACTTCAAAAGCTTGCTTGGTGCTCTACCCCCATGTGGTTGTGCAATACAAAGTCCCCTTTACTTTATCCTCCTCTTTTCTCACATAGAAGAACCATAGCCCTATAGCAACCATAGTTGGAAATGTGCTGAGTCTCACCTAAAGCCAGAAACTCTCAGAGTTTCACTCAATGCCCTCAGGGTAGTACCTGGGTATTATTGCGGGCTATTCAGGGCCCAAAGCCTCTTCAGTTAGCAGGTAATGAATCTTGCCATGACTGGTTCCTTCCCTTTAGAGTGACAGGTTCCATTCTGGCCCAGGGTGTGTCTAGAAATGTCATCTATGAGCTTGGGCCTGGAAAGGGGGCTTCGGTACTCTCACAGGAACCCTGTCTTGCTGTAGCAGAACTGATATCCAAGATGCAAGACAAAGTCCTCCCCACTCTTACCTTTCCTCTCCTTGAGCAGAAGGAAGGGGTCTCTTTTGGAGCTGTGAGCTGTGCAGCCTGGGGTTAGGAGAGGAGTGATGCCAGCACTCCCCTAGCCACCCCAGCTGGTATCTCAGTAAGTCCCCACAGTCCACTGGCTCTGGGCTCAGTTCAGCACTAAGACTTGCCTAGAAGTAGCAGTTCTTGTGGCCTAGATTGCCTTTCAAGTTTATTTAGGGCCCCAGAATACCTTCAGCCACAGTGGCAAGGTTAGTGGGAACTCAAGTTTGAATCACTAGGATTCAGCAATTTCCCTCTGGCTAGAGCTGGTTTAATGCTTTCTCTGTGGGCCAGTGTCAGCTTTGCTTTCTACTGTAACAGGTAGCACTGAGTTCAATGCCTTGCAATTACTGAACTCTCTCTCTCGCCAGTGCATGGAAATGCTCTCTGCACCATGCCTCTGCTGTGCAGTGGATGTACTAATCTACATTCCCACTAATAACAGGGTATGAGTATGAGTGTTCCTCTTTCTCCTTATTCTTACCAGCTTTGTTATTTTTTATCTTTCTAACTGTGGTGAAATAATATCTCATCATGGTTTTGATTTGTATTTCCCTGATAATTAGGGATGATGAGCATTTTTTATATAGCTGTTGACCATTTGTATGTCTTAAGAAACAGCTATTCAGATATTTTGCCCATTATTTAAGCAGGTCATTTGTTTTTTGCTGTTGAGTTGTGATCCTTACATATTCTGTTTATTAATCCCTTGTCAGTTGGATAGTTTGCAAATATTTTCTCTCATTCTGTGTATTGTCCCTTCACTCTGTTGATAATCTATTTTGCTGTGCAGAGGATGTGATGTGGTTTCTGCTTTTGTTGCCTGTGCTTTTCAAATCTTACCAATAAAAATCTTTGCTCAAACCAATATCCTGAAGCATTCCCCAATGTTTTCTTCTAGTATTTTCATAGTTTTGGGTCTTAGATTTAAACTTTTAATCTGTTTTGATTGATGTAGTTGTTAAATATTTTTCAGCTAATCTATAGAATTCTGGAGTTTAAATTACATAAGTGAGATGTTCATTTATTTTTATTTATTCTGTTTTAGGTTCAGGACTTAAAGATTGATGTTTTTCATCAGATCATCAAATTTCTCAATTTTTTTTTCAAATATTGCCTCTACCTCATTAATTTTTGTCTATTTCTAGAACTGCAACTTCTAAAATTAGATTAGAATTTTTAATTCTATTTTACCTGACTCTTCTCTGTCACATTTTCTCTTTTTTTCATTGTGTTAGTTTCTGAATAAAGTATTCAGCTCCATCATCTAGTTCACTAATCCTCTCATGACTTCTTTAAGATAATCATTCATCACACCTAACCATTATTTATATTTTAATATTTTTTCATTTCTAAAATTTTTATTTTATTCTTTTTTAAGTCTGCTTGTTCCTTGTTCATTTTATAGCACCTTGGGGATATTTTAACCCTCTCTTTTGAAGCATATATTTTTTACAAATGCTAGGTGTTGCCAAGTTTTGCTAGTTTGATTTATTTGTTTACTCTGCTGGTGCTTATTCATGTTGCTGTGTTTCCCTGGGTGCTTATGATTTTGGCAATAAGCTTCCATATACTAGAACTTTCTCTGCAAGTATTCCTTGAGGCCTGGCTTGCTATTGGGTAGCTTGTTTTCATCTCCTTCTTATAAGTTCCTGAGGATACTACCAACCTGGCACACCTTTAAACTAAAATAGTGCGAATAACCATTTTGAACTACCCAGATATGAATTCAGTCTGCAATGCTTATGTACTGACCTATTAAATTATTAAGAAAACCTTCTCTCCCATAAATTTAACGCTAAGTTTTCATACAAGTAATTATTTTTGTAATCTGTTTTCTATTAGCCCTCTTTTTTATTAAGTATTCAGCGCCTTGTAATTCTATGCTGGGAGAATCACCTATGAGATCCTATCTTGAGTAATTTTGTCTCTTGCTACTATCTGTCACTGCCACGTGAAAATTAAGGTTTAAGTTCATCTGAATGTTGGCAATTATCTCGAGGGGGATAGTTCCACTTGCCCATCAGGATTGTCATTTTATATTTGTTTTTGACCTCTGAGGGAGGCTGAATCGGAGTGCATCTTCTTCCACAGTACCAGAAACAGAATGTCAATAGTCCTTATTATGTCAATTGGCATATGTATATGCACATAAAAAACACACATATAGGGATATATATGTGTTTGGTCTGTTTCAGTTTTTGTTGCATCTGAATCCATGAGAGCCCTTTAAGAAAATCATTTACATAGTCTGTGAACCCTATCAGCAACACCATGTAATGATTTCTGCTTGTCCTCAAAAGGAGATTAAATAAAGTTCAGATTCTTGTAACCCTTCTCCAAGGACAGAGACCATGTAATGTCATCAAATTCCCTGTTAAATCTTTTTATTTGTTTGGGGTTTGTTTGGCTGGTTAACTGCTTATCTGTTGCCTCCAGCAAATCATATCTGGTATTACCCACAAATAGTTGTCTCAGAAATAAAAGGTACAATTTTAAAATCTGTGTATCAATTTTTAAATAAATATTCATTTTGTGGTCACAGTTTCAAGAGACTGATGACATTGAATATGATTCTGCCCTTACACCTTGGAATTCACAATCTGTGTGACTTGAACTCTTTCAAGGGAACAAGCATAAGGAACATTTCTTATGCTTGCAAATGAAACTAGATTTGCTTGTAATTATGTTTCTATAAAATAACAAAGCCAAACAAGCATCTCAGTTTCCTAAATGAGGTAAGAAATTTTTGTTTGGATGTCTGGGAAAAGCAATACAGCTTCTGGGAAAAACAATAAAGGATATTTGACCATTCACTAACTTAAACCAGTAGCTTATTCTGGGCTATGAAAACAGGGTGTAAGAAGCATGCAAGCCCTTTTTTGTCCACTCCTAATCTCCAAAGTGTCAATCTCAGCTCTAGACTCCAGAACATATGCATGTTTGAAAAATTCCACTTCAGGCAGAGAGCTGGAAGCAAAGTATATAATATTTAGATGTTGACAGGCACTCCATTGGTTAAAGACTATAGTGTTTATATGAAATTTTGGGGAACTTCCTGGCTCTCAATATCTGAAATTTTATTTTTACTGAAATATATTAAAATTTATGGAGAAAAATTAAAGTGTGTTTCAATTTAAGAAGGCCAGCAGCCTCATAATTTGGAAAGTTCTGTGTTCTCTCTGTGATAGCTCATATATACCATACTCATTGAACAATGCCTATAGAAGCGCACCATCACCACCAACAGCAACAAATCATATTCTGGCATTATCCACAAATAATTGCCCCAGAAGTAAAAGGTATAATTTTAAAAATCTGCGTGTTAATTTTTAAATAAATACTCATTTTGTGGTCACAATCCCAACAGACTGATGACATTGAATATGATTCTGGAATCACAATCTGTGGGACTTGAACTCTTTGGAATCACAATCTGTGGGACTTGAACTCTTTCAAGGGGACAAGCATAAGGAATATTTCTATGTGTAGTGGACATTGGTCATGTTTCCTGACTTGTTAGTTGCTTTTGAGTGTTCTTGCTTTCTTTGAGTAATTCCAGGCTCTAACAGTTCCAGAGCACCAAGATAAAGGCAGAAAAATAGAATGATCCCACTTAAGACTTTGAATTGGAAATGAGTAACTTAAGGAGGAAGAACAAACTCAGCTCCCATTTTGTTGGCTTTATGGAGCAGTGTTGGTTTTAAGAACAACCACTAGCTAAAGGAGATATCTGTTGGAAATTGTGGTACAATAAAGAAATGTTCCAGCAAATACGATATTAACTGTGGCATCAAAATTATCAGACCAATTTTGTGTGGTTTGGTACGTTGCTCCTAAATGCTTAGCCTTCGGCCTGGTTCTCTAACCTTTGCCTAAATAATGTGTGCAACTGAATATTCTCCAAATAAGCTTTTAATTAATCAGAGCCAGCTACTGTTGTTCTCATCTGAGAACCAGAACTGAAACAAAAGTCATTGCCAGGAGCACTATAAGGGGCAAAGGACCCAGCCCATTCACAGCCTGGGAAGCCAGTAGCTCTCGATAGACACTATAGGCAGTTGCATTCTAGATCTGGGGTATACACAATGTGCCAGCTGACGTTGGAATGTTAAAGAAAATGCTACCAAATTTGCAGAATATTTGTGTATAGTAGACTTAGCTTTCTGTTTTCAGCAAATTTCTACAAGAAAGAGATGAAAGCCTTAATGATTAGCATCTGTTCTACTTCTGAGAAAGATATATTAAATCTTCCACTATAATTGTTAATTTGTCAACTCCTTCTTGTAGTCCAGTCAGTTTGCTTTCTATATTTTGAAGCCATATTATTTTATCCATACAAATTTAGAATTACTGTATTATCCTGGTGAGTTTAACCTTCTATCATTATGAAATGCCTCTTTAATCTCTAGTAATGCTTTTAGCTTTAAAATCTATTTCATCTGATACTGGCATAACCACATCTGTTTGTATCCTTTTACGTTCAACCTTCTGTATCTATGAATTTAAGCTGTGTTACTTGGGTAATCAAGGGGGTGACCTATGGTAGACGTTGTTGGTTGTCTGTCTTTCCCCATTTGTTTACATGGTTCTCAATTATTTCCAGTATGTCCAACTGAAATAATTCACCTTGCTTACCTTACCTGCAGTTGTGATTTGTCATGAGATGGTTCTGGCCAAGGAGTTACAGGTAGAAATTCATTAGGAGAATACCCTTTCTTAATAAAAAGCAAAGTCCATTTTTCCCTTGAGCCTTTCCATTATCACTTGGAATTCAGACATAATGCCTGGAAACAGCCGCCATTGCTGTGACCATAAGTATGAATGACACATGCTAAGCAGGTGAAAGTGGCAAATGGAAAAAGCTAGGCTTTTATGTGTTTGTGGATGCTTGCCTGCCTGACTCTTGACTCAAGAATTCTCTGCTTAAAACAAACAGGCCTTACTTAAACCAGTGTTTAGGGAGGGGGATCTCTATTAGCAGCTGAACACATTCTTAAGATACACTGGTAGTGTTAGGATTCAGAATCTCTAGGAAAGGAGCATCTGTACTTTTCTGTACCTAGAGATGCCAGGTTCAGTTAGGGAAGTGACTCTGTTCTCTCTCCTGTGTTTGGAGCCAGAATGATCAGTGTTTATGGGCCTTTGCAGATATATCTTTCTTCTTCTCTTATACGTGGCTGTTAATAAAATTTGTAAATAGGCAACCCTCTATTCCTAAAAGCTTTTCTAATTTGGAGAGACATATGGTTTTGTGGTTAAGATCACAGTTTCTGGAGTTAGATAGCCATTGTTCATATCCCCACTTTTTCGTTACTGCTTGTATGATACTGAGCAATCTCTTAACTTTTCTGAGCTTATTTCCACATCTCAAAGATGGGGAGAGTAGTAATGCCCACCTCATATAGTTGTTGCAGGATTAAATGCAATTCCTCAGGAAAGCATGTAGGAGAGTATATACTAACTTTTTTTCCATCAATAGTTAAAATTTAAAACTTGGAACTATTTTAGAATTTCTGCATTGGTTGAAAGAAATTTAAATACTATCCCACCTCTAAAATTCAATAGCTCTGTTAAGTATATGAGGGTTGTGTGATAGGGAAAATCAGAACAAAAAGTTTTTTAAAAAAACAGAATGGGAGAGAGAGGCTGAGTTTATTTAGATTCATGTACATGAATGTTTCTGTATATTTAATATTACTTCAGCTTTTGAACTACTGAAAACATGATAACTTGTAGTTTGATTGATGTTGGATTTGCCAGTTAGCTATGTTCCTTTACAAGAAAATATCTTAAAATAAATAAACATTCCAACATGTTGTGACTGCTAATTTTTTCTCCTAATACTTTTTGTTTTCCCCATAACAAAACTGGAAGCCATCCGTAAGTGTTATTTGACATTTACAGAGCGCCTAACAAGCACAAGGCACTGGCATCTCTTATACCATAATACATTATGGTCTCTTGTTTTGAAAATGAGAAAACTGGGGAACCAAGAGACCAAACATTGCATCCAGATTTAGTTGTATGTTAAATAGAGTTATTGGGATTTAAGTTAATCCATTTAAAATCTCTGATTTTGTCAGTATAATTCAAAACAGAAAAAATTTTAGCCCAAGTTTAATCATTTTTTAAGACAAAAATTTAGAACATTGTTTCAGGAGTATTAAGGAAATATGAATACTTTCATAATTCACACTTAAAGAGTAGCCTTATTTTTCTTAAAGAAATGACTTTCTTTTCCAGAACAAAGAAACTTAAGGAGCCCAGTAGACCAATGAAGATGGAAATAAATGCAGTATTTCAGGGATTTATGTAACCATGTGCTTAAAACCAAACTGAATATGTATATACATAAAAAATAAATAATACCTATGGAAAACATATCTTTGATTTAGCAGAGATTAAAACAAGTTTTTCCAAAAGAGAGGTAAATTTATTCAATAAGAAAATAAACCATTTCTTTCCTTTTAATATCTTCAAATTCTAACAGATTTCCTTCTAACCGAAGACCATTGTTATATAAGAAAATTGTTAGCTGCTATAGTACATTCATATATTACTAACTAAAGTTAAAAAAATGTTGTCAGTTTGATACAGCTCTTCTAAGGTTATGAATGTGTGCTTTTATTAAATTTCTCAAATATGATACAGCAACCCACAATGGAAACACTTGCATTAAAATGACGCTCGGACAAAATGTTCATGCTTGAATCTCTCATAAAATGCCTCTAGTGAAGCAGTGAATAGGCAGCTATAAACTCTAGGTATTTTAATTTGCTAATTGGTATTTTATTACCACCTTATTCTAAAGAGCTCTTGTATAAATTTATATGAAATTAGATAAAATTAGAATAAGCCTGTAGTGTCATTTGAAGAATCTACATTCTAATGCAGTTAAGAATAGTCTCAGAAGAATCCTTATAACCCTGAACCAATTGGCCATTTATTTGTTCTCTGATGTTATTGCTGTCTCTTTCATTTCTATCCTACGTTAGAGGCAGGAAGGTATATAAATTTTTAGGTATACAAAAATAGTGATATTATTTTAACCTTCTAGAATCTTGCAAAGTCTGACATGCTTACTTACCTGTTGACCTTCCCTGGTTTTGTAAACATTGAAAGATTTTATTTTAAGTAAATGAGATTATCTGCAAAACTTAAAGTTCCTCTTCTGGGTTATCTAAAGATTTACTCATACTTTTTTTTTTACAAGTTTATATTTCTATAACATTTTTATATCTGTGAAATTTCAGCAACATGTTAACAATTACGGAAGCTAATGTTTAGAGAATTAATCAGCTATTATTTCAAATTGTGGGCTAAATCACAAACTGAACCCAAGGTAAATCTTGTTATACATAAATATTTGTAGTAGTTAACATTTAATAAGCCACTTACTATGTGTCAGCACTAAGATAAGACCTTTACATGAACTATTTTGTTTAATTATCCCATAAGTCCTGTGATAAGGATATTATTATCCTTACTTTAAACATGAAAGAAACAAAGACTTAGTGAGATTTGGTAATCAGCAAGGAACCAGGATCCCACAGGTTTATAAGTTTCTTTTGATTCCACATCCTTAGCATATTGTAAAACATATTTAAATATTTTATTAGTATTTATTGTTCCACTTTTGATTTTTGTCATCAAAGCCAATATTGGGTCTGTGGCCCCCAGCTTCTTTCTCATTTTTAATCTTTCTATTTACAACAGAACATATCTTCTTCCTTAAAATAATTTTCAAGGAAGTGTCTCTCTCTCTTAAAAAAAAAAATGATCCTTCAGTCTTATATACAAAATAACATGCATAAATGAAACCGAAACTTGAAAACATGTCAGGTGATACTCCCTTTACGTCACAGTCCCTATATTGTATATCAACAGAATTTTACACCAGAGTGGTAAAATCAACTTGATTGCAATCTCACATTTCCTTTCTTTTTCAGGACATTTGCCTCTTGCTCCAATGAATTCTTTTATTTTAATTATTCCTACACAAGGCCCAGGGTGTCTCTGTAGCATTTAAATCCGAATGCTTCTTATAATCCAGAGAATCCAATCACTGCTGCAGACTCAGAGTAGCTAAAACCTCAGGCCCACCACCTCTGGCTGTCACTGGCCTCCTCCTTTTGTCTCAGCGGGCCATAAGCCTTGTCATTTTGTAGCTGAGCCATGACTCAAACAAGGCAGGAAATACTCTAAATACAGGACCATTCTGGAGTTCAGTGGTTTTCAAAGACAACTTTAATAGCATTTCTGTTAATTTAATTTTATGCAGAAAGCTAATATGTATATATAAGAAAAAACAATAGCTGATTGAAACTCCAGAATTTGATGCCCCTACTCTTGCCAATCCCTGACTTGTCTGAGGGACTCTAGGTATCTCCCGTAGCTTTCAGTAGCACTGTTGAAAACTGTGTTGAATAGTTAGCAGGTATTAACTTTCTTTTTCTGATCTGGTCAGCTCCTCATCCTTCCATTATAAATAAAATCTAACAAAAATGTAGTTTATCTAGCATGCATTTTTCTTCATGGTAAAACTAAGCATGAGAAGCTCACACTTATTAAATTGAATTTTTTGAAATGTTAGAAATAAAATATAATATCTTTTATTAAAATGCTATTAAAGTACTGAACAAAATCAATAAAAGATGTCCAAGTTGTTGCAAGCCTCACAATTGACACTGAAATAGTGTCTGTCAAAATTGCAGCTGAATTATCCAAACACCTGTGCAGGCTCAGCCTCAGGACCTGTGAGAGTGTCTGTAATAGCCACTCAAGTCTCGAGTGAATCAACATTATTTTGTCTAGTGCCTTCTTCAAACGTATCTTCTGCTTGCTTCTCCCACTTTAAAATAATTATCTCCATTCCCTTATCTTCAAATTGTTTCTCTGCCCACTTTGATCTGATTTCTATTTCTGCAGTTCTGCAAGGAAATAATAAAAACAACTTCTTCAAATAACTTCTTTGTTGCTAAATCCAAAATCCTTACCTTACTTGTTTTCTTTCAGACATTTCCCTAGTTAAGCTCTTTTTTGGCTGTTGTAGCAGTGGTCCTCAGTGATTACTCAGCTTTCTTGATTTCAGCCTCTTTCCCTACTTGCTGCTTCTCTCTTATCCCAAATGAGGATGCTCACCAGGGTTGGGTTCTCAGTCCTCTTCCTTTTTAAACAAATTCCCCAGGTAATTTGATTCCAACTTACTGATTTCACCCAATATAAATATAGGTTGATGATTCTCAAATTTCAGTTCTAACTCCCCCTGAGCTGCAGACCCATATATATCCAAGCATCGACTATATATCTCAACTGAGCTGTCTCAACAGGTATGTCAAACTCAATACAAAATTCAACTCAATCTCTTTTCCTTCTTCAGACTGTCTTCTCTTTGATCTTTATGAATTGAGTAAATGATGCCATCATTCACTCACTCATGCCTGAAATTGGAAGTTGGGCTTAACATCTGTCCATGGATTGAAGCCTCACTAACCTATAACATAGACACTGTATTGTTTTCATCTTTGAGTCTCCACTTGGAACAGCGTGCGCCACTCGTAGGTGTTCAAACCATGTCAAGGGCTTTTCTGAAAGTAGAAGTATGACATGTAGTGTTTCTGGATTAATGTTCATTAGTGGCTCTCCCCATTTACATCAGGATAAAGTCCAAAGTTTATGCCAAGACTTTGTTATATAGCCCTTGCCTTACTTCAACTGCCTCCAAAAGCAATTGAGCATCAGTAGAATCCAACTACTTATTATTCTCAAAGTATGATCAGCTCTCAAAATTTTACTTCTTCTCTGGCTGGGCGTGGTGGCTCATGCCTGTAGTCCCAACACTTTGGAAAGCCAAGGTGGGCAAATCATTTGAAGTGAGGAGTTCGACACCAGCCTACCAACATAGTGAAACCCTGTTTCCACTAAAAATACAGAAATTATTTGGGCATGGTGGTGTGTGGCTATAGTCCCAGATACTCAGGAGACTGAGGCAGGAGAATCACTTGAACCTGAGAGGTGGAGGTTGCAGTGAGCTGGGATTGTGCCACTGCACTCTAGCCTGGGTGACAGAGCAAGATTCTGTCACATCTTCTCAAATATTTTCTCTTTGAGTTATCCCTCATGTCTTCACCAAAGTCTAGTTATTCCTCAAGATTTAGCTTAGCTATTACATTCTTTAGGAAGCCCTCTGTAGCTTCCATAACATTCTGTGCAAACCTCTGTGAACTCATCACCATGTTATAATTACTTGCTCACTCATCCGTCTCCCCAATTAGCCTATGAACATAATAAGAATCAGGACTGTCTTTCTTCTTTGCACCACTCCATGTAGCTGGCACCTGATAATTTAAGATTATTTGCTGAAGAGATTAATAGGTTTTCAGAGCTTCATAAAAGAAGTTTTTTAATTTCCTTTGAAAAAACAATGGTAAAATGTCAGTACCACTAGGGGGCACAGACTAGTAGCAGAATTTTCCAGTACACTAGCTCAAAGGAGATATTTCCTTCTGTGGCAATCTCTTCATATAGTTTCTAAATATATGGATCTTAACAAATAACTCTATTCAAATTGTTCCCAGAGAGATATGTTTAAATAATTGGCCAAAAGATAGAGAGCAGTACTGACATATTAACATGAAAAAATGAAATCAGGTATAGCCAAATACAATCCATATGGTTTTATAAATAAAGCTGATGATAGCATTAAGAAAAAGATCAAAATGTAAATACAATTTTAAGAAATTGATACTATGAGACTTGGGGCTATTTTTAAAATTTCAACACAGAAGAGTATCTATGCAGGGAAACTCCTACTTCCACAGGAAAAGTGAAGAGAAATATTGAAGCTATTTCTGTATTTGGAATAAAACCTCAAATCCTCCTCCAAGATAATAAATAGAAACTTTCCAGTACCTTTCTTTTGTAACAAAAAACCATCAAGATTATTAATACACAATAATAGGCTAAGTATTTTTTATTCAAAAGCTGATATAGGTTAGTAGTTAAAAATCTAGTCTTGATTGTTTTTGTCCTGCCTCAGCTACTTTTTAGTTAAAAAAAAATTAACTTGTCTACACCTCAGTTTCTGCCCCTATAATTGGATATGGTTGTAGTGCCTACTTATGAAACTATCGTCACAATCAGGTGAAATAATTTTTTTTCCCCAGGCTGGAGTGCAGTGGCACGATATTGGCTCACTACAACCTCCATCTCCCAGGTTCAAGCAATTCTCATGCTTCAGCCTCCTGAGTAGCTGGGATTACAGGCATCTGCCACCATGCCCAGTTAATTTTCATATTTTTTAGTAGAGACAGAGTTTCAACATGACGGCCAGGCTGGTCTTGAACTCCTTATTTCAAGTGATCTGCCCACCTCAGCCTCCCAAAGTGCTGGGATTACCGGCATGAGCCACCATGCCTGGCCTGAAATAATTCTTGTAAACCACAGTGCCTAACACATAGAAAACACATGATAAGTATTTGCTATTTTTTTGCTTCAATGATTGCAATCAGCACAATATTTTAGAAATTCTTAGAAACATTAATTTTGTTAGCTTCTGGAATAAAAATGGTGAGGCCTTGTTGAGCCCTTTCTGCACTATTTCTCACCAGTTTCTCCTTAAGGCTACACTCATTCACACCTGCTTCCTTTCTGCATCCCTGGGGCAGAGGCTGTTCTGAGGAACAATGTCCCATTTGCTGTGTGAGGTAGGCCTGGGATTCCTTCTGTGTTAGAACACTTATACAGTCTGGCTAGGCTCATATGATCTCTGATGTTGTCTTGGGTTCTCTGATTAATTTCTCCTTGTTGAAGAAACATCATGAAAAGCTTGTAGCATATCTCTTGGAGATAAGAATTGTTGAATGACCAAAACAAATGGTATATTATTCTGAAACATTTAAAATAATAGGAGATAAATATATTTACTGAACCAATGGTTATGATATCTATGAAATGCATTATAGTCACTGTGCTTATTGGTTTGGTTATGGCCTGGTTGGAAGGAAATAAAAGCTAAGGAGAAGGGTGGTGTAGCTTAAAGGGACTTCTATTCAGGAGTCTGGATACTTCCTCTATGCCTGCAAGGCAAATTGCTGAGCCCTGTGCAAGTTATTAAACAGCAGCCAACCATAAATTTTCATTTCTCCAATAGTGCATTTTCTTTCTGTTTATTATTTTCTACTTTTTGTTTTATATTTGCGCCTTCATTATATGCCCAAGCAGACTCATGTCACATGCATTTCCCTTTTATTATAGGGTTTAAGAATTCTGTTTATCATTCCTACTCTTTTTAGCTCAGGAATTTCACATTGGATCAAAATGCATCCCTATCACTAAAAAGTGGCACTTCTATCACTCACTAGTTGATTAGAACCATGAACATGACCTAGTGGGAACATGTCTTGCAGTAGGAGATTGGGGAAAATGAGAAAATGGGTAGGCATGGAGAATAAGGAAAGTGGGATAGAAATGGGTCATTGACACTTTGTGAAACTGGTCCAGAACTAGTTATTCTGCCCCTCTTGTGGGCATTTAAAGTCTTTTCTTGTGCATCTCTAGCTCATGCATAGAATTTTAAATATTATTATTTCAGAATACCTTTCAGAAGAAAAATACAATGGGATAGAAAACACACTGAGGACACGTGCTGTGGCTCACATCTATAATCCCAGCACCTGGAAGGCTGATGTGGAAGGATTGCTTGAGTCCAGGAGTTTGAGACCAGTCTGGGCAACACAGCAAGACCCCATCTCCAAAAAAGAAAAAGAAACACACTGAAGTAAAATATCTCTAGAAACTATGTTCAATTGAAACCGTATCCACGTAGGCTTCAGAAAATGTTTCCAAGGTCATAAATTTCAGGCAGGCATCTTACATGTACAGAGAATGAAGGAGTAAAAGCAAACACATCTCAAAAGATGGGGAGGGCAAATCAACTCACATACTTTAGCAGATAACTTTTGCTTTTACCTCTACCTCTTCATAATGCTCTAGTGTAAATGTAATGCACAGAACATACACCATGTTGTTTTACTGACTGCTAAGTAAGCCTATCCTCTTTCTAATATTTGAATTTTAATATTTCAACAAAACGAACTAATAAAAGCCAGTTTCCTAGCAACATCTGTATTCAAAGGAACAAAAACAAAGCTTAATCATAATCACTTTATTTTCTACTAAGTTAATTCTGGTCTTTTGAGGGAAGTTAGCAGGTAGCAAATAAGTCAAGGTGCAAACAGAGACTCTTGTAGGAGAGGCTGGCACAGCCTCACTTGGCTTTTTCTTTCTGGGCATTGAAGGATAGGGTGATTAGAGCTTCAGCTAAGCCAGTCTTTCCCAATGGTTGCAGGCAGATAACTTGATATAAAAACCCAGAACAGTGTGCTGTTTTATCCTTCCTCTGTTGGAGATGCAGATTGCTTGGTGGAAGGAACAATGAACTAGAAAGCCAGGTTGTTGGGTTCCTAGTAACTCTCACACTACCGCCGAAAACTTGAGCGGGTCACCTTTTTCTGGGCTGTGTGTACAAATGGCAGTTACTCTAGAAGACATAACTCAAAGGTCTTTCCCAGCAGTTCAAAACTGCTACCAATGACCGGGTCTTTTTATTTTTATTTATTTAATAAAGCTTAAGTGGCATTTGCTTAATCAGTAACACAGTTTCACTTGCTGCATCCCCAGAAAAGCATTACTTAGAAATTAAGCAGCAGACTCTTCCAGGGAAACGGGTCCCTGTGTCCTGCCTTCCTGAGACTTCCTGCCTGCACGCGGGGCCCAGCCTCACCAGCGAGATGGAAGTGACCTTACCTACTCAGCGATAGCTGAAGTCTGCAACAAGGAAAGCAGCAGTTAAGAGGAAGTGGTTTTCATTTTATTGCCTGCAGAAAGGTCAAATTTTGACGTTTAAAGAGGGCACACGAGTCATTTTAAGTCTCTAGATCTTTCACCCTGAAAGTCCCTGCACAGAAACTCCATAGGGAGTCTAAATATAGAAAGAGCAACCCCTCCTTCGCCCCCTCCGCCTTCAGTCCGGGTCCCGCGCAGCTCTAGGATTGGAGAGCTTACTCCAGGGCGCTCTCTGCATCTGCCTCGAATAGCAGGGCACGGAGCAACCTCTCTCGCACCTCCACAGTGCGTGGGTGTGAAGTGTATTAGGGGAAAGCTAGAGTGACTCTGGGTGCTGGTGCTTGGCTCACAGTCACGTGGCGTCGCTGCCAGCTGCACAGAGCTCTCAGCTAGCTAATGCTGCCCAGAGGCTTGGGGGAAAGGAGGGAGGGAAGCAGGCTCCTGCCGGTGACCAGGAGCCCGTGAGAGGGCTTCACACAAATAATAGTGATAATAACAAGTAAAAGCAAAGCATTTAAATTGAGCTATTGCAGGAGATAGAAATCAGCTGCTGCGAACGTGGGTGCGTGTATATAGGGTGGGGGTAATTGGGAAAGTATTTATCTCCGAGGGGAGGAGACAGTTGCAAGAAGACTTTTGCCTTAGCATTGTTTTAGCATTAGGAAAGGGAAATGCCCAAGGAATCCACCTTGCAACTATCTGCTGTGTCTTTGTGGTGAAAGCTTAGTTTTCCCTAGAATTTAATTTGGTGACTGTTTTCTTTCAACTTTGGGGAAAGCTACTCTGTTGGAAGAAGTCCCCGAGCCTTTCAGTTTTCCCCATGCTGAATATGAGTTTTAAAATGGTTTTTCTTTATGAAACACTGTTTCTGAAGGCCAGAGGCAGCGGCCAGTGTGGTACCATGGCCTCTCTCTCCGCCAAGGGCGCATGGGCTTTAGGCCACCCAGGTGCCAGAGGTGGTGGAAGACCCAGTCAATTGTTCCTTGCAACAGGTCTCTAAGCTTGTGAGTTACAACATCAGGTGTGTGGGTGGGGGGGGGGGGGACCCAGAGAAGCCGGCGTCCTGGACTCCCCACCCTCCAGGTTTTCTTTCCCAGACACTGGGGTCCTCGCCACTGCTGCTGAACTTCGCAATCATATGACTTTCTCCGACTTAAATGGAAATTTCTTGACAGAGGGAACTGGGTTTGTTTTCCCAGGCTTCGCGCTACAGTCAGACGCAGTTCCGGGCAGCTAGCTCACCCGGAGGAGCCACTTTGCAGTTTTACGCCCTTTCCACACCCCACCCATGGGCTGGAAAGGATGTTCAGTTACTCGCGGGCTTGTGGTCTGATACTAGGATGGAAAGTCACAGTACGCAGGCTGGAGTGAGGCGCGGGAAGATGCCTGGTCCTTGCCTCGCGGACTCTGCAGCCGCCTCCTTCGGCTTTGTTCACTGAACTGCTGAGGATTCGCCGGTGCGCGGGGACCCGAGTGCCACTGCCTGGAGCGTTACCTTGCGCTCCAGCCCCCAGGCTAGCTAATACCTGGAAGGCAGGGCTGTTCCCGCTCTCACCCCTTGCGGAAGGATGGCAGGATCCGGCGCAGCAACATAGCGGCGGGAGAGCACAGCGACCTGTGTCTCCAGTTTCTCTTCAGGACACAAAACTGACTTCACCTTCCGGACAGCTGCAAAGCTTCTGCTAGAACCAAACCAAATTCGCACCTCGGAGAGGTGCTTTTGGGGCCGATTCACTGCAGGACGTGGGGAGGAGAGAAGGAAGAAAGGGGGAACCTGGGGCTGGGTGTGCGCGCGAGGGAGCGAGCCTCGGAGCGCCCTGCACTCCCCCACTCCATCCCCCGGGGCACTTCGGAAAGGAGGGAGCAAGAGAAACCTTCTCAAAGTGACGCCTCAAACAGGTCCGGATTTAGAATTCGAAGCTAAAGGCGGTTAGAAATTGGGACTCCTCGGCCTCCTTTGCAGCCCCTCCTTTCCCGCCCCGAAGCCCGGGCGGTTCGCTGGCTGCCTGCTTCCCCGCCCCTGGCTCGGAGGTCTCTAGCTGGCGGGCGCCCCGTCGGCCGCCAGCTTCCTCCTTGAAACCCGCCGGCGCACATGAGGCCGCTGCCCCCGCCGCAGGCGCTGGCGGCCCCCTCGCGGTGCCCGTGGTGATGCCATGCCCCGCCACCACGCGGGAGGAGAGGAGGGCGGCGCCGCCGGGCTCTGGGTGAAGAGCGGCGCAGCGGCGGCGGCGGCGGGCGGGGGGCGCTTGGGCAGCGGCATGAAGGATGTGGAGTCCGGCCGGGGCAGGGTACTACTGAACTCGGCAGCCGCCAGGGGCGACGGCCTGCTACTGCTGGGCACCCGCGCGGCCACGCTGGGTGGCGGCGGCGGTGGCCTAAGGGAGAGCCGCCGGGGCAAGCAGGGGGCCCGGATGAGCCTGCTGGGGAAGCCGCTCTCCTACACCAGTAGCCAGAGCTGCCGGCGCAACGTCAAGTACCGGCGGGTGCAGAACTACCTGTACAACGTGCTGGAGAGACCCCGCGGCTGGGCGTTCATCTACCACGCGTTCGTGTGAGTACCCGCGCCCCCTGCCACGCCCGCTCCAGGGGACCCCTCTTCCTGGCACCCTGGGGCGTGCTCCGCGCTCGCGCTCTTGGTCCCCGCGAGCGTGCACACGCGGTGGCTTTTATTTCTTCGCACGTGTTTGTGGTCTTCCTTCGGGAGCCTCTCCCCTCCCCCAACCCCACTTCTCCCATCTCTACAGCTTGAACCTTTTCCCCGAGGACACCCATTGAACTCCCCGGCATCTTCAGCTCCCCAGGCGAGAGCAAGGCAGACACTGGACTTAGGTTGCGCGGATAATTGGGAGCAATTAGGTCCCAAGATACGTAAACTTCAACGGAGCGGGGCGCCTGGGAGCTGGGGAATGCAAAGGGAAGACAGGCGCCGGCGCCGGGTGAGGCTTGAGAGTATATTGGAGAGGTTAGGAGGTGATGGCGGGGTAGGACCGGGAAGAGGGTGGAGGCACCAAGTCTAGGTCCTCAGTCCTAGGGGCAGAGTAGGGGAAGCTGCTACTTGGTGCAGAGCTGCTAGGTTTTAACTGCGCCCGGAAACACGCCTCGCCACCACCCAGCCACCACCAACGGAAAATCTGTCAGTGCATGTAGCCCTTCCTGCCACGGAGAAGGTGGCCAAGGTCTAGAAGTGGCCAGCGGGCCAAGCGAATCGACGCTCCTGCGCTGCAGGGGGTGGGTAGGCAGCGGGGAACCTGGGGCGCAGGAACACAGGCGGAGGTGCGATAGCAGAAGCGCAAATGGGTCGCCTCGGACAGAAATCAGGCATTGGGTTAAGTCCCCATTTGTGGCGCGGAGTCAAAGAGAGAGAGAGAGAGAGAGAGAGAGAGAGAGAGAGAGAGTGTAGTAAGCCTTCTCCATCTAGCAGAGAATGCTTAATGAGAAAATGATTGGAAGCAAATGTTTATTTTTCCCTTAGGCATTTAAAACCTTTCAGTGGCTTTAAAGTTTACTACTGTTTTTCCCACAAAGTCCATTCATTCAGTCTCCTATTAGAGTTAGGTTTATCTGGGCATTTTAAGATTGTTTTTATAACGTTACCTCATGTCTAATTTTTTTTCCTTCCTCTTCTCCTTTTTCTTCCTTTTTAGTATTATTATTTCTGCTTTTTAAAGATGAAATATAAAGACATCAACCTTAGAAGACCAGTAGAAAAAGTTGAAAACACTCACTGATACATTCCTTCTTCCCTAGTAAAATAAGTTTTGAGCACATGGACTAGGTTTATTTTAGAAATAAGGTGTGTTATCCATACATAGCTCTCTCCTGGGATGCAGAATTGGCATCAACATCAGAAACGTGTTTTGAAATAACATGGAAGAAGGGCTGGTTTTGTAAATAGGTGAACCGGGAATTCGACCACATAGGAGTCAGGAAATTGGTGGAGTCTACAATCTGTGGGGCTCTGGTGTCTGGAAAATTTTACAGTCCCAGATTGATGTGAACATGTAGCATTAGAATATTCCAGCCAACTTTCTGTTTTACAGTGCACACAAGGAGAACAGTTGTGTTGCATCGTTATTACATCGAACGGTGTAACTTTTATGTAAGATTCACATTTATTTAAATATGGTTAGGGCAATGATAGAGAAATGCTACTGATAATTTTCATGTTCATCTCTTCTGAATTGGTTTATAATTAAACATATTACTTAATAATCCTGGTAAATTATTTTGACCTGTCAGAATATACTAAAACAACTTAGCAATGATGATGCTCAATTTGGCAGCAAATATATACTGTATGGACTTTTTTTTACAACGATGTGCTCAAAGTATTTGTGGCATTGAATTTTAAGTATGATACCATTTGTAGCCTTTCATTTTTGGTATATTATACATTGTATATTCAGAGAGAGTTAAAGCCTTGTTGGTGCACATACTTTGCATCTCCTAACTTGTGCTTGAATGTGAATGAGAACTTGCAACATTTTCTTTTCCATGGGTTGATGTTAACAGGTTTTTATGGGCTTACAGAATTTTAAAACATTGATAAATGATTTTTCCAAAGGTTCAGGTTAGATACTTCTCTATCCACCAAGATTTATCAGTCTAGCAGTGTCTTCAGTGGTAGATAGGAAATAAATTCTGTATTTAGAAGATGTAGCTAATGTGAGGTTTTGCATTGTACATTTTACAGTCTGAAACTGTAATGCCTCAGCAATTAGATAGGGGTGCTAGATTCACATTAGCTCAAAGAGGGAATGGATAGTATCATCTTCTGGGAGGATTGTGCACAACTAAGCAGACCCTGGGGGAAAAGGCCATCTTTGGCAGTTGCTGCTTGTGATTTTAAGTGAGCTTTAGAATAGCCAGACTTCACACATTACATTCATAAATCGAAGTTGCTTTACACTGTTAAGTCTAACTAGATCACAAGAAAATAATTTCGAGAGAGGTGTAACTAATTCCCTGCCAGCCTGGGAATCCCCAAATCTTACTTTAATAACAGTTTTTGCAGCATATTAAGGTTCTTGCCAAAAACAAGTGCACTGTGATTAATGAGGTACTTCAGGGATGAATTTACTTGGTCAACCCGTATTTCACTGCCAAGAAACAAGAAAAGCACGTTTAAAGTTATGCTTGAGGTAAATATAAATTTCTATTATGCAAAAATAATTATAATGATATATTAGGGGTAAAAAATGTCTTTTCAAGAATACGTATCTTAGCCTATTGATAGGATGGCTGGACAGAGCAGGAGATGACCTACTTCAGATACTTACCCTTAAACTTTATAAATGAGTGGAGATTAGGAGATCCTTGCCCTTACTGTTCTTTAGGATTTACCAGACAGCCATATTTCCTGTCTTCAGCTTTTCTTCATTTTACTAGTGTGCTATTCAAATATGAGGTGACTCATTTCTTTGAATGTTGTTTGTCTCTCTTTAATTCCTCCTTGTTTAAGGAAAATTTTGGAAGAATAATGAGGGTAGTAGAGGAACACAGGATAGGGCTTCATATATAAATTTGCATTGATGCAGCAAATGTGGTTCTGAGAAATTACATGGCAAATGATGTTGCGGATACATGTAATTGATCTCTTTGCCTGAATTCATGCTATGGATGTGAATTTGTAGATATTTTAAACAAAGAGACAAGAAGAAGTCACGCAAGCTAGGAGCTCTGAAGTCATCATTTTTCTCATAGTTACTGCCACTTGCCAGGCAAATGGTCATTAAATACTGTTTGTTTACTTTATAGGTAGTGTTCAAATACATTCCCTTTTTTTCTTTACTACTATTCCATTCTGTTTCTTACCTCTCCATTGGATGATTTGTGATCTTCTCCTGCCTGATCATCTGGCTTCTGTTCTCAGCCTTGTGACGCTCTGATCTAACATCAGTGTTGTTCGTAAAATGCAAATATCATCATATCATCCTCTTGCCTAAAATATTTTCATGACTCTCATCATCTACTCCTTCATCTATGTATCCATCTACAAGTATTGGAGTGTGTAGTATGTGCTAATTCCCAAATTAACAAGGCAGAGGCCTCCGCTCTGGAGGAAGGAAAAGACTCCATCAAGGGATCACTACAAGCCTGTGAATAAGTATGAAACAATGCTATTGGTGTGCTTAGAGAGTTAGGTTATAAGGTGACATAGGAATAGAAAAAGTGAAGCCTGGGCAGAAACATCAGCACAGGGTTCAAAGGGGAAGTGAGGTGTGAGCTGAGTTTCCACAAATGAGTAGTTAACTTTCAGGTAGGCACAGCAGGAGGGAATAAAGAATCTTGACAGAAAATAGTTTGGGGGAAGTTATGGGGTTGTGAATCAACACAGTAATTCTAGGTACTGTTAAGTATTTTCAGGGCGAGAAAAGCCACAAGAAAAGAAGGTTAGAGCAAAGGCAAATAACCAATCTTTTGGGTAGCTTCAGATGCTGACCCTAGAATCTGGTATTTATCCCATAGGCAGTAGTGGTCATTGAATGGTGATAATCAGGGAAATGACATAATCAGATATAAATTTTGGAAGGATCTGCTTTTCATCAGATCAGCAAATAAATCAGAGAGTGCAAAATGGAGTCAATATGGCTTATATGGAGAAGATAGCAATTGTGCAAGTTTTCCATTCATTATTGCATTCATTTGTTCATAAATGTATTCTGTGAATTCTGTTGACTATTAACTATATGCTGTGGACCATACTAGAAAGGTGAGAGATGATTGCCTAAGGAACTAAGGTAGTAACTGTTTGAGATGAAAAGGAGGAGTTTAACCAAAGAAATGTTAAGGAGATAAAATTGGCAGATTGTTTTCGCCAGTCTGACATGTGGTATGAGGAACATGATTCTGACTTGATTGATCTGAGGAATGAAAGTACCGTTCACTAATATATGGAACAAAGAGTGAAGGGCAAATATTCTGGTGAATATAATGGGTTCAGATTTGAACATGTTGGATTTTCTATGTTTTTGAGTCTTTCAGGTGGAGATTGTAAATGGTGGGACCATAGCAGAGGATGAGACACAGTCTATTTCCAACAATGTTGGATCAGCAAACAGAACTATTTCTGGCACATAGAGAACACTCAATAAAATATTTTTGAACAAATGAATTCATTTATAAATCCGGAGTTTGATTTAAATATCCAACCAGATATTTAGCTTTGAAAGCTTCTGTCAGTTTTGTGGTAATTAAAGCAATGAATAGAAACAATGAGTTAGTCCAAAGAATGCAGAGACTGAATGAAGGCATAGTGGAGGCCAGAGACTGGGGAACACCACCACCAAGCAGTAGATGAAGAAGTAAGAGCCCACAGAAGAACCTGAGAAAAGCTTGACAGTGAACCAAAGGCCAAGGGAAAATCTGGGAGACCTTATTTTCATGAAAGCAAAGGAAGATGCATATGGAAAGAAGGTTATGGCCAGCTGTTTCCAATGCTGCAGAAAGTTAGGTAAGATTTCATTACATTGCTCATTGCTGCTGCAGCTTCAGTGGAGTGCATAGGGTCAAAAATATGATTCAGGTGGACTGAGGAGTGGTTAAGACTTGGGAAAATGGACGCAGTAGTATTAAGTTCGACTCCAGATTCCTTGGAAGATTTCAAACAAGCCCCTCAGGGTATAGACTCACATATAGCTGCTCCTCTTTAATATGTACTCTAAGCCCTACCCTTACTGCCCTACTCCACCCTCTGTCTCACCTCGTTTTTGCTCATGCTGTTCTCTTGGATTCTGCCTACATCTTGCACCCTGGCTGTTAAAATCCTAATGTTTCTTCAAAGAAGAGTTCACAGATCACTTTCTCTTGAGCATATTTCCAAACAGTCTCCTTCCCTCAGCCGGAATAAGTTAGGTGCCCCTTGTCTCAGGTTCCATGGCACTCTACCAATGTCATTATAATGGTGCTTCCCTGATTGTATTGTCTTCATGGGCTACTTGGTCTGCCTCTTCCACATGAGAGTGAGCTTCTATACAGTGAAACTCCTACTTATCTGGATATTAAGTGCCTAGCAAGGTGCCTTGTGTCTCATAGACCCTCTATAAATACTTGCTTCACGAGTAAGTAAATAATTTTCCTCATAAGCCTTCTACAGAGGAGCTTCGGAATCAGCTGAAGCTGAAGGAACTACCAAGTCTTTTCGGTTTTCTTAGAAGTAAGATACTGATGATTTATTTAAAAGAAAAAAGTATGGGACTAAAAGTAGGAGATGAGGGCTTTGCAACTTTGCCACTAATTAATTCTGTAAGTCATTTCACACTTCTGGGTCTCAAAATCTTCATCTGTAATGTGGGCACAATCATGTCTATGATCTGAGATGGTGAAGGATACTGTAAAACGTCTAAAATACTATCATAAAAGGGAAAGAGTATTTGGAATAAGAAGTGATCTGGACTTTTTATCGTTTCACTTCCTCATCTCTGAGCTGGAGGGTTGCGTCTTAACTAATTGCTTTAACTTAATTCCTAAATCCTAAATCCTAAATCCCCAAGGTCTCTGTGCTACATAGTAGCCAAAGTGATCCCCCACTCCGAGACTGAGTCTCACTCTGTTGCCTAGACTGGAGTCTAGGTGCAATCTTAGCTCACTGCATGCAGCTTCAGCTTCCCGTGTTCAAGTGATTCTGCTGCCTCAGCCTCCTGAGTAGATGGGATTACAGATGTGTGCCACCACACCTGCCTAATTTTTAAAACATTTTTGGTAGAGATGAGGTTTTGCCATGTTAGCCAGGCTGGTGTCATACCCCTGACCTCAAGTAATCTGCCCACCTTGGCCTCTTAAAGTGCTGGGATTACAGGCGTGAGCCACTGTGTCCAGCCCAAAGTGATCTTTCTAAACACTTAAAGGAGCAAAAATAAATAAATAAATAAATAGCAGGAGTTGCAATTCTCGCATCTGATAAAATAGATTTCAAAGCAACAAAGATATAGTGGTAAAAGGATCAATGCAACAATAAGAGCTAACGATCCTAACACCCAGATACATAAGACTCATAAAGAGATTAAGACTCAATGAGACAGAAAATTAATAAGGATATCCAGGACTTGAACTCAGATCCGGAACAAGTAAACTCAATAAATATTTATAGAGCTCTCCATTTTAAATACACAAAATATACATTCTCCAGCTTAAATACACAAAATATTGATCGGCCATTATTAATACCCATTTTTAGAATAAAGCTACATTCCCATTCTCTCTCCCTCTTTTTCTTCCTCTTTCTTCCTCTCCTTCACTCCTTTTTATTTTCTTTCCAAAAAAAAAAAAAAAAAACTTAACACATCGCTCCTTCTCTGTTTGGAGCGGGGATCTGTTTATTGCTTGTCTCTCCCCTAATCTCCAACTATTTAAAGGCAGGGATTTCTGTCTTATTTACTATTATATCACCAGCACCCAGAACACTGCCTGTCACATAAAAGATGCTCTATGCATATATGCTGATTCATTTACTGAAACCCCAGATCTCCAAAATACACTATTAGTTCCCTTGTAGAAGATGGAATTTTACTCTGTTGGCCATTCTATGTATCAGACACAATTAGACCTAATGGATAACTTTATTATTTACATATATATTCTATTCCAAATTAAGTCTATGTTTATAGAGATTGACGTCTACATAATCTTTTTGCTCCTGTATCCTTTAAAAAAATCGCTGATTTCTCTTAAGTCTACAGAGGCCTTGTAGAAGTTAAAGTGCTTTATACTGTGCTGATATATAAAATGCTCCATACTCTTCTAATCAGTCTTTAGAAATCTAAACAATGCTACTGTACTTGAGGACCATATTACAATAAGAAATGTTGAAAACTGTTACCTGAAATGTTATAGCCTAAAAGGAAGTAAAAGAAAAGGATATTTCAAAATGTAATGAAGGACTGATACAAAAAAAAACATTATAAACAAGAAAGATAGCCAGCAGCCTTCTGAAAATTGCTTGCAAAGAAGTAGTGCCAGTTTTAATTTTTAATTGCAAATGGCTATTTTGGCAGATGAAAATGCCAGCAGAGCATGTTTTATCCTAGCCCAGTGGTGTGAAACTACTTGAAGCCCAATTGTTGAACAGCCACAGCTCATAGTTACGTTTAATGATATGTGTGTGTGTTCATTTTAATTTCCTTTTTATTCAGCCATTTATGAGTGCATTATTTGAAGTTTTATTTGGTTGCAACTGGGAGAAAGATTGGCCACACATCTGCTTTCTTTTTTCCACAGTTAGGGAAATTAAATGATGGTCTCAGAGTTTTAGGTGATCTTTTAATCCTTTGCAATCAGTGTGTCTAAAGAATGAACTTCCTAAATGTTATTAAAGTCATCAATTTCTAAACTTAAAAATAGCTTGAACTTTTTCATCATATACATTTAGGTATTGTGCATATATATTTCACACTGATACAAATACACGTGCAACATAAACACATACTGTATCTTTTAGCAGAGAATTTGTGTTAGTGCAAATATGTCTGTTTCCATTTGTTTTGATCCTCTAAAAGACACTTGAATAAAATGCAAGCTAGAAATAAAAAGAACATTAACTTTACTCTTGATAATATAGAGCTCATCTCATAATTTGAAAGATAATTAAATTTTTACATGATGAAGAGAGATACACCTTTTACTCAGCCATAGTGGTTATTGTTCTCATTCATTGTACCTGTGAGGGAATTCTAGAATCCCTATTCCTTCTTCAGTCAGTGGCTGGATCATGTAATAATCCATCACTTTTCTTTTTAAACAATTTAGTTTAGCATTTTATTAACAGCAATTATGTATGCCAGGTAATATGCTAGGTGCTGGTGGTTCGAGAAAAAGGAATGCTGTGGACCTAACCTCAAAGAAATCCATTGGAGAATGTCAGAGATTTAGATTCAATGATCAACTTTACTTTTACTATACAGGTACTAGTTTCTTAATCTATAAAATTCATTGCGGCACTGTTTACAATAGCAAAGACCTGGAATCAACCCAAATGCCCATTGATAATAGACTGGATTGGAAAAATGTGGCACATATACACCATGGAATATTATGCAGCAATCAGAAATGATGAGTTCGTGTCGTTTGTAGGGACATGGATGAATCTGGAGAACATCATCCTCAGCAAACTGACACAAGAACAGAAAATGAAACACCGCATATTCTCACTCATAGGTGGGTGATGAAAAATGAGAACACATGGACACAGAAAGGGGAGTACTAAACACTGGGGTCTATTGGGGGGAAAAGGGGAGGGCCAGTGGGGGGGGAGGTGGGGAGGGATAGCCTGGGGAGAAATGCCAAATGTGGGTGAAGGGGAGAAGAAAAGCAAAGCACACTGCCATGTGTGTACCTACGCAACTGTCTTGCATGCTCTGCTCATGTACCCCAAAACCTATAATCCAATAAAAAATTAAAAAAAATATCAGTACCAGTTTCTTCATCTATAATATAGGAATAAAATATTACTTCAAGGTGTTATGATATTTTACATATAGTATTATGATTACATAATGCTTTATACATACACACACACACACAAACACACACACACACATATATATATTCACACAGCATGGTGGCTGTCATTGAAACTAGAGGGAAAAATAGAGACAATATGGCAGAAGGCTGTATTTATATGGTAAAGGTCTAGGATTTTATCCTGTATGTGATGGGCAATTTTGAGGAAGATAGGATTTAGGCAGGTAATAATGTCATTGGATTTTCATTTTATATTGGTCACTCTGCTAGCTCTGTCAGTGATGGCTTGAGGGAGACAAAACTGGAGGTAGAGGATAAATTTGAAAACTGTTGCCAACTTAAGCAAGAGATAATTAGGACTTAGATTGGGGCAGTGGTAGTAAGGATGGGGGGGAAGTGTGGCAATAGAATTGAAATGTATTAGTGAATGGTTGAATGTGGAAGATTAAGAGGTATAGATTTGTTATTTCCAGATTATTGGATTGGGTGGTCGGATAAATAGTGGTGCTATTAACTGAGATCAATACAGGTGGAACAACAGGTTGGGGAATTGCAGGGGGTGACAAAATGAGTTTAGCTTTGGAAATGCTAAGCTTTCAGCGCCTGTGGAAATTCCAACTGTAAATGTACAGTAACTCTTGGATTATGATTTTAAAGACATAAAAATACAGACAGGAGTTAAAATCATGAGGAAAGCAAATAAAGAGTAGGTCAGGGATGGAAATCTGGAGAATACCAACATTTAATTGATGAGCAGAGGAAACAAGGAATGAAATGGAGTAGACAGCAGGCTATAAGGAAACTCTAGACAAAAAGATGGTCAGGATTGTGGAAACCAAGGGTACCGAGAGTTTCAAAAAAAAAAAAAAAAAGTAGCCAACTCTGAAATGTAAAGAATGGTTTAGTAAGATAAATACCCATCAGAAATTACCAATTGGATCTGGCAACGTGGAATTCTTCAGTGATTTTTTAACCTTACTAGTGTTAACCTTCAGTGAAGCAGTGAGGGCAGAGGCAGATTGTTGTTAGCTGAGAAATGAATCAGAAGTGAGGAGAGGAAACAGCATATTTAGGCCATATGTTCAGTTAGTTTGGCAAGAATAAAAGGGAGACTGGACACTAGCTACAAGGAAATACAAGGCTAAAAGGAAAATCAAGAGAGAATAAAATTATAGAGAAGATGATCTTTTTTCTATCTTTTTTTAAATTTTACTTTTGTTCTGGGGTACATGTGCAGATTGTGCAGGATTGTTACATAGGTATACACATGCCATGGTGGTTTGCTGCATCCATCCCCCGTCACCTACGTTAGGTATTTCTTCTAATGTTATCCCTACCCAATCTCCCCACCCCCTGCTATCCCTCCCCTAGCCCCTGACCCCCACAGGCCCCAGTGTGTGATGTTCCCCTTCCTGTGTCCATGTGTTCTCATTGTTCAACACCCACTTATGAGTAGAACGTGTGGTGTTTGGTTTTCTGTTCTTGTGTCAGTTTGCTGAGAATGATGGTTTCCAGCTTCATCCATGTCCCTGCAAAGAACAACAGCTCAATCCTTTTCTATGGGTGCATAGTATTCCAGGGGATTTTTTTTTAAATCACAAATAATAGTCACTTTAATTATTATGTGCTGGACATTGTTCTAAATGCTTTATGCACATAATTCTTTTAATCCTCAGAATAACCCTAATAAGTAATATTAGTGTTATCACCTCCTCTTAGCAAACCAGAATACCAAAGTAGGGGGAGGTTTAGTAACCTGTGCAAAGTCAGCTACTGAGTTAATGGCAGAACAGGGCTTTGAACCAAGGCAGGTTGGCTGAGAGCCACACATGCTTAGGCACTATAATATTTTCTTTTCTTTGCCTGTTAGATTTTTTTCCTTTTTTAAAAACTCAGCTTTTATTTTAGATATAGGAGGTACATGTGCAGGTTTGTTAAATGGGTAAATTGCATCCAGGTAGTGAGCATAGCACCCAACAGGTAGTGTTCAACCCATGTCTCTTCCCTTCTCCTACTTTCAGTAGTCCCAAATGTCTGTTGTTCCCATGTTTACATCTATATGTGCTGAGCATTTATCTCACACTTATAAGTGAGAACATGTGGTACTTGGTTTTCTGTTCCTGCATTAATTAGTTTAGGGTTATGGCTTCCAGCTGCATCCATGTTGCTGAAAAGAACATGAGTTTATTCTTTTTTTGACTTTATTCTTTTTTTATGGCTACATAGAATTCTATGATGTAAATGTACCAAATTTTTTTTTAATCCAATCCATCACAGATGGGCATCTAGGTTGATTCCATGTCTTCGCTGTTGTGAGTAGCATGGCAATGAATGTATGACTGTGTGTGTCTTTTTGGTGTAATGGTCTATTTTCCTCTGGTTATATACCAAGTATTGGGATTTCTGGGTGAAATGGTAGTTCTGTTTTAAGTTCTTTGAGAAATCTCCAAACTGCTTTCCACAGTGGCTTAACTAATTTACATTCCTTCTAACAGTATGTAAGTGGTCCCTTTTCTCTGCAACCTCACCAGCATCTGTTGTTTTTTGACTTTTTAATAATAGTCATTCTGATGGTATGAGATGGTATTTCATTGTGGTTTTGATTTGCACTTCTTTGATGATTAGTGATGATGAGCATTTTTTCATATGCTTGTGGGCTGCTCATATGTCTTCTTTTGAGAAGTGTTTGTTCATATCCTTTGCCCATTTTTTAATGGGGTTATTTGTTTTTTGCTTGTTGATTTGTTTAAATTCGTAGACTTTGGATATTAGACTTTTGTCAGATGCATAGTTTGTTAATATTTTCTCCCATTTTGTAAGTTGTCTGTTTATAAATCAGGGATAACACAAATAGAAAAACATTCCATGCTCATGGATTGGAAGAATCAATATGTTAACATGGGCATACTACCCAAAGCAGTTTACAGATTCAGTATTACGCCTATCAAACTACCAATGTCATTCTTCACAGAATTAGAAAAAACTATTCTAAAATTCATGTGGAACCAAAAAAGAACCCGAATAGCCAAAGAAATCCTGAGCAAAAAGAACAAGTCTGAAGGCATAAGTCTGTCTGACTTCAAACTATCAGGGCTATGGCAACCAAAACAGTGTGGTACTCAAAACAGACAATAGACCAATGGAACAGAATAGAAAACTTAGAAATAAAGCAGCACACTTAAGATCTGATCTTCAACAAGGTCAAGAAAAACAAATGATGGACAGAGGACTCCCTATTCAATAAATGGTGCCTGGATAACTAGCTAGCCATATGCAGAAGCATGAAACTGGATCCTTACCTTTCACCATATACAAAAATTATCTCAAGGTGGATTAAAGATTTAAATATAAAACCTCAAACTAGAAAAATCCTAGAAGAAAACCTAGGAAATAGTTTTCTCAACATCAGCCTTGAAGAACAACTTTTGACTAAGTACCCAAAAGCAACTGAAGCAAAACCAAGAATTGACAAGTGGGACCTAATTAAGGAGCTTCAGCCCCTGTAATCTTTATTGTGGATGGTACGTACAGGCCCAGGGCTCCTCATTTCAGATGGGTAGAGTAATTATAAAAACTACTTTGGGTTCTAGTATAGCTCTTAGCAATATAGTGTATACACAATAAATGTTTGTTGAATAAATGAATTATAGTTGAAATTATAACCTAGCATCAGGAAATTATTTATAACTTGGTGTTAAGCATGTTTCTTTCTCTGCTTTCAAATTCTAATCAGCTTACTTCTAATTTTTCTATAAATTTCTTTCTGACAGTCCTGGCTTATTTTCTTACCATTATGCCCTTCCCATAGCCTTTGTTATTTGGGCTATGTATTTTATTCCTTAATTACATTATTACATTGCATTCTAATTTGATTTTTATCTAATTCTTTACAAATAGTTTGTGCATGTTTAAAGAAACCAAAGTACCCTCTCCTGTTTTGTATCCTTTGTATGGCATTAAGCCCAGGTTTTCATTCTTTTGGTTTTTGTTTGTTTGTTTTTGAAACAGAGTCTCACCCTGTTGCCCAGGCTGGAAGGCAGTGGCGTGATCTCAGCTCACCGCAACCTCCATCTCCCAGATTCAAGCAATTCTCCTGCCTCAGGCTCCCAAGTAGCTGGGTTTACAGGTGCCCACCACCATGCCTGACTAATGTTTTTGTATTTTTAATAGAGACAGGGTTTTGTCATGTTGGTCAGGCTGGTCTTGAACTCCTTACCTCAGGTGATCCACCTGCCTCAGCCTCCCAAAGTGCTGGGATTACAGGCATGAGCCACTGTGCCCAGCCTTCATTCTTTATTTTTAATCAAAATTCACCTGGCTTGTTGCCACCGGTAGAACTATTTGAATGTTTTAACTTTATTTTTCCAAACAGGAATTTCCTTACATTCTTGGTTTGTATTGCATAGCAACTTGTGTTGATTACCTGAATAAGAATTTCTTTTTTTTTCTTTTTTCTGAGACATAAAGAGTGTCTGTCACCCAGGCTGGATTGCAGTGGCAAAGTCACAGCTCACTGCAGCCTCCACTGCCCAGGCTCAAGCAATTCTCCCACTTCGGCCTCTTGGGTAATGCAGACCACCATGCCTAGCTAATTGTAGAGATGGGGTCTCGCTATTTGCTCAAGCTAGTTTTGAACTCTGGGGCTCAAGCAGTCCTCCTACCTTGGCCTCCCAAAGTGCTGGGATTACCGGCATGAGCTGCTGTGCCTGGCCCTGAATAATAATTTCTTAATTTAATGTTTATAGGAAATTATATTATCAATTTATGCAGTCATCATGGAATACCTAAGATTCACTAAAAAATAGCATCGTTGCTTCATTTAAGTCTCATAATGGCCGAATATAGAAATGTTTACTCCAAACTGATTTTTTGTTTTTTTTCCTCTCTTTAAATAATAAATACTCATTTTCTTTACACTAGTGTGAATATGTTTCATTCAGCTTCCATGCTTTTCTCTCTCTCCTTCCACATTTACATTTTCCTTGGATGTTTCTTATTTTGCCTTTGCCATTGGTCTGGTTGTATTTTTCTTTCAGTTAAATTGTTTCTAATTGTTTTTTCCTTTCTCTCTGTGCTTCTACCTTTCTGGAATGGTATTTCTCCTCATTTCTATGTATTATGTTGCTTTCTCTTCTTCTGAAAGCTGTCCGTTCTTAAGAGATGCATTGAATTTCTAATTACAGGCTCGAAGAGTGTACTGCCTAAGTACTGGGTACCTAATTTACATATTGCTTCACGGTAATTAATAAAGACTTCAGAAATATGTGGGTTTTAGAAGTATAAGGGGAGAACCGTATTTTTCTTGGGGTTTTAGTTAGGCTCATATTTCTTAGAAAATAAGGAGTGAAGCCTTGAAATTGCTGAAGTTTTCTGATATCTATATATTATTTCTGAAAATTGGGAATAGTCAGATAATCAGTGAATAGTTTTTTAAAGATTATATCTTCCATTTTGGAAGTTATTATTGTATATAGTTAAGAAGCAAATTGGAAATTAGTTTTTATGCCATGTGGAATTATTATAGAAAAATGCACATTAAAGAAGTCCAAATATATTTGTAACATAGGTAAATATCAGTTAAAAATATTTCCCTCATTGGTTGTTATAATCATTAGGAGTTTCTTTACTCAGTGAAACAGGAAATAGATCTATAATCTGGCATCAGAGAGCCGCACTTTTTCTGTTTAATTGAGAGGTGAAAGTATGGCCTCAAAATGCAAATGTATCTTAGGAGTACATAGGAGATAGAAAACCACCTGTATTTTTTTCTGGTTGAGAATTTTTCCAAAGCATAGACTTCGTGAAAGCTATTCTCAGAAACTTTTTTTAGAACGGAAAAGAAGTTTAAGGTTCCTATTTCTCTAAACCTGTTTTCTCTCACACCTGAATGAATCTAGGAGGATTGGATGGAGTTGAGAACTTAGATTCTTCTCCTCATGTTTTGAGTCTGAGAAATTGGCTACATTTCTCAGCCTTCTAGTTTGTAAAATTAGGATACAATTATTCAATGTGTGTTTTATAACCTGACCTCTTGCTAAGTGTAAGGCCCTAGAGTAGGAACTATAGGGCTTAACATAAATAAGACATGGCATATCCTGTCAAGAAATTTTTATCTGGAAGGATATTCATTTACTATTTACTGAGCTGCAAAAACCATCTCTCTGAACTGACTTAGGATAAAAGCAAAGGTTGGCCTTTCTCCAGTGGCATTTAGCTATTACTCCTTTTGAAGGGATTTACAAGGTAAACTCCAGGATCACCATGTACAGAACTGCTGATTGCCAGTTCTCTTGACCCCTTGGGAAACTTTGGAGCTTGACATTCAGCTGCCTGTGCAAGTGGGCGTCCTGCTCAGGGCATTCCCACACTGAGACCGAACCCAGGAATTCCCACTGATCATAGTAATTTCTAAACAGTAGTAATTAAACTAGTTAAACTAAATGTTCTAGTTAATAAAACATTCTGGTATGTTTAATTTGCTGTTTCATAATACTTTGTTTGGAGATGTTATTTTTTTCTCCCCAAATGGGTTAAGAACAATAATATAAACCACAAAGTTGTTTTTTTTTTTAATGAAATGAAGTGTCTGTTTATTTTCAGTATACACTTTAAGCTTCTAATATTGTTCACTTAATTCTAGTATGTGAAAGGAAAATATTATACTCACCCTTCCAAGAACACAGTATGGAGTGGACACTGAAATATTGAATGAGTGAGTGCCCACTGCATACTGTGTTCTTGGAACACTTTGGAAACACTTCTTCCCATTTGTTCAAATTTCTCCAGGCATGTGGAAAATGGCTTTTTTTTTCAACTAAGAGTGGTACTTCCCAGTGCAGCTAATGTCAAAAAGTGTTAGAAATGTGTGTTCATTGCAATCTCTAAGGTGGTTTTCATCCGTCTTTTAAAGACTACATACTTCAAATGGGGTTCGGACCTAGATCAGCAGTCAGGTTAAAGAATTGCAAAGTGAGATTAAACTAGTTTTAAATATATCATGCCTGATGATAAAATCTTACAGTTCTGTTTTGCTATGTCAAATGGAAAAGGCAGAGAAATTGATTGGCAATCCACTTAACGTTTGGGAACTCACTTAGAACCTTCAAGATAGGCTCCTGAACCCAGGGAGTATCTACTCTTACTCATGGAGTTTTTGACATAAAAGAAATTACAGCTTGTTTTGGGGAAACAGTTTTAACAAGCTCGAACATCCAAATTTGCATGCAAGTATTTTTCTCTGGAAGAAATCCAAGTAAGTTTCTTTAGCTTTGGATTCATCAAGGAAAAGACAAAATGAGAAGGGTTAGGACCTTCCCAAAGGAACCAGCTACCCTGCTTACATAGGTTCTTCTTTAGTTGTGCACTGAGATGGTCCTGCAGTCCTTCCAAAGGTAGGACAGAAGCACAGTATGAAAGAAAACTATGCAGTCATCATAGTTGTGCCAATCATGTGGATTCCTGAACAGTAGTTCAGGCTACCAGTTTGGTTGGGCCATGTTTCAGTACCCCATTATTCCTTTCACTCAACAGAATGGCCCCAGCCATTCCCCTGAAATTGAAATTAGAGTTTCACAGTATCTCTAGCAGGAAAGATTCCCTTACATGGTTCCAGATCTTTTACATCCAGTATTGGACTTGATGAGCTACTTTACAAATTACATTTCCTAAACTAGTTGGGTCATGCTGCGGAGAGCTATTTTCCAGAGCTAGTGGGTATGGAGTTTTATTCCAGGCTTCAGGGCAGGAAGTGGATAATAAAAATACATTTATAGATGGCGCTAAGTGAGGTAGCCTAGACAACCATAAATAGGAGTAATCAAACTATCACATTGTACTGAAGGAGACAGAATATTCCTCTAATTGAATGATAGCTATCATAATTTACAATTGTCATCAGTGAAGGATTGTACTTTTTTCCTCCAAAAATGGTTAAAGGCAGATACCTATTTTTTTTGTTTCTTGTTGATTCAAATTCATTTCCACACTGCATTCTTAATATAGATTTCTAAAGTATGTGATAATATATTTAAAAGAACTATTCACAATGTATCTATTATGTTTTTATACTTGCTTCAAGGGTGACATGTAAAGTTAGTGGTTGCTCTACAGTAAGCATCTGGCAGTAGAGCAGCAATGAGGCATGACAAGGTCCTGGCCTGGAGTGTCAGCCCTGGGAATGTGCAGAAAGGGGGAATGGGAGAGAATTTAAAGGGAGAGCTGGCGTTCTTAGCTCTCCATTAGCTTCTGGTTGGTAAAAGAGATGAAAGAATCAAAATGTTCACAGTTCTAAGCAAGTGTGACTGTGACCAAGCAGTTGTTTAATTCTGTTTTAGGTAAGGAACAAGCGCAAGTAGACATGTGGTCTGTTTGGGCTTTGGGAAAGACAGGGAATCATCAGTTACCAATGTAGAGTGATGGATGAGGAAATAATAAGGGTGCTTGGAGAAGAGTGTATGAAAAAGAGAATACTGGCATTTTGGAAGATGAGAAAATAAAGATTGGCAAATGAGACAGAGAAGAGAAAAACTGGAAAATACAGCATCCACAGGAAGACTGATGCTCAAAGAAGGATTGCAATGGGATAAAAGTATTACAAAGAAAAGAAGTGAAGATTTATGTTAATGTTGAAAGCCAGAAAGGAAGGGTAGGGGCCAGAACCTAGAAGAAAACTTAGCCGTCTAGGAGTGGATAGCATCTGCAGTGCCATGTGTTAGGAGGATATCCAATTTCACAGGAAACATGATGTCCTGGGGAAAAAAGACCAGAACAACCCAGCATCTAGGTTGTGTGCAGACATAGCAATCAGTATTTCAAAAGGGACCATGCAGGGTGAGGGGTGTCCCTGAAAATAACACTGTATAGCTGGGATGGGGACTCTAGAAGAGCGGGTGATATTTACAGAGCCTTGAATGAAAACAGGGATATCTGGTTGGAAAGCAATCTCGCAGTCTCTAGGAGAGATGCTAAGTGCAAAGCAGTTCTAAAGAGCTTGAGATAAGGCACCAAACACTGCTTGCAGGGGAGAAAGGGGAGACAGATTAGGCTGCATAAATGATAAATAAATGGGTAAAGAGAGAGTGAGAATGGTAGATTGGGAAGCAACAGAGTAATACTAAACTTTATTTCTCCAAGCAGCTGGAGGTTTGTACAGATAAAAAAGCCTCAGGAAACCCCCTCCCCAAGAAGGGGAAAGATTAAAGTGATTGAGAATAACAAGATCCCGGACTTAAGGTAAGTAAAAGTTTAGGTTGGTTAAAAAAAAAAAAGTTTGGAATGGCAGCATTGGGAGGTATGATAAGGCAATATTGGGAGATAAATAACATGGTATCTTGACAACCACAAAGGCCCTGATGGAGTTCAGGGATGATAATGTAGAAGGCTCCCTGGTGTGTGAGATGGTGAGAATTTCTCTAACAGTAGCGTGCAGGGTAAATTTTAAAAAGGAGATGGAGCCCTAACCCAAGGCTGGCAACTTTGTAGCCAAGGTAAAGGGAATGAGAAATTTTCTGGAAGTCACACACACTGAACATGTGTGACCTTGACCTTGGGCAAATGGTAAACCCCTGTAAGCACCAACCATCTGATAAATGTGGAAATAAGAAGACAAAGTGTTAAAGCTCCTTATATAATTGCTAGGGCAAAATAAATGGTAATTTTTATACTTTCTAACCAAATATAGTCTGTAGCCTCTTCAGAGGAGGAAATGCTATAATAATAGACACCTGTAAAAATACATGTGTTCAATGAATAAATGTGTGACTACATGAATTAGCATAAAACTTATTTAACAACAGCGTTGTATTTGGTGCCAAGATCATAGAACCAGATAGTTCCTGCTGTATGTACAAGTTCTCTGAGGTCAGACAAAAGGATTTTTCTTCAGAAATTAAGCCTTATTTTATAATCTTTTTATTTTTGAATGTATAGATAAAAGCACATTCTCAAAGCAGGAACTGCTGTTTTGACGCGTTTAAGTAATAGGATTATAGAACTGGAAGGATCTTTGGTGACTGACTCTAATGCTGAGTTTTTTAGTTGGGAAAACAGCCAGCAAAAATGTTAAGTAGTTTCCTTGGAATCAAGTACTGTTGGAGCCAGCATTGGTGGTCAGTCCTGTATAGAAATGACTTCAGTTGTATATCTGTGACCTTCCTTACTTACCTTCCTCTATCGAAGGCACTCTATAATTCTTAGTAAATGAATATTGACATTCATTTTAAATACTGTTTGTTGAACTATTTCATGAAGAATATTATATTAATAAGCATTGTAGTTCTAACAGAGAAAATATTTTTCTCTTTTAGAAACTCCTAATAGCCAGCAAAAGATAGTAGTTTCTATGACTTTTCTTTCTGCTAAGGAAGTTAAATTCTGAAGGTGTTTCTCTTGGAGTTAAACCATACATTGACTTGCTCTTTAAAGGATCTAATAACTGAATAGATCAAGTAAGAAACAAATTAGTATTTAGCCCATTCAGTTGTGCGCTGTGGTTTCTTTCCAGATCTAAAAATGTGAGAAATGTTTCCTGAAATCAAACTAGTGGAAGTGGGAAAGAGTATGTATGAATGTTACATGAGGAATCCAAAGTCATCATCATCACCCACACACACACAATTTCGTTACACTTGGTAAATTCATTAGGGCAAGGCAAATGTATTCAGGCAGACATTCAAATAAGCACAAACATCTGTACAGTTTTAAAATCTGCCATGTTAAACAGGCCTAGCACTCTGTTTATATGCCCCAAAGAGCCTGAACCAAGACAGATGTAAGTAGGAGCAGCTGGATTTGACCCTAACTCTTGAAAATCCTGCCCTGCTTGAGAAGTGAGGCATATCTTCAGCTTTGCAAGCACACTAAGGTGTGTGTGTATGTTTGTGTGTGTGTCTGTGTGTGTGAGAGAGAGGGAAAAAGATAAAAAAATGGTTAAAATTAACTTGAATTTGGTTTCTCCCTCCTGGTATTTCTTTGTCTATATTAACATGCTTTTTTATTGTTAATATTATTAGAAAGGTAAATTTAGAGTGAGAAAAGAATTTTAATATTTAAAGTTTTTGGCCTATAATTGACCATTCTCTACCTGGGTCATGTGCGTGCACTGAGAGAGGTTGAAGTGTATTGTATGTGCTTCTTCAGGAATTTCCTTTTAATCTAAGACACTTTTGAGACAGAATTGACTGGAGAAAATGAAGGATTCTCATTTATTTTTATGAACAAATCTCTATGACCTATTACCCCCCAATTTTTTAATATCTACACAATCTTCTCTCTCAGTTATCTTAACCTCCATACTGATGGTCCTGATTCAGAGCTACTTCATTCATTACCCAAACACAGTCTGGGGAGGGAAATGGGGATGTAAGACAGTAGAGGCCCAACTCCCCTTGTTGTTATACGTGGTTATCACTTTTTACCTTCGAGAAGAGGATTAGTTTGGCCCTACTCGATAAAGAGCATGTTAAAAAGGCCTCCCAAATTTACAAGTAAAATCCAAACATTCTGCAAGTAAAAAACAAGCAATCATATCCTTTGCTCACTACAAATTTTGTTTTGTTTATTTAAAAAAAGAGCAAGGGATATGAACAGAAATTTTTCTTTTTTTATTCTTAGTTATTTTTATCAACTTTTAAATTCTAGAGTACATGTGCAGAATGTGCAGGTTTGATACATAGGTAAATGTGTGCCACAGTGGTTTGCTAACACAGATCAACCCATCACCCAAGGTATTAAGTCCAACAAACAGACACTTTTCAAAAGAACATATACATGTCGCCAACAAGCATATGAAAAACAATGCTCAATGTCACTGATCATTAGAGAAATGCAAATCAAAATCACAGTGAGATACCATCTCACACCAGTTGGAATGTGGGCAAAAGGATTACAGTATCTATTGTTGTAACAGTCTATTGTTAAAACATCAAAAAAGAACAGATGCTGGCAAGATTGTGGAGAAAAGGGTACTCTTTGTGTGAGTGTAAATTAATGCAGTCGTTGTGGAAAGCAGTGTGATGATTCCTCGAAGAACTAAACACAGAACTGCCATTAAACCCAGAAATCCCATTACTGGATATGTACCCAAAGGAACAGAAATGATTCTACCATAAAGACACATGCACACATATTCATTGTAACACTGTTTACAATAGTAAAGACATGGAGTCAAACTAAATGCCCATCAGTGGTAGAGTGGATAAAGAAAATGTGGTACATATATATACTATGGAATTCTACACAGCCATAAAAAAGAATGGAGGAACATGAATGGAGCTGGAGGCCATCATTCTTAGCAAACTAACACAAGAACAGAAAACCAAACACTGCACCTTTTCACTTATAAGTGGGAGTTAAATGATGAGAACACATGGATACAAAGAAGGGAACCACAGATACTGGGGCCTACTTGAGGATGGAGGTTGGGAGGAGGGAGAGGAACAGAAAAAATAACTATTGGGTACTAGGCTTAGTACCTGGGTAACAAAATAAATCTGTACAGCAAACCCCTGTGACATGAGTTTACCTATATAACAAAACTGCACACTATCCCTGAACTTAAAAGGTATTTAAAAAAAATAGTCATGGAGATTTGTACACAAACACAGAGCATTTTTCACTGATCCTCAGATAAAGAGACTCTGCAGTTATTTAACCCTGTCTTTACATACCAAAGAAAGTCTAATTATTTGATGTGTGTGAAACATCGTCAGTGTGGTGCTACTGTTCAGCCACATTAAATTCACAGACCAAGTCTACACCTTCTGTAGTACAGATTGAGTATTCTTAATCCAAAAATCTGAAATCCAAAATACTCCAAAATACATAACTTTTTGAGTGCTGGCATGATTCTCAAAGGAAATGCGCATGGAAGCATTTCAGATTTTGGATTTTGGATTAGGGATGCTCAACCAGTAAATATATGCAAATATTTCAAACTTTCAAAAAAACTTGGAGGTCAAAACACTTCTGGTCGCAAGCATTTCAGATAAGGGATACTCAACCAATCAATCTGTTAAACTTTTTGGTGGCACCTAAAGACAGCCACAGCTGTTATGTATTTGTCACAGAAACCAGAATTTTCTTTATTTCTTTTAACTATTGTTTAGATTACAAAGATGTAAGCATAAGAATGTTCCCTGAAACATTGTTTTGTCATTTTAAAAGTCTAGGAAAAACATAAAACTCTGTTATTAGCATCTAGTTCAATCAGTGATGGCAAACTGTCTGAGGGAAAACTGCATCCTTTGAAAATAATAAGGTAGATATGCATGATATGCAATAACATGATTTCTAAAATGAAAAAAACAAGGTATAAACCAGTCTATATAGTGCATACAGGTATCCACTTTGTAAATTAAAAGATATTCATATAGTAGGTTGTTCTCATTCTGTTCCATAAGGTCACTGCAAATACTGAATTAGCAAATACTCACTCATTGCTCCTAGTGGAAATACAGGGTTAGGTCTTATGAGCCTTTGGTCATAACGTTTTCATCGATGGATCAATACATAACCTTGTTTTATGTGTGTTTCTGTTTAAATATACATTATTTAATATATATTGTTGATTCATTAACATTAAACTCACAGTCTGTAACTCATACCAGAATGTCATTTATTATAAACACATTTTCTCCATAAAGCATATCACAGCCTCCCTTTGCCTAGGAACACCAGATCACCCTTCAGCCTGGTTCAGTGTTAGCTGGGAATATATGAGAGAGGAGACTCAAATTTTTGGCTGGTCTGCACATGTCTGTGAATGACCTCAAAGGTGCTGTAGGTTACAAATCAATTTTGAGTAGACAAATTCTCAAATATGAAATCCACAAATAATGAGGATCAGCAATACATAGACAGCATGTGCGCATGTATATAAATGGAAAAGTTTCTGAAATGATTAAACTACTTGATGAAAGTCATCTTTGGCAAACAGAACTGTGGGGCAGGAATGAGACAAGATGCCCCTTTTACTGTAACCCTTTTTGCCATATATGACTTTTTTTTACTGTGTGTATACCATAGTCCTTCTTTCTTTTTTTTTTTTTGAACAGAGTCTTGCTCTGATGCCCAGGCTGGAGTGCAGTGGTGTGATCTTGACTCACTGCAACCTCCACCTCCCAGGTTCAAATGATTCCCCTGTCTCAGCCTCCCAAATAGCTGGGACTACAGGTGTGTACCACCACACCTGGCTACCATAGTCCTTCTTATTCTCTATCTCCTCCTTTTCTCCCACCATCACTATGATCACTGTTCTCTCAGCGAGCCAGTGCATTTCCTGAGGAACTCTAGGGGCAAGGTTTTATTTGACCCAAACTGATCATAATGAGTAGTCACTGAATCAGGCTCTTGGAAAAGCTGGCCTATATAATTTTTCAAACTATGTGTATTTTACAAATGCTAAGTATCATGACACTTAGAACATGAGTTCTCAGGGTAATTTGTTTCACACAATATTACCCCAGATCCCAACATGCTGGGAAGGCCTGGACTTTGGGTACTTTTTGTCTGCCAAATACTCTTACTTAGGGGTCATGCACAGTGGCTTATGCCAGTAATCCCAGCACTGTGAGAGGCTGAGGTAGGTGGACTGTATTGAAACCTGGAGTTCAAGATCAGTCTGGGCTACACAGTGAGACCTTGTCTGTGAAAACAAAAACAAAAAATTTAAAACGTAGCTAGGTATGGTGATGCATCCTACCTACTTGGGAGGCTAGGGTGGGAGGATCATTTGAGCTTAGGAGTTTGTGACTGGAGTAAACTATGATCATGTCACTGTATTCCAGCCTTTGTGACAGAGCAAGACCCTGTCTCAAGAAACAAAAACATACATATACACAAAACAAACAAAAAAAGCCTACCAAATACTCTTACTTACATTCTTAGTGTAGGTTGCCGGAATGGAAGTTTAATAAGTAGGAAATGAATGATATTAATAATGCAACAATAAGTATTAAGTCGACATATGGCATATGGTATGGAAATTCTCTTCAGGTTGAATTCCTGTTTTTGGTCTACCTGCATCTCCCTCATAGAAAGGAGGAAGGGAAGAGGTAGTGAGCCTCTGGGTGTGGTCCTTGCTGGCTTTGCGCTGGGCCCACTCAGAGTTCTTGGGTCTCTCCTTCCTCAGGATGTCCAGACACAAGAGCATTTGGTTATGGTTTGTCCTTACCATGCTTGACCCCTTGAATGAGTTTGAAATCTTGCTATGTTTAACCTGTAACTTTAGAAGATTGGGAAAGGTTTTAATTTTTGTGCGTTTCTTTCTTTGCATGTCTCATGGTGGTCCTTTAATGAAAGAAAAGCCTGAAGAGAATGTAACTTCTTACCTCCCTGAAAGGCATTTTTTCCTTAATTGATATAGAAATTTCCACTTCCCCCCAGGTACTTCATGTGATGCACCGTGCCCCTAGTTAAAAGCAAGCTGAAGCCAAGCTGACAGTAGATCAATGAAACGATGTAAAAGGCATGCCCAGTTATAGATGGAATACAGTCATATTAATGGTCTCCCATGGACTATCGCCCTACGTTCATTGTTAATCTATAATAATTAATTGGGTTTCTGACAGGATATTGATGGACAGCTGTCCATCAATATTACATCTTCTCAAATATTGGCTTTTAAATATGTTTATATGCATATACACATATATAATGAAACTGTGAAAAATACATCTCCATTTGATAAAAAAAAGTCAACAGGCTTATAAAGAATAACTTTAGCAACAAATGAGTTTATTTTAAAAATAAATGTTGTAAATGTATGGACCTCTAAAAATAAACGTATAAGAAATTTTAGTATTTTTATTTTCCTTACCAAATATGACAGTTATCCCAAGTGGAACAGATTGTAGTTATTGCTGATCTTATGTCTGAAAAACCACATGGATTTTGGGGAAAAGCATATGGTTATCTATTGGTCTACATAGTTTACTGTTGCATGGGTAGACAGAAGCCTTCAATAAAACTAAAGGGACCTTTTCTAATCAAACCCTGTATATGATTGATAGATGTTCTGCCAGTCCAGCCTTGCTTGAGTTTAAGGGTGCCTTCTAGCCTGGGATCAATTTCTCTGTGATTGGTTTAATGTCGTTTGCCCCAAGAGTGTACACTGCAGGGTGGTACTGCTGCCCAAGGCAAGTGCAGGGCCTAGGTACATCATCTCATTTACAAATCACCATCCAGGTATGTATATGAACACTGAGGTAGAAATCATCATGATTTGTACGCTTTAGTCACATTTGAAGGAGTTCTTATTGCTTACTAATGCTATAAAACTCTCAAATGATTTAGAATCCTCAAATTCATATAACTATCCTATCCATTTCCTGTAGGGAGAGCCATATGCCACACTAACCCATCATTGGGAGGTGCTTGGTAAACATGGGCACAGAACAGACTCAAATCAATTCTTATAAATCTGAGGTCCATTATAAATAAAGTTTTATTGAAACACCATTATGCACATTTATTTATTAACATCTCAGTATTCTCACATTACAACAGCACAGTTGAGTAGTTACAACAGTGATCTATGGCCCAAAAAGCTGAAAATGTTTACTATCTGGCCTAGGCAAGAAAACTGTGCTTTCTATTATGTGTCCTTGCCATGTAGGCAGGTGACTTATGGAGAACTGGGATGAAAAATGAACATGGTGACTCAATCATCAGTAGGTTTGAATTGAAAGAATGTCATTAGTTGGAGTCAAAGTCATGGTAAGAGAGGGAGAGTGCAAGGTGAAGCAGTGAGCAAGAAGAAACCATGTATTAAGATGAAGAACGTGGTCAGGAGATGGAGGGATATGCAGAAGACCCAGAAAACAAATAAACAGAGATGCCATAAGGTGAGAGAAAGAGAGAGAGAGAGAGAGAGAGAGAGAGAGGGAGGGAGGCAGAGAGACTGATCATCTGGCATATGGCCCTAAAGTGGAGATTAGCTTGTTCCTCAAGTTCCCTGGATTTCTGAATGCTGTTCAGTTCACAGACAGGTACATAATGCCCCCAACCTTCCAGGACCCTCATCTATGGACAGCAAGGAGATCTTTTTGCAATAAAAAGAGGGGGACTAAACCAGACCATTATGTATTGAGCCATAATGAGGTAGATTTATTTCTCTTATTGCTAAGTTCCTATGGCAATGACTCCCCCATTAGATCTCAGTATTGAAGATAAGCATGAATAAACTAATTTGGGTAGAGAAGTCACTGGATATAGTAGAATGTAATGTTGACTGTTGTTAAGCCCATTCGAAAGTGGGCAAAGGATATGAACAGACACTTCACAAAAGAAGACATACATGAGGCCAACAAACATATGAAAAAATGCTCCTCATCACTGGTCATTAGAGAAAGGCAAATCAAAACTACACTGAGATAGCATCTCACGCCAGTTAGAATGGCGATCATTAAAAAATCTGGAGACAACAGATGCTGGAGAGGATGTGGAGAAATAGGAACACTTTTACACTGCTGGTGGGAGTGTAAATTAGTTCAACCATTGTGGAATACAGTGTGGCGATTCCTCAAGGATCTAGAAATAGAAATTCCATTTGACCCAGCAATCCCATTACTGGGTATATATATCCAAAGGATTATAAATCGTTCTACTGTAAGGACACATGCACATGAATGTTCATTGCAGCAGTGTTTACAATAGCAAAGACCTGGAATCAGCCCAAATACCCATCAATGATAGACTGGACAGGGAAAATGAGGCACATATACACCATGGAATATTATGCAGCAATCAAAAACGATGAGTTTGTGTCCTTTGTAGGGACATGGATGAACCTGGAGAACATCATTCTCAGCAAACTGACACAAGAACAGAAAATGAAATACCTCATGTTCTCACTCATAGGCAGGTGTTGAACAATGAGAACACATGTACACAGGGAGGGGAGCACTACACACTGGGGTTGGCTGGGGGGAATAGGGGAGGGACAGTGGGGGGTGGGGAGTTGGGGAGAGATAGCATGGGGAGAAATGCCAGATATAGGTGAAGGGGAGGAAGGCAGCAAATCACACTGCCATGTGTGTACCTATGCAGCTCTCTTTCATGTTCTTCACATGTGCCCCAAAACCTAAAATGCAATTAAAAAAACCCATGTGAAAAAAAAGATATCTCACACCTCATTAAATTAAATAAGATTTCCCCTTCATTTCATTTGTTCAGCCACTCAGTACATACTGAAAACCTATCAAGTATAAAGAAGTACAAGACAGCTTGATAGATTAGAACATGTATGTAACAAAACCCACTCCCAGGGAACATACACAATCTTGTATGAAAGTTCAGACAGATACACTAATGACTACCACACAGAGAAACCTATGGCAATTAAATTTAATATTATTTATAGCAGACACATTATGTACTAAAACATAAGGCCATGCACCATGGCTATTGAGATGGATGGGGCTGAGCCTTTGCCCTTGGAAGAACAGTAGCGCTCTGCACAAGAACTGAGGATTGCTTCTTGCCATTAAGACCAGGGAAGCCATCATGGGACATTGTGCGGTGGGCATAAGACATATACTTAGAATGCCCATTGCAACATTATTGGTAATAGAAGAAAATGAAAATGTCCATAAGGATAATAATGAAGAACTGGCAGTGTCATTATGTAGTGAAATACCATATAGTCATTGAAAGGAATGAATTAGAGCTACACGAATCTATGTTGATACATCTCAAGCCTAATGTTGAGCCAAAAATAAAGGTGCAAAAATTTTTTATAGTGTGAGACAAATTATACATCATGGAAACCAATACTTTTATATTACTTAGACCAGCATACATATATTGTATAAATATTTATTTAATGTTTAGACTTGACAGATACAAGGATAGCATTTAAATCTGCAGGGGGGGAAAGGAAAATGGTATTGAGGAGGCATATGCAGGAGTTTCTCCTGTGTGTGAATATTTTAATTTTTCTAAGACCTAAGCTTGTGGAAATATAGCAAAATTGGAGATTAATACCTGGACATTCTTTTTTTTATTCTCAGAAATCTTTTGTTTGAAATATCTCAGAAGAGGCAAAGAAATGCCTAAGTGTGTTTATGTGGAGACACATCCCAAAGAAGGGACATGTGGTTGTTTATACTCAGGGTGGTTACATTCAGTTAATCTACCCAACTGGATGATAAGCGTCAGGACCCAGCTTTAGTTCAGAGATCCCCAGTTTTACTGTGTGCTTAATCATATTACTCAACTAAGTGAAATTAGGTTTTGATAGAGTCAAGGTATCACTTTATGCAACCAAACAAGTGCATGAAGCCCAGAGATGGCTGTGTTTGAGCACAGGCTTTGTCCTGCTCACAGATGTGCAGCTGTGCATCTATGGACAGCAGCAGAGGGATTCTAAGAACACTGATGGCAAATATGTCAGCAGTCCCTGGCCAATACCGTTGATGCAAAGCTAAGGTTCTAAACATTTTTGGATCACAGCCTCTTGCAGAATCTATGTATTCTAAAAACCTGTGAACCATGTCCTTAAATAAACCTGCACATGTATGTACACATATACACATGATTACATACATTTTTAGAAGTTCATAAACCAAGGGGTTTAAGAACCTTAGTTAAGTTCATGTATAGACACATTATCTTTGATAAATTTGGTTACATCTTCCAGTGAAGACAACTAGTTGTGCAGTTTCTGTGAAAACACACAGGACTCTGGAAATGGAGTACAGAACCCAGTAAAGAGTTTGTACAACTCAGTCAGACTTCCTAAATTCATTGATTTACATCCTCTGCTAACCATCAAACTTGGTGCACAAATGACCATAATATACAGAATCTACCTTTGCTTTAATTGTTTTGTAATGGTTCTTGAATGCTTCTTTAAAGAATAAAACTGCTGGACATAGAAAATTCTTCAGCTTGTACAATCATTTAGGATGGTGTAATTCAGATGAAGCATTACATGTGAAAAGGAAACTCAGTCAGATGACAAGCAAATTCTTGGCATTCAACCCTGACCACCAATGCAGAATATGACTAAGGAATAACACTTTTAGTAAAAGGTCATAGACAACATGAACTTAACACATTTTTATTCACCAGGTGGCAAACAGAAATGAAATCCCAGAAGCTTGGTTCCTTGAACAAATATTGCAGTGACTGACACATCCAAATATATTTAATACTAACAGTCTCTCATTGCAAGTGGTATGTTTTTTCTGATTGTTACATATTTTTATTCATTATTTACACAGCTAATGATAATGTTAAACTCCAGCTTCCATTTTTCTGAAATTATGTTTATATAGTTATTGGTTTGATGTAATAATTAAAATGCATTTATGTGAGCTATACACTGTTTCCTTTTCTTGTCTTTTTTTTATAATTTAATCTGTATTGGGTCATTCAGCTAGTTATTGTTATTCTATTAATTACCCGTATTTTCTTGCTTTTTTTTTTTTTTTTTGAACTGGCTGACTAGCTAAAGTGTATAAAAACAGCGACTCACGAACATGCATTTTGAAGTAACCAATATAAATAGGCACATTCTGGTTATATCACATTTTAAACTGCTTAGTCAAATGAAATGCAAAAAGAAAATTATTTCAAATACCTTGAAATATGCGCTTCAAGCTGACTTTCAGAATAGGTCCACATTTATATAGCTGTGTAAAAAAAGATGGGAAAAAAACACAGAAATTCCAGAATATTTTCAAACTGGCTTAGACATCTTGACACTTTACTATTTTCCTCTGCCAGGAGAGTAAATGAGTGGTTTGCCCTCTGGGGAAAAATCCATTTAAAAGTGAAAATATTTTAAATGCATACCTTTATACAAGAAAGAAAAGTAATAGTTCTCAGTAGTGGGGGAGACGGTAGGATATATATGTATGGAAGGGCACACCGAAATGTATTAGTATAGGCGGTTGTTTACTTGGAATTATTTTCTTTTTTTTTGTCATTCCTCGCACATTTACATGGGAAGCACTGGTGATAGAAAGATGAAAGAAACATTCCTTGCCTTCAAGTGGTTTCATTCCTAAGGAAGAACACTCAGGAAAAAACTGTGTGTATCAACTTAAGTGATGCTATGAGAATGAAATGTGCAGTAACTAATCCCACGGGCAGAGGAGAGGATGGTCAGAGGAGGTCATGTTTAAATTGGGTGGAATAAGGTTGCAAAGGGTCAGCCTATATAAGAAGACAGGAGGGAAGGAGCAGGAACAGAGGGCAAATGCAGGAGATAATATTTTGTAAACTGTTTTATGAATGATAAATTGTACCTTCTGTGTGGAGGTAAAGTTTGAGGGGAGATTTCTACCTTCTTCCAATCTTGTTCTCATATATTTGTTCATATATTTAATGTAGCATGATAATTACCTGATTATCTTTTAATCTGCTCTTTGAAGTCCTTAAAAGTCAGAACAGTACTTTATCCATCTCTTTTCCCTAGTGCCTAACATAGGGCCAGGCAGCTGGTGGATACAAAATGAAGACTCCTTTACTTGAATTGAATGAATGAAAGGATGGACAGGTGGATGGATAGATAGATACTCTGTAATTACAAAGAAATGTACTTGGGCTAGGACTCCTTCAGTGGAAAAAGCAACATACCAGAAAAAAATGCAATACATGGGGTGTGGTAGAATTGTAAAAATACTTTTACTAGAAATACTGTTGGACTTTATGACAAATTAGAATTTATTTTCTTCTATGCCTGGCCCTTCCAAGATTTCACATTCATGCATACACTAGTATACTTGTTAAATTGTTGGACAAAAATCTCTTTTGATTTAGAAGTCTATTCTTTCACTGAGATGACAATTTTTAAGTAGCAATGAAAGTTTTCCAATGAAAACAATCTAATTTTGCAATGTGTACCTCAATTATGTGAAAATAAATGGCTTAGTACACTGGAACCATCTTAATTTCGTTAAACTCCTTAAAATCATATTGCATATCAAAGAGTATACCTTTAAACTACTAATGGAAGAAAAATAAAATAACTCAAGGCGAATAGGCAGACAGCTGGAATTTTTGGGAAATGTCTGTGGTATTTGGGTTTATTTTTAAAGGAAAGAAAAATTTCCCATTAAATTTTATAACACAATAACACTTTTAAAATTTATACTCAATAAGAATCTGTATAATGCTGATGTAAAACTCAGCTAACATTTTATTCATGAATTACAGATTTCTGATGACGGTGGGTAGGGAAAGAAGCAGGCTTTTATAAGCGTCATTTATCTCTTTTAATTACCTCCTTCTGTCTCAATGCTCACACTTACACTCACTTTAAAGTTTTTTATCTTTCATGGGATCTATATGTAAATAACACCACATCATATGTAAATTAAGAAACATTCCAAATATTCTCTGGGACATTGAAAGGAAATCAAACAAAACATTCTGTAATGTGTAGGCAACTTTAAAAGTGTTTGAGGAAGAAGCAAAAAAAAAAAAAAAAAGTGAGAGAAGGAGGCTTTCTAGCCTGTGTCTTTTTTAGTTAGATGTTTCAGAAGATGAAGAAGTTTTAATTATGTGCTTCCTTAGAGAGTGGGATATTAATTCCTCTGAATCATTCTCTCCAACTTAGTCCCACTCTCATTTTTCTCTCCCTCTTCTTTTCCCCCAGTGTTTCCCTTCCCTCTCTACCTTTTCTCCTCCCATCTCTTCCTTCCTCCCCTCTCCTTCTCCCACAAAAAGCCAGAATAGGTTTGGTGGTAGTTCCCTAGAATTGAGCAGGATTGAACTGGGGGTCATTCTGGCTTTGTACTGTTCCCTTTCTTATCTAACCTGAATATCCTTGATTGTTAAGACTTCTGATCTATATCACAGCCTGTTTCTCTCCTCACCCTGGCCAGTGGGATTTCTCATAGGGCTTTGGAGAGGTAGAAGGCGCACTTGTTAGTGTCAAGAGAGCTGTATTCTTTTATTCTGTTTTAACCCTGAAGAGAGGTACTGTGCTAGTGAAGAAGGAATACCCAATCCTAATCAAAGGACCGAGATCAATTCAGCCTCACAAGAGGCTCTAAGTGTGATCTTAGACAAGGAAACTTCAGGCCCCAGTTTCCTCTATAAATGAGACTGGTTAGAAGAACTGTATTACCAAAGTATACTGAGGATTATGTGAATTCATATATATTTAAAGCAATGCACCCAAATGCTGTTTACAGCATTCTGTGATGAATTCCCTTTTTCAGTTGGTACCATTTATTCACAATCACAGGTATTCAGAGATTTTAAGAATTACGGTAGCTCTTATGTTTATGTTTAGTAATGCCAGATATAGGTGATGGGGAGGAAGGCAGCAAATCACACTGCCATGTGTGTACCTATGCAACAATCTTGCATGTTCTTCACATGTACCCTAAAACCTAAAATGCAATTTAAAAAAAGAAGTACGGTAGCAATTGCTTACTGTAGTTTGTTTTTTCTGTAAGAGTGGCTTTAGTTTGATTTTAAAAGAGAGACCTCTCCCTTGGATTTCACTGTAATATGTTTCAGCTGCCACATTTTCTGAATTTTCCATGTCTTGAAGCCTTTGTGTTGGTGTCTCACAACCAACCTGCAGGTTGTCAGAATCAGTGGAGCATGCCATTTAGTGCTTGTCTTAGATACACTCAATGATTCTTTCTTTCCTGAGTGCTTCAAGTTTTGGCTTTAAAGATCCTCCTTTGTTTGAATAGATTTTCCATTAGTGTCTGCTTATGTAATTTTATCTTCATTTCCAATTGTAAAATTTTATTCATAGATATAAATTTTCTTTCAATATTATTTAGAGAGAAGATAATGGTTGAAAACCAAAAGAGGAGGCTAAAAATGCCTTTTTAAATTCTTACTGTATTTTGATAATTTTTACCAATGGCATTATTTTATACTGTTTATTTAAAATATTTATTTGAAATTACTGCATGAATGTCAATCTCTGAATAACATTTTTACAAATATAGCATGTTATTTTGTCAGTGCAAATGTGTGCTGCATACTAATTTATGTTGCTAAATGTGGATATAAAAATAGTTAATTCTCTTGCTAAGGACACTCATTAAAGTAACATTTTAATATTTTTCAAGGCAACTATTTTTAAATAATTACTAGAGAAACTGTTCTAGGGGAAAAATTAAGATAAGGTATTATGTATTTTACTCTTTCATGGAAACATACATACTTGGATATCAAATAGTTTTATATCTAATTACATATCTTTGTACTCAATACTTGAAAAACGATTTTCTCATCTGTAAAATATAAATAATAGCATATTCTCATTGAGTTACTTTGAAAATCAATAAAAATAATACATACAGGATTTAACCTGGTGTCTACCATATGGTAAGAACCTAATGAATACTTGATACTGTGATTGAGCACATGCTATAAATATAACCCAGAATAAGACAATAGGAACATAATAATGGGAAGGATCAACATTTTAGATAGGGTAAAACAGAAGGGAAATACACAGAAATGACATCATTTGTGTTTGAGACCATATGGCATTAGAATTGGAATAGAAGGAAACTGGTATGGGGGGGAGGGAACTGGAAGAGTGTGTAGGGTGGGTTGGGAATGAAGAGGTGATACCAAGTTGTGTTTGGGGTATATTTAATTTAAAGTGATAGAAGGTAATTGTAGTAAAGACAGACTGTAGTCAACTCATGGATTAGACCAGAAAGTTAATGTTGTTCACTTAGTTTTTCCAGGAGATATTTATTATTGACTAATACTGTATACTAGATACTGTGCATTGGTACAATAACCATAGTACAGTAAACCAAGGATGGAAATACATAAATTTGTGAGTCCGTTTTCTGAGGGAAAGTTAGAAATGAGGAACAGCATATTAGGCATGAAGTTTTGGTTAGTGATTACAAATAGGAGAGGAGAAAAGAAGGAAGTCCTCAAGGACACAAAACTAGAGGCTGAAGGCATATCAAGAGAGTGCTGCACTTGGGGAGAAGACAACGTTAAGACATTGTGATTTTTAGAAGAATCACTTTTATAGAAATTGAATGCTTTCTAGAGTTTAGGATCATTGTTATATGTTTCAGTAATAGAAAATGAAGATAAAGATAAATGGATTATTCTTGGCTTCTATCTACCATATTTACACATGAAAATGATTACACATATCTACTTATTCTGATATTATTTCCATTAAAATAAAGGTATTGAAGCAATTGTTCCATGAACAAAGAAAACTGTACTTTCGACTAAATCGTAGGTAAGTATACTTAAACATTTTTAAATGCTTAGTTCTGCAATTTTCTGCACAATTTCTAGTAAACCAGATATATTTCCAATAAACAATGCTTACCTTCTTTTTGTTTTTATGTTTAATAGCTAAGGTCTTTCTTTTTTGAGGAAAAAAAAAAAAAACAAGCGTTGGATAACCACTGAGAGCCTCTTGTCTGGCTCTGATGCTTTTGGCCTAGACCTAATCACTGCCATTGACCATTGCATCTGGGATACATTAGACTCAGTCATTAGGTTCTTGAAGATTTTTACAGTACAATATCATATAAGAAATTATTAATAACCCAAATCTTGTGAATTAAAGTATTTTTAAAACCTAGTAAAATAATCGTTCGGGAGGCCAAGGTAGGAGGATCACTTGAGGCCAGGAGTTTGAGACCAACCACAACAGCATAGTGAGACTCCATCTCTACAGAAATAAAAGACGTTAGCTGGGTTTGGTGATATAGTTGTAGCTACTACTCAAGAGGCTGAGGCAGAGGATAGCTTGAGCCCAGGAGTTGGAGTTTATGGTGAGTTATCATTGCACCATTGCATTGCACCATTGCAGCCTGGATGACAGAGCAAGACCTTGTCTCTAAACTAAAATAAATGGAAATAAAATATGAGAGAAAATAAAATGATGGGATGGGAGAAGACCACTTACATTTCACAAATTTGTTTTAGCCTCTACACAAAAACTAGTAATTAAATCATATTTCTTAAATTGTAAGAAGTCTTAGAAATGTTACAATTTTCCATATTTAAGAGAATCATTTATAATTTTTTCTCATCCTCTTTAAAAATTTATCCCAATTAATTCACCCAGTTGACAAATAGATATGTTTTCAATGAAATAGATTTAAGTATTATAGTGCACTTTCTCAGACCACAAGAGGTTATTTATTTTACTTCTGAAGGTTTTAAAGTTTGCCTTATAGACTGTAAGTGCCTAAGGGAAGAAACAGGGTCTTGTTCACCTGCAGTGGTTCATAGGAGATGCTCAGAAGTTTACCCAAAGTTATATAATGTGCTAAGACTATAGAAATTTTTTTCTCAAGCTAAAGCCTTTGTGGTTAGAAATCTATAGCTTATTTGCAAATGATGACATGTTATAGTTGCAGCTTGCTTTGGTATTTGTCAAACTTGTATAGTTGTTACAGTTTTATGAGAAAATTTTATGCAGCCTATAAAGCAACATTTGTTTATCTTTGTTATTCCCAAATCTACCTATTCTCCCTTGCTGTTCTTACTTTGTGACTTTTCCAACCTCTCTTTTCTTGGGAAGGTCCACAGAATCTGATGCACTCAGGCCACATTAAGATGTAAATGATCACCAGACTTCTGAAATATTTGCATTTTAATCCACAATTTTGATTCAAGTGAGTCATTGCTGTGTTTTGTATTCTCGGCATCTGCAGGCCAGGAAATATGATGGGCAGCCCAAGAATTTCTCGTGAAACTCCTGAAACCCTTCCCTTTGGGGCTTAGAACACTGATGAATATTCATTCTGAATTCCAAAATGTCTATTTTGAAAGAATAAATGATCAGGAAGACCCTTTGAAAATAAAGTGGGTTTGTTCTACAAATTAGATATTTATTTTTGTCAAGTTAGTTAATTACTTCATTTTTAATTATGTAAATACAATTTAATTTTATTTTTTATTTTTATTTTTTTTTTGAGATGGAGTCTTGCTCTGTTGCCCAGGCTGGAGTGCAGTGGTGTGATCTTAGCTCACTGCAACCTCTGCCTCCTGGGTTCAAATGATTCTCCTGCCTCAGCCTCCCAAGTAGCTGGGATTACAGGTACCTGCCACCACGCCTGGCTAGTTTTTCTATTTTTAGTAGAGATGGGGTTTCACCATGTTGGCTAGACTGGTCTCAAACTCCTGACCTCAAGTGATCCATCTGCCTTAGCATCCCAAAGTGCTAAGATTACAGGTGTGAGCTACCATGCCTGGCCACAATTTAATTTAAGAAACAAGAATAGATAGAACAGGTTAAGGGCAAAGTAAAGCCCATGGAGAAGTGTCTTTCATTGCACACTCTCTACTAGCATGCTTCTTCCATTCCATATTCTCAATTTTTCAAGTTCCTAGATTCCTTTAGATTCATCTAAAGTGTCTTCTTCTGGCTGGGCACAGTGGCTCACACATGTAATTCCAGCACTTTGGGAGACCAAGGCGGGTGGATCATGAGATCAGGAGATCGAGACCATCCTGCTAGCACGGTGAAACCCCGTCTCCACTAAAAATACAAAAAATTAGCCGGATGTGGTAGCACACGCCTGTAGTCCCAGCTACTCAGGAGGCTGAGGCCAGAGAATCACCTGACCCTGGGAGGCAGAGGTTACAGTGAGCCAAGATCGTGCCACTGCACTCCAGCCTGGGCAACAGAGTGAGACTATGTCTCAAAAAATAAAAATGAATAAAGTGTCCTCTTCTCTGAAGTCCATCTGGGACTTTACTTATTTAGTTACTGACTCTGTGTTTCCCGAGTACCTTGAGAGAGTGTTTAGTAGAACACATGGTATTTTCTCCCTCAAACATGATGTCTTCCCTAGTAGGCTTCTCTAGGCTCAGGCTTTGTCTTTTCATCTGTACTCCCAGTGCCAAGTGTCTGGCTGGCTGAACAAATAATTACCACCAAGTTATTCATAACTATAGGCATTTGCTAGTTTGAATTGTGGGAGAGTTACTCATATTTGATTCTTAAGCAGTGATTAGTGATCCTTGGGTCAACAGTTGAGATGTGTGTACTGAACTTCTCTCCTTCCTGAGGAGCACTGACCACTTCTTGTGTTATTAGTCAAACATATTTCATGATAGACATTTCTTAGAATCAAGAATTTTTTTTACAGTGGTTCATGGCTTTAAAAATTAATGTCAGATTTCTAAACAGAATCCAGACAATCCCAAAGTGTACTATGCATACAGTTTAGCAATTAGGCAGATATTCTTTAAACATCACTATTAAGGCAAAAAATTAACTTACCTACATTTCAGCTTGCTTTCTTGCAACTTTCCAGCTCTCATTTGAGCCTTATTCTGCACAATATAATCAACAGTAATCCACTTTTAAATTTTCACCCACATCTCTCCTCTTGTTTATCCAACTGTCATTGATATTTCCAAGGATGTCTATAAACATCTCTGCCTAAATATGTACAAAGCCAGCCTCCTGGTTGTCCTCATCCCTTCATTCCAAACTTGGACCTGTATAATCATCCCCATCTAGGTATCTTGCCACACCTAACACCATTTTTCTAGCCACTCAGACACAAACAAACAAAAAACCCAACAAAAAGGAGCAAATAAATAACCATCTATTTTAGTCCATTTGTGCTGCCGTAACAAAATACCATAGACTGGATAATTTATAAATAATATACATTTATTTCTCTGATTTCTGGAAGCTGGGAAATCCAAGATCAAAGCACCAGCAAAGCTGGTGTTTGACGAGAGCTGCTCTTTGCTTCTGAGTTGGTGCCTTGTTACTGTGTCCTCTGAGCGGAACTAATGCTGTGTCCTTACATGGAAGAAAGAATGGAAGGGCAAAAAGGGATTAGGGTGCTCCTTTCAACCTCTTTAATAAGGTCACTGACCCTTTTCTTGAGGGCTTTGCCCTCCAACTTAATTACCTCCAAAAGGTCCTGCCACTTGATATTATCACTTCGGAGATGGATTGTCAATGTATTAATTTGGAGGGATACCTTTAAACCATAACATCCCCCAGCTCCCCAAAAAAGCAAGTTTTGAATTATCTTGTTCATTTTTTTTTTTTTGAAAATGCCACGTGCAGTTGATAATATATCCTTCATGATGTCTCTACAGCCTTTGCACTTCTAACCACCTTCTCCACTCTCATCTTGGTAGTTAACTGCAGTGGCTGTCTACATAGTTTCCTACTTCCATTCTTGTCCTTTGAGGGCTGTTCTCAACACTGAAACCAGAGCAAACGTTTTAAAACCTAACTCTAGTCATATATTTCCTCCGTTGAGGACCTTTATGCAGTGTTACTGAAGTGTTAACGAACATTATTAATAATAGCATAAGCTAATGCATGTTGATTGTGTAGCGGAATCTGTGCTAAAATAGTACAAGCCTATTTTCATTTTATCCCCACCACAACCTCTTATTATTACCATTTTACACATGAGAAGCTGAGCTATAGAAAGATTAAACGATTTCTCAAGATCTCAGATTATGAGGTGGCAGAGCTATGCTTTGAGCTTAAGCAGTCATTCTAGTGCATGGGCATGAAAAAACTAAGCTTCACGTTCTCTCCTTTCTTTGTAAATGTTTAACCTCTTAACATGGTATGTTGTTATAATCAAGGTCTATCTGCTAATCCATTTTATCAATGAAAAGGCCAGAAGTAGCGTGTGCTATATTTTGAAAGGCAACTTCGTAATGAAGTTTCTTAGCATCCTGTTTTTGTAAGAAGTAGCTAGCAGTACGCTGAGTAACTAGCAAGTATTTCTCTTGAGACTGATGGTCCCGGTAGTATTTTAGTCTCCTGGAGCAACTCCTACTAAGTTTTAATGTTTATCTTGCACTTCATTCGTCAATAAAATCCTGTTATTGATGTCCTATTTTGACTTTTTCATCATCATTTGTCTTTTTAAAATCATTGCTCATTAAGGCAATAAGTGAGTATAAGTAATAAATGCTGTTTTCAGAAAACTTCATTAATAAATTCTGTTCTTCATGAGAATGAACAGGCACTAAAATGAATGTAATTGTAGATAAAGAAGAATTTGTTCAATTGTGAAGTGGTACTGTGTTTTATCAGACTAAAGTGGCCAGAACCAAAGTTATTATAGCCTAAATAGTGGCATATAATAAAAAGTACTGCTTAAAATATATAGAGGACTCGTGTGTGGGTGACAAAATTTTAAAAATCACTCATTTTTTCATGAAGTTTAAGCAAGTAAAAATTTCATCCATGACCCAGTCTTAGAATATGTATTCTTATCCAATATTTCAGATATCCATGTCTAAATAATTGTGCAAAGGAAACTCATTATATATATTGATATTTAACCCTCTTGTCAAGAGCCACTAGTATGTTATTTAATACTTACTTTCTTAGAAATGTAATATTCTATGTAATGTATTGTTATTTATATGTAAATTATAGTCACATTTGTGAATTTACCAAATGGAGTGCAATATAACATTGACGTTAGTTTCTCTCTTAAAGTATTTCTAAAACTATCTTCATAGTTTTTCTTTAGTCCTATCATGCAGGCTTATCAACTTACTTAGCATCATGACTGTTTCACAATTATATAATTAAAATAATAATAAGTGAATGCCTTCCTTGAGGTACAGGAATTAATTTGGAAAAATGTGAGTTAACCCACCATCCATAATATTCTCAACTTACTGTAACATAATTGAGACTACATAGATGATTTTTTCACATAGGAGTCAATTTCTTTCCATATGTGTTTGTTTTTTTCATTTTTTCAGCCTGACTTTTTGTATTGACGAAGGCTTGGAAATGTTTTTACTATTGCCTTGCATTTTCCATGACGTACACCCAATATGTGTCTCTAGAGTGTAGTGATTAGATGAGCTTTTGAGACATGAAGATTGGGGTTTAAAGGCTGGCCTGTGACTTAACTAGTTTTGTTGGCTTGTTATGTGGTCAGTTTATTTAATCTCTTTATGCTTGTTCTTCATGGGTTCATACATGTAAAGCATTAAGCATTCAGAGGTGTATGATGGGCCATTTTCCTGCATTTATAGCATTTTATCAATGGGCTAGAATAAGCTTATTGAAATGAAGAACTGGACTGTTTCCAAATTACTTATTTATGTTTAGCCATCACAGCACCCAATAGAGAGTGTCACATTCAAAATGAACTCATGTGATAGAGGTGGTGCAGTGCTCACGCTTTCCCACACAGCCCATCTTTTTTCATGCAGTGTTTGGTTCATATTTTCTTCCTTCTCCTAAACCTCTATTTGGCATAATCTTTCTTCTTATTTCTTCCCTCATCTGATGCATAACTGCTTCCCTATTTAGAAAGCAATCTTTATTATTACTTCTTTTCCTCTCAGCACATTTATTTCTTAAACCTTATTTTTTGGTGCAGCTGAGGAGAATCTATTGCCATGTAAGCACATTTATTTCAGTCACAATTTAGCCTTAATATTTTTAATGATCAAAAGTACTAGCCATGAAAAATGGATATTTTATATCCTAGGAATAAAAGGAAAAATAAAAATTTGTACTTTTCCTCATGCCTGTAATTCCAGCACTTTGGGAGGCCGAGGCGGGTGGATCATGAGGTCAAGAGATCGAGACCATCCTGGTCAACATGGTGAAACCCCGTCTCTACTCAAAAATACAAAAAATTAGCTGGGCATGGTGGCGCGCACCTGTAATCCCGGCTACTCGGGAGGCTAAGGCAGGAGAATTGCCTGAACCCAGGAGGCGGAGGTTGCAGTGAGCCGAGATCGCGCCATTGCACTCCAGCCTGGGTAACAAGAGCGAAACTCCGTCTCAAAAAAAAAAAAAAAAAAAAAAATTTGTACTTTCCTTGTATAGTAAAATGTCTGTGGTTTGTTTCTTTTCAATTCTCTCTAGCCACTCAGAAATGCGGTGGTGATATGATAGGATAAATAACTTTTGTCTGGAATGTTTTTATTTATTGAAAAGCAGATGTGGAGCAGCTACTAGATAGTTATCATTACATCATGCCCATGAGAGACAAAAAAGAAATTAAAAATTAAATAATATTCACAAATAGCAAAACTGAAGCAAGTAAGGGATCAAAAACTCAGGTTAACTCCTGGGAAAGAACTTTTTTTTTTTTTTTGCAGTACCTAAAGTAATATTTTTCTTTTACCTTTAGAGAGGCTCATGATATTGTTTAGCAAATACAATGTTGTGGCCAATTTAAGAACTGAATCACTGTTCATCTTTTTAGGAGATTGCTTTGCTGTGTTACTGTTTTGTTTTGTTTAAGCTGCCCTAATTATTAGTAAGAGAAAAACAAAGGGTATTTTGAGAGCTACAAATATGCATCATACAAATAAAATGACATAGAATAAGTGCTGATTAACAAATAAATTTATTGCTTATACGCACTGATACTACTTGCTGCGCATATCAGTGAGTTTTGTGTTGCTGTTTTAAAAACCTATGTTAAAGGTCTTCCAGAAAACTTATTCCTGGTATAATAGTAGTTGCCTGATAATTAAAATAATCGTGTTTCTAAGGAAGCTTAAAGTTTTATTTTATTAAGGTCTGTCAAGGATGTAAAGCATTACATACTGTAATTATAATCATCCTTGGTATTTATCATAAATTTGGCCCCCTGTAAAGTTAACTGAGACTAAACTAGACTTCCTAAGAGTGAATACACTGAAAATTAAGGTAACACCCTGGTTACCTTAATTGCTGCTTAACATTAGTTCTTAGGAAGTCACACTTCTCTAAAATTAAATGAAATTTTTAAAAAAGTAATGTACAGATTTTCGTTATAAATATAAAGCTGTAAGTTGAGAATAAATCTGAAATTGGCATAATTTATGCTATCTCCAAAAGATCCTGAGTACAAGTTCCCAAATAAGGAAATTAAAGTTTAGGAACATGACCTAAGTATAGTGCTTTCCTATTAAAGTATGGAGCTTTTAAAATGCATTCTTCAATTCCAAAATAAGACTTTCTTTCAAAGGCACTTCTTTTTCAAATGTTATGGTGTGAAACACAAAATATATTCTTTTTAAAAAAAATAAGTACTTCTAGTGTTCTCAACCATTCTTTATATGTGTGTTAACAGTGTGTCCTGTGCTTTAAATATTCAGATATATGCTCTGTGCTCACCTCGGCTATCTATTTTCAGACCACCCAGTTTCGGATTTTGTTTGGAGATATTTCTCTGGACCATCACCCTGCTCCTCAGAGTTTCTGATTCTAACTCCTGACCTTGTTTTCGTCCTCCCCCTTCAATGCATTACCATTTCCTAAATACTTGACACATTTACCTGTAAAGGCTGCTGACTTTTAGAGGACTTTAAACATTATTCTAAAGTGCTGCTGGACATGAAATACAGGAGTGACCAGAAAGTGTTAGGAGGGTGTGGAGATAATGAATCCTATGAGATGGGGAAGTGCAAGAGAGGAGTGCAGAGTTGGGGTCTAAAGTTAATACGAAACAGGAAAAGTTCATACGGTTAAATTTATTCATGAAATCTCTTAAAACTTTGGGTCCTCCGGTTCCTTTGCGAATCACAAAAGGTATTCTAAAAATACAGTTTGCATTAATGAAATATAATTTTAGTAAATATTATTTGGAAATTTGGCCAGGTGCAGTGGCTCATCCCTGTAATCCCAGCACATTGGAAGGCCAAGGCGGGCAGATTACTTGAGGTCAGGAGTTTGAAACTGGCCTGGCCAACATGGCAAAGCCCTATCTCTACTAGAAAACACAAAAATTAACTGGGTATGGTGGTGTGTGCCTACAATCCCAGCTGCTTAAGAAGCTGAGGCAGGAGAATCCCTTGAACCTGGGAGGCAGAGCTTGCAGTGAGTTGAGATCAAACCCTGCGGCACTCCGGCCTGGGCGACAGAGCAAAATTCTGTCTCAAGAAAAAAACAAAACAACAACAACAGCAACAAACAAAAGCCATATAAGAGAAGCAAGGAAAATAAACTGAGCTCACAAAACGACAGTTTGAGAAAATAATATCATCAAATGACTCAATATAAGGCTACGACTCAAATGAATTTTATTGGAAAATGGTGCATTAAATAAATACAAAGGAAATAGAACATTATTTAAAACTTAGTCATTTTTTTACTATTAAATGTAGTTGTCATTAATCTCATAAATCTCCCCTACTTAATTGCTGAAAACAAAGTAATTAACTACATAGACATTTTATCAAATAGGTAGGCAGACTGTAGTTTATGAGTACAAATATAATTTTGGGTAAAAGCATTATTTTTGAGAATAAAATAAACCCTTCAAAAATATGTAACTGGCTGGGCGTGGTGTCTCACGTCTGTAATCACAGCACTTTGGGAGGCCGATGTAGGCAGATCACTTGAGGTCCAGAGTTGGAGACCAGCCTGGCCATCATAGTGAAACCCCATCTCTATTAAAAATACCAAAATTAGCCAGGCATGGCACATGCCTGTAGTCTCAGCTACTCGGGAGGCTGAGGCAAGAAAATCGCTTGACCTGGGAGTTGGAGTGAGCCAAGATCGTGCCACTGCACTCCAGGCTGGACAACAGAGTGATACCCTGTCAAAAAAAAAAATCTCAGTGTTACAACTGTGAATTGAAGATAAAACCCATTTGTGTAGTATGGGGTTTTAAAAGTAAGTTCCAGAGTCTAAATCTATTGCCATCATTTAAATCCACCCAAGAATTGTCAAGAATTTCTGAAAAGAGACTCAGTAGCAGTCTGGTAAACTTCTAACTAGTTCTGTGTGGATTATTCACATTGTAGATTGGCCATTACACAGAAACAATTTCCCAAATCAAGAGTCACATGGGGGCATTAGAAGCACCGACTCTGCCCAACGCAACAGAACTACTTCCTTTATTTCCATGTAACTGTATTTTTCATGGATGGTCCCTGTTTTCAAATTTCCACTTGTTTATCCTCATTGGCATGGATCAAGAGTTGCCATGTGAGGGTGATTATAGGGTGCCAGAAGTTACATAATGCACACTGTTGTTGTCTTTGAGGTAATAGCCCCAGGAGGCCACACCACTGCTATATTATATTACAGGGTGGCTATTTCTTAAACTACATAGGAATTTTTGTCATTATTTGGCTTCTGATCATGAATGAAATTACCCCAAACCTGTTACTCACCTTACTCACTACTCTTGACTTCTAATGACATCATATTTGTTTCCATAATGAGAATAAAAGGAAACAATTCTAAACCAGGAGTTCTATAAATGGGTTCAGCTGTGTGTTGGAGTAAAATAGGAGTAATTTCATGGCTTCTCCATATAATTGCACTGTATCGGTAAGAGTGGAAGACTTCAATCTTCAAAGATTGGATAAGGTTATTTTCACACATTAAAATTAAAAGGTGAAGTTAAATATCATTTATTTTTCAGAAGTAAGTAACAGTAAGAAAGAAATAGAGGGATATATAATGATATTAAAAAGGACTTTAATGTTATAAATAAAAAAATTCTAACTCTAAACTTGTATTCATTTTAACAGTGTATAAAAGGAAAATAACAACTGGAATAAATTTACATATTGTTTTGTGTAGAAGTCACACCTTACCCCAAAATCATGACATTATTAGTCAATCAATACCACTATCATAAAATTGAATGATTTAAAAATGAAAGAGCACTTAATATTTTTTTCCAAATTTAATAGGCTGGTAAGTGGTTTACCTTTTGAATCAATTTAGATTCATAAGTTTGAGTGTCATTTGTGCCTTTAAAAAACTAATTTCTTTTTGAAAAACTTGATGTATTGAAATTATACCTAAAAGCTAATTTGTAATTAAATTATTCAAAATACTTATAAAATATACTAGAAAGTGATCTGAAATGCAGATTTACTTGTTCAATGTTAACATAAACTTTTGAGAAATGTGTTAATAATGTACTAAAGAAAAATCCTCATAATTATTTTATTATGACCATTTACACTTAAAAACTCTGAGAGTGCATTACTATAAAATTCACAATAAGGTGTAGTATAAAGTTTAGTAAGATACTTATTAAGCATATTTATGATATAATGGTGAACTAACTCCTAGGGTTCCAACTAAATGTACAATTAGTAGGTCATGGTTTCCATTGTTTATAGATATACTACAATAAACATTCCTAAAATACTGATCATGATAAATCAGCAAACAAATCAATTGAACAAATTTTAAAATATATGTGCTACTATAACATTAGCAAATATTTATTAGGAAATAAATACTTTTTTTTCCAAAGATTTAAGAAACAGCTTCTGATAGGAAATGTCTGGTGTCTGCTGCTACTCTCCTGCCACTCTGCCCCCACATCTGTTTTCAGTTGCCTTTACAACTAATCTTTAGGCTAGCTCAGATCAAAAATTGGGTCTCATCAAGCAAGGGGAGTGGAATGGGCTTGATCTATCAAATTAAGGCAGCAGCCAAAGATGACTTAAGCCTCACCTCTCTCTCTGCTCTATAGTTAGCCACCATTAAGCCTCCTATTGTACTTGCGTTGATCACTCAGACTCTTATCCCAACTTCACCCTGCTTTACCCTATCCAGGGGAATTAAGGCCTTTGCCTTTTGTTCCTGTAGAAAACTGAAGTTTGTTTTGAAAGTTGACAGTTCAGGAATAAGAAAATTGAAAATCACTATTAGTTAAACTATAGAAATAGTTATTGATAGCAAGATCTGCCAGTGGGTGTTAAAATAAGTAGATAAGAATGAAGGAGAAAAAGGATCATTATATTGTCTCAAAGTATTTCCTCCAAGATACTTATTAATTACCAGGAAAAAGATAGTCACTTTACAGTGGAAAAACCAAGCAGGCACCAGTTGGTGATTCGGTCAATGTCAGCAGTAACAGGATACATGTATATAAAATGATTGAGGTTAATATCAACAGTAATAAAATATATCCATATTATGTTTCCTAATATAGTAATAGGACATATTGAAATTATGTATCCCTTATATGATGATATTCATGTTAACAATGCATTATCTTAGTCTAATGAGAAAATATCAGAGAAGCACAAGCTGAGAAATATTTTACAAAATAACTGACCAGTAACCTTCAAAAATTTCAAGGTCATGAAAGGCAAGGAAAGATCAAGAGACTATCACTCATTGGAGAAGATTAAGGAGCTACGACAAGCAATTACAATGTGGGATCTTGGTTTGGATTCTGAAACAGAATAAGGACATTATTGAAAAAACTGAAATTCAAAGAAAATTTGTACTTAGCTAATACTATGATAATATTAGTTCCTTGGTTTTGATAAAGGTACTATGGTTATATAAGAAGTTGATAGTGGGAAGGCTGGGGAAAGTATATGGAAACTCTCCTATACATGCTGTAGTATAGGGTGTACAATTTTTGCCTCTTTTTCTGTAATTCTAGAATAACTTCAAAATTAAAAAGTTATTTCTTAAAAAGGAAAGTTGACAGTCCAAATCAATATAATTCAACTGCATTGACTGAACATAATTACTGAGCATCAACTCTGTGGTAAGCATTACAGAGGATGCGATGATGAGAAAACAGAATTTCTGCCCTCAAACAGTTTACAGTTTCATGACAGCAATAAAATAAATTAAGCTAGCTATATGAGAGTTGGCAAGAGGACAGAAGTAACTGCCTGTTGGGACTGTGTGTGTGTGTGTTTTGAGTGAAGTGATAGGTTTAGGAAAGCTTTTTTGTGAGCATAATATGAAATAGAACTTGGTAAGTAGATAGGATTTTGATGAAGATGAAGAAGCAGCACTCTAGGAAAAGTGAGAAGTGCAGGTGTTTGGGAATAGTAGGCAGCCCAATTAGGTAAAGCATAGAGTGGTACTTTTGGGTTACTCCAGGTGATTCGCTAGTAGATGTCTTGGTCAGCTCAGGTTGCCATAATAGAATTCCACAGACTAGATGGCTTAAACAATGGAAACCTCATAGTTCTGGAGGCTGGAAGTTTCAGATCTTTGTGCTGGCTGATGTGATTATTGGGGAGGCCCTCTTTTTGGTTTGTAGGTGGCTGACTTCTTGCCATGTTCTCACATGGTGGAGAGAGAGCACACGAGCTTCCTGTGCTTTTCTTAGAAGGACATTAGTCCTGTTGGATTATGGCCAGGCCCTAAAGACCTTCTTTAAACTTAATTGCCTTCATACAGGCCCTGTTTTCAGATATGCTCACTGGGGATAGGGGCTTCAATATATAAATTATGGAGGGAAACAAGCATTTAGTCTGTGACATTCCACCTCATAATAAGAATTTATGTCCTTCTTTCATGGAAAATGTATTCATTCCATCTTAACACCCCCCAAAGTCTTAATGCATCAAGCATCAACTAAAGTCTAAACTCTAAAATCTCATCTAATTATTATTTAAGTCAGATGGATGAGACTCAATGTATGATTCATCTTGAGGCAAAATTCCTCTCCAGCTGTGAACCTGTGAAACCAGACAAGTTAATGGGCTTCCAAAATACAATGATGAGACAAGTATAGGATAGACGTTCCCATCACAAAAGGGAAAAATCAGGAGGAGTGATGGAATGATGGATCCCAAGCAAGTCAAACCTAGCAAGGCATATTTCCATTCGATCTCAAGGTTGGGGAATAATTGTCTTTGGCTTGAATAATCCCCTTTGCTTTGAATAATCTTCTTTGACTTTCCAGGCCTACTGGGGTGGCAGCATCACTGGCACAGCTCTGCAGGGTGGCCCCATCTTGTGGGTCTCTGAGGCAGCTCCACTTTCTGAAATCAAGAAGGAAAGAGACTTACCTGTCTTCCCCTCCCCGCTGGGCCTGTGGTGGGGGTGGCAGTCCTGATCCTCTCTGAATTGCCTTCAGAGTCATTCTTCCCTTTCTCTGAAGAATAGTTCATGTTCATAGATGAAGAGCTCTATGGTCTGGTCCTGTAGAATGCAAGAAGTTTGACAGCCTTCTGTTGTTTCATCCCACTGTCTGTCTCCCCTGTAGTTCAAACTGGCAGGGTCTCTGCTGGTGTAATCTTATTCCTGGCTCTGCTGAGATGGCTGATTACATTCATGAATTGCACCTATGATCTCTCTCGAACAGTTACTCAGCCACACCCTTAGTGCTAATAGTGTTCAAAACAAGCTTTCTTTCCTTTTTCTTGGAATGTGGATAGGCTGAGAAATTTCCAGATCTCTGAGTTCTAGTTTCTTTTATACTTAACAGTTCCTTCTTCCATTGATCTCTTTCCTCTTGAATTTGACTATAAGCAGTGAGAACCAAAGCTATACATTGAATATTCTGCTTAGAAATCTCCTCTGCTTAGTGTCCAGCTTTATTGCTGACAGTTTCTACTTTCCACAAAACACTAGAGCACAATTCAGGCAAGCTCTTTTCCACTTTGTAACAAGGATCACCTTTCCTCCAAGTTTAATCACCTGTTCCTCATTTCCCTCGGGTCCTCATCAGAATGACCTTTAATGTCCATATTTTTACCAACATTCGGTTCATAATTATGTATGTATTCACAAAGAAGATGAAAGCTTTCTCTCCAGCTCTCCTCTTTTCTTTGTGAGCTCTCACCAGTGTTGCCTTTAATGTTCATATTTCTACCTACAGCTCCCTAATGGCAATCTTAGCTTTTTCTAGCGTGTACCTCCAACTCTTGCAGCCTCTACTCATCACTGAGTTCCAAAGCCCCTTTAGAACTTCTAGAGGTTTTTTTTTGTTTGTTTAGGTACTTTTTACAGTTTTACCCTACTTCTTAGTCCCAAAATCTGTCATAATCAGCTCAGGCTGCCATTATAAAATGCCATAGTGGTATTAAACAACAGAATAAGTGACTTAAACAACATGGATTTATTCTCTCACAGTTCTGGATGCTAAAAGTCCCAGAGTGAGGTGGCATCCAGTTCAGTTCTTGGCTTTCTTCCTGACTGCAACCGGCTACTTTCTTGCTGTGTGCTCCCATGGCAGAGAGAGAAAGTGTGAGATCTCTTGTGTCTCTTATAAGGACATGAATCTTGTAGGATCAGAGCCCCACTGTGATGTCCTTGTTTAACCTTACTTACCTCCATAGGTAAGGACATAAGAGATAATCAAGGACATCAGAGTGGGGTTCTGATCCTATAGGTCAGATCCTGTCTCTAAATAGTCATATTGGGGGTTGGATATTCAACATTCAATACAGTAGAACACAATTCAGGCAAGTTCTTTGCCACCTTATAACAAGGATCACCTTTCCTCCAAGTTTTAATAACCAGTTGCTCATTTCCATCTGAGTCATCATCTGAATGACCTTTAACACCTGTATTTCTACCAACATTCAGTTCATGATTGTTTAGTATCACTTAGAAGATGAAAGCTTTCTCTCTGGCATTCCCCCTTTTCTTTCTGTGCTCTCAGATTTGAGGGATGTTGGGGGGATACAACATTAAATTCATAAGAGTAGACAGCCTTTACTTTGGGAAAACTGAGTGAGTCACTTGCTCAGAGAAAGGAATAGGGATACTGATGAGTTTCATAGGGAGTCTACAGGGAGGGCTCGTAGGGCTGTGTGGAAGGCGTAGTTGTGTTTATTGTCAGAATAGCCAGAAGGATCTCTCATAGATATGCTACTAGCATTGTTATAAAGTCTCAGTAATTGTGACTACTGAGGTTTTCATAAACTTTATTCCAAACCACATACCTTTGTGGTTTTTACTTGAGTCTTGTTTTCTAGAGAGACAAAATAATGACAGCGAACACGTTTTTATTCATCACTTTAAACTTGTGCTGCCTCTTGGGCTTAAATTTTCTAATATTATTTATTTAAGAAAAAGCACCAATTTTATACGGTATGTACTACTTTCACCTTTATACATGATAGAATATTAGGATTATCAAAATGTAACCATGACAACAGGCTTCCTTGCAAACTAGTTCATGATAGCAGAGTACATGGGCATGCAGATTCTTGGCAGGAAATATTTTTTGGTGGTGTATGTATACACATAGATATATAAATATACACATATAGATCACCAGAATATTTTTTAATTTTTAATTTTTTTGAGACAGAGTCTACTCTGTCACCCTGGCTGTAGTGCAGTGGCACGATATTGGCTCATTACAACTTCTGCCTCCCAGGTTCAAGCCATTCTCATGCCTTAGCCTCCCAAGTAGCTGGGACCACAGACACGTGCCATCACACCTGGCTAATTTTTGTATTTTTCATAGAGATGGAATTTCGCCATGTTAGGCAGACTGGTCTCAAACTCCTACCTCAAGTGATCCACCTACCTCTACCTCCTAAAGTGCTGGGATTACAGTTGTGAGCCACTGCGCCCGGCCTTCACCACAAAATTGTATATGTATATAAACATAGATTAGCATTTTTTAATAGAATAAAGTTAAAAAGACACACTAGGAGCCACTAAGATTAGTTTGTAGACATAAATAGATAGCCTAGGGTTTTTAAAAAGTATAAAAGTTTTGGTGTCAGAAGTCCCAGTTTCTGATTTAGCTCTTTGGCACTTTCTGGCTATATGTGCTTTGGGAGTGATGACCTCCTGCAGCTTCAGTTTCCTCATCTAAGAAAAGCAGAAGCTTTATCCCCTGCCGTACCTACCTTACAAAATTGTCAGAATCAGAAGACATCATGGCCACAAAAGGATTTTGTAAAGTGTTACATTGATTTCACTCATTATGTCATTAATATAATATTTGTTATTTTCTAATATTTATCACTTTCACTGCATAACTAAAGATGATAGAAAAAGTCTAGAAGTATCAGAGTTAGAGTAAAAATATGATAGGAATGATAAAAAGCACTTGTGAAAAGATTAAATGGTATGTAGTGATTATGCGTGAGAAAGAGAAAGCCAGTAGGTAATTTAATGATTATCTTCAAGCACTTCAAAACCACTCCAGCGAGTTAATACTGAGACCAGACTGGGAAAGTTCAGCATGAGTTATTTAGGTTAAATAAATCAAATAACTTTGCCATAGTGAGGTTGCTACAAAGTAGCATTGGCCACTGGGGAGGCTGTAGAATCCCATTTGTGAAAGCTGACCCATTGCCTGAGGATCGCTAAGGTCCAGCCTTGCCTGGAGTCAAGGACTCTAACTCCAGAGACTCAGGGCTCCCACCCCTTCAGCTTTGTGCTCTGTGCCTCCATATGGATCTAGGGTGTTGGGCTATTGGGCAAGGGAACTTCTTATTTTCCTGGTCATAATTGTTTACTTAAAGAAGAAGAAGCAAGCATTGAAAGACACACCCTAAATATACAATGCATTAAGTGTATTTTCTTCCTCGAAATTCACTTTACTTTTCCTTGAAAAGTAAAATGTCCAATTTTTATTTTAAAATATTGGAAACAACATTGTTTACTGAGTACAGTAAACAATGTAACATAATTCTTTTTAAGATTATTTTCATTTAAAGTGATTGAGATGTGAAAGAAGACAAGTAAAAGGAGGTAGACTAGGAAGAGGGGACGAAGGAAAGGAGTCTGGAGTGAGGGAAGGGGTGGAGGAGATGGAGAGGTAAGGCAAGGAAGGAGGATGTAGAGTGGGAATATTTTAGGTTTAGTAAAGGGCACATCCACTCTTCATTTAGACTGTGGAAATTGACGTTGTTATACTATATCCTCTGCTTTCAAAGAGTTAGCTGGTTAATCACTATGTTCACATCTTCAGCCATCTAATATCTTTACTTTGGTCCATTACTTGAGAGGGTCACCAGAGTGGACACTAGAAGTTATTTTCTATACTGTGGTAGCAGTGACAAAGCAGTTTCATTCAGATTAAATTGAACCAATTGCTCTCAAACCAGAAGTTCTCCACTTCAGCTGTATGGAGAGGATAACATGAATCGACTTCTTTATTTCTAGAATTTCAACCAATATTAGTATGTTACACTAAAACATTGCTGCATTATTTTCTTATAATAAAATATTGTCTTAGAAGCTACATTTCTAGCCTTAAAGAGGTAAAGATTGAAACTGTACAATGAATAGTAAGTGTTACTAAGGATCCTTTTTGGAAACAGGGAGAAGGAAAAATCCATCTGTATGTCTGCCTATCTGTCTATCTGTCCATCATCCAATGTTTTGTTTGTTTCTTTCTTTTTTTTTTTTCAAGAAATTACTTCTCATTTTCCCAAAGCCTTGATAAAACTTAGAGTTAAATTTCTTAACTAGAGTAATTGCAGAATGTATTCAAGAGATGCTAAATGGAGATCCTTAAGAAACTTGGCTATATATTGTATACGGTGTACATTTCTTGGGCGATGGGTACAACAAAATCTCAGAAATCACCACTAAAGAACTTATCTATCTAACCAAGAACCAACTATACCCCAAAACTGTTGAAATAAAAATTTAAAGTTAAAAAAAAAAGGCCAGCCATGGTGGCTCATGCCTGTAATCTTAGCACTTTGGGAGGCCTAGGCAGGCAGATCACTTGAGCTCAGAATTTCATGACCAGCCTGGCCAACATGATAAAACCCCATTTCTACTAAAAATACAAAAATTAGCCAGGTGCCGGGGCATGTGCCCGTAGCCCCAGCTACTCAGGAGGCTAAGGTACAATTATCACTTGAACCTGGGAGGCGGAGGTTGCAGTGAGCTGAGATCGTGCCACTGTATTCGAGCCTGAGTGACAGAGTGAGATTCTGTCTCTAAATAAATAAATAAAGTTAAACATAAAAAGGAGGGAGTAGGTGTGGCAAATTATCTTTGATGATCTAACTAAGGCTTTGCTATCAACTAATTTTGATCTCCCACTTAGAGAATAGCTCTATTTTATTATTCTGTGAATAAATACGTGTGTGGGCATAACTGCATGGATACTATAGATATTTTACTTTAAGTAATGTAATTATTACATAAAGTCTAGGCCGGGCACGGTGGCTCAAGCCTGTAATCCCAGCACTTTGGGAGGCCGAGGCAGGTGGATCACAAGGTCAAGAGATCGAGACCATCCTGGTCAACATGGTGAAACCCCGTCTCTACTAAAAATACAAAAAATTAGCTGGGCATGGTGGCGCGTGCCTGTAATCCCAGTTACTCGGGAGGCTGAGGCAGGAGAATTGCCTGAACCCAGGAGGCGGAGGTTGCGGTGAGCCGAGATCGCGCCATTGCACTCCAGCCTGGGTAACAAGAGCAAAACTCCATCACAAAAAAAAAAAAAAAAAAAAGACCAAAGACTGTTTTGTAGACAGTTCTTTGCTAAGTTGCACTTTAGATTTTTCATTATGTAAGGCACTGTAGTTCAGTCTTTAAAAAATTTAGTAGTTATTTTTTGCTTTGCTCAGGTCTTTCTAAGGCAGACAAAACCAACCAACCAAAAAACAAAAAAACTTTTTCTGGTTGGATTTCCCAAAAGACATTATGTATTGGTACCTGGGGACCACTCAATTTTCAAAATTGAGTATCCAACGCAGTCTTGGGGACACATAAGGCTTAGTCATGGACATATTTGTTAGGTTAATTATACTTTCTATCCAAGGGACTTCCAAGAAATAACAAAATTGTCATCTATTGTAAAGGAAAGTTTAGTTCCCGGGGAAAATTAGAGAAAATTTAGATTGTATTAATTTATCTTGGAATTGAAGTAATATTTAAATTCAGACATTGTGCTTCTGAATTCTATCATGGAAAGCCAGTCTTTGCCTAGGGCCTGCTGATTTCGATTTTCAGTTCTGTCCCTTGTGTCTGCTCCTACTTTGTCTTGCAGTCTTGCATCTTATCAGGTAAACAGTCTGAGATTAATCATCACTGGCTGAGATTGAGTGACTGGACAATAGCAATAACTGCCAGTGAGATAATAACTGAACTTTCTTGGCATGCTTCTCATACCAGCTTTCTGAAGGTATGTGTGACAGTTTTCCAGAATGACCGCCAGTAAAACTTTGTCTCTGTGGAATTCCTGTCCCTTATTTCACTCTAAATTCTTTTAAACTAAGCCTTAGGGTTTTATGTTCCTGTAGCCTGAAACTATTAATATTTAGAATGATTTTCCAGTGATTTATGAGATGGGAGCAGTGGCTTAGAAAAATTGTTCATTTTAGAATGGAGGGAGTAAATCACTGGACAGTTTAACGTAGTTCACTAGACAGTCTCTTTCTTTTGTTGTTAAGTATATCCATTCTGAATCTTTTATTGGTTTTGAAACTAGTTATTACTCCTATGTAACTGTCTAGGTAAATTCAGAGCATTGTGTCTTTGGGGGTACTGTTATTATATGATCTAATTTCATTAACTTTTACAAAGACCTTTGGACTCAAAAGCAGTGTTTTTGGATAATGAGAGATAACTGACCTGCCTTGATCTACTGCACATCCAATTTAGTGCTTCATGAGAAAGAATGGCTATTCTCTACTCTTAACTTGAACACAAAGACACCTCAGCATGTGAGCTAGGAATAGAAGTGTGTGGAAATGCAATGTATCTGAAAGAATGGAAAATTTTGTCTTTCTCTCTCTTTTTATTGGATTGTTTACATATTGGGTTTTGTTGTCACAAAGTAGCAGAATAAAAGTTACATCATAAAGCATTTCACTCTATTATAAACTCAATTTTACCGAGTCAGAATATGCTCAGGGCTGATACAGGAGGGAGAGGATGTTTCTGTTGTATGTAAGTCTGAGAAGAAGCAGGTTGGTATCTCTGTTCCTAGTTTTTCAAGTGAATTTCTGGAGTAAGCATCTCAAACATTCCTTATATTACGCAGACATAAGAAATGATGAGTTCGTGTCCTTTGTAGGGGCTTGGATGAATCTGGTAACCATCATTCTCAGAAAACTGACACAAGAAGAGAAAACCAAATACCGCATGTTCTCACTCATAGGCGGGTATTGAACAATGAGAACACATGGACACAGGGAGGGGAGCATCACACACTGGGGGCAGTTGTTGGGGGCTAGAGGAGGGACAACGGGGGATGGGGAGGGATAACATGGGGAGAAATGCCAGATATAGTCAAAGGGGGAAGAGAGGCAGCAAACCACCTTGTTATGTATGCACCTATGCAACAACCCTGCGTGACCTGCACATGTACCCCAGAACCTAAAGTAAAACATAAAAAAAAGAAATCTACACAAAGGAAAAAATAAAAGAGCATAAATATTTCTGTATGGAAATGTTAGAAATCAAGACTCTAGTAATTAGTATGAAATTTTACTATTCATTCCTTTAGATTACCATTGTTGCATTAATTGACCAACATTACTTTTTAAAAATGCTATCACTTCTCTTTGTTTGTATCTTATTTTTGCTTTTTTCCATACATTTGACATTTCCCTAAAAATTTGGCATAATCTTTGTTACACAAATTTTATTCTGGTTCCTTATAAAATGCTGATTTTAAAAATATATCTTTATGTGGAGATTTAATCAATGTGTCAAGATTTTTTATTTTGTTTTCCTTCAAAAGCCTGCTGTAGGATAACATAGGACCATATGTTAAGGGTACTTGCTGGCCTAACTCCAAAGCAGTGTTTTTGGATACCAGGGAGTCTTTAATTCTAGGTATAATTGCTTTTTTTAGTTAGTACTTTTCTTTTCAGCTTTGTTTTGGGTTTGATTGTGGGTATGTGAATGTATGTCTGTTTCTGTAACAAGTTTTGAATTTTTTGATGACTTATCTTCTTGGGCCACCAAATCAAACTAGTTAAGTAATTATAGTCTCAGTTTATCTTGTCTGCCTGTCAGTGGGTCAGCCAAAACCTGGTTTGTAGGATCAAATGCATAGCATGCCATACTACTCTGAAGCCTCTACTAGCCTGCTCCCTCCATGTTGACATGTGTTCAGGCAAGCCAGGCTTAACGTCAGATATATCAGTTACTGGGGTGAGAAACTCTGGGCCTTTCAGATGCTGTCCTCCAGAAACATCAGCACTAGCCTTTGGGTTTAAGATCACCTGGCAAGATTGATTAACTTTAGGGAATGATACAGATAGGATAGTTCCTGGACAATTTGGGAACCTCAGGAATGGGAGTATTTATATTAGTATGACATAAAATAACTCTTTTTTCCCTGGGGGTCTTGCAGTGAAGATTATCATCACAGTTGGCCATACCATGAACTTTTCTAAGCTATTTAAATTTACCTTGAAATGTTATCCATGTCTGATGTCACAGAGAATAAATGTATCTGGCATTAACATTTTACTGATGCTTGCCTTGCCTTTACTAAACCTTATCTTGTATTTGAAGAAATTGCCTATTTTTAATTCTGAATATGATATGCCTCAGAATAAGGTTTTAAGGTTTAGGTAAGGTAAACTTTAGTTTGTATCTGTGACACCTACACCAATACTAAGGAATTCAATTGAATGATAAATTTATTCTAGGTATCCACCATGTTCAAAACATAGTAAATATCTGGGAATTACTTATAGAATAGATGTAACTCTATTGAACTGTAAATCAAATATCAACACACAAAGTTGAATGAACACACTGTGTGCCTCTTTTTATTTTTTGTTACACTGATGGGTACCACATGTCTTAGGTGATGGGGCAGGGGCAGTGGCTAGTAATTACTGCCATTATTGTCTGTGATACAGCAGTGTTCAGATAGGAGCTCTTCTGCTTAAAAGCAGATGAACAAGATACTATGCTTGGCTTTGTTTATGGGAAACAATGCATTTTATGAAATTGTGGTTAGAGGCCTGTTAGCAAAAAGGATGAATGGTTTCTTGGAATTACTACTTGAATATTTTGAGAGGAACAAATGAAAAATATCTCACTGTGGGGCTGAATTGGTTTGTTACCTTGCTTCTCTAGCTGAAGTCTGTTGACTCTCTCAGAAGTGTTGCTAGAAGAAGAAATAATCCTATAAAAGGGCATTAAACAATGCTAAGAAAAAGATGATGATAAAAATGCTTTCAGCTCTTCATGAGCCAAACATCATATTAAACACTTTAAGTGCATTATTGCACTGAATTCTCACAACCCTATACCATACTTCCATTTTACTCATGGAGACATTGAAGCCTAGAGAGATCAAGAAATTTTCTCAAGGCCATAAATAGAGAAATCAGGATTCAAATCAAATAGATCCCAGGGCTTGTTCTTTTCACCGCCACATTGCCGCACATTATTATTCAGTTATAAAATAAAGCCTTGCATTAGTGGCACTTCCAAATGAATAACAAAAAAAGGAAGGAAGAAAGAAAAAGTAACACTGGTCATATGTGTATGTGCATTTTTAATAAAAATTACATTATTCTGTTTGTTTTTCTGGAAATTTTTGTTTCATCGAGTTGCTAGAATACCATAATATAAAACTTGGCACTTTCTCAATAAATGTGTATGATGCTCTAGTAAGTGTTTAAGATGTCTTTGGAACAACATTTAATTTGAAAGATCTTTTTTATTAATGTGCTGAATTAAGTAATTATTTCTTTCCCACTTTGGGTATCTTCCATATTTGATTTTCTGCTGCTTTCAAGAAGCCATACAATAGAATTTCTAATCCCATTTTGATTCAACTTCATTCCAAAAACTAAAATAAAAGATGTGAAGTGCTTCTCTTATCTTATTAGAAAAGCCAATAAAATGAAAGAATCATTTAAAGCAATTTTTTCAAAATACAAAATTGGCAGAGTATTTTGTTGGAAGCCAAGTTGAGATTTATATACAAGGACTTCAAAACTTGTTTTGCTAATGCAATGTCACTCAAGAATTCACTGAACCTCACAAGGTAAACTTGCAGAGAATGTTTGTTTGGGGAAATGATGATGACAGGCAAGAATTTTCTTTTTTTTAAATTTTTTATTGCATTTTAGGTTTTGGGGTGCATGTGCAGGACATGCAAGACAGTTGCATAGGTACACACATGGCAGTGTGTTTTGCTTCCTTTCTCCCCTTCACCCACATTTGGCATTTCTCCCCAGGCTATCCCTCCCCAGCTCCCCCACCCCCTGCTGGCCCTCCCCTTTTCCCCTCAACAGACCCCAGTGTTTAGTACTCCCCTCCCTGTGTCCATGTGTTCTCATTTTTCATCACCCGCCTATGAGTGAGAATATGCAGTATTTCATTTTCTGTTCTTGTGTCAGTTTGCTGAGAATGATGTTCTCCAGATTCATCCATGTCCCTACAAACTACACGAACTCATAATTTCTGATTGCTGCATAATATTCCATGGTGTATATGTGCCACATTTTCCCAATCCAGTCTATCATCAATGGGTATGTGGGTTGGTTCCAGGTCTTTGCTATTGTAAACAGTGCTGCAATGAACATTCGTGTGCATGTGTCCTTATAGTAGAACGATTTACAGTCCTTTGGATATATACCCAGTAATGGGATTGCTGGGTCAAATGGAATTTCTATTTCTAAGGCCTTGAGGAATCGCCACACTGTCTTCCACAATGGTTGAACTAATTTACACTCCCACCAACAGTGTAAAAGTGTTCCTTTTTCTCCACATCCTCTCCAGCATCTGTTGTCTCCAGATTTTTTAATGATCGCCATTCTAACTGGCGTGAGATGGTATCTCAATGTGGTTTAATTGTTGGCCTCATATATGTCTTCTTTCGTAAAGTGTCTGTTCATATCCTTTGCCCAATTTTGAATGGGCTTGTTTGTTTTTTTCCTGTAAATCTGTTTGAGTTCTTTGTAAATTCTGGATATCAGCCCTTTGTCAGATGGGTACACTGCAAAAATTTTTTTCCCATTCTGTTGGTTGCCGATTCACTCTAGTGACTGTTTCTTTTGCCATGCAGAAGCTGTAGAGTTTGATTAGGTCCCATTTGTCTATTTTGGCTTTTGTTGCCGATGCTTTTGGTGTTTTGTTCATGAAGTCCTTGCCTACTCCTATGTCCTGGATGGTTTTGCCTAGATTTTCTTCTAGGGTTTTTATGGTGCCAGGTCTTATGTTTAAGTCTTTAATCCATCTGGAGTTAATTTTAGTGTAAGGTGTCAGGAAGGGGTTCAGTTTCTGCTTTCTGCACATGGCTAGCCAGTTTTCCCAACACCATTTATTAAACAGGGAATCCTTTCCCCATTGCTTGTTTTTGTAAGGTTTATCAAAGATTGTATGGTTGTAGATATGTTGTGTTGCCTCCAATGCCTCTGTTTTGTTCCATTGGTCTATATCTCTGTTTTGGTACCAGTACCATGCTGTTTTGATTACTATAGCCTTGTAGTATAGTTTGAAATCCAGTAGTGTGATGTCCCCTGCTGTGTTCTTTTTGCTTAGAATTGACTTGGCTATGCGGGCTCTCTTTTGGTTCCATATGAAGTTCACGGTGGTTTTTTCCAGTTCTGTGAAGAAAGTCAATGGTAGCTTGATGGGGATATCGTTGATTCTTTAAATTACTTTGGGCAGTATAGCCATTTTCACAATATTAATTCTTCCTAACCATGAACATGGAATGTTTCTCCATCTGTTTGTGTCCTCTCTTATTTCGTTGAGCAGTGGTTTGTAGTTTTCCTTGAAGAGGTCCCTTACATTCCTTGTGAGTTGTATTAAAGGGTATTTTATTCTTTTTGTAGCAATTGTGAATGGCAGTTCGTTCTTGATTTGGCTTTCTTTAAGTCTGTTATTGGTGTAGAGGAATGCTTTTGATTTTTGCACATTGATTTTATATCCTGAGACTTTGCTGAAGTTGCTTATCAGTTTCAGGAGTTTTTGGGCTGAGGCAACGGGGTCTTCTAGGTATACTATCATGTCATCTGGAAATAGAGGCAATTTGGCTTCCACCTTTCCTATTTGAATACCCTTTATTTTTTTTTCTTGCCTGATTGCTCTGGCTAGAACTTCCAGTACTATATTGAATAGGAGTGGTGAAAGGGGCCATCCTTGTCTAGTGCCGGATTTCAAAGGGAATGCTTCCAGTTTTTGCCCATTCAGTATGATATTGGCTGTTGGTTTTCCGTAAATAGCTTTTATTACTTTGAGATACGTTTCATCGATGCCGAGTTTATTGAGGGTTTTTAGCATAAAGGGCTGTTGAATTTTGTCAAATGCCTTCTCTGCATCAATTGAGATAATCATGTGGTTTTTGTTTTTGGTTCTGTTTATGTGGTGAATAACGTTTATAGACTTGCGTATGTTGAACCTGCCTTGCATCCCTGGGATGAATCCTTCTTGATCATGATGGATAAGTTTTTTGATTTGCTGTTGCAATCGGCTTGCCAATGTTTTATTGAAGATTTTTGCATCTATGTTCATCATGGATATTGGCCTGAAGTTTTCTTTTCTTGTTGGGTCTCTGCTGGGTTTTGGTATCAGGATGATGTTGTTCTCATAAAATGATTTGGGATTTTTGGATTATTTGGAATAGTTTCAGAAGGAATGGTACCAGCTCTTCTTTGTGTGTCTGGTAGAATTCGGCTGTGAACCCATCTGGACCTGGGCTTTTTTTGTGTGGTAGGCTCTTAATTGCTGCCTCGACTTCTGACCTTGTTATTGGTCTATTCATAGTTTCAGGTTCCTCCTGGTTTAGGCTTGGGAGGACACAGGAGTCCAGGAATTTATCCATTTCTTCCAGGTTTGCTAGTTTATGTGCATAGAGTTGTTTGTAATATTCTCTGATGATGGTTTGAATTTCTGTGGAATCTGTGGTGATTTCCCCTTTATCATTTTTTATTGCATCTATTTGGTTGTTCTGTCTTTTCTTTTTTATCAATCTGGCTAGTGGTTTGTCTATTTTGTTGATCTTTTCAAAAAACCACCTCTTGGATTTATTGATTTTTTGAAGGGTTTTTCGTGTCTCTCTCTCCTTCAGTTCAGCTCTGATCTTAGTTATTTCTTGTCTTCTGCTAGGTTTTGAGTTTTTTTGATCTTGCTCCTCTAGCTCTTTCAATTTTGACGATAGGGTGTCAATTTTGAATCTCTCCATTCTCCTCATATGGGCACTTATTGCTATATATTTTCCTCTAGAGACTGCTTTAAATGTGTCCCAGAGGTTCTGGCATGTTGTGTCTTCGTTCTCATTGGTTTCAAAGAACTTCTTTATTTCTGCCTTCATTTCATTGTTTATCCAGTCAACATTCAAGAGCCAGTTGTTGAGTTTGCATGAAGCTGTGTGGTTCTGGGTTGGTTTCTGAATTCTGAGTTCTAACTTGATTGCACTATGGTCTGAGAGACTGTTTGTTATGATTTCAGTTGTTTTGCATTTGCTGAGGAGTGCTTTACTTCCAATTATGTGGTCAATTTTAGAGTAGGTGTGAAGTGGTGCTGAGAAGAATGTATATTCTGTGGATTTGGGGTGGAGAGTTCTGTAGATGTCTATCAGATTTGCTTGTTCCAGGTCTGAGTTCAAGCCCTGGATATCCTTGTTAATTTTCTGTCTGGTTGATCTGTCTAATGTTGACAGTGGAATGTTAAAGTCTCCCACTATTATTGTGTAGGAGTCTAAGTCTCTTTGTAAGTCATCAAGAACTTGCCTTATGTATCTGGGTGCTCCTGTATTGGGTCCGTATATGTTTAGGATCATTAGCTCTTCTTGTTGTATCGATCCTTTTACCATTATGTAATGGCCTTCTTTGTCTCTTTTGATCTTTGTGGCTTTAAAGTCTATTTTATCAGAGACGAGAATTGCAACTCCTGCTTTTTTTGCTCTCCATTTGCTTGGTAAATCTTTCTCCATCCCTTTATTTTGAGCCTTTGTGTATCCTTGCATGTGAGATGGGTTTCCTGGATACAGCACACTGATGGGTTTTGGCTTTTTATCCAATTTGCCAGTCTGTGTCTTTTGATTGGTGCATTTAGTCCATTTACATTTAGGGTTAATATTGTTATGTGTGAATTTGACACTGCCATTTTGATGCTAGCTGGCTGTTTTGCTTGTTAATTGATGTAGATTCTTCATTATGTTGATGCTCTTTAGCATTTAGTGTGATTTTGGAATGGCTGGTACTGGTTGTTCCTTTCTATGTGTAGTGCCTCTTTTGGGAGCTCTTGTGTAAAGCAGGCCTGGTGGTGACAAAATCTCTGAGTACTTGCTTGTTCGCAAAGGATTTTATTTTTCCTTCACTTATGAAGCTCAGTTTGGCTGGATATGAAATTCCCAGGTGAAAGTTCTTTTTTTTAAGGATGTTGAATATTGGCCCCCACTCTCTTCTGACTTGTAGAGTTTCTGCCGAGAGACCTGCTGTGAGTCTGATGGGCTTCCCTTTGTGGGTGACCCAACCTTTCTTTCTGGCTGCCCTTAGTATTTTCTCCTTTATTTCAACCCTGGTGAATCTGACGATGATGTGCCTTGGGGTTGCTCTTCTTGTGGAATAGCTTTGTGGTGTTCTCTGTATTTCCTGCATTTGAGTGTTGGCCTGTCTTGCTAGGTGGGGGACATTTTCCTGGATGATGTCCTGAAGAGTATTTTCCAGCTTGGATTCATTCTCTTCATCACATTCTGGTACACCTATCAAATGTAGGTTAGTCCCACATTTCTTGGAGACTTTGTTCATTCCTTTTTGCACTTTTTTCTCTAATCTTGGTTTCTCATTTTATTTCATTGAGTTGATCTTCGACTTCTGATATTCTTTCTTCTGCTTGATCAATTCGGCTGTTGAAAGTTGTGCATGCTTAGCAAAGTTTTCGTGTTGTGTTTTTCAGCTTTTTCAATTCATTCATATTCCTCTCTTAGTTATCCATTCTTGTTATCATTTCCTCGAATCTTTTTTCAAATCTTTTTTCAACGTTCTTAGTTTCTTTGCATTGATTTAAAACATGTTCTTTTAGCTCACAAAAGTTTCTCATTATCCACCTTCTGAAGTCTAATTCTGTCATTTCGTCACAGTCATTCTCCATCCAGCTTTGTTCCCTTGCTGGTGAGGAGTTTTGGTTTTTTGTAGGAGGCGAGGTGTTCTGGTTTCGGGTGTTTTCCTCCTTTTTGCACTGGTTTCTTCTTATCTTTGTGAATTTATCCACCTGTCGTCTGAGTAGTTGCTGACTTTTCATTTGGGTCTCTGAGTGTACGCCCAGATTGTTGATGATGAAGTATTTCTGTTACTTGGTTTTCCTTCTACCAGTCTAGCACCTCCACTGTATGACTGCTGAGGTCCACTCCAGGCCCTGCTAGTCTGGGGTGCACCTATAGCCGCTGCGGAATAGTGAGGGATGCTACCAGTTTCTTTTTCTGCTATCTTTGTCCCAGAATGATGCCTGCCAAATGTTAGTTTTCTGGATATAGAGGGGTCAGAGAGCTGCTTGAGGAGACAGTCTGTACTTTATAGGAGCTCAAGTGCTGAGCTGTGAGCTCTGTTGTTCATTCAGGGCTGTTAAGCTGCTACATTTAATTCTGCTGCAGCAGAACTCATTAAAAAAAACCCTTTTTTTCTCAGATGCTCTGTCTCGGGGGATTCGGGCTTTCTTTATGAGTGTCTGTTGCACTGTTTTGCCCAGCTAGGAGGCAGTCTAGTCACTATTTGCCTGCTGAGGCTCTGCCCTGCTGGTATGAGGTCTGCCCTGTTTCTGCAGGCTCTGCCCTGCTGCTGTGGTCTCCACCCTACTGCCACAGGCTACGCCCTGCGGCGGAGTCTCTCTGTTCTGGCGGGTTACCTCGGCAATGGCAGGCTGCATCAGCAAAGGGAGTTTACCTCAGTAGGGGCGGATTGCCTCGGTAATGGCGGATGCCCCTCCCCCACCAAGCTGCGCCATCCTGGGTTCAGCTGTGCCCGCAGTGAAACTCTTTACCCGGAGCATTTGGAATCACCGTTTTGTTTGTCCCACTGCACTGGCCCAAACGCCGTTTCCCTGGAATCTCCTGGACTGGCTCACTGTCCAAGTCCCGATCAATCAGATGGATATGCCAATCTGCCCTCTCAAGTCTCAGATTGCCGGTTCAACAGGGCACCCAGACCCATGCGCTTTGTGCGGAGTGCTGTGGAGTGCCGCTGCACTGTGCTGGTGCCCCGCATCTCTTTTATACCTTGGAATTTTCCCGTTCTGTGGGCAACAAAGATCCGTCTGGAAATGCGGCCCTGACTCACCCTCCGCGTGTTCACCGAGAGCTTCAATCCTGAGTTACTGTCACCGTGCCATCTTGAGTCCATCCAGCAAGAATTTTCTAGGTAGAAAATTGAATTATAACTCAGATGCCATGCAATTAATTCTTTTAAAGTATGAAAGTTGGCCAGGCATGGTGTCTCACGTCTGTAATGCCAGCACTTTGGGAGGCTGAGGTGGGCAGATCACCTGAGGTCAGGAGCTTGAGATCAGCCTGTGCAATATGATAAAACCCTGTTTCTAGTGAAATTACAAAAATTAGCCAGGTGTGGTGGTACATGCCTGTAATCCCAGTGACTCAAGAGGCTGAGGCAGGAGAATCGCTTGAGCCCAGAGGCAGAGGTTGCAGTGAGCCAAGATTGTGCCACTGCACTCCAGCCTGGGCTGGGTAACAGAGCACAATTTCATCTCAAAAATAAAAAGTTTTTAAAAATTGTAAAATTCAGTGGGTTTTAGGATATTCTCAGAGCTAAAGAACCATTATCACTATGGAATTCCCAAATGTTTTTTATCATTCTAAAAAAGAAACACCCTTGTCCATAAGCATGCTCTCCATCCCCTACCACCACCCCTTTCCTAGGTAACCTCCTGTCCATTTTTATCTCTATGGATTTGCCTATTCTGGACGTTTGTTATACATGGAATCATGTGATATGCAGCCCTTTGTGCCTTTTCTTTAACTTAAGGTTTTCAAGGTACATTCATGGTATAGCATGTATGAATACTTCATTTCTTTTTACTGCTAAATTATATTCAGTTGTATGGGTATACCACAGTTTGTTTATCCACCAATCAGTTATTGTGTGTTTGGATCAGCTTATTTTGTTTCAGCTAAAATTTTGAAGAGTAGGAACAGGAATACCATCCATACTAGCTTCCAATTGGAAGATGACAATTAACACTCTTTTATTCTCTCTCATATTAAACAAAATCACAGCCAATGAAATGAAGATACTTTTAGAAAGAAAAACCTTGACTTATTTAGGTAATACATAACCATTTTTTACGCACTAAAATGCTTCAGCATGTTAATTTTGCTTCTCATTACTTTGCCTAACAAAAATGCCTAGTGTAAATTCATTGTTTAGAAACTCCCCCAATATCCACATTAATAAAACTATAAGAAAGAAGTGTTCCTTTTCAATTAAGTATAAATATAATCAAGGTAGTGTTATAAAACTAAAAGTATAAATTAGCATTATGTTTCTTCATTGGCTTTATTGGATTAATCTCAAATAACCCAAAAGGAAACATAAATTTCGATTTGGAGTGAGTTTTGTGATCTGATACTTTTAAGTGGGTGTTTAGCAAGGGGCAACAGAAGAAAGAACACTAGACTGTAATTACTTACTGCAAATCACAAGCTGCTGGAAATACTGCTTACTAATTGTATACAAAAGAGCTTGAGTGAAAAAGTGTGAAAGGGCCATGAAAGCCTTGCCGCCCCTGTTACTTGCTTCTATAAACCAGGATGCAAGTTGAGTGACCTGTGCATTTATCCGAGCTCTGTTAGACAGCACACAGATCCTGCATGTTGGGGAAGTTACAGCATTGAGAACATGAGGAGAAAGCAATGGGGGCTTGCTGTGTGATGATGCTACTCTGTAACTACGATTTTTTTTTTTTTTTTTTTGAGACGGAGTTTCGCTCTTGTTACCCAGGCTGGAGTGCAATGGCGCGATCTCGGCTCACTGCAACCTCCGCCTCCTGGGTTCAGGCAATTCTCCTGCCTCAGCCTCCCGAGTAGCTGGGATTATGGGCACGCGCCACCATGCCCAGCTAATTTTTTGTATCATTAGTAGAGACGGGGTTTCACCATGTTGACCAGGATGGTCTCGATCTCTTGAGCTCGTGATCCACCCTCCTCGGCCTCCCAAAGTGCTGGGATTACAGGCTTGAGCCACCGTGCCCCGCCCTGTAACTACTATTAAGATAACAATAACAGTGACGATAAGAGATAACAATAGCAGCTGTTATTCATTAAGTAATTACTCTCTGCTGGGCTCTTTGCATCTACACTTTACCTTTTAACCTCGCAACTCTCCTGGATAACTTATTTCTATTTCACAGGCAAGAAAAGTATGTCACTGAAGAGTGAGGTGATTTGTTTCTTGTGTCAGATAGCTAATAAGCAACAGAACTGAAATTCAAACCCAGATCCAAAGTCTCTCTCTTTGAATTAGTCAAGGATGGGTAATTAATGTTTGATGTTAAAACTGTAGATGCTTCAAACCCATAATATTGATGATAATTTGGCTTATGTGGCCCAAAAGATGCAGCCTCTGCATGCATGCCCTAAGTAAACCGCTTTGCCAGCTTTTGTTTTGGATCTTGCACCTTCACAGTTGCCCCTTAAAGCTTATCCCTGCAGTTTATCATCATCATGCTGTGATCCTGGGACATTCAGAAGATGTGATAGAGTTTTCATGGGATAAACCTGTGAACTATGTCCTTTCAATACCTTCAGTGCCCCTTTCTAATGTATAGAATATGGAGTCAGTCTAAAATATTTAAAATTTCCCTTAAGGATTCTCCAGACTTATCCTGTACTTGCTCCTGGGTTCCCTCGGAGAATAAAAGGAGTTCTTCCCTGAGGGGGAACTAGCAAAAATCCTGGATTCCCCAGGATTTAAGGATTTCCTGGAATGTTAGAAACTAACATCCTTCTTGTGAGATCCTTCAGATCCATGGTCCCAGCTCTCAAGTATGTGGAGAAAAGAGCCTCAACAGAGTTATCTCTGTCCAGAGCTACATGATAAAATGCTTTCCTATATATTTTAATGTTTGGCAGTCCCATCTGTAACATGAAAAGGATTGGACAAATTCCTCACATGGTTATGTTCTTTGGCCTGCACAGTATTAAGTAAAAACAAAAACAAAACCCTCTACATTGCTTTTAGGAGCAAAGTGGTTGCTCTAGTTCTCCATAGTTTCCTCCAATATCTGTTATATCACAACCAGCCAACTGCCCTGATTAGCATTCCCTGCCTGACCCCTAAAGGTATTTGCTTCTGAAGGTCCTAGAAGTGATAGTCTTCCAAATTACTTCTAGCTCTACTATCCTCTGAATCTCTCATTACTTTCAGTTTACAAAACAGGATTTGTACCTTTGTTTCTTTGGCCCTACAGTTGTGTCTTCCTTGCTTTCTTCCATTCTGCTTCTCTGACCTTCCCGTCAGCGCTGAAGACATCAATTGCTTCAACTCACTCTTGGCCATCCAAGGTCTCTGCCATGTGCTCTCCCTCTCTCAGGGATTCAGCCCTCAAAGTACTCCTCTTATATCCCTACTTTACTCCTAATAAATTTTCTATCTCTGTGAAGAATCATGAAAGTAAGCTCTTTAAACTGATTCATAATGAAAATAGATTATTCCTGGTATCTTTTATTTTATCATTAGGAAGGAGGGTGGCAGTAGCATGAAGAGGTCCCTAGGAGCTCCAATGAGTTTTTAATTGGTCAAGGCCAGGGTGGTGAGGATGAAGGGTTGTGGAGGGGAAAGACCCATTCTGCTGATTTTTTAACACTTATCAAAGAGAGAGGAAGAGAAAGCCTCCTCCAAGAGCCTCTTTACATTTTTATGTTGAAAGAGAAGCTGATCTCTGCCCCACTTAGAGGTATCTCACTCCCTTCTCTGGAGCAGGCACCTTCTTTAAGGATGGCTCTGTCCTCAGCCACATGTGATTTGTAAACTCAGAGTGTCTTCCTTGGCCTGGATGCAGAGAATGGAAGATGGCATCCTTACTGCTTCATGTGTTTTACAACAATTTTGTAAGTGGAGAAATTATGGGTAATTAACTCAAGTTAACACAAATGCTAAGTGTTAAAACTAGTTCTCAAACTAAAGCATGTCTGAACCCCAAAGCCAAGCCTTTGCTGTCAGACTTTCTGAGACTCTCAGAATTCAATTTTCAGCTACCTGTGGTCAGAGGAGGAAGAAATCAGCACACACATTCTCACCCACTCTTGGACTCTGGTTTTAGGTGGGAGCTTGAAGCAAGGGCTTGTTTGGCGCATTTACTTTTTCTCTTGCCCAGCTGATCTTAACTGTACAGGATTTAGATGTCTCTTAAGAATCCCTCCGTTCATGTGCCTGATGTGGTTAAAAAAAAAAAGAATGTCATTTGTGTAACTGCTTACCAACTCACCAAATTATGATGAATAAAGTAATTATGTCAAAATTTTTATGTTTACATTGTCTGGAGCTGATAATTTTCTTATTTTGTTAACAGCTAGTTTTTCTTTTATGTTTCCACATCATTTTCTGTCCTCATGGAAAGTCTTAACCTGTGAGAAAGTCATTGGTATCTTTATTTCAGTAATAACTGAGACTTAGTTTCCCAACCCACATGGTCAACGTCAACACACAGGTCTTTTGATTCCAAATCCTACAAGAAAACTCTGTTCATGTAGATAGATTTTATTACCTATTATGCACGTGGCATGATCACCTGGTGTCTACAAAGCAAAAACAAAAAGCTCAACATGGTTCTGTCAGCCTTCCTATTCTGAATAAGTGTGGTTCCACCATCTATAGCCACCAAGGTCCTCATTCATTCAAAATCCTTCCTCAGTCAGATCCTGAGGCTTTTGTGTGCACTGGCAACCATGGCATTCCACACTTCCCTGACGCCAGAATTTACCTACAGACAAGACCCTAACTTCTTCCAATTTTAAGGCACATCTCACATGTGGTAGAGTGAGAGCCTGCGCTGATATAATATTGTGATTTCTTCCCAATAAACTATTTCTTAACTATTTTGCCTGGAAAACTCCATCCGCAGTCGCAGACAGTAAAAGTTTCCAAAAATCTCTTACCAGTGTCTTTGAGAGAGACCTGCCTCTGCCACCTGAGCATTAGTATCAGGCCCTGATATTGATCATCATACCTGGTATGTATGTATCAAAATATCACCCCGTACCTCCAAAATAGGTACAGTTGTCTGTCAACCAAAAATTATAATGCAAGAAAAAAACACTGTTGTTTTTAGGCACATTGAATTGGCCTTTGCCCATGTTATCTAGGTAATACTATGCATTGTCATTTGGAAACTTTTAGTTTACTAGTTATGAAAATCTTCCAAATATTGACATATTAATTTATGAAATAACAAAAAGTTACATTTGTTAATATGAATTAATAATGCTGGCATCTGATAAAGAATTTGTGTGTGTGTATGAGTGAGTATGTGTCTGTGTATGTATTTCTGAGGCCCTTAGTATTGCTCCATTTCTCCGCTGTATAATTTTTAAGAAATATTTCCATTGGGCCATTGCTTGGCCTACACTAAAACAAGCACAAATAAACACACTGAACAAAAAAGTGAAAAGGGAGATTAAAATGAGATTTAGAGAGAGGGTGTAGGGCTGTGTGATATGCAGAATGATTGGATGAATGCAGGCAAACTCTGATTTGGTTTGTAAGTTCTATTTTATCTATTTTAGTAACCTGTATTTAAGGCCTGGGCCCAAAGAGCTGAGGTGATAAATCATTGGTTTCTGTCTGTGATATACAAAGTGGCTACTCACTAAGTAGTTTTCTTAGAATAAATACCTTAGTAATTTAAATAAATAAATGCCTTAGGAGTTTATACAGTACTGTCTTACCCATTTTCATAGTACACAGAATTCCATCAAATGGATGTAAACTAATTCATTTAACTACCTTCAATTATTTCTAATATTGTCTATCATATTTCAGTGAAAATGCTTATATGAATGTCATTTTGTGTGTTAGTATATCAAGAGAATAACTTTCTCTAAATGTGTCTTGGGCTCCTCTAACAACACGGCTGAATGGCTGAAACAATAGATATTTGTTTCTCACAGTTCTAGAGGCAGGAATGTCCTAGATCAAGATGCCAACACATTCAATTCTTATTAAGGGTCTTCTTCCTAGCTTGCAAATAGTTGCCACCTAGCTGCATGATCATGTGGCTTCTTCTTTGTCCATGCTGAGAGAGAGAGCTGTGGTATCTCTTCTTTTTTAAGGAAGTTGACCCCATTATGGGACTCCATCTTCATGACCTCATCGAAACCTGATTTACCTCTCAAAAGTCCCACATCCTAATACTATCACATTGGGGGTTAGAGCTTCAACATACAAACTTTAATATGTTGAAAATTCAGTTCATAACATGACTGGGTAAAACTGTAAAATTTTGACAGAGTTGCTATTGCTAAAAGCTCTTCAGGATCTCCCAGGTGACTAGGTTCTTAAAGTTCACTCGTCTAAGTGAGTTTCTCTCTTTCCCATTGTCTATATTGGTCCTACCCATTTGCAATATAAAAAAGAGTAAGACTTTGAACCTTGCCAACAAAGTGTATTATCAAATTTTTTGAAGTTCCCTTGAGCTGATAGGTTAAAATGATAGTTTAGTATAGTTTTAATTTACATTTCTTTTGTTAATATGTGACATTGATGAATATTTCGTATGTTTAGTAACTATTAGCACTTTATTTTTTTGAGAAGTAACTAATCACAGTCTATCCACTTTTCTGATTGGATTGATGATCTTTTTCTTACTGTTTCATACATCTATGTGAAAATCGTCATTTTTCTTTAATGTAAGCTGTAAATACTTTTGCCAGTTTGTCTTGTGTCTTGGTTTTTGTTATGGGTGTTTTTATTTTCATTGTAACTTTTTAAAATTTGTATTGTATTCCATCCCTAAGATGAGATTATAAAATACTTCACTGCCCATCTTTACTTTGAGAACATTTTTAGGTTTATTTTTTCACTTTTAAGTCTTTGATACATATGGGACTATTGTGCTACATGTTATGAGATAAGAATCTAATATCTTTATTTTATTTCATTGTTTTGTTCCTTCTTTTAGTGGTTGTTACTCAGGTGTTCTGTATCTGTTTCTTTCCTCAGAAAAAGATAGGTTAATCTATCAAATAATGGAAAATATCTCAAAAAAGTCATAACACAGCTAAAATGACATGATTCTGTATAATTATTTATTTTTGTCACTGTAAGCATAATCTGGATAATTCAGATTTAGAATGTATGTGTGTGTGTGTGTGTGTGTGTGTGTGTGTGTGTGTAAAACTAAATATATTTTAGGACAGTTCTTAATTTATCGTTGATTGTGTAACTCTTCTATTTAATTTACACAATCTATAAATCGTATTTGTATAGTGAAGATGAGTTACCTTGAGCAGCCAAAAGTAGTGCCAACACCAAGATTTTCTAAGGCTGTGTATGAAGTTTTACTGAATTCTTAAGCCAATATTGCTCTCTGCTCTGTTTCCACTGATGTTAATTGTCTGGATCACATATTTGAGTAGAAAATCATGTTTGTCACTATGTTATTTCTGTTGTATATGTCTTATCTACCTTTCTTACCTAACTTCTTAGTAGAGAGATCGTGACTTACACTTCTATTTAATCTGTTCAACAAACATATTAAGTGTGTGCCATGTTCCAAACACTGTCCTGAGGACAAGAGAGACAAAGTGAGCTGTAGGCCCTGCCTTCGAGGAGCACATGGCTAGTAGAGACAGACAAATGACAGTGACAATACATGTGACCACATTTACAGCGTTCCAAGAAGTTCGGAGGAAAGCCATCTGATTTGGACTTGGAAGAACATTATGGGAATTTAAGAAGATAAAAAGTGAAAGTGTACTTGAAGTACTAGGCAAATGATGGATATAAAGTAAGTTTAGGAAAGTCCTGAGTAACATTTTACTTCTGTTTATATCATAAGCATCGTGTCTCAAATGGTAGAGTGATGTTTCATTTATTTGGCTTTTTCTAGGAAAGAGAAATGAAATATTCTTCCTAAGAAGTGAAAAGAGCCCATAAGAGCTCCAATTTGCAAAATGTTAGCCTTTTTATTGGTCAGTTTTTAAAATGTTCTAAATGCATGTTACATTGTTTTCCTAATCTAACTATGCTCAGCAGAGTTTACATTTTATTTGAGGTTTCAGAAATAGCATTCAGAACATCTTTTGTACAACACAGCACCTTCAAGGGCTTTCAGGATCTCCCAGGTGACTAGGTTCTTCAAGTTCACTCTTCTAAGTGAGTTTCTCTCTTTCCCATTGTCTAAGTCTAGACTGAGATCCAAGTTTACTTCCAGCATTTCTTTATCTTTATCCTTCTTCGTTTGCAGCCTCTGATTCTGTATGCTTTGGGAAACCAGACGAAGAAACTGGTCTAAGTTACAGTATACCTAAAAGGAGAATGTACAGGGCCTCTGTGGCAGCATGCAGTTCCCTCTTGTAAATAGATAGATATATAAGTTTTAGTGCCAAAACATATGCAGTCAAGTTTTATTGTCATTATATCTGTTAAAATTATTGTTTATTTCTCTCAGCAATTTTCAATACAGTTGAGGTTTCTGGATACATTATCTTAAGTATATATGGTAGATGGTCATACATTTAAAAATACAAAAGGTGTCAGACAGCATTCAATGTCATTCTTCAAATTCTCTATTCAAATTACATCGTATTTATCCGGTAACAATATTTAGCCACCTAACTTGTTTGAATGTTACACAATAATGCAAAATGTCTATGATTGCAAGAAAAGAGAGTTTTTGAAAGTTTTGATCTTTTGATGTGTTTTTTTCTCATTGTATCTGAGTTGCCCAAAAATATAAGCTTGGTAAAACTTATCTTAAGAAATGTTTCATGTCAAAAGAGAGTACATGTTAAAGTAAAAACAATTCTTTAGAGTGAGAAAAACATTATAGCTGTATAAATAATTAAAGAGTTTTGACTATTAAAAATGTAACCTTAAGTCATTAAGTATTCATTACTCATTCAAAGTTCTTGCAGTTGGGAATTTACTGACAGGCTAATTATAAGTAATTTTGAGGTTGAAAGTAAATGAACTTACCAGATATAACCCTCTGGAGTCCCGGTTAGAACACAAAAACTGTGAAGCCACTCACATAGCTCTACAAACCTGTGGTGCTTTCAAGCGTCAATGGCAGAACAGAATGAGTAAGAATGGAGAAAGGGGACAGTGACTAAGGGACCTTAAGTCATGGGTCTAATTCCCCTGGGACATAGCTGGCCTTCACACAGGAAAAACAAAACAGAAAATCTCCACCAAATATACGCATTTCTCAATCTCGAGAAACATCCGTAACTCATCCAAAATGGTCATTGGTCCAAGGGGGACTGGGTGAGAGAGCATTGACCCAGAAAAGTTAAAGAGCATCTGGCGGATGGGGAAGTCCAAGCAGCAGCCTCACTAACAGAGTAAAACACATTTGTGACAGACACACATCAGAACATTTCAGTCCCTTTAGAAAGTTTCGGAGGTGGCAGTCTTTGTAGTAGCTGAGAATTTGTGTTCAACTGAAAATTGGAAGATTATATATACTTACACTCAGAACGTATTAGGCAAATGGTAGTCTATCTGTGTTCATTATGTTAAGTTTTAAAATTATTGATACTATGGTAAAATTTACATACCTGAAATGCATTACAATTTGGTGACATTGCATGCAGTTTTAAAATAGCTTAATTATATTTAGTTTTTCTAGTTGAAAACAAGTTTTTTTGCAACCTCAGTGCAACAGGAAAGTGAAAAATCAAACAACCCATAGTAAGTTGACAGGAATCTGATTGGGTAACTGATTTTTCTTCTATTTTGAGTTATTTAGTTATTTAAGAGTTACTTAAAGAGTACAAGAATTAATTTGTAACTTGAATTTCCAGATTTAGCTGGAGTGGCTTACAAAAGCATGAAAACATCCAGGTGCGGTGGCTCACGCCTGTTATTCCAGCACTTTGAGTGTGTGAGGCAGTCAGATCACTTGAGACCAGGAGTTCAAGCCAGCCTGGCTAACTTGGTGAAACCCTGTCTCTACTAAAAATATAAAAATTAGCCATGTATGGTGGTGGGTGCTGGAGTCCCAGCTACTCAGCAGGCTGAGGCAGGAGAATCGCCTGAACCCAGGAGGCAGAGGTTGCAGTGAGCCAAGATCTGGTGTCAAAACAATAAAAATAGAAAAGAAAAGAAAAAGAAAACACGCTGTTTCCACAGAATTCATTTGTTACAATCAAACATAGTAGCCTATGTTTATTAATATCATTTCATCATCATCATTATCGTATATTCAGGTTACTCTTCCTAAATCTTTTACCTGCATCTGAATCTCTGTTCTTTGGTTCCTGCTCTTCTCTTTGCCTCATCTCCCTCACTGAATTGTGTGTTTCATGAAAGGAAAGTGTATTTTCTATTTAGGGTTGTGGATAGAGGACTAGTAACATTTCTTATCACCTGCAATTGAATCAAGTTGGTATTTCCAGTTATTTGTAAATCTACAAAAGATTTATAGTAGAAGAGGCAAAGGCTGTGACGTCAACATTAAGGTTGCTGCTGCTGCTGTCAACATCTGTTCCCCCAACCACACACAGAACTCTAGTATGGAGCAGCCCATGACTCCTGAAATCTGTTAGCAAGAAAAAAAAAATCCTAATAGTGCAATATTTTTTATTTCTTAAGCCACAACAATAGTGAAACTGTATGTGTTCTTTTGCAGTTTTTTTCCCATTCCTCATAGGAAAGATGCTAAAGTATAAATTTTGTTTAGAATACCATATATAAATTCCATATAGATGTCCTTTAAGAATTGTAAAAATAATGAAAATTATATTTATCCTTTATCTCTTATTTTTTTCTTAATATTTCCTTAAGAATTGTTATCAGACAACAATTCAAAATATTCAGAATTATTAGCCTCTCAATTATTCTGTTTATTAGCTTAAACTAATAATAGAGAGTAAATTGGCTTTGCTTCTTAGCATAGGTTTTTGGAAACTTGAACTCAAATTAAAAATCAGTAAATTCAAAAGGAGTTATAGTTTTAGAGTATTTGGCATAATATATTTGAAAAGAATATTCCCTTCACATATCTTTGTTTGCATTAGACTTGTGTTAATTATGTGATTCCTCTCCATAGCCTCAATAATAAAGAGATCTTAAGTTGCAATCTATACTTCTAATTTTCATAATTATAATTTAAAAATTGATTTATAAACCCTATGATTTATGAAATATTTGTGAACAAAACTCCCAGTATCACTTTAATAATTCAAATGAAAGAGGATCTTATATTGAGCAATTTGCCAGTTTAAGACCTGCCCTTTACAATTTCTCTGCAATTGACCCTTTAGTCCTATTTTGAGTTAGCAGATGAAAATAAGGTTTCCCTTCAAGTAGTGGTTGCTAAGGGCAACTGGTACTGATGCCAAAGATGAATACTCTACCTACTTAGTATAATGCCTACTTTGTGAGCTAAATAAAGAGCTAAATTGTAGAGAAGGAGGTTGTATAAATGTGAAATATCAAGAAAGGAGTAGAAACAAATATTAGTAATGGGAAAATAAGAAAAAGAATTACTATAATCACTTTTTTGGCAACTGCCTGACATTTTGGACAGATGTCCTTATCTCCTGGGCACTCTGAATTTCCACCTTTCATAGCTAGAAAATTAATATTGTTCACTCGGGCAAGACTTTCTTTTGTAATGTGAATTCATATCATTAGTTCTTAGTGAATTTTGAAAAAGTGGAAGTGAGGCTGTGATGGAAATATTTGTCAACTTTTTAAGCTTGGATTTTTCAAGCATAAATATTTTGTGTCGTTAGAATTCCTTTATGCTATTTGGAAAACTTATAGGTGGCAGGGTCAGTTATGTCTAACTCCATGTCAGTAAAGATTGTTTTATGAACATGTTAGTTTAGTGAGAGAGACTTCATATAGGATGTGTTATAACAGTGTTCATAATTTCTTTGACCAAATTGCACTTAATGTATTCATTTCTTATGATTTCAGAATGTTTTTTAAAAAAACTTCATTGTGTCCTAGACAATGCTGTTTCTAAAGGGTGAGTTCATTACTCCTTTATGAGAATCTGTTCAATGCCAGGTGTTTTGCCTGTCTACAAGGAGCTCAGACTGGGAAGATGGACATTAAATCAAGTAATTATAGAAAAGTATACTGTGAGCTACAATCAAGGCATAAATTTGATGTTGTAGAAGAAGCATATTCACTGAGGAAGTCACATTTAGCTTGCAGGATGGTTTGGAGTTTGCAGGTTGTGCAAGAAACATCTGCCTGCAACAGCATTCCTTCCTTGATTGTCAAGGTTCATGCAACTGATCTGTTTCATTGCACGTCTTTGAATGTCTCTTTCCTTCCTCTACACTTCTAGAATTAATTTGTTGGTTAAGGAGGATAACTCAGCTAGGGGAATATTTTTCTTCCTACAGTGGGTTCCTTTATATGAGACTCTGCAAATACATTCCATGTAAGTGTGAACATTTTGAAATTTTCTAAGATGAGGAAGAGCAAAATGAGACTCTGTAGGCACAGCTAGGAATGGCTTCTGCAGGAAAGTGTTAACTTTATGTTCCAGATTTCTCAGGGCAGTCTGGACTCCCAAGTGAGTCCTTTTACCCTGGTACAAGCTTGCTTATCAGACCTTATATCCTGATGCTCTTGATTCTAGAAATATGATCAATGTAGCAAAGACACAAAGGAAAGAAGGAGGGCTGGTGAGACCCTGCCGTGATATGGTACAGGGTTTATGAGATTGGAAGAGTATGTAAAGACATACTGTAGAAGGTTTTGTATGCAACACTAAGAAATTTGGACTTTGTCCTCCAGGCAAAGGAGAACACCACACTTTTCAAAAAGGAACGAAGAGTAGAATTACTTTTATAATTTATTTTCTGTAGATAAATTGGCTGGGAAGGTATTATTTTTAAAAATAATATTTCTAATAGAGAATGGATTGGGCTTAAGTTTTCAAGAAAGAGGCTAACTTTGAAGTATATATTTATGTGTTACTAACTGATAGATAATAATTAAAGCCATAGAACATGGGTAGGAGAACCCAAAGGAAGCATGTGGAATAAGAAGACCAGCAGGAAGAAGGAAGGAATCATTAAAAGCATGTATGAATTCAAAAAGGAGGAGAAACGTGCACACAAACTTGGAAGGAGTGTTTAGAGAGTTAGAAGAGAATCAGGAGAATGTGTTTGGGAGCAAAATGTGGAGAGATTTTCAGATAGAAGAGTTGATAAGGAGTGCAAAATCCTGCTAGGGCTGTAGGATGACTTGAAAAAGTGGATTTGGCAATTAGGCCATTTGCACCTGAGTGCTGATAGGTTCACTTTATAAGGTCTCCTTTGTTAGAAAACAAAACAAAACAAAACAAAGCTGTTAGTACTGGGATAAAGGATTCTTTCGCAGGGCAAGGGAGTAAAAGTTTTTCTCTGGAGGGAAAAAAGGGAAAGATTGAAGGAAAATGAACTAAATCTTAGGGCCCAGTAAAGGAAGCCCTAATCATAGCATTGTAGGACTGGCCATTACTGGTTGTTTAATTGCACCACCATAGGTCAAAACTGCACTATTCCAGAGAGGTGAATATTTGAATTGCTTATACAGAGTCCTAATTATGAGCTAATAAGAAGAGGCATGAAAACTAGAACTGCACTGATTTAATTTGAAGAGAGACATTTATATTAGCTGTTTCTAAGACTCATCTTTCAATTCTTCCCAAAACCAGTTATTTCACAGTTGGTTCACAGTTTTGAAAGTAGAACTGCTGGAGTAAAGAAAGAAATTTACAGCTTCAGATGTTTAGTTTCTGAAGGTGTCAGAATCCCATGTTTCTCTTTTATTTATGTTTCACCAAATTTTGTAGAACACTGATTAACTCAAATTTTTAGGTTTAATTTTTTCCTATGGACCATTACACGTGAATGCCAGCTGCCTTCTGCCAAGCAAAAACTAGGACAGTCCCATTCCAGCCCACCCTATTTTAAGCTACAGGGTCACTGAGGATATAGTGAGAAATTACAAATTTTTGATCATGTAAAATATGGATTTTTTTCCTAGTAATTACTCGCTTCCATATTTCACAATTTGTCATTTCTATGAGGAATAGTAGCACATGAAATATGCAACATTTGTGTCCCTTAGAAGAGGCCCTCAGAGAGGCCTTACATAGGGTTGTGCCCCCCTGTGGCTGGGCAGGAAGACTTGGTCTGCATATAAACTAGCTGGATAATGAATGGTTTCTGTTATTTTGGTCAGAAGGCTTGATACATAACAGATGCATCCTTACTTTGTGTCTGTCCTTTCTTCTCACGGGTTGAGAGATGCAGAGGGGTTGTGTAGCAGAGTTAAGAGAAAAAGGCATTGGCCTGGGTAGGAATCCTGGGCTCTAGTGTTGACTTGGGCCCATATTAACTGTATAGCTGATGGTGGGCAAGTCAGTGAAGCTCACTGAGGCTGAATTTCCTCATGTATAAGGTAAAGGTAGTTGTGCCATCCTGACTACTTAGTAGAATGGCAATGAGGATCCAAGGTGAGAATACCTGGACAGACTACCTCAAGAAGTGTGTTATTGTCATGATATTGGAGCTATACCTTTTAAAAAATAATTTCAACTTTTATTTTCCATAAGTATATTACATAATACTGAAGTATATTGCATAATACTGAAGTTTGGGATACAAATAATTCCATCACGCAGGTACTGCGTATAGTACCCAACAGTTTTAAAACCCTTTCTTTCCTCTGTTAGTTCCAGTGTCTCTTGTTGCCACCTTTATGCCCATCAGTATCCAATGTTTAGCTCCTACTTATAAGCCTCACTTAAGAACATGTGGTATTGGTTTTCTATTTCTGAGTTAATTCACTTAGGATAACAGCCGCCAGCTGCATCTATATTGCTGCAAAGGATATGATTTCATTCATTTTTATGGCTATGTAGTATTCCATGATATATATGTACCACATTTTCTTTATCCAATTCACAAATGATGGCACCTCGGTCGATCATATGTCTTTGCTTATGTCAGTAGATCTGCATTGTACATATACTTCTCTATATTCTAGAAAAACTGCTGTTGAGATATTTGTACACATAAATGATCGTTGTTGTAAAATATAGCATCATGTGTCTATATTTCATGACTTCAATGCTGTTTCAAAAGGACCTTAATTTTTGCTTAAACTCAATAGTATTTTTATTTCTGTTTTTTTCCTGATGATTTTTAAGCTTACTGAAACAGAAAACAATAGATATTCTCATACTTTCCTCTTATATAAAATGTTGCTACCATATTGTCACATTTCTTTCAGATTTTCTTACAAGAAAACAAACTTTACAGATGTTGCTGCAACCCCACCCCTCCATCCCATTCACCTCTTTTCCTCTCTGAATGTTACTATCTTTAAATGTTCACACAATGACAAAAATCATCTAGGAACACTTTTCAGAATATATACATGCCATTAAACTATGCATGACTGTGCTTATAATATATATTACATATATTATAAATATGTATGATTTTATATAAATGTATATATGCATATATACACATAAACATATACACACATGTACTTGTTTTGGGAAAATTTAAACTTGTACTTAAATTGTTTCATTCAAAAATAAGGTTTTGAAGGGCTGAGTGAGGTGGCCCATGCATCTAATCCCAGCTATTCAGGAAGCTAGGTGGGAGGATAGCTTCAGCCCAGAAGTTCAAGGCCAGCCTGGGCAACATAGCAAGTCTCTGTGTCTAAAAAACAAAAAAATTAAGAAAGTAACAATGTTTAAAAAAGTGAGCCAACAGTAATGTTTTAAGAGATTCAGCCATATTGATGCATGCAGTTTTAGTTTATTTTAACTTAAGAAGAAAATGTGGCTATTAAATTGATGGTAAGAAGGTACAAATATTTAGTAGACCAATTTGGAAAAAACAAGTAAATTTAAGGGAATGTATATCCTATGACCCAGCAAGTTCACTTCTCTGCATAAGAAACTCTTATACATGTGCACAAAAATTACTTCCAGGTTTTTAATAGCAAAAGCCTCAAAGTAATGTAAGTGGTCCTCATTAGTAACATAGGCAAACAGTGGAATATTATACAGCAGTGAAAATAACATTTTAATAAAAATGAATTACGGTAATCAGAAAAATTATCAATATATTAACCACATATAAATCTGCAAACAATACTTGATAAAATATAGGTGTGAAAAAATTTTTAATATTAGGCATTTTATGAAGCAAGATGTATTCTCTTATACCCCATTCATCATGATAATTTTATATAATCTATATCCTTTTTAAATGAATGTATTAGGCTTGCATGAGATAATTACAATAACAATAAGATGTTTTCAAAAAACATGCAGGTTAATAAATGATCTATTTTGTAATTTTTCTCCAATTTTGTTTGATGCTGAGTAGCAACTCTTTATATTATCTCTTAGTGGGCCATAATTAAAGAAGTCTATAAATTAGTGTTATCTATAGGTTATCTGCTTTAACAAAATCTAGCATTTTAAAACATTGACTTAATATATAGTAAGCGGGGAATTTTCTAAAATAGAAGTATATTTGGATTTATAATTGGAAACATCTTTGCATGGAAACACTCCCAGTATCTTAAATATGGCTTACTATATGAAATTTATTTTTTCAAAGCTTCAAGAATACATCTATTGCATAAAGAAGAAAAGTATATTCATGGTAGTAATTTTAGCACTAAATAATAATTGACACTTCCAATGCCACATATTAATAGCTCTACTAATAAAACTCTGTCAAAGATGGAGATAATCAATCAGTTTACTGTTCACCCGTCCAAAGTCTGATATTTATTTGAGGTCAATCATGGTATAATTCTTTAATTTCATATCTTGTCATGTTCATCACTGTGAAGTTGAGGTAAAATTCTTTTAACTCATTCTGTAAAACTGTTAAGTTATAAACCAAATGTTCATTAAAGTCAAGTAGAGTTTAGTTTTGTTATTTCATTCTCCTCAAGAATCATTGAGGGATCTTTTTTCTGTGAAATAGTGCTTCAGTAAGGATTGATTTTGCAGCTCAGATAGGATGGTTGTTTTTACTGGTCATTCACCCTGTTCATTTATCTTAAATCTCATGAATTAATTTACTTCTGGGTACCATTTGAACTGTAGAAGGAGCAAGTGGGATGCAAGGGAAGAGGAAAGAGCTGTACAGAAGTTATAGGACACAATAACTCATGGTGGGTCACAACTTTATTTCAGCACCTTCTTTTCTGAAATTTGGTATACAGCTTCCAGATTTATTCCTAGAAGAGCATCTTAAACTATATGCAGTGAAAGCAGCAGATGCAGGTAAAACAAACTAATCCAAGATTAATTTCCGAATGAAAAAACTTAGAAGAAATTAGGATACAATTCCTTAGGCTTCTGTGAAAAATAAGGAAGGCAGGAGTGATTAACAAATACTTGATGATTAAAGTCAAGAGAATTAAAATAAGATAAATTGAAGTTTTAGGATACGAGTTTAGTTACTGCAGTTTAACATTGATGTTTACATTTTTAACTATTTTACCTGTTATGTTATTTTATTAAAAGGGTTTCTTTTTGCAGCTTTATTGAGGTATAATTGGTAAATCGATATGTTAATTAACTTGATTATGGTGATTCTTTCACAATGTGTGCATAGATCTAAATATCAAGTTGTATACCTTAAACACATACAATTTTTACCAAAGAAGTTTTTGGTAAAACAAAATACCTTTTCAAAGTGTATCAACCAGGGACCGTGGCTCACACCTGTAATCCCGGTACTTTGGGAGGCTGAGGTGGGAGGATTACCTGAGGCCAGGAGTTCAATACAAGCCTGGACGGCATAGTGAGACCCTGTCTCTACAAAAATAAACAAATAAATAATAAAAATGTGTCCATTGATGTCTGTAATAGATTTTCACTCAAGTAATCAAGTCAGTAGTTTCAGAACAAAATTATTCTTTATTTTAAAACCCAAATATGTAAAGCACCAGTAAAAATGAATGTATTTAGACCATTTTTTTAAATGTTGCAGTTATTGGGGGATTTTCTGGGCATGATATGAACATGTTGAAAGGTGTTTAAATAGGGAAACGAGAATAAATGTTCCATGACAATTTGGAGATAGATTTATGTTTTCTTCCTTCCTTCCTTTCTTCTTTTATTCTTTCTTTTTTTTTTTTTTAGAGAGACAAGGTATCTCTGTTGCCCAGGCAATAGTGATGGAGTGCAGTGGCATGATCATAACTCAGTGCAACCTGGGTTCAGGTGATCCTCCTGCCTCAGCCTCCTGAGTAGCTAGGACTGCAAGCATGTACTTCCATGCCTGGCTGTTCTTTAATTTTTACTGTTGCTATGTCACCCAGGCTGGTCTCAGACTTGTGGCCTCAAGCTAGCATCTTGCTTTGACCTCCAACAGTGCTGGGATTACAGGCGTAAGTCACCATGCCCAGTCAACTTATGTTTTCTTAAGGATTTATTATACTTTAAAAGGCAGAATAGAATTAACAGTAACATAGTCTCATAATTAGAGAGTATATTGATTTCTTGTTGGAAGTGCCAGAAGGTACCCATTCTAAAACTGTTTTGGAATCTTACAGATAAGAATGACTCTCTGGAAAAACTAAAGGTAGGTTGGTACATGAATGGTTAAAAATCTGATTCAGCTATTAGAACCGAAATCAGTGGGACCTTCTAAATTTTAGATTCAGATTCTCTTTAAAGGATAGTTTTATTTTTCTCTAGTCTTCTATGTGGTATGAAATGCCATTGATCAGATGACTTCTCAGGTTCAACTTAACAATGACTAAAGATGAGATCAGTGGTTAAATGCTGACAAACTTTCATTTAGAGATTCACAAATTGCTCCAATGCCCAAAAAGGAATTGAAATAATTTTTTTATTTGTGTCAGCTGAGTAAGACCTTTCTTGGCTCTTCTCTTGACCTCTAAAATAAATAAGCCTAATTTTTTCCTTGCTGTGAGAGTTACATTATCCTAGTTGGCTGCTTATATCAAGTTAATTAGAAGATTGCCAACTTCCCCACTTTATTAGAAGCTATATAAATATCACAATTAAAGGAAAAATGATGGCTCTACAAATCCCAAGAATTTATAATTTGATGATCCGAAGGCTTATTTAATATGAGAATACTTTAACAACATAAATTTTTGTTCTTAGCCACTTAGTTTGCTTCATGTTGTCATGGAATGGCTAATTTGAAGTTTGATTAATTGGAAAATGTAGCATAATACAGATCAGACTTAAATGCTCTTATTTTGGAGTACTGTTTATTACTTACACTGTTAAATTAAACTTCTGTGAGCAAAAGAGTTAACATTTATTGAATCTATGTTTCAGGCATCATGCTTTCCATGCAACCCACCTTACTTTTCATGCATAATTAATTGTTCCTTATTGTTTCTTCTTCATCTGTGAAGTAAGGATAAGAACTAGACTCATTTCAAATGCTTGTTTGAGGGTAAAATGAAATTTATGGAAAGCACTTAAAACATTATATAGTAAGCACTCAATAAATGTAAAATATTAAAATCTGCTGCTTTGACCATCAAAACAGTCATATGTTTTGTCATGTTATTATTATGTTTAGACATTATTATACTCCCAACTCTTAAATGGTCAGGAAGCTCACATGGCTAATAACTAACAAAGCTGGGATGCAAATTCAGTTATTTGGTTTTAGGATACAGTCCCTTATGTGCATTCAAAGATATATATATATGTGTGTGTGTGTGTGTGTGTGTGTGTGTGTGTGTGTGTGTATACACACACATATACAGATATATATACACACATATACATATACATATATATATATATTTTAGTTTAACGTATTCTGAATTCTTCAAACAAATTCTGCCATGAATAATTCCATCTCTACCATCACTGTTCTGGCTTAGGCCCATTCATCTTTCTCCCATTCCTTTTTTTTTAAAAAAACTAAGATTTATCAGGTTTTTTTGGAGTATCTACTCTCAAAACATAATATCCAGTTCTGTGGTTCTAAACCACAGTGCAGTTTGCTTATTGTGTCACAAGTAACTTTGCTCAAACCAGTAAAATAATACAATAAAAACCTAAAGCTTAGAAATGACTTTTTAAATCTAAATCCTAGTAGATATGAGACTATTCCTAAAATAGCAACCCATTCACTCCTCCATGATCCTATACGCTTTCTTGAGAGGGAGAGCAATGGTGGAGCTGCAACCAGTCCTCCAGTAACCTGACACAAAGCAGTGGCCAAGCACCTGCACATTCCCAGCACAGGCTCTTCAATTCCATCCATCATGGAGGCCAGGTGAAAGGCCCAGAATGGCTGAGCAAACCCACCCCTCAGCTAAGCCTCTCTGGAGGTTTTCTTTCTACCTTAATTGACCAGATAAAAAAGAAGTATTAATATTACCTAGGATCATCAGATACCCTGCAATTTTAAGATCAAATCACATAGTTTCACTCTTCTATCATGTGACTACATTGCTGTTTCCTAAGTCCATTGTAGAGATGCTATAGCAACAACAAGTGCCACAGAATTTCCAGGTGGGACTTTAATACCAGAGATTTGAGGCAAGAGTTCTAGTAGCTTGGGTTACTAAAATCACTCTCGGAGAGATTAATAAATTATACTTTGGTGTACTTTGTAAAGAACCTATTTGTTAAAAACCAGCTCAAGGTAAAAGGATGTTTAATTAAAGCTTTATATTCATGAAAATTTAACAAAACAACCAAATTGTTTTACTATAGTTGTGGAACAGTTAACTGAAACTCACATAATGTTTAAGGCTTTTTACCCCAACTCCAGACCCTCTGAAACAACTCCACTTGGTTTAACTTCAAAACTACTACATTAAACAATTTTTTTAACTTCTGAAGAGCAAGAAGCAAATCTTCCGATAACATTTTGCAAATAGAATACTGTCAAAGAATGAATAACAAATTTGTTAATTTTGTAATTGGACAGTATTACAAATTCTATAGCTAAGAATTATCTTGCACTCCATGCATGTGAAGAATAGAAATAGAGTATTGTGGGGCCAGTTTTTTTTTTTTTTATTTTTGTTTTGTTTTAGTTGAGAGTTGGGGGTCTCCTGTTTCCCAGGCTGGAGTAGAGTGGCACTATCATGACTCACTGCCTCAAACTCCTAAGCTCAAGTAATTCTTTCACCTCTACCATGCCTGGCTCATTTATTTTTGATTTTATTTTTGTGAGACAAAGTCTCATTCTTTCACTGAGACTGGAGTGCAGTGTTGTGATCTTGGCTCACTACAACTTCCACCTCTGGGGCTCAAGTGATCCTCCCAAGTAGCCTGGACTACAGGTGTGCACCATGAAGCCTGGCTAATTTTTGTATTTTTTATAGCGATAGGCTTTCACTATGTTGCCAAGGCTGGTCTCGAGCTCCTGGGATCAAGTGATCTGCCGGCCTCGGCCTCCAAAAGTGCTGGCATTACAGGGGTGAGCCACCGTGCCCAGCCAATGGCGTGGTGGCTCACGCCTATAATCCCAGAATTTTGGGAGGCCGAGGCGGGTGGATCATGAGGTCAAGAGATCGAGACCATCCTGGTCAATAAGGTGAAACCCCGTCTCTACTAAAAATACAAAAATTAGCTGGGCATGGTGGTGTGCGTCTGTAGTCCCAGCTACTTGGGAGGCTGAGGCAGGAGAATTGCTTGAACCCAGAAGGCGGAGGAGGTTGCGGTGAGCCGAGATCGTGCCATTGCACTCCAGTCTGGGTAACAACAGCGAAACTCCATCTCAAAAAAAAAAAAAATTTTTTTGTGGGCTGGTTTTTGGCATTTTTAAATAAACTTCATGTTACATCATCATACATAATTATTAGAGAGAATGCTCAACTAAATTGTTACATTCTTTTAACAGCACAATAGAATTACAAAATAATCAATGCAAATACAAATTATTTTCTTAGCCCATCTTCTTAATTAGTAATATTGTCCCAGAATACCCTTTCAGAATAAATTAACATTTACAAATAAATGATTTTTCAATAAGGATACATTTTGAGTGTAAGGTCGAACAAAGATAAAATACTAAAATTTGTGTAGCAATGTGCAGGGCTGCTTAGATAAAGGTAGGAACCAAATACAATCACCAGCTGATGTGATTCAAGGGAAGTAAACGTGGACATTCCTGAGTTATTGGCCAAGATTAAGGAAATACAATTATTTTTTCTTAAGGAGTATGAAAAGATTAAGGAAACAGGTAATTTTTTGCAAATGATAAAATATCAAATTCATGGAATGTTAGAATAAATTGCTATGATCAAATTAGAGAAAGATGTGTTTTAAAGGAAGAAAAACTCCTTTTTTTGTTCCACTCTTGGTGGAAATGCTTTAAGACTTATTAGCCCTGAGGACTGTGCAGCATCAGGTAAATTGTGGTGTTCTCCCATGTCCACAGCATGTGAACCCGTTCACACAGAATATTCAGATACAAATAGAGGTTCTAATTGCCAAGTGGTGTATATTTCCCTAGACTTCATTGCAATTGATTTTTTAAAAATGGTGACTTTACAGTATGATCTCACTTCATAAAGGTACATTTTTGGCAGATCCAGGTAAAAAGAAATCATTCATATTTATTATCATTCTGCGTCTCTAGCCTTTTTACTTACTTAGAATCAGTCTTGATTACTTTTATTTTTTTTATTTTTATTTTTTTTAAATTTTTATTGGATTATAGGTTTTGGGGTACATGAGCAGAGCATGCAAGACAGTTGCGTAGGTACACACATGGCAGTGTGCTTTGCTTTTCTACTCCCCTTCACCCAGATTTGGCATTTCTCCCCAGGCTATCCCTCCCCACCTCCCCCTCCCCGTGGCCCTCCCCTTTTCCCCCCAATAGACCCCAGTGTTTAGTACTCCCCTTTCTGTGTCCATGTGTTCTCATTTTTCATCACCCACCTATGAGTGAGAATATGCGGTGTTTCATTTTCTGTTCTTGTGTCAGTTTGCTGAGGATGATGTTTTCCAGATTCATCCATGTCCCTACAAACGACACGAACCCATCATTTCTGATTGCTGCATAATATTCCATGGTGTATATGTGCCACATTTTTCCAATCCAGTCTATTATCAATGGGCATTTGGGTTGATTCCAGGTCTTTGCTATTGTAAACAGTGCTGCAATGAACATTCGTGTACATGTGTCCTTATAGTAGAACGATTTATAGTCTTTTGGATATATACCCAGTAATGGGATTGCTGGGTCAAATGGAATTTCTATTTCTAAGGCCTTGAGGAATCGCCACACTGTCTTCCACAATGGTTGAACTAATTTACACTCCCACCAACAGTGTAAAAGTGTTCCTTTTTCTCCACATCCTCTCCAGCATCTGTTGTCTCCAGATTTTTTAATGATCGCCATTCTAACTGGCGTGAGATGGTATCTCAATGTGGTTTTGATTTGCATCTCTCTGATGACCAGTGACGATGAGCATTTTTTCATATGATTGTTGGCCTCATATATGTCTTCTTTCGTAAAGTATCTGTTCATATCCTTTGCCCACTTTTGAATGGGCTTGTTTGTTTTTTTCCTGTAAATCTGCTTGAGTTGTTTGTAAATTCTGGATATCAGCCCTTTGTCAGATGGGTAGACTGCGAAAATTTTTTCCCATTCTGTTGGTTGCCGATCCACTCTAGTGACTGTTTCTTTTGCCGTGCAGAAGCTGTGGAGTTTCATCAGGTCCCATTTGTCTATTTTGGCTTTTGTTGCCAATGCTCTTGGTGTTTTGTTCATGAAGTCCTTGCCTACTCCTATGTCCTGGATAGTTTTGCCTAGATTTCCTTCTAGGGTTTTTATGGTGCCAGGTCTTATGTTTAAGTCTTTAATCCATCTGGAGTTAATTTTAGTGTAAGGTGTCAGGAAGGGGTCCAGTTTCTGCTTTCTGCACATGGCTAGCCAGTTTTCCCAACACCATTTGTTAAACATGGAATCCTTGCCCCATTGCTTGTTTTTGTTAGGTTTATCAAAGATTGTATAGTTGTATGTATGTTGTGTTGCCTCCGGTGCCTCTGTTTTGTTCCATTGGTCTATATCTCTGTTTTGGTACCAGTACCATGCTGTTTTGATTACTGTAGCCTTGTAGTATAGTTTGAAATCCGGTAGTGTGATGCCCCCTGCTGTGTTCTTTTTGCTTAGAATTGACTTGGCTATGCGGGCTCTCTTTTGGTTCCATATGAAGTTCATGGTGGTTTTTTCCAGTTGTGTGAAGAAAGTCAATGGTAGCTTGATGGGGATAGCGTTGATTCTGTCTTGATTACTTTTAAAAGGACTTTACTAATCTTTCTCTTCCTCTCCATCCTGCCATCATCACTGACCTGCCTCAATCCTTGTTCAACCCTCTCTTGTTTAAGTCTCCTATGTGGATTGTTCCACTGCTTTCTGTCCTCTGTACAGCCATAGGAGCAGTCTATTTAGGATGCCAGTCTGTTTCTGTCACCCCCATGCTAGATCCCCACAGTGGCTCCTCACAACCAGCCTACAGCACACATGCTTTTTCTAGAGCAGATTATAATCCTTGTGGGCAAAAGTGGTAGTTGTTTGCCATCTCTCTGCCCTTGAGACTCTCAACTCCGCCCTAGCAACTGTGAACTTCTTGCAGTGTCCTGCCCTTCCCAGCATCTTATCTTTCCCATGCTGCTCCTTAACGTTCATCCTCTTTCCTTTTCCTCTAACTTCACCTTTTAGATTCAGCTCCCATGTCACCTCCTTCAGACATTGGTTGAATGACCTTTATCAATGAGCCCACGTCCTGAGCAGATCTGAATTACTGCACTTCCATGTTGTTTTGTGTGTGTGTGTGTGTGTGTGTGTGTGTGTGTAGTTAAGTGTCTGCCTCCTCCAGTAAAGTGTTAATTTCTGAGGGACTGGAACAATGTCATACCAATTCAACGAAACTAGAAAGGCTGAAAATAGCTAAACTATTTCTTAAAAAATATTTTATTTGGCTAGAACCAAGGTACACAGATGTAAATTCCTGTAAAGAAGCATTTGCACAGAACCCAATTCAGTTTATAAAGTAGCAAGATTAGGTGGTTTAGATGTATGTCAATATTTTTTAGTATTCCTTCATTTGGTCTGATTTTTTAAAAACCATTTTCCATTTATCCAATTCTATTTGTGATGTGTGCTTCAATTTTCAGCTAGATTGCAAGAATGACATGGCCCTGCAAAGGAAGTAATTATTACCTAGGATGAGGACATTTGATATATTTGCTGTTCCTGTGAAACTTGTAAAACTACTTGTTCTAAGAGAGTTTCTCTTAAAACAAGATTTTTAGAAAGGGAAAATTCATTAAATGGTTTACTTGTGGCTGCTTTTAAATGCTAATATATTGTGCTACACTTTGTGTATCTTAAAAATTTGGCAAAACCATACTTTTTTATGAAAGTAAAAATCCTAGCTTAGTTCTTTCTGAATATTGATAACTGCACCCAACATAGGTGTTAATTTTGTTTTGGAATTTTGATCAACAGTTTCTATTCGAGGGTTGAAGTTCATGTTTTCAGATATGCATTTATTGTCAAAAATCAGGCTTTGGGGAAGGTCATTTCCTGTTTTCTTCTCTTTTATGTATGCAATTATAAATCTTTAGAGAATATCTCTCCCTATGTTTATGGAGTAACAGTAGAATCATGTTAAATTCATTTTTTAAATTGTTTTCTAAAACCCCCAAAAGCAAGCTGAAATATTTGCAAGTTTATTATTTAAATCTTTAAATAATACATTCACAATATGCATGCTCTTTTGTTTTTATAAATTATCCTTTTTTGGAATTATTTGTAAGTTATTTTAGACAACTGTAGTAATAGCTTTCTTTGCTTAGCAAGATATATTAAATATTTTACAAAAAATAAAATCACATGTAGAATGACATGTCAATAGAAATTCTGTAATTTCTATTATATGTAAAATATAGTTTTCTCTTTGCTTAGAACTGCCTTTTAAAACATGGAATGTTACTATCTGATCTTTATGTATTTTAATCCTATTGCAAATCTCTTGATTTGATGATACTGCAAAGAACATGCTATGTCTTTCCTGACCCCATTAAGTTTACTGCATTTAAAAGATGATTATAATGCTATTGCATTAAATGTACAAGTTGTTTACAGAGAAATTGTTACCTTTACAAATTTTATTATGCCCCCCTCAGTTCAGAACTGTGGAGGCATACTACTAACCCTTAGCCCACCTTTCAGGGTATTTCTAATGTGACTCTTGGTATCGTTGCTCCAAATAAACTGAACTAGTCAGTGTTTCTCCAATAATTTGTGTTTTCTGCCTCTCTGCCTTTGATCAATCTATTTTTCCATCTGATGTGCTTTCCTTGGTGTTTGAGTTCAAATCCCAAACATATCATGCCCCTTAACCACATAGGGAGATGTTGACATTCTTAATACATATTCACTTCACTTATTTAGTTATTCACTTTGGTCTATATAATCAAGTTGTGAGAACTGATATCTGGGATCATTAGAATTCACTGTGTGTCTGTCAGTTACCAATAGGCTAAACAGCAGAAGGTAAAGCTAGAATATGTCTTTGTATTGAATCCATTTATTTTTTTTCAGTGTTTGACATGTATGGATAATACAGATATACTTTGCCAAGACATAGATGTTAGAATTGCTTCTGTAGAGTAAAAGAAATACAAATTGCTTCTTGGTGGAAGCTTTGTGCTTTCATAAAGTAGGAAAGTTTAAGTAAATGCAGATTGACATGTTGAAACATTTGGTGTAATTGTTCTTAAAAATGCCTAGAGGTTTTACTGTCCATGTTTTTTTTGTTGTTGTTTTGTTTTGGTTTTTTTGCTGAAACACCGCCAATATGATAAATGAAAATTTGTAAAATGTAATCTCTTCTCCAGTAGGATTTTGTGGTCCCTTTGAAAAATAAGGTAGGGAAGAAAATTTCAAAGCAATTATCAGACCTAATATTTAACACAAAAGAGCTGTCAGATTTTATGCCTTTATTACATTAATCTGGGAGGTAATTTGTTATACTGTTATAATGTTGTCAGGCTCAAATTCCCTGAAATAAATTATCAAAATAAGAAGTGTAGTACAAGATAAAAAAATTTATTATTTTTGGTACTGCTTCTTACCAAAAAGAAATGAGGGGGTTTTTTTCTGTGTGGGCATTTAAACAAAAGAAAAAATAAACTGTTAAAATGAAGTATTATGTTTGCAAAAGTTGATTTTGCAATAAATATTGGACAAACCTTTACTGCATGACGAGCTGGTTAATTTATTTTGGAATTTTGATTAAATGAGGTAACAAAAGTTAGAAATATTAAGCACTATAAAAATGAAACTTGGTTAAAATGTCACTTAAAGTGTAGCTGTGTTTTTTCTTTTTATCATGATTTATTGAGTGGATCAAAACAGAAGCATCTTATCTACCACTGTAAATATAGCCATTATTATTTTGTATTTTATTAAAGTAGAAACATTAACATGCTTTAAGTACAAATTCTGAAATGGAAAGGATATTTTCTATGTAAGCTGAAAGATTCTGATAAATTTAATATTTTATAAAATATCTTGTTATAATTAAAATTTAAAAGACCTCTTTCTTTGCTCGTGGCTCTGTGGTGGGTACTAAAGTACTTATTATGTGAATAATATATTCATATATATGCATAATTTTATAATTGGAGAATCTGAGGCCATATGTAAATGTATATATTTACATATTTTTAATCAACTTAAGAATATCAATCTGTAACTATTTGTTTCTTATTCCCATGCCCAAATTTCTTCTTGATGTTAGCTTAAGTGAATGACAAAATATTAACTACTTTAAGTGATAGGTTCTTTAACTTAGTTGCTAATGTGGCAACGTAAACTGATGTCATAGTGGCCTTGAAAGCATCAAGGTGTCTTCCAAATATCTGAATGAAAACAAAAGCATAATTTAACCAAAAAGGAGAATGTGACTACTGCAGATGTTCATAAAAAAAGAACAGAATGGTTTTGTATAGTAATCCACACCATCTGTGATGATAAAGTGTCATCTTTATCTGTTTCTGCTTGTCAAAAGAGCAATACTTAGACTCACATGTAGTAATTCTCTATGCTCATTCACATTCATAAACATGAAGACACTATACCAATGTAATCATTCTACCAGTATTATACTTTTAGGGCAAATTTATTATTAACTTAATTGTTTCTTGGTTTTTGTATCAGGGACAAAGATGTTTAGCTAACATAATTATACAAACTATGAGTGTTCGTGCATGTGTGTACACCCACTTAGGCATGTGCACCAACCAAGGTTTTCAACTAGAAATGACAGTTAGCTACTTCATAAATAGTTTTGGCTATGCATGCATATTCTCAAGCCCCCTGCTTTTTAACAGTATTGAACATTTTCACTACTAAGTTGAAAATCTGAATTTTACAAAAGTTTCCTATCCCAGTGGAGACCAGTGTTGATAAATACCCTTTTAAGTATCAAGGTAGAAAGCCCAAATTTAGTATAATTAATATGAATCAGTATGAATTTGTATTGATAATAGGGGTGTTCTGTATGTGATCATTGTGTCTGTCCTGTGTCCTCATCTGAAGGCATTATTCTTATATGTGTGTATGTTTATGTTTATTTCTGAATTTTAAAAATAACATTGTTATACTTTACATCTGGATTCAGTAGGGAATGAAACAAAGTTTATATTTATTAATTGAAATGAGTAATATTGAAAACTATCCAAAAATTTCCTTGAGAAAAATTATAGCCAAGATAAAATGCTTAAATGTTCAATTTATTTCATGATCCTTGATCTCCTGGAACTTAAATTATATGTTAACCTGATAATAGTTAACTTAAGACAGAATGTAAAGTAGATTCCAAGTATAAATTTTATGTGTACAGAATCTCCTGGAACTTAAATTATATGTTAACCTGGTAATAGTTAAGACAGAATGTAAAGTAGATTCCAAGTATAAATTTTATGTGTACAGAATCTCCTGGAACTTAAATTATATGTTAACCTGATAATAGTTAACTTAAGACAGAATGTAAACTAGATCCCAGTTATAAATATTATGTGTACAGGTTTAACCACTTATCAAACACAGAACTACTTTTTTTTAGAGACAGCTTGCTCTGCCACCCAGGTGGGAGTGCAGAGGTTCAATCATAGCTCCCTGCAACCTGAAATTTTGGGTTCAAGAGACCCTGCTACATCAGCCTTCTGAGTAGCTGGGACCATCTGTGGTGTCACCACAACTGGCTAATTCTTTTTATTTTGCAGGGTGGTCTATAGCTCCTGGTTTCAAGCAATCCTCCTACCTTGGCCTCCAAAGTATTGGGATTACAGGCATGAGCCACTGCATCAAGCCAAAATTTCTTGATGAAATCTGAATCAAAAAGATTTTGTTTCCACTAGCTATCCGGGGTAAAACATAGTAGGACCACAGTGGTCCTTGATAGTAGCTCTCTTTACTCTTCCTAGATTTACTCTTAGATCTTGCTTCTCAAAAGTCTTTACTTTCTTAATCATATGACTTCCTACAATAATGTTTTTGTTTTATTTTGTTTTTTTACCAATGTATTTGTTGATATCTAAATTTGAATTGCAACAAAATGACAAAACTTCGTGAATTTTATTTTTTTCAAATAATTTTCACATTAAGACGTTTTATATGTATTAAGATATGGAATGGAAAAGAGGGTGGAGAAAATTTTTCGAAAAAATTTTGAAGTATAAAAGGGAAACTTCCCTTACATGTTCTTAAAGACGTGAAATTACTTCGAATTTTACCCAAGAGAAGAAAAAGTTAAATTTGACCTTATTAAACAAATACTTTCTTTTGTTTTGGGAGACAGGGTCTCACTCTGTTGCCCAGGCTGGAATGCAGTGGCACAATCCACAACTCACTCCAACCTCCACCTTATGGCCTCAAGCAACCCTCCCACCTCAACCTCCTGAGTAGGAGGGACTATAGGTGCATACTACCTTGCTCGTCTGATTTTTGTGTTTTTTATAGAGATGGAGTCTGACCATGTTGCCCCACCTGGTCTCCTGAGCTCAAGTGACCCACCTACCTGCCTTGGCCTTCTAAAGTGCTGAAATTACAAAAGTAAGCCACTGCACCCAGCCCACAATTTTTTTTTTTTCAAACTTTTCCCTAGGTTGAGAAACAAATCAAAATGGCAATAGAGGTAGTTACTGTCTTGGCTCAAGTACTTTTCAGGAAGTAATCAGGTTCCTACCGTGGTATTTTGGAAGACAAAGATCACAATTCTCTAAGAATTTGCAAATATGATATATATAGTTTTTATTAAGTTACTTCTACTTTTTGAGTAATTTCAAATAATCTAAATATAATATTGATTCATTTTGTCAAACTCCCGTCCTCAAGTGATCTGCCCATCTTGGCCTGACAAAGGTGCTGGGATTACAGGTATGAGCCACCATGCCCAGTGATCAGTTTTCCTTCCTTATAAGATTCTCTAAAAACAAAACATGCACAGAAAATATATCTACTTTCTTAATAATACCTGGTTTGAAGTTGAAGTTATTCTAAAAGTGTACTTTTATTGCCTCATTTTTAGGACATTTATTTCAGTCCATACAAAAACATCCAAATAATTTGGTCTTGGAATCCCATTCATTAGTAAACTAAAGGACCATCCAAAAAAATAACATCTGGAGTTACACTTGGTTCTTGGAGAGGAAATATTTCTAGAAATATAAATACTGTTATTCTCTTTTCTCCTGTAATTTTCATAACACTCTGATGGAAGTTTTATGGCCCCTAACAGAGATTTGGCCCAGAAAAGACATGCTTAAACTGAGGGTATATCTCTGCTAAGTCAAAATAAATTGTGAAATCACTAGAAATGACTACAACTTATCTTCATGTTCTGCAAATTGTTTGAAGATGTTTTCTATAAACTTTCACTACTTTTCCTTTTTTTTCTTTTATTTAACAAATAAACGCTAAGAACATACCATGTGCTCTACACTAGATGTTAAGTTCCAAGTCACTGGTGAACGTAACAGACATTCTTCCTGTACTACAGATACTACCCTCTGGTGGAGAAAATAGTAAGAATCAACCATACGAATAAATACACCCACTAATTTATTCAAAAAACATGTATTGAGTGCTCCCTGTGTTATGCATCTGTACTAGATTTGTGGATTATAGTACCTAAACCCATGAATCTTACATTCTGGTGCACAAATAAAACAGTAAGCAAATAAACAAATAAGTTAATATCATCATGGTGGCTGGTGCTATGAAGAAAAATAAAGCTCTATAAGGGCATAGAAAATTTGAGAAATTTGGATAACATGTTTAGAGTGTAATGGAGTGAGTGAGGCAAAGAATAGTAAGAGATGAGTTCAGAGAGATAGGAAAGGACTTGGTCTTCTACATAGTAAAGAGTGCTTGTTATCACAAATGAAAGTACACTGTAACAAATACAAGGTGTTAAGAGAATAGATAACTGGGAGCCTACCAGGAATCAGGGAAAGCTTCTGCTAAGAACTCAATTGTGTCCCCCAAAAGTTCAAAACTTAACTCTCAATGTAACAGCCAGAAATCAATTAATAAGCTGACATTGGTAAGTTCTTACATTCAAAGTAATTACCGACTAATGTTATTTCTACTTTGTGATTACTTTGAATGTAAATGGATTAAATTCTCCAATCAAAAGGCATAGAGTAGGTGAATGTTTTAAAAAATTTAAAAAGCTAAAGAAAACAAGACCCAACTGTATGCCACCTATAAGAGACTCATTTCACCTTAAAAGACACTCAGACTGAAAATGCAGGAATGGAATAAATTATTACATGTAAGTGGAAACAAAAGAGAAGAGGGGTAACTATACTTATTTCGGACAAAATAGACTTTAGGTCAAAAACGGTAAAAAGAGACAAAGAAGGTTACGTGGTGATAAAAGGGTCAGTTCATTAAGAGAATATAGCAATTGTACATATATATGCACCTAACATTGGGGTATCTAAATATATAAAGCAAATATGAAGAGATTTGAAGGGAGACATAGACTGCAACAAAATAATAGTGGGGGACATCAGTACCCCGCTTTTACCATTGGTCATATCATCCAGACATAAAATCAATAAGGAAACATTGGACTTGAATTATACTTTGGGTCAAATGGATCTAACAAACATATATACAGAACATTCTACCCAATAGCAACAGAATATACATTCTTCTGAAGGGTATGTATACAGAACAACCTGTAGAATAGATCATAGGTTAGGCCACAAAACAAGTCTTAAAAAATATATCTTTTCTGACCATAGTAGTAGGAAACTAGAAATCAATAACAGGAGGAATTATGTAAAATTAACAAATGTGGAAATAAATTCCACATGACTATATTTGTAAATAGGGACTTTAAATAAGTAACTAAGGCAAAATAAGGTCATAAGAGTGGGGCCAGAATCCAATAGGACTGGTGTCCTACTTACAGGAAGAAGAAGAGACATTAAAATAAATATACACAGAGAAAAGGCCATATGAAGACATAGCAAGAAGTAGCCATTTACAAACCAAGCAGAGAGGCCTCAGGAGAAACCGACCCTGCCAATACCATGATCTTGGACTTCCAGCCTCCAGAACTGTCAGAAAATAAATTTCTGTTTTTCAAGTAACCCAGTCAGTGGCATTTTGTTAGGGCAGCAATAGCAGACTTATACAACAGAGTTAACCCCTTGAAAAGAAGCATAAAGGAACAACATGTGCAAAGCAGTTGGCACATTTGAGAATCTGAAAGAAAGCAGAAGCTAGAGATCACACATGAGAGTGGTGTCTGGGGAGATGAGAGAGGTAGAGGGAAGCCAAATCATACAATGTCTGGTGGATTCTGGGAAGGATTTTGGCCTTTATTCTAAAGGGCTGACATAATTTGATCTGCATTTTTAAGCATATCTGACTGTGGAGAATTGGAGCAGGGAACGTATGGGTGCAGGGAGACCTATCCAAAGGTCCCAGGTGATAAAGTACGCTAGGTTTGGCAAGGTGGCAGTGGAGGTGGAGAGAAGTGGATTGATCTTTAAGAATGAAGTTGACAGAACCAGGATGAATTCTACATTTCTGAGTTTTTCTGGAAGGAAATTGGTGCCATTTTTGAAGTGGAAAACATTGGACTCAATTTTATCCCCAACTTGACAGTTGCATTTTGGCCATGCTGAATTTGAGATGCTTCTGTAACATCCAAGTGGATAATCAGTCAGCAAATGAATCTGGAGCTCAGAGAACAGATGGACTGGAAATGTAAACTTGGGGGTCAAAAGCATATGTATAGTAATCAAAATATGCTACAATGTCAGTTCTCTGTAAACAGGGATTTTGTCTGTTTTGTTCACTGATGCATCCCAAATGCATGGAACAGTACTGGTGCACAGGAGGTGCTGAACACATGTTTTAGAAATGAATGAATGAGTGAATGATGAATGGATAGATTACCCAGGAAAGAGTTTGACATAAAAATATAAATAGATCTAGAATAAAACTCTGGGGAACACCTACATTTATAGGCTTGGAAAAAGAGAACGAGCTTACAAAGAACTAGCAAAGGTATAGTCACAGAGAGGGAGAGATTCATTTAGTCTGAGGTTCAAGAAGACAGGGGAATAAGACACTTTGAGAAGGAAAGATAATATATCCGCTGAAGTGAGTGGCATGCAGCAGCAAGCCTAGCATACGAATGAACACTTCTGAATCGTAAAAGCTTTAAAATACTTGAATCTGTTTGTCACTGTTGTCAGTCTCTTATAAGATTTAATTTCTTTTGTGTAAGATTTACCTCTGGTAATAGTCTGTTGGAACCACCTTTGAAAGCACATCTCTGACACATTCTCAGCATGGGTGGATATACAATAACATCATCATTCTTTGTATTAGATTATGATCATAATGACAGTTGGGGAAAATGTAAGCAACTAATAGACCATCAATAGCTTTTCTTGACAAGTTCACTTGGAGTATCCTCTCTGGATGAAACCTCAATAACTTTTTGCTTTCCTACCTCCTGTTACTTAACTCTGTGCTCCCCTATACTTCTGCATAAGAAAAACTTTATTACCTTCATACATAATCACATAATAAGTCATAATTAAGATTCAGATGAACAGTAAAACATAATTGTATATCACCACCTGTAAATACCTTCTAAAATTAGATGTGTATTACATGGCTTTGGTCAGTGTTCCCTTGGGAGATAATCTACATGGGAACAAAAACACTCTCTCTCCTGTTTGCTCCATCCCCAGACCCAAAACTGTGCCTGACATATTGTAATTGCTCAGCAATATGTACATAATAAATATATGCATACATGCTTAAATCTCATGGCAGGAGGTAGATATAAAAATGTTGGTTGGGTTTGCAGTTTAGTCAGAGATGCAGTTCCTAATATTAAATTACACATTTGAAATCCAAGCAAATATCTTGGCTTGCTGACATCTCTAGCGGACTTTTAAGCCCCAGCCCCACATAGGATGTTTTCACATGAAAGCCAAACAGGCACTTTGAACTCAAGGTATCCCCAACATGATTCTTTCCTTTTCTTCCTGCACCACTCTTCCCCAGCCCTCATACCTTCTCCTCTTCAAGGCTTTTCTTATCTTTGAGAGAAACATCACCATCAACCTGTTCATCTGAGTTACAAAACTTTTCTCCCTTCTTCAGAAATCCAGTTAATCCCCAAATTCTGTGAATTCAGCTTCTACAATTTCTTTCATATCCACCTTTCAAATCACCTGTCTTGGTCCATAGAATGACTTGCATTTTTCCCAGTAGTTTCTGTGACCTCCTAAGGAGTTATGATGCGTCTAGCCTCTCTCCTTTCCAATTAGTATTCCATATTGTCAGCCAAGATTTGCTAAAATAAGTAATTGATACAAATTCCCATTAACCGACAATAGAACATCAGTTAAATTCCTTTTATGCATCTATTCTAGGCTTAAGGAGTAAATGCTCGAAGCCTGCAGAGGGTTCTTTGTCTTATAGATAGGTATGGACTCTAGATAAGCTTATGTCACTGTCCTTCTCAGACTTTACCTTTACAGTAGAATAAAACTTAACCAATTAAGATGATATTCCCAGACCTTTAGGTACAGACTCTCTTGCCTTTCTAACTTTATCCCATATCATTTCCAAAACCCTAAACACATTCTACTTGGATCCTGTGTTGTTTTGGGAGAGTTATACACTTCCATCCTGAGTTATGCCTTTTTCATCTCATTTCCCTAACTGGAATGTGTTTTCCTTTCCCCTACACACAAGATAAAATGCCATTCATTCTTAGAATCTCAACTCAAATGTTAACTCACCTATGTGCCCTTACCCATTACATAGACTTCATTTATTTCTCTGTAAGAAAAATTACATCTGCGTGGAGCAGATTCTGAGCAACATAGACACATATATTCCTAGTGAGTCCATTTGTTGTTGTTGAAGGCCTCTTATTACTAAGTCTTAATCTCTACCTAATTAACTATTTTAGGTATCAAGTTCATATCAACTACAATATTTGTACAAATTTCCTAGATTCCCTACTTTATGCTCTCTAAGGCATTACCCATCATTGTGCTATGCTGCCATAGCTGGTGTGTTCTTTAGTTGTAAAGTTCCCTGTCTGATCTGTAGCAATGGAGGAGCTTGTCATAACCCTTTTGGTAGAAAGGCTAACACCCTCTTTGGAGTTCAAAATGGAAATGGATCTTCCACTAAACTGAAATAAATAAAAAATCCTTTAAAGCACATCCCATGCAATATTGTTAAATATTTTGCTTTTCCTTCTCTCTTTCATATGGCTTAGGAAGAGTTGCTTGTATAATTCATACATAATATTGTGTGGGTTACAAAAGAACATGAAAATATCATTTTATCATGAGTGTGGATAGTGGTTGCCTTGGGTATTATTTGATAGCTAAAGTGCTTTCCCTGATGACCATCCAACTCAGTTTAATTGTCAACCGATACATGTCCGAACTCCTTCATATACTGGATAATTTCTGTCAGTTTCTAAATGATAACTGCTAATGTCAAGGCAGTTAAAAAACAGCAAAAACTTGATTTCCCCTTAATATCCTGAGGATCATATTCATGGGCACCAGGGAGTCTGGGCAATAAATCTGATGGATTTTTGTCGTCATATTTGGAGTAAACAAATTAATGTTAGGAATTTTTTCTAACAGGAGATCATAAAGGAAATGGGCAAACAAAAATAAATGTGTAGTCTCTGTGAGCCAATTGTTTTTTGTAAATTGGATGAGATTTTTTTAAATGTAGGCAAGAATTTTAAAATTACACAGTTTGGCTAACTAACATAATAATTGTTCCTATCATTAATTGTTTTTCAATTGGGACCAAAATTGGTATTTAATATTTTAAACATTTAAACTGGTGAGATCACTGAAGAACTCACTCAGTATCTGTAGCAAACAGAATGGCCATGGCCACATATCTGGGTGCACTCACAATATGACAAAGCCCAAATCCTCGGCCACATCCCTAAGGGAATCTGGGTTTTACCTTGCAAACTTTCACTGCTAGGCACAGTTACAGAGCCTTGTTATGCTGTAGGCTCTCAATAAAAATGTTTGCCCTGGGTTATTATAAAGGTTTTCTTGGTACAGAGAGTCAGACAAGATCCTGAAGCTTAGTGTGAAAATACAGGAATGAGCACAAGGATCCAATTCTAAACTTTTCTGAAGTTAGCTCATGCCTTCACATAATAGTGAACCACTTGGTCCCTTGCTGAAACAAAAAAGGTGAACATGTAATTTACTTAGAAATATGGATACATCTAAATTTTAAAAAGGAAAATCATTTAAAATATGACATTTTTAAAGTATCTTAAAAATAATATTTGGTTTTATACTATGGTATTTTAATGACAATTAGAGTAATACAATTATATATAATTGAATATTTTAATATCTCAATTTTTTATCTTTTAAAAAATATATCTAAGTATAATAATTTTCCTTTATATCAAAATTCAAATGTTTGTGATTGATATTTATGTTATGCTTTTTACTGTTATATATAAAATTGTGAAACTATATCTGAGATCATGATTAAGCACCTATTTCAAGGCAGTAAGAACTCTTGTAGTCTGTTTAGGATAATAAATACAGTGGGATATTTGTCTCAGAAAACTAGAGTTCATATCCAGAAACATGGTATTTATATGTAGCATAGACAAAATAGTTTTTTAAGTTTTAAAAAATAATTTTTCACATAGAGCGCTTTTAGTTCATATGATTTACAGCAGGTTAAAAGATAGTTGGTGAGCTCATTTTAATAATTTTATACATTACCTTCTCCATCTTAAAACTTTTGCACTCTTAAACATTCCATATCCTTTCTATTCTTTTGTTTAAAGCAGACTCTTTATAATAGATGTGTACCTTTTAAAGAAAATATGTTACTATATTTATAATAACTTATGACAGTAATTCTAGGAATGTCACCTAATGCAACAAACATATTCTAAAGAACTCCTAAATTATATTAAAACATCGAGAAGTCCTAAAATTTGATATTTGATGTAAACAAATCAGATAGCAAACTACATGTTCCTACTTTAAAGAGAGACCTGAAACTTAAAAGAAATGATCTGCGGGAGTAGCTGTGGGGAAAAAAAACAAACCAAAACTGAATATAAAGAATCAGACTATATCAATTACAGCCTTTCCCAAAGCCCCTCTGAGGGACAGATTTCCATTATATTTTAAGTTTTAGCACACTGTATCTGACTGTGGATTATTTTGACTCTATTAAAATTACATTTTATTTCTAAATGTATAATTTTTGAAGGTTCTCAGCAACATTCTACGTGTAATTTCTTTACAAAATAATATGCGATGAAATAAAATTATTCTTTTAGGAATGTACCTTTGAAGTGTAAGTATAAAATACTAAGATTGAAGAACACATGCATGAAATTAGACAATAGGATTTGCTCTTAAAATAATTACTTTGATAAGCTTTCTACTTAGGCCAGTGATAATATTCTGGAGTTCCTCTTCTAGATTTGCCTTTATAATCAAGTTATGAACCACATAAAAAATTCCTAATATGTTATAGTTGCATCTTGTTCTTAACTCAGACGTCATTGCTCATCTTGATTATTTATGTTGTCACAAAAAATTCCAACTGATTTTTTTCACAGCCCCCCAAAAATAAAATTTGTCTTTTAAGTTTATTGAAAAGAATAGGACATACTTCTAAAAAAAGTAAAAATTGATTTTGAAATATTTAAATGGCATGAGAATGAATGTATAACTTCAAAAAGTGACTAGTTCATACAGGAAAGCAATTATTTGGATGTGTAAGGCATGGTATGTGTGGTCATACTTTTTATCTATTATGAATGAATTATATTAACATGAAAAACTATTCTTAGCATCAAGGAGACATTTTTTTAAATTCCTGGTTTTAAGTTTATTTGCTTAGTTGAATATTCATTTGGCTTTTGCAATACCAAAAGCAGTGGGTGAAACCTATGAAATCTGGCTCTAGGGGCTTCTTCATGGCCTTTAATTATTTCAAGAGAAAAGAAGCTTTTACTTTTTATCAATTAATCCTGGACACCATATTTTGCATAGAAAATTGAATTTGTTTATTTTTCTTTAACACAGGTAAGACTGGTTTAGTGACATATGGCTATATATAGTAGGTGTTTAATTACTATCTATTAAGTGGATGTTGGATATCAGACATGAACTGTCATATTTAGGTTTTCTGACATTTGAGAGAAGTATCCAACTTTGGTGAGACAAGAGAAAAGATTGTGTTTTCACAAAAGCACCCTTTAGAGAACAGATTGCAGGGTTGTGTATTTATACAGTGACGTATAAACTTTTTGCTCACCTTGAACCACTGGTTCCTCAATGCTATCTCAAAGCAGCAACTTAATTCACTTATGCATTTGATCAACACAATGTTTATTAAACACCTATTGCATACCAAAGAGTCTTTCAGGGATAGAGAAAACAGAACTCCTATGGAGTTTGCATTCTAATGGAGGGAGTGATAATTCTCAAAGATGTTGACATTTATTTTTGAGCATGTTTCTGATTATTGACAAAAATGTGAATCATGATCTCAATGTAGTGGACTCTCACTGGCATAATGTGCTTAGCTTCATGTCACAGCAGAAAGTGCCAGTTATCTAGTTTGAGCAAATCTAGGCAATTTGAATGTCTAACACCTAGTCTTCTTTCATCCATGTTGTAAATGGCCAGCTTAAGAGGAATGGTTGAGCCAATCAACAATAAGGGATTGTGTATCTTAAAATTGCTAGAAGAGGGGATTTTTAATGTTCCCACTATAAAGAAATGATAAATGTTTAAGGTGATGATATGCTAATTACCCTGATTTAATTATTATACAACATATACCTGTATTGAAACATACTGTATTTCATAAATATGTACAATTATTATGTGTCAATTAAAAAAATGTTTTAAAAAGAGAGAGAAATGGTTGACCACTCTAGATTTCACAGGAATTAATTACCAAATAACATATCATGAGATAACATTTTGGTTATTTTAGAAAATAGCACATGTATTATCAGTATGAGAACAATTATTTTAGGTACAGTCTTTAATAAAGCCTTTATTCATTCATTTGAGGTTTTGGGGCTATTGATATAGCATTAACCACATATTTAAGGGGTAGTAGGCACAACATAAATTAAATCATTAGTTTAGAATCCCTCTCCATGAGGCTTGCCTGTAGATTTTATTATACTCTAAGCCACTGAAATAAAAATTATTTATTATCATCTAAGCCACTGGAATAAAAATTGAGTGAATACTTTTGTTTATATACGCATGAATGCATTTCCCCAAAAGCATGAAAAATATTTCTAGTACCAAGGAGGTTTTTGAAGAATTTATTTGTTAAGAGCCATGTTTAGTTGAATATTCACTCAGCTTTTAACAGTACAGTAGTACCAACAGTAGTGAGATTTCTGCCTTGGAGTCTTCCACAGTATGACCTCACACATCTCTTTCTCCCAAGCATCATATGCCAGTCATTAGCTGCATATGTCTAAGAGGGCAAGGATCCTACTCTCTATAGCCACCCCAAAGCATACATGCCTCATGCATGAGATTCATTTACATTTTTACAAATTGATTTTGGTGAAGAATTATGAAGAGCCCTCTCTTCTTTACCCTATATAGCTGAAATTTTGCCTTGAATGACTTTCCTGGGAAACTGAGGTTGCCTTGGCAGCCAGTATTTACTGATTTCAAATTCCTTTAGAAATCCATGATCTTCTAAGAAAGTTCCTCCGAGCTGATCCTAAGAACGTATGAATAGGTAATTATGTGACAATGTCTGCCTCTCCCTTTGCTGGTCTGCATGTTCTGCTTGCCAGATTTCCACCCGCAGTTGGTGGCATTAAGCAGCAGCTGCCTTGTCTTTATCTTAGTTTTCACTTGGAAATTTGGGAGCTAAGCCAGGTCTTAAGACTCTTCCTTTCTGCTCTATCTACGGGCTTATTTTCACATATTTGGGGTACCAAGACAAGGAGGACTAAACAAATGACAGTTTCTTCTCAGTTTCCATTGCTGGTTCCATTTTAAGCCTGCTGTTGTATATCAGTTGCTCTTTTTGCATTGAAATCTAAAGGTAGTCTAATTTTGTTTTATAAAAATAACTCCTAAGAAATAGTTCAAACATGGATATAAAGTGCTGTCAATGTAAAAAATGAGAGAGGTATTTATATTTAGCATTTATTTATGCATTCAATAACTGTTTACTGAGACTCTCCTATTCTTTGGGATCTGTGGGGCATAAATAGATAAGATATAATTCTACTTCCTTAGAATGTGCAGTTTAAATGGGAGAAATCTAATCTTGCCCTGAACCAGCAGGAATCTGAATGCCTGTTGAGATTTTTAGACCAACTTTTTTGATGGAAAAGTGTTCTTCTGTGTTCACTGTGAGGCATATTTTGAAAGACTGACAGTGTTCATTGAGGTGGAAGATAGAGGCAGAGATCTCTCTGACATTAGGCATCTCTTGCTGTTTTCATTCTTCCTGTTGTTTCCAAAGATTACTACACTCAGAAGCCCCTCTCTCATGGGTTTCTCTGAGCACATCCCAATATTCTAAATAATGGTGAAATAACAGGCAAAATTTATACAAGCAAAATTTATACAAGCAAAAATATATACAAGCAAAATTTCATTTAATTTTCTGAACTGTGAGATGATATAGATATTTGGCTAGCGAAAAACCTGGATGCCTAGCAAAAAAACTAGATGGCTAACCCAGAATTTAAAGTCAGGTCTATGTGACTCTGTAACCTTGCATGTTTAAAGTCCTAATTTTGGGGCCTCCTGCTTAAATATCCCCTGTGATAGTGTTGCCTATTCTTGGCAGTGGTGGCCCAGTGAACCCTGTGTGGGTAGCTAGGAAGCTCATAGGTTCTTCTTTTGTTTCTCTGGTAACTCAATTGCTTCCTCAGACAACACTCCAGGGATTGGACAGTGCAGTGTTGCTCATTCAGCACCAACTTCAGAACTCTCTAGTGTAGGCAGTTCTCTAGACCACTCCTGAGGCACTTACTCAGGGACTGACACCCTAGATTTGGGGCCTTCTGTCTTGATATCACAGAGCTGGAGTCTATCACCAGTGTCTCAGGTCATTGAATAATTTGGCAAAATCTCATATTCCCCTTCATCCTCATCTTCCTATGCCTGATACGTGCACTAAACTTTGGTGGGTACTCAGCAAACATTGAGTCAGTGTTAGAGAGGTGACCCACTGCTGTATCTGTCAGGCATGCGTGCAAGGCAGTGCTCATCATCATTCCACCATGTGGCCTCGGGCAGTGTCCTTTGTCCCACACTGAGGAACTTCGGACACTGCTTTTGAGTCACAGTGTCTCAACTTTTTGTAGTTTCAGTATTATCGCCATTGCTTTTTGCTGCTATAAGTGCACAGTCCACTTAAACTTCTGGTAAGTTAGCTGCTTTTAATCTGCCATGGGATGGATATTCATGTTTTACAAAGCTTTTTTATGTTATACTTAAAAAGAGAAGATAAAACTTACAGAGAAGGACTTCTCTATGAATTAGTGCACTTGTTGAAGTTTTGAATCTACCAAATTAATTGTTGCCTGTTCTAAGGGCATTTTTGCTCCCTCCATGGTGCTCACATATGTCATGTTATTTGTGTTGCCAAGTCCTTGGAAAAACTGATTGTGAAGGCTATTTTCTTTTCCCTAGTTCCCACAGTTTCTAGACGGGGTTTCAGCATGTGATTTTCTGGAGTTTCTTTCCTACTTAGCCATTTTTCAGCCAAAGAGGTTTCTGCTAACATGTAGAATTCCTTCTACGAGGAATCCATGCTATCATCAGTGTGGAGTGATATGTGAGTCTTAATTACTATACTCCTAAAACTCCTAGAAATGAACAAGATATTTTAGAGATTAGTTTGTCTCGTCTTATTTTCAGATTGAGAAAATGCAGACCATGGAGATTAAGGGATTTGTTCAAAGTCCCAGAGATCGTAGGCTCCAAATCAGGAGAAAAATCCCAACTTGTAGCTCTAAGTGTGGTGCTTTTCCCTCTCTCAGTACTTACTTATTCCTCTTCTTAAAAAGAATCAGGAATATCTATTAAATGATTATAGATTTTATATTTAAGTTTTTGAGAAGATAGTCTCCTATAGGTGAGCATTCTTTGGAAGACAAAACAGCAAAGCCAAAAGTGTATGAATTTAGAAGCCAGATAGACAATAACCAGATAGAGGTTTTATCATTTTCTACCTGTGTGATAATGGAAAAGCTATTTAATCATTCTACATCTCAGCTTTCTGATTATAACATCAACATGTAGCATTACTATGAGGCTTAAAAAAATTAATATTATATAGTGCTTAAAACAGTACCCCACCTGTAGTTGGTATTCAGTTATTGAGATGTGTAATTCTTAGATGGCTTCTTCCCCTTTATCAGAAACAGGTAAATTTTTTTGCCTTTATGTTTAAATTAGTGAATTTTGTTGCATTATTATTATTTCATATTTGTGATAAATCTTGCAAACTAGTGTGTAAACACGCTTAAAATATACATTTGATTTTTACATTTTTTTTAAGTCCTAATCACATTCCCCTCATGGACTGGGGAAAGAGTGTCAATTTATGAAGACATTTACATGTCATGGCCCAGCATTTCCCAAAGCGTGATCTTAGACCACCTGCATCAGAATCATCTGTAAGTATTGTCTAAAGAAGAAGATTTTTGGAATCCATAGACCCATAAATACTGTATCTTCCTCGCAGATCCAGTGATGAAGGGGCCCAGGAACCTCAACCTCTGTGTTATAACAAACGTAAAATGTGTTTTTATACACTAATTTTTGAGAACTACTGCTGTAGATGAATTGCCAGTTAAACTCCAGATTACCTGACCAAAAATATTACTTTAATCATGCTACTTACCTGTTTAAATAACCTTCCATATCTCTCACTTGTCTTCAATTGGGCAAGGAGGGCATCAGGCTGTGAGATCCTGGCTGTCCTACCTTATGGTAGGCTGAAAATGTGCCCCCAAAGATGTCATGTGCTTGTCCTCGGGGTCTGGGAATAAGATCCCTTATCTGGCAAAGGAACTTTGCAGATGTGCCTAAAGATCTTGAGATGGGAGGATTAACCTGGATTATCCAGGTGGGCCGAGTGTCATCACCAGGGGCTTCATAAGAGAAGGACAGGAGAATCAGAGTTAGTATATGATGACAGATGCAAGAGACTGGAGTGATACAGGGAAGGGGTCCTGAGCCAGGGAAGCTGAAAAAGGAAAGGAAACTGATTGTCCTTTCAGAGTCTTCAGAAGGAACTAGACCCACTGGCACCTTGACTTTAGTCCAGGGAGGCTGATTTTGGACTTTTGACCTATAAGCTAAAACAAGCCATACTGTCCCTTTGCTCCACTTCTGTCCACTAGTTCTATAAAATTTTCAAAGTTCTGAATAAAACTGTTCTCCTGTCTAAAAGCTTTCCTTGACCCTCCCAGCCAAGAGTTACTTCCTCTTCTCTGAAGTTCTAAAACAATCAGAATCTCTGCAATTTATTGTGCATCCATTTATGAAAAGCTCTGTCTAGGAGTAGTTATATGCAAGATCTTTCAAATCAGAACACATAGGTTTAAATCCTGATTCTGCCACAACTACCTTGGGAAAGTTTCTTAGAGTCTCCAAATCTCATTGTCTTCATTTGTATTTATCACAGCAGATGGTGAAGGTTAGAGATGCTCCACCTCGAAGTGAACTGACATAGTGGCTGAATCAGAGTAAGGACTTCATACATGTTGCAATCACCGGAGGCACTGTTCATTCGGCATAGTTAGAATTATTGTCATAAACATAACTGTTCAGACCATGTTGTTTACAATTTATTAATAATATATTCATGTTTCTGTTTTCCTGTTAATTCCATGAAATTAAGCATTATAATAACAATAACAATAATAGCAAAGTAGTGTAGTGAAAGGAGTATTGGGTTTTGGTAGACTTTTTTTTTTTGAGACAAGGTCTCTCTCTGTCACCCAGGCTAGAGTGTAGTGGCGTGATCACAGCTCACTGAATCTTCGACTTCCTGGGTTCAGGTGATCCTCCCACCTCAGCCTCCCAAGTAGCTGAAACTACAGGTGTGTGCTACTACACCTGAACAATTTATGTATCTTTTGTAGAGATGGAGTTTCACCTTGTAGCCCAGCCTGGGCTCAAGCAATCCTCTCGCCTCAGCCTCCCAAAGTGCTGGGATTACAAGCATGAGCCACCACGCCCAGCCCGATTTTGGTAGACTTTTTGTTTCAGTTCTAGCTTTGAAATTTACTGAACTGTGGAAAGAAAATAACTTGATTTATTTATATTTAAAATGGAAATAATAATGGTACTTACTCTTAAAAATGATTTTAGGATTAAGTAAGATTTCAGGATTAAAGACTTAGAGTACCTAACACATAGTAAAAATTTCATACCTGTTAACTGTTATTAATAGTAATTAGTATTTAGTTTTCATTGTTTCTATTCTATACTATGAATCTTGATATCTACCTTTTACTTTATTATATGGCAATGATGTGAGAAATGGGGAAGAATACTGGATAAATATCTAATATTAATATTATGCTTTGCTATCATGCATTATAGTATATATATATATCTCACTGACAGGGTTTGCCGTTGGAGCAGTGCTCACGCTATGAAAGTGTACAAGAAACACATAAAAACTGCCTAGGAGCCTCTCTTCTTCCTTCACTTTTTTCCTTTTTCCTACCTTTCTTTCATCACAGGTGATCGTATAGTTTGATATCTTAAATGCTTTTAAATCCATTGGATTTTAGAGCAATTTTTACCAAAAAAAAAAAAAAAAAAAAAGTATATGATTCGGCCAGGCATGGTGGCTCATGCCTGTAATCCCAGCACTTTGGGATGCCTAGGCAGGTGGATCACTTGAGGCCAGGAGTTCGAGACCAGTCTGACCAATATGGTGAAACCCCGTCTCTCCTAAAAATACAAACATTAGCTGGGAGTGGTGGTGTGTGCCAGTAGTCCCAGCTACTGGGAAGGCAGAGACAGGAGAATGGCTTGAACCTGGGAGGCAGAGGTTGTAGTGAGCTGAGATCACACCACTGCACTCCAGCCTGGGCGACAGAGCAAGACTGTCTCAAAAAAAAAAAAAAAAAATCTATGATTCAATACATTGCCATTCATCATTACCTTCCCTTTACAACCCTTTGTGCTATTTTAGTGCAGATGAGAACTCTCCTATCGCAGCTAATTTGAAATCATTTTTCAAATGAGAGTTTATGAGCTACTATGCTAAAATTAAGGTCTATTACATCTTCTGCATTTCCTTTGTCTGCTAATGTTGTAATATGATTTTAAAGTAATTTTCCTTTGACATGCTTTGCTTTCGTATTTAGAAACTCAGGCTTATTTGCAAGTCTGTTATCTCCATAGATGTTTATGTATTTTATATAGATGTTTTCTCTGTGGTTAATCCCTAATTATTTTAGAGAGACTTGGAATTACTCATTTTTATGTAAGCCATATAAAATAGCCCCATGTGACCAAGGAAATATGATACAAAAATGCCAGGAAAACTTAGTAGTAATACTACTTTTGTGGTTAAAGGCAAGGAAGGGCAAATCAAGCCAATTACTATAAGAAAAAAAAAGTATATTTGAATATACTAAATAGATACTCCTTGTCATTTAATATTTTTAAAGCAAAAAAAAATTTACCTTTTCATTTTCCTCTTGCTTCTTTTATTCAAAGAAAGACATAATTTTATAAATAACTTACAGGATTAAACTTACCTGAAAGGCAATTGGGAGTTTCCCCTGTGACCTGTGGGATAGTCAGTTCTTTGTGTATTCTTCCTAGAATACAAAAGGGGTAATTGCAGTGCTTGTAAGCTCTCCCTGGAAACTTTGTCTAGTAGTCCAGTGCCTTGGAAATTGTCCATTTTGCTTTGAGGAGGCATTCTGACTCTGAACTTACACACACATACTATGTGTGAATATTAATATGAGAAATGGAGGATTCGTTTGACAAACTATAAAACATTGGCTCTGTTGATAGATTTATGCCCCTTGTGTCCCTCCTTGCCACCATGCATGAGTGCCATGGCTGAGAAGTAAAAGTCAGAACTGAATAAAGCTCATATTACTTTATAGACTTGATGACCTGTGATTTTACTCATGAATAAGCAACAGCTCATGCTTGTACAAAATGCCTGTCTGTCTGGGTCTCTCTCTTAGTTAAAAAGAGGTATTTTAAGTCAAATAGAAAAATATTGTTTAACTTACTATAGGCTTCAGTGCAGAAATACGAGTTATGTTTTATTTTATAACATGGTTGTATTAGAGAAGGGAAACCATATAAACAACTCAACATAATCCTAATAATGTATTGGTTCATAATATACTACATTAAAAATGTATTTCTTATGTACTAAAGTGAGGATGTATTTATTACTTAGAATTTTTTCTCTGTTTTTCCCCTAAATGTGGTTTCTTAAAAAAAAAAAATCTTAATAGAGAACTTGGTATCCTTTCAAATAGACTTTTAATGCAGTATGAAATTATATTATAATCTAGTTGATGACAAAATGACATTGTTATATTAATTCTTAATATATATATTCCCCAAATCTATAAACTCTTAATATCTTTAATGAAGATCAAGTAGTAGTCATTTTTTCTATGCTTATACAAGTTTCCCCAAAACTGATTAATCATATTAATTACTGCTTTAGGGGGAATTTCTTAGATTAATTTAAAAGTATTATATGTGGTAGGATATGGCTTTTTTGAAGAAGTGTAGTAGAAAAAGAGAATTTCTATGGGAATTATTTTTAAAGTTGAGACTTTAAAACTCACAGAAGTAGAGAAGAGAAGGGAGGTTGCCAGAGAATGAGGGAGGGAGATAGAATGGGAAGGAGGAGATGTTGAACTAAGAGAACACAATTTCAATTAGCCAAGAGGAATAAGCTTTAGTGGTCTGTTGTGTAGAATGGTGACTATAATAAAAATGCATTATATGTTTCAAACTTGCTAAAAGATGAAATTTTAGATGTTTTCACCACAAAAAGGTGGTAAGTATGTGTGATGTAGGCTTTGTTAATTAGTTTGATTTAATCATTCCACAGTGTAAACATTTATCAAAGCATCACATTGTCTCCCATAAGAATATACAACTATTACTTGTCAATTAAACATTTTAAAATGATTGTGTCTAATCACCAAAAATAGTATACTTCTTTTATTCTTAGTAACAACATCCATTTTGAATTGGAATATTTGAATTTTATAGTGAAAATCATCTACAAAATCAGCCATATATTTATCAGATACTTTATAACAAAAGTGGATGCATCACAGTCATAGCTTTCTTAGGACAGTTTTTTGAAATGACTTACCCCCAGAGTAATTTACAGGCAGAATAAATGGATTCATTACATATGAAAATCCTCATCTCACATTATCCAAGAAAAAAAATTTGATGTTTGGTAAAAATATTTTAGTTTATAATAATAATATGAGCCCTTACATTTATCAGGAAAACTCAGGTATTTGCAAAGTATAGATAAAAATTTATTTTTTAATATTGCCATGTTCTCTTAACAAGCAACTTCTTTTCATACATTTTAGAGTTTAATGTAAACAGGGCACATTTTTAAAAATCTTGTGAAAAATGACTGCCAGTGCAGGCATGGCAAACAGGGGATGATGAAAAGATGATTTAAAAAGAATGGAGAACAGATTGTGAATGTTACTAAATAAATGCAAAGAAAATTTAATACTCTCTTTAATTCTCTTTTGTAGTTAAAGGAAAGAAAGAACAATGAAGAATAAAATAGAGAGGATACAAAAAGCAGGAGGAAAGACAGATGAAAGCCTTAAGTTCTAATGCTTTTAAATTTTTAAAAAAATTTTTTTAGAGATAGGGTGTCACTGCTAGAGTACAGTGGTGTGATCAAATCTCACAGCAGCCTCAACCTCCTGGGCTCAAGCAATCTTGAGGCTTCCTTATTAAAGATAAACTGTTCAGATCATTCTTAGTTGTGACATGCAGGGAAGTGATTTTTTTTTTGTTGAAATATAAGTCAGTTGGTTAACTACTATAATAATTCAGTCCTTAAACATGAAAATGCTTTCTTGAAATTGAGTAAATGTAAACATTAATTTTAAACCATGAGGAACCGTATACCCCATGTAGCACAGCAGGGTCTCAGTATGACCTGCCGTGGGGGCAAGAAGGATGAAAAGTGAGAGGTGTTCCCAGCAGTAACTTCTCGCATAGTCACTATTAGCTCCTGAACCAGAGATTCCTCCTTTTCATCTTAATCAAGATTTATGGGGAAATTGAAAAAGCAGAAAATGTCAAACCCATCTCTGAAGTCTGATTCCCAGTTTGTGTAAGATTGTCATTTCACAATATCTAAACATTATTCTTAATATTAAATAAAAAATGTTTTCACATGAAAATTCAATGGTAGGATTTATGTACTTAGTGTCTGTCCCTCTCAGAGAATATCCCTGTTGTTTTCTGAGGGGCAGCTACTTTGATTTCACAATATTTCTGGATTTTTTTGACTTTTGTAGACATATAGCAATGATTTATAATTGCCTCTAAAATAATTTAGACTCAATAGCTAGCAACTGGTTTTTCTTCAGTAACACCTCAGGTTCCTGGATTTGTATGTTAGTTAACTGTTGCCACAATAATAATGAATAATATATTACCTAAACCTGAGGGGCATTCAGAAAGTATGTATTTCTTCCTCTCAGGTTGGTTGAGCTCAGCTGAGATGTGGCTGATCTAGGCTGCCTTCGGCTGGGCTTGGCCTTAAGTTGCACGTTGGATCTATGTCTACTGCACCTTGATTTCATTCTTCTTGAACCAAGAGCTCTATAAGGCAGAGTCTTCCCATGGCCTTAAGTTTCAGGTTGGGTCTACATGCACTTCACCTTTCTTTCATTTTTCTTGGACCAGGAGCTATATGAGGCAGTGTCTTCTCATGGCAAAAGGCAGGGTAAATGCACCAAAGCCCAACCTGGCAATAACATTTTAATCCTCTGCTAGTGTACTTCTGCTAACACACTGCTTGTCAGCAAAAATCACATGACAAAGCATAATATCAGTGAGGAAGGAAAATACCCTTTGATTCTAGTGGTAGGTTATGCAAAGTCATATAGCATATGTTATAGCTATGGGAAAGGGTAGACAATTAGCAACAATTATGCAATATACCATGTTCCACCTTCTAGATCACAATTATTCACATGCCACCCACACACAAAATATCTTAGTTCTGTCTCATATATAAATATAATTTTAGGAAATTCTCATACTTTTAATCATAAGTATGAAATCAAGCTTCAACTCTAGAATCTTATTATTTATATCTGTTTCAGATGCAGTTTTTGATCTGGAGGCTTGTGAATTTAAGACAAGTCATCTAATGTCCCCCAGCATATACTCCCAACATGTAATAGTGGAGTACTATGGTCTGTGTGTCTCTTATTGTCCACAATGAATAGAATGTTCATTGTGATTATCCTGTGAACACTCCATTCAAAGAGGGGGACAATGAGAGGCACGCAACAGTCATTGGTCCATAGCAATTCTGAAAATTGCTAGGTTTCCCAACTCCGGAGGAAGGTGATGTTCTTTGATTAGGTATTACTTCTGTTCCCTGGAAATTAGCTAAAGAGGAAAAGAGGTTGTATCAACACTTGCCTTGGTGAATGTATTCAGAAGCCATCAGGGTCTTCAAGACAAGCAAAGAAAAAAATTTCCTTTCATTTTTGATATTTTCTATATTTCATTAATATGACATCCCCTACTACATAATTACATAGGTCTTGAGATTTGTAAAGTTCTCAATGATATTTTCTTTATTTATCTTACTAATAGATACTTATTTAGGTTTTTGACTAGGTAGCATATTTTAATGACCCAAGCATCAAAAAGTTTGCAAATGTATAGAGTGAACATGTATTTTCCAATATATTTCTATTTTTCTTATCTTTTTTTACACACACAATAGTGGTGTACTATACTGTGCAATGTTCTTTTTTACTTAATTATATCATAGATTTTTCCATAACAGTGCGTATGAGCTCACTCATTTTTTAGAGCTAATGTTATTCCATTTAATGGATATACCACTATTTATTTACTCTGTCTCCTATTAAAGGACAGTTAAGGTGTTTCCAATGTTTTTCTATTATAGATAATTGTTGTAATTAATAATCTTATGTGTGTACCTTTTCACACATGGGTTAATATTTTTGTAAGAAAAAATGATAAAAGTGGAAATGTAAAGTCAAAGGGTTTATGAGTTTTGCTTGTTTGTTTGTTTGTTTTTTGTCACCCAGGCTGGAGGGCAGTGGCACAATCTCAACTCACAGCAACCTCTGCCTCCTGGGTTCAAGTGATTCTCTTGCTTCAGCCTCCCAAGTAGCCTCCTGCCATCACACCCAGCTAATTTTTGGATTTTTTGGTAGAGACTGGGTTTTGCCATGTTGGCCAAACTGGTCTCAAACTCCTGACCTCAGCTGATCCTCCTGCTTCAGCCTCCCAAAGTGCTGGGATTACAGGTGTGAGCCACTGTGCCCAGCCCAGTTTATGAGTTTTTCATTTTAAAAGAAACTACTGAATTATCTTCAGTAGAATTTCTAACAGTAATTATTCCCACCAATAATATAAAGAGGGCTTCTTTAGCTACAATCTTGTCAACAGTGTATTAACCGGCTTTTAAAATTTGGTCAATGAAGTGAAAATAAAGTTGCCTTTCCTTTTTATGAATGAGAGAGAACTTATGTATCAAAGAAGTTTTGGTATTTTTCTAAACAAATTTACTTTCTTATACTGGGCCTATATTTTACTGGGTTGTTAGCTTTTGTCTTACTGCCTTCAGTAGATATTAGGGCTAGGCACAGTGGCTTACACTTATAATCCCAGCATTTTGGGAGGCTGAGGTGGGAGGAAGCTTTGAGGCCAGGAGTTTGAGACCAGCCTGGGCAACATAGTAAGATCCCAACTGTACAGTTAAAGAGTTAGCCATGTATGGTGATCTGAACCTGTGGTCCTACCTCCTCAGAGGCTGAGGTGCAAGGGTCACTTGAGCCCAGCAGTCAAGGCTGTAGTGGGCTATGATCATACCACTGTGCTGTAGCCTGGGTGACAGAGCAAGACCCTGTCACTAAATTAAATAAATAAATAATAAGTGAGTATTTTGTAGGAGCTGCATATATACCAAGGAAATTAGTCCTTTTTAGATTCATTGAATTGTAAATGTTTTTCATATTATTTATTTTGCTTATATTTTAAAAACTACTTAGAATGTTTTTTGTTTTTCTATAATATGGATTAATTTATTCGTTTTTCTATTATGGCTTTTAGATTTTAGGTAACTGAAAGGACTTGCACCACTTTGAGGTTATAAAAAGAATTCTCCTGTACATTTATTCTAGTACTTTTGTTATTTTGCTTTGTTACATTTACTCTCTGATCCTTTTAGAATTTGTTCTGGTGTAATGTAAGATATGGATTCAACTTCTTTCTGTATGGCCACCCCATTGTCTTAGCACCATTTATTGTACAGCTCATCTTTCTATAGAGGTATAAAATGCCACTTTTATCATATACCAATATTTTGTGTATGTTTTGCATCTGTAACTTTATATTTTGCTTCTTAAATTTACATCTCTATTTCATACACTAACTCCATATCAATTTAATAACTGAGGCTTTACAGTGTTTTTATGTGATAGATTTTTTCAGAATTCTCCTGGCTGCTCTTGTTTGTTTCTTTTTCCATATAAACTTTAGAATGAGTTTATTTTGTTCTGAGAAAAAAAAAGTATTGCCTTTCAGGGTGCCATTACATTTACAAATTAGCTGTGAGAAGATGAATGTTTTTATGTCTAAGACGTTTTTCTGTCTAAGAACATAGTATACATTTCTATTGATGTGTTTTATGTCCCTTTGAAGCATCTTAAAAGCTTTCTTCATGTGGTTGTTGCATATTTCTCATTAAGTGTTTTTCTCTTTCTGATTCTATTTATGGCTTAGCATATGTGACACTGAAAAGGTAGGACTATAGCTGTTTTAACCCTGGCTCTACCTCAAGATTCTCACAGATTAGAAGGAACAGATACATGTTATAAATAAGCAGCGGCGGGTGGATCACAAGATCAACAGATCGAGACCATCCTGGTCAACATGGTGAGACCCTGTCTCTACTAAAAATACAAAAAATTAGCTGGGCATGGTGGCGCGTGCCTGTAATCCCAGCTACTCAGGAGGCTGAGGCAGGAGAATTGCAGGAACCCAGGAGGTGGAGGTTACGGTGAGCCGAGATCGCGCCATTGCACTCCAGTCTGGGTAACAAGAGCGAAACTTCGTCTCAAAAAAATAAGCAGATGAAAGTTTTAAGTGAAAATGAGGGGACAGGTGGGTAGAGATGGCATATTGGGTGCTAACTGGTTTTTGTCATCCTGTCCAAGGAAAGCCACCAGGTTTGTCTGGCACACACAACATGGAACATGGGCAAAGCACAATGGAGATAGAACGGTCTCAGAAGGCAGAGCAGTTGTCATTTAGAAGCAGAAAAGCAGTGGATCCAATAATTTTTATTAGGCTTTGCTCCATATAAAAGCTATCCCAAATAACAGAGTCTTTCAACACAATAAAGGTTTATTTTTCTCTCATGTAAATGAGTTATGGATATAGGCATCCTAACATTTGATGGGAATATGATTCAGCCTTCTTTTTTCCCCCCATTACTATCCTTTGTGTGTGATTTCCATCTTCAAGTTTGCCTCATGGTTTATGATGGCTGCTCAAAGCTCTCACAAACATGCACATTTCAGGCATGAGGACAAAGGAAAGAGGAGTAAGGAATTATGTGTATGCCTTCAAGCAAAGCCAGTCCTCTTCTAATACTTTTCAAGAAGCCCCACTCTGTCACTCATCCCTCCTTAAGTGTACAAGAGGTTGCTCCCAACAATATAAAGATCCTGTTACTAAGAAACAAGGAGAGAATGGATTTCGGGGAGACAACTTCCAGTCCTGCCAAGAGGAACAAATTTTTAAAAAATTATTTCTTCAAAAACACGTTTAGAAGTGAAAAGGAAAACACCGAGAAGAAAATTAAAAAGTGAATAAAATGAGTGCAGTTTAATTAGTTTTCATATTTTAGAATAATTTAAGACAAGCTAGTGCTCAGAAAAGTCTAAGCTAGATATCGCTGCTTTGATTTTATAGTTTTTGAACTCGAACATGTTTTCAAAGGTAATTGAATCACATGTTCTCTTTTTCTTCTTTGGGATTGGAACCTCTGTAGGGGGTTAAAATACAATTCCCAAGATTAAAGTTGGTGCAGGGGTCACAAAGATGATGAAGACATAGTCCCTGCCTTGAGTAATAGGCAATCTAGTGTGGAAGGCAAATAGATACAGAGATACCTCTAGTGTGGGGTGAGGAATGATGTGACAGAGGTGAGCTCGGGGTAAGAGGGACCACATACTACAGGAACCTGAGGAAGCCTGAGTAGGGGAATAGCATCTGTAAGGGAAATTGAGCTGAGTCCCAAAGGATCAGTTGCCGGGAGGGTGTGGATGTATATGTGGGGAAGAGAGGAGGTGGTGGGAGGATAGTATTAGTTAGCTAAAGAGAAGAGCAAATGGACAGAGACCCTGCCCAGCAAGAATGCAGAGTATGTGAAGTCTAGCAAGTGAAAAAGAGCACTGTTTATTTAAGGGCTTTGCCTGCTCTTATGTCTGTCCTCAGTTGGGAATGCACTAAACAGATGAAAGTGGAGAGGAAGCCACTAGGACTAGATCAAAATGAGCCTTTGGGTCAAACTAATTGATTTTTCCATTATGCTTGAGTGCAGGAATCACTGGAATACTTGAAGCAGGATGTGATATGCTCAGACTTGCATTTCAGAAAAATGATTATAGAGAATGGGTTGGAGGTCAGCAAAATTCAAATAAAAGAGTACTAAAGAGGCACATTAAACAAGAAATGATGATGGCCTAAACAAAGTAAAGAGCAGCGAGTGACTTGCAAGTCCTTAAGGGGGAAAAAGAGGGAAACAACTTCAATATTTGGCATGGACTGAATCAGAAAGTGGGGAAAATGGGGGAAAGAAAGGAGGAGGATGCCCTAGTTTCTGCCCTGGACAACTATGTGAAAAGTATTACTCTTCCCTAAGATACAGAAACAGGATGGAAGGTGTGTTCAGTTTTCTGTGAAATGATGTTAAGATGCTAGTTGTGGCGCAGTGGCTCACGCCTGTAATCCCAGCACTTCGGGAGGCCGAGGTGGGCGGATCACGAGGTCAAGAGATCAAGACCATATTGGCCAACATGGTGAAATCCTTCCTCTACTAAAATGCAAAAATTATCTGGGTGTGGTGGTATGTGCCTGTAGTCCCAGCTACTTGGGAGGTTGAGGCAGGAGATTGCTTGACCCTGGGAGGCGGAGGTTGCAGTGAGCCGAGATCACACCACTGCACTCCAGCTACCTTATACCTGAATTTCTGAGCAGAGCACTAATGGAGAAAATGGCATAGCCACATGGATTGGAGGAAGTAAAAATTCGAAATCTTCAGCCTCATGGGGCTGCAAGGCTGATTCAGGATCTGTTCCTAAGCAACTCCTGTCTCAGTTACCCATTAGAAATGAATTAGTCTCAAATGAATAATTAAATATTAGAAGATATTCATATTTAAAATATGGTTTCAAGTGCTTAACACAAAGTTTTTAAATCAAGTTTAATCACTAATTTTTTTTTAATGTAGCGTTAAAGTTATAGCTGATTTTGTTTGATGTTTGAGACTTTTAGTTGTGCTGTGGTTTCAAATTCCCCTTTTGATTCCCAGTTAATCTTTTTTACTTACAAGTAATACCCAGATTAATCTTTTTAACTTTCAAGCTATTCTATTTCGCAGGCATATAACCTTTTATTGCAGTAGAGCCCAGAAAATTTGGTGGATGATGTTGCAATGTATATATCAAACTGCAGTAATTTTAGGTTCTGTTAGATAATTTTAGTAATTTAATTTAAAATTTAAGATTACCCATTTTAGCCCCATAGTAACAGAATAACTTCTTCCCAGATCACTTTTCTCAGCTGTAAAATCAAGGGACTAGATTTCTTGTTAACCCAAATTCTGTGATTCTTTATTTTAATCTTATTTTCAATTTTACCTCAACCTCATGATAATTCTAATATCAATCAAGTAGCTATGCACAGTTACAAATTCTGTAACTTGATCTCTAAGCCTTCTACATTGGCACAAAAGGAAGGCCATTGGTCAGAAGAGAAATCAAGTCACTATATGTGGATAGTTAAAAAATATCTAACATACTGGAAAAAAAAATTCAAGATGCAAGACTCACTGTTGGATAACTTGGTGATCAAAACACTCTTTTCTTAGACTAAATATCTAATCATAATTGATTATTATAACCTATATTTTAACTTAAAATCAGCAGTACCTGTAGGATAGTTCTCATAAAAGAATTATAGTTCAGGACTTGTATGGACAAGGCTGCACCTTCAGAATTAAGTATTTTATTTTAGCAGAATCCAATATGAGAATTACCATTTCTTTCAAGAAAATGGTAATTCTTGAAAGAATTTGCCCTTCAGATATTTTCAAATGGCATATTTTGAAGACTGGGTCGAAACCATTGTTATAGTAAATAGTTCCAATGTTTCTCTCTTTTAAGACTACATAAAATACAGCACTACTGATGTTTTTAATGCCTCAAAAATGCAGTGAATGTAGTGTCTTTAAATGATCTTCATAAAAAAATGACTATGTATCTTTAAATAATCAAAGAAAATCTTAATTTTAAGAACTATTTTTCATTTATTTTTAAAACTTAAAGTTTTGAATTAGTGAGTTTCAAGCACAGTACAACTTATCACTTCTCTAGATTTAGAATTCAGATTCTTATTGGTGACTATTAGAAGGGTCTCCTATTAAGCAAATTGGATTCTTTTATTTTTAAGAATTTTATTAATGTGGTCTTTTTGAATGCTTTGAAAAATAAAGAAGCTTTCATCTTTCTTCTAATTTACAAATGTATTGTTTATGTAATAAGTAGAAATTTAACATTTTTCTTGCATTTTAAAATAAATTTGTACAACTACTTAGACAACATTATCTTTTTAAGCTAAATAACTTTAAAACATCTTTATAGCAGAATGTGTATACTAGTTTAGCAACTTCAAAAAATGGATATTTCTTTTATATTTGTTTCTTCTTTTATTAACAGTCCTTGTTAAGAAACATGAAACTCACAATTTAAGATTCACACACATATGTGCATACACACACACACACACACACACACGGATTCCTCAATTCAAATTTTTAACATAAGATTTGTGACACTGCCAATTTTTGTCAGAACATATCAGAAGCTCTAAAATATGTCATCCCTTTGACCTTTTGACCCTTGAATTCTATTCCAAATAGTATAACCCAAGAAAACAAGAAAAATGTTTCTGTACAAAGAACTTTAGCAGTATTATGTATGATATTGAAAAGTGGTAGCAATCTCAATGTCCAATAAGAGGGGGCGTAATTAAGTAAATTATGGTTCAATAGTGTGGATTACATTGACAAAAAGATAATGAATATAAATTGCTAAGAAAAAATATGATAATCTGCTTATGAATTAATGTAAAATGAGAGTACAGAATTAACATAATATAAATTATGCTTACATGTAAAAAAGACTTCAAAGGCAAAAATTTGTATAGGCGATATGTAAAGGTGGAAGGGTTGTTTCCTTTTTAAAATACTTTAAATTTGATGTGATGATAGTAAACATATTTGTAATAGAGAGCTTTTAAAGAATGTCAACTGTATGATGAATAAACAAGGTTGGGTTATTTTTGCTTGTTTGTTTGTTTGTTTGAAGTGGAGTCTGACTCAGTCTGTCACCCAGGCTAGAGTGCAGTGGTGCAGTCTTGGCTCACTGCAACCTCCTCCTCCTGGGTTCAAGCAATTCTCCTGCCTCAGCCTCCCAAGTAGCTGGGATTACAGGCACCCACCACCATTCCCAGCTAATTTTTATATTTTTAGTAGAGTTGGGATTTCACCATGTTGCCCAAGCTGGTCTTGAACTCCTGGCCTCAAGTGATCTGCCCACCTTGGCCTCCCAAAGTTCTGGGATTATAGGCATTAGCCACCAGGCCTGGCCAGGTTTCATTTTAGTAGTAACAGTGCGGTCTAATTTTCACTATATATGTATAATATATATAATTTATATAAAATATATATATCATTTATATATGTAAATATATATAATTTAATGTCTGTGAGTATATATAAATATATATAATAAATAAATTATACATATAACTTAATATTAGTGAAATATATATAAGAAGAAAAAATATGTAATTGTTATGATATGTCTAATCGGCAATCAAACAAAGCTAGCACTGCCTCACCAGCTTGGTACAGTTAGAAGCACTTCCTGAGAGTGTCTGAGAGACGGCTTGGGTGGATATTGGAGAGTGTTACCCTACCTGTGGGTTCTAGCCCATTAGTAGGGCTTGATATCAATTTAATGCATAGAGAACTACATATTGGTTTTTGTTTCTTTACTTTTATATCATTTATTTTGGAAACTTTTCCTTTTACATCTAAATGTTAATGAAATCACATTCCATATTGCCTTTCTTATATTTTGACTTTATCATAATACTTAACAGGTAAGTACTGTTTCATGAAACTTGTCTTAATTTTATTTGCAGGCAAGGTGCAAGGTGGAGAGGTAGAAGGGGAGAGGAGAGGAAAGGAAGCAAGAATATAAAATTTATTACTTATGGTTTAGGAGAAAAAAGTCCGAAAAATACCACCTTACAGGGTAAAAATAATCTGTTGACGAGAGAGGACTTAAAATGTTGACTTTCCAAGTTTCTCAGTTTCAAAACAGCCTAAGGCCCATTTGACCTCATTCACCTGGAGAAGTTCTTGGGCTGCTTTCAGTTCCCAGAGACTTCATTATAGAATCCAGATATTCTGATGTGTAAAAAAAAAACTTTATTCTTGGGTCAGGTGTGGTGGCTCACGCCTGTAATCCCAGCACTTTGGGAAGCCGAGGTGGGTGGATCATGAGGTCAGGAGTTCAAGACCAGACTGGCCAACATGGTGAAACCCCATCTCTACTAAAAAATACAAAAATTAGCTGGGCATGATAGCTCATGCCTGTATGCCAGCTACTTGGGAGGCTGAGATAGGAGACTTGCTTTAACTGGGACCCGGGAGATGGAGGTTGCAGTGAGCTGGGATCATGCCCTGCACTCCAGCCTGGGCTACAGAGCAAGATGCCATCTCAAATAAAACAAAAAACAAACAAACAAAACCTTTATTCTCTAAATTACTATAAACTTACTAAAATGTTATATTACACTTCATGTTCTCAACTTTATTTACTATTTTTTAGTATATCTAAAACAACATGCTAATAAGCTGGCGAGACTTTCAGTTCACATATTCTTTATAATACCTTATTTTTCTTCATTTATTTCTGCTGTTGTATTGATTTATTACATTATTTTCCATGGCCAATTACAAGAATTTATAATTTGTAGCATAAAAACATTTTTATAATGAATTAGGGCAACCAAGATATCCTTCAGTAGGTGAATGGGTTAATGAACATTAATGTACATTCAGACAATAGCATATTATTCAGGGCTAAAAAAGATAAGCTATCACGTCATGAAAAGACATGGAGGAACATTCAATGCATAGTACTAAATGAAAGAGACCAATCTGAAAAGGCTATATGCTTTGCGATTCCAACTATATGATATTCAGGAATGGCAAAACTAAAGGGACAGTTAAAAGATCAGTGGTTGCCAGGGATTAGGGAGAAGGAGAGATGAAAAGACAGAACCTAGAGGATTTTTAGGGCAATGAAACTACTCTGTGATACTATTATTATGTAAATACGTTATTACACGTTTAGCAAAACCCATAGAATGTACCACATCAACATTGAATCCTAATGTAAACCATGGACTTTTGGTGATAATGATGGGTCAGCGGAGGTTCACTGACTGTAACCAATGTTCCATTTTTGTGAGGCACCTCAGTAGTGGAAAAAGCTGTACCTTGTATGGAGTCAGGGGGTATATGGAAACGCTATACTTTTGCTCAATTTTGCTGTGGACCTAAAAGTGCTCTTGAAAATAAAGTTTATTTTAAATCAAAAAAAGGAATTATGGATTAATATGAGAATTGTGAAAAGGATATAACTGTGGGGGAATTATAGAAATCAGTTCCCCATTACATAATTCCATGGAGTAACTCGACTGAGAGTCTAAAAATGGTGCTGTGTTCAAAGGACTGAAGCAACCATCGTGGTGTGTCATGGGGCCAACATAGAAGACAAGGAAAAAAAATCCTAAATTTTACCACATTCTGTCCTATCACTGACCCTTCCACCGACTGCTTATTTTGGTTTGACTCTGCTTTGTCTCTCTTGCTTCTGAACTTTCTTCATTTCATAACAGAAACTCTGAGACTTTGCTGCTTTACCAAATTTCATTTTAAAAGCTATTCTTTCTTAGAAATGATAATACAGAAACCAGTTTTACAAATACAACAGTTAAAGAAAATCACAGTCACCTAAATAATTTGTTTCTCTATCAGAGAAGGCAGCGGCACTACAGACGATCTGTTCAGTCAACTAAGAATTTAGGACTGAGGAGTGGTTGATTTCCACAGCAGCTCTACTGATTATTCGATGGTCCCAGGACCTGAAATCTTTCAGAGCCTGCTTCATGCATTATACATCTATAAAATGAGAAAATAAAATTAATTACTGTGTTTCAAGAATATTTATAGCACTGTAAGTTTAGACTATTATATTAATTATCTATTGCTGGGTAACAAGATACCAAAAACTTAGCACCTCACAACCACATAAATGTATTATCTCACAGATTCTTGGGGTCAGGAGTGTAGGCAAGACTTTTTTGGATTATCTGCTCAGGGTCTCACTTGGTTGAAATCAAGGTGTTGGCCACTAACAAACTGAGGTACCAGAGAAATTGTTTCTCCAAATGTTTATTATAGTGACCCCATAGCCTTCTCAATATGTTTCAGTGTTTTCCCTGGACAGTGACACATTGCCGAGAGCTGCTGTCATTTTTCCAACTGTCTTCGGTTCAAAAATATTTACCAAGTATTTCTTACTCGCCGGTTTAAAGCATTGAAAGTAAGAGATGAATAAGAGGACCTGTTCTCAGGGAACATATGATCTGCTAGTAAAGGAGATTGGGGGAATGATATGAAGGGAGACCAAGTCTGAATCATTTTGTGAAGTGAAAGGCAACTCGGAGTAGCTGTCAGGATCAATTTGTCTTGAGAGAAACTTCCCTGCTAATGAGTAACTAAAATTCTCTGCAGATGATACATTTGCCATGAGTACCTGCTACACTGGGAGACTGAAGCAGTCTGCAAAGGTCATTTGAATTGAAAGCTAAAGTGAGATTCTCAAAGGAAGATTAAGTCCAAATAGCAATTTCATGGCAGGGTTTGTGGAGGATCTGGGGAGAGATCACAGGCAAGGGAAATAGTTGAGCGATAGAGCTATATTCACCCAACCCATAAGGGGGATGAATTCTGAGAAGTTTATCCTAGGGTGAATGAAGACTTCTCCAAGCAGAGTTGTGCAAATGGATGGAAAGATTCTAGGAAGTCGAATTATGTGCTGAAAGTGTCAGCAAGCTGCTGATGCCATTTTATGCCCTGAACCCTTTAGGTATATCCCTTAGGAGTTCAGCTGCTCAGCCCTTAAATCCTGTTAGCTCTTGTCTCCTTGTCCAGTCTCCTCTAGCTGTCCCCTAATTATGACTTTATTGATGCTGATTGAGCATCTTTTGAGGGGGAGATCTAGGAATCATTCTGAGTTGTTTAGTGTGTTTGCTGTGTAATGACCCCTGGCGCCAAAGTAACACCATTAGAGGGCTCTCTCCTGGGGAGAAACGTAAAAGTGTGAGGATGACATTGTTCACCTGAAAATTAAGGAAGAGAGTGCAGATGAGAATTCAGGTGAAGTCAGTGATGTCTTGCCCTTTTCCTGAGGGCAAAATACAGGAGTTGGGATGTTTAGAAAAGCTGAATAGGCAAGAAGTTGAACTTTGGTTGGCATGAGCTTGAATGTCAGGCAGGGTCTGATGTAGATGTTGGAGAGGTGGAGAAGGTGAAAATGAAAATCTGCATTTAAAAAAAGTTTCCAAGTCATGCAGGTGCTTCTGGTCCATAATCTTCATTTTAAGTAACAAAACTTTGGAGCATTAGAATAGGAAAGACATATCTTAGATGATGTTATTGTGGTCTTGATATGCTGTAAAGCCACCAAATGAGAAGAAATAGCTTACCCCATTAGCTGAAGTATGAACTAATAAAAGAAAAATTCAGGATCATTTTCAGATCTATGAGAAAAAAACACAACCCATGCAAACAAATATACTTTCTGATGGTAATTTCTGTTTTTTCTTAAGAATATGTTGTGAAAGAACAGGAAATCTGGCAGCTGCTAGAAAAGCAGACAAACCTAACTCCATTGTCCCCTAAGTCTGAAGGACATAATCTTCTGTTTTAAGTTTTAGGGATTTTTCTGTTTTAATACCAGATAGTTAAATAACTTGGCCATGCTACTACCCACAACCTACCCCCTTCATCCCATGCCATTGAGCCTGTAATCTCCCATTGGCTCTCAACTGCCTTCATACAGTAATACTGGAAGCAACTGAAGGTTTATTGGCTCAGGGATGGATTCTACACTTGGTTATCAAGTATTCTAGAGTGACTTATAGTTGGGGGAAGGATAGAGAATCTCTCTAGGAGTGGAGTCACAGTGGAGCCCTGGTTAGAAGATAGCTTCAGTATCCTTTATTGTAAATAGGTCGTTTGAATTTTTAATGCCATGCAATTCAAGGATCTCTGAAGAATTTGTATTTCTTTTAAACTTAATGCAGTGAAAGTTTCCTTGTGTAATAGATGCTTTTGTAATGCAGTCTTGGAAATAGTTTTCAAAGTTCATAAGGTTGCAAAAGTTCTACTTGATCTGCTCACATATACAATTGTTCCTTTCCCTACTCCTCTTTCTACTGCTATTTATATCAGCTGTCCTCTAGGAGATCAGTTTTCTTCTTAGTATCTGATATAAATAGCCACACTTCTCAAAGCATGGTCTGTTCAAAATTTCCAGGTAGTCCATGGACTGATAGCTGGTGAATTGTATTCATGACGTGTCAGTGATATACATTTGTTACTATTATCTATTAATACTCTTTATATAAAATACAATAACAGTTGCACCTGACCTCAATGATATTTTTATTAAAAACTGTTATTTTTAATGGACAGGTAAGTTGAGTTTGGATGCTGCAGGGTCATTCAGAAACAAGCAGCAGTGATGGTCCTTTAAGCCATGCCCTTGAGTTGAAATTTTCCCTGAGAATCAACTTCAAATGCAGAAATGAATGTAATATACTCAAAAGAGTTGCAGCTGTCTGATTTTCCCCAAGCCTGTTCATTATCTGTCAGACCAAAGGAGTGTGGGCTTCTGCTTATTTTCATGTTGCTTATACTGTAACTAAAAGAAACCTGAAATATGCTTGCTTCTCTAAAAACATTACCAATAATAAAAACTGGAATATAAAACTCCCCTTTTAGGGATGAAACCAACCAATATTGTTTTTAGTTTAAAACTGTCCATGTGAAAGGCTACTCAGTCTAGTATCTGCAATATATTCTTCAAAAACCTTTGGTCATTTTAACCATTTTAGGTGTATTTTGAGCTAAAATGACTCTTGACTTCAAGTAATATAGCAGCAGCCATGAAATATTTAGAAGATTTAAAGGTCAAATTATGGAACACAGAAGCAGAAGTTTTAACTATATAACAGTATTAATAAATAGGCTTTAGTTTTTCTCCACTGGCAATGAGTCCAAATATTATTAAATATAATTAATGAAATCTTTTATGATGTACATAATGTATTTTAAATGTTTTTTATGATTTTAGTCATCAAAACATAATGATTTTAATAGAATTTTAATAGATTTAAGCTAACATTACTAAGCAGCTTCATAATTTAAATCTCAAAATGAATTTGTAGTAAACACAAACCCATTTTATTTTTATTTTATATTATACAATATAATAAATGACAACAGAATGTAATGGCAATTTTTCAAATCCAATTTATTAATGTCCCTAGTAGTGACCATACCCAGATTATGCTGCACTAAGCTCTTTTAAAAATCTAAATACTGCCCTTACTATTAGGTCCATGCTTATATTCACTTTGTGTCTATTACAAACAACATGTAAGGAAAGAATGCTGGATTCAACCTCTGGTTTGTATTCTTACCAGGTCTGTTGACACGGAGCCTTAGCTTTCTCTTTGATGAGCTAGGGACTCTAATCTGTACTTTGCCTATTGTTTGTAGTAGTGGTATCTAAGGTGAAAATAAAGTATTAGATATTACACAAATTTTTGTAAATCATATCTTTCATGGTAGACTGACTAGGTTTTGCTGCAGTAATAAAAGAAAAACAAAGCCCCAAGTCTCAGTGAATATAATGTTAGCTCATAGGTTGAAGTTTATTTCTCCCTCAGGCTTCATGTCTACAGGAGCTCAGCTTGTAATCACTTTGAGACACACCCTAATGGAAACCCCAGGTTAGCATGTGTTTTCACAATCACCAGGTCAGAAAAAAGATACTGGTAAATCATGCACTGGCACTTAGAACTTTCTTCCAGAAATGACACCCCTGCTCACACTCTATTGGCCAAAGGAAATCACATGGCCACACAAGTAAGCTCAGAGGCAGCCGGGAGTGCATTTCTGTCATGTGCCTGGAGGGGAAGGGGAGCAGACATATCTACGATGAGTTCTAATGACTGTCACAGATATTTAAATATAAAACTGTAATCTATCCTGTGGTGGATTTAGTGGAGAAATTATTTTTGCCTTGCAGTGGTAAGGAGGACTGTTATGTAACTTTCTACTATGAATTATAGATGTGTACCACCAAGATTTGAGAAGGGGAGATGTTCTGTTATGAAATAAATAAACATCAGAATACTTTTTTCACACTATAGGCACTATTATGTTTCTATCAGTAGGAGCATTAGATAGATAGGTATACAAAAGTGAAATAGAAAAAATGGTAAGAGGGCACAGTGGCTCATACCTGTAATCCCAGCACTTTGGGAAGCCGAGGTGGGTGGATCACTTGAGGTCAGGAGTTTGAGACCAGTCTGACCAACATGGTGAAGCCCTGTCTCCTCTAAAAATACAAAAATTATCAGGGCATGGTGGCGGGAGCCTGTAGTCCCAGCTACTTGGGAGGAAGAGGCCGGAGAATCGCTTGAACCTGGGAGGCAGAGGTTGAAGTATGCTGTATCACGCCACTGCACTCCAGCCTGGTGACAGAGCAAGACTCTGTCTCAAAAAAAAAGAAAAAAGAAAAAAATTGTGGCCAGGCACGGTGGCTCACGCCTATAATCCTAGCACTTTGGAAGGCCGAGGCAGGTGGATCACAAGGTCAAGAGATTGAGACCATCCTGGTCAACAAGGTGAAACCCCGTCTCTACTAAAAATACAAAAATTAGCTGGGCATGGTAGTGCGCGCCTGTAGTCCCAGCTACTCTGGTGGCTGAGGCAGGAGAATTGCCTGAACCCAGAAGGCGGAGGTTGCGGTGAGCCGAGATCGCGCCATTGAACTCCAGTCTGGGTAACAACAGCAAAACTCCGTCTCAAAAAAACAAAAAAACAAAAAAAAAAAAAAAAAAAGAAAAAAATTGTAAGGAAGGCAGAGATACAATAGGCTTGCCGAGAAATCTCATAGTTAGAATGGGGAAGGTTTTTTGGGAAACATGAGTTAAGGAGTGAATGTTGAAGCCTGGGAGGGATATGGCTTTATGGAAAAGAAAGGATGATCTATAAAACAGAGAAGTATAATTCAACACAGAAGTTCTGATTTCCAGGCTACTATTACTACATTTATGTTATTTTTGCTAAAATATCAGGACCTTTTAATCTAATGACTCAGCTCTTCTGTGTCTTTCTTTTTCTTGCACTTTGTCTTATTGTTTTGCCATTTAAAACTTCAGCCGTGAAAGGAATTTTGGAAACTGTGTTCTTTTCCATATCTATAATTGCTCCTTGAAACTGAAAAGATCAATTAGGAAATGATTGGCTCCTTCACACTTCTTTTACCACCTCTGTTAATTAATTGATTGAATTGGGTTCTCCAGGTTTAGCTCTTTGTTTTAATTTCAGATCAATAAAAGATTAAATGCTTAAATTAAGTGAGCACATGTAACTTTCACACTCTTTGCAATTTCTAGGAACCACCTCAGATCATTCAGAATTGTCAGTAACGGCAGAATTCAAGGCTAGAATCAGAGTACTTGCAACTTTTCATTCTTTTTCCTAAACTTCAGCCTAGATTTATGGGAATAATAATGCAGCCATGCTTTCCTTAAACTCGGTATACATACATATATAAATAAATAAATAAATATATATATATATATATATATGTGTGTGTATGTGTGTGTGTGTGTATATATATATATATATTTTAATTAAAGCAGATTTTTGAGACAGAAATTAAGATTGTTGCCCTGATGTTAGTCACAGCGAATTTCTAACCCTTCTTAAAGGAGATGGTTGTATTTGTTTCCTTGGGCTGCTGTATCAAATTACCACAAACTGAGTAGTTCAAAAGAACAGAAATATATTCTCTCACAGTTCTTGATGCCAGAAGTTTGAAGTCAAGGTGTGTATGAAGGGCATATTCTTTCTGAAGGCTCCAGGGAAGAAGCCTTCCTTGCCTCTTCCTAGCATCTGGTGGTCCATAGCAGTCCTTGACATGTTTTGGCATGTAGCCACCTCACTCTGGTCTTTGCCTCTGTCATCACATGGCTGTTTTCCCTCTGTCTCCCCTGTGTCTCTAACTACAAATATTTCTCTCCTTTAAGGACACCAGTGGTTGAAATTAGGGTCCACTATAATCCAGTGCGATCAAATCTTAATTATATCTGCAAAGACTCTATTTGCAAAAAAGGGAGCACATTCACAAATATCAGAGGTTAGGTCTTCAACATATCTTTATCGGAGACACAGATCAACTCACAACAATGCCATTATTGAAACTTCTTTGTAATTTTCTAGCATTCTGTTTGTAGGATTCTATGGGATACTTCCCCTCCCAGCCCAGAAATATATGCCAGTTACTAATTTCATCAAGCTTATTCCCCTTGCTACCAATTGCCACTGTATTTAAAAGTTTGCATTATTGTTCACCTGCCCCAAAACCTGATTTATTGATATCCAGTCTTCTCTTTCTCATGATTTTCTCCATGCAACTTGTTAAACTTTTCCTTTCTCTCAGAAAGCAGTTCAGATGTACCAGAATAGACACACTAGTGATCAAGGGTGAGTCAGGAATCTGCTGACAGGTACTAATGGGAGCAGTCATTGAACTAAACCTGAAGCAATGGTGAAACAAAACAAGGTTTGCATCACTTCTAAAGAAGATACTTAGAATTGTTTTCTTCCTCTTGCTTCGACAGCTACATTAGATATATTTAGCTGAATGCTATATTTTGAATCTAAGCAAAATCTCATAGCAACATCTTTTCTTTCAAAGTACCATTAATATAATTTTGAGTACAGAAATAAGGAAAAAATTAGAACACTTCATAAGGATAATAAATTGAGATCAAACACTACCAGATAATAACTTGAGAACATTAACAACATTCTTTTATGTTATGCTACATTATTATGTTAAATTAATGTATATCGTACATTATAGATACTAATGTAGTAGCTGTGGAAAGTAATGACGCTCTTTGATTCTGTCTAGCAGAACTACAAACTCTTAATTATAACAACAAAAGATATGTTACAGTGTAAGTCTTGCCTAGAAGGATACAAAGATATGGATTTCGAGGTATTTTAAGGATTATATTATATTATAATTCTAATGTTTATCTCTCTAGTTCAGGGCTTCATAACCTAAGGTCCAGAATTTGGATAGAAAAAATATATCTTTATTTTTTCTAACTCTAAATGATATTTGATATCTCCTTCAATTATGAATGTAAGCCACAAACCCCAATGGTTTTTGGCATCTATAGAAATCATAGAATAATTTTCAGTTACATCACAGGTATTGAATTTATCTCAAATATAATTTATACTTAGTACTTCTTCAAAATTATGTAGGTACTAAGACCTGCTGCGATACCTTACTTAATATATTAATAAAAATTTCTTTTAATATTTTGATAACTATTTCTATATAATTGTTTTTCCTTGTGATGTTTTTATTTTATGAGTTTTAAAACAAGTCTGTTAAAAAGGGTTCCTCAGGCTTCGTGGGACTGCCAAAGTGCCCCATGACACAAAATTGGATAAAAATTTCTATGCTAGTTTTAGTACCTTCTGTTTCATGAAGGCAAATTAAGAAACAGGTTCAAATGTCAACATTATATACTACAATTTTATTTCTTTTTCAGTCAGATAATTCATTAATCATCTAATATTTTTATAATACTATACCTAACATTGGCTAAAAGACCAAAGAAACAGAATTATAAAAATAGAAGTATAGCATATATCATGTCCTCAATGACATTCAGTCTATTTAGTTACACAGCATATGAATTGCCATTGTTTATATCATACCTTAAAATAATTCTTACACTGCTTTTAAAAATGTACTCAGAACGCTGTTCTCCATAAGAACTCATTGAACACCATCAACAGGATTGTTAAATTGGTAAAACAAGATCCTACCAGGTTTATAAATAAAGAAATGGCTTTCCCTTAAGTAGTGACAGATGAAGAAAGGAAACAGCTCTTCCAAATGGTGGTTTAGTGGGACTTTCATTTCACATTATTGTTTCCTTAGAAAAATCCTACATCAGAATATCTTCAGTCTTTCTCATTGTATAATCTGTACATTTCTTAAAAGTATAAGATGGCTTGTTAAGAATAAAGTGTGGGTGGCTTGTGTAAGACCTGGATGTCTCAGAAAGGGGAAAGAAAAAGAGAGGAGTGATGTTGAGTTTGGGAGAGTTATTACTCTCTGTGATCTTTTATACAGTTGATGTGCAAAAGTGTTTTTTTTTAATTCCAACCTGTTCTTAAATGCAAATACTCACAAAAACTAGAGAAAGAGATGGAATCAAGCTGAAATTAAACTCCAAGTGGGTTCAGTATCAGTGGGCTGGTTGTATGAAACCTTTCTGTCAAAGAACTGTGCCCTAGGTTTTTACTCAAAAAGTATTCCATAAAACAACAGCTTATTGGTGCATTACCTCGCAGCCTGTTATACTTGAGAATCTTGAGCCCCACCCCAGTCTTAATGTATCAGAATCTGCATGTTAACAAAATTCTCAAGTGATTTGAATACACACTAAAGTTTGAGAACCACAGATGACTTTTAATTCACCTATAATAACTGAGAGAAAAGACTGTACATTCTTACACCCTGTTCTTCCATAATTGAAGGAGTTTCTTGCTGTTGTTTCTACCTTCATCAAGAGATAGGAGGCTCGTACTAAGTAAAATGCATTTAATAACTACTTTGCATGAAAAATCTCAGTAAGTCAGGCAGTTGTTCCTAAAGAGCCTTTAAACAGGTTTTCATCACAGAGAGCATGGTATATGAGAAAAACCCACCCCTGTTGATGCTGTACCAGGCAAACTCAGTGAATGTAAGTGGCAAATGTTTAAGGAGAACAAGAAAGCCCAACAGTTGCATTTAGGCAAATCATAAGTGCATAGTGTGCCAGAGAAAACAAATGGTTTTCCTGCACTGGCTCTGACACGTTCACACATGAATGTATTTCATTCAGAAAAAGTAAAGGTTCTAGAATGGCACAGTCTGGTTTTATGAGAAACAGATGTGTCATGGTTCACCCACTCCCTGACCACCTGTGATTTGCCCATGACTCAACTTTCTTGAATAAAGGGAGTTAACTCTTGGATCCTGAACAAACTCTAAATTACATATTTATTTTCTTCCTCCTCATACTACTTTCACCACTCATTGCCATGATAAAGCCTTCCAATTCAGAGAAGTCTGAATTCTCAACACCCCAAAACATTATCATTTAAAGTTGAATCCTTGCTAAAGGCGAATCCTTGCTCTGGTATTTAGATTGAGATTCTGTTAAAAGTTCAAATAGAATACCGAATTATCCAGCCAGTTAGAGTGATTTTTGTTTATATTTTGAAGCCCCCGGTTATGAGTATCTTTACTGCCTATTTTGTTGATTGAGGATAGGAATTATTCCCATTTAGAAATATGCTTTTAAATGCCTTTGGTTAATAACTTTAGTTTTCAGCTACCTCTGTTTTTGGAATAATGTGAACAAATTTTTTAAAAAATCAATATTCTTTCAACTTTAGTTTAGGTAATACCTACTGTTAAATGTTACTGTGATCTACTTCCTCCAACTGCTCACAAGTTGCCAAAAGGAAGGATTTGAACTTCATTAATTTTGTCTCTCCTGCTAAGCTCTGTCTTCCACTCCACAGAAAAGGGACAGGGAAATAGTCCAATCACAGATAGGCAGATGGAAAAATACGAGGCACAAATAGCCCACACAGGGAATAATCATACCTTAAACAGTCACAGACAACATTTAAAAAAAAATTGTATTTCCATTTATGTAATCAACTTAGGGCTGTTTTGAAGTACCACTTCGGCATTTGGTTTTTCCTTTTCATAGGATCTTTTTCATTTATTTGTTCAGGAGCATTATCTGATTAAAAGCAAACACTTAAATTAACATGGCCTGTCAAGGAAGTACTAACCATTCATGGGCTAAATTATAATTACAATGACAACAATGTCAAAAAGAAAAAGCAAAAACCTTTTTTAAAACCTGTAAATGAGGGGAGGACTCAAGATGGCGCTGTGAGAACACCCCAGGATTGGAGCTCGCATTGAATCCGCAAACGGTGAGTCAGAGCTGCATTTCCAGACCGATCTTTGTTGCCCACAGAACGGGGAAACTCCCAAGTATAAAAAGACACGGGATGCCAGGCAGTAGGTCTGCCTGGCGAAGCCGGCAGCCGGGGCGGCGGCGGCAGGCCTTACCCAGCAATCCCCACAGGGCGCGCTTGTCCGGGTGCGCTGTTGAACCGGCAACCTGAGACTTGAGAGGGCTGGACTTGAGACTGAACGAGACTTGGACAGTAGCCCAGCCCAGGGGATTGCAGGGACACATCGTTTGGGATAACCAGTGGGACGAACAAAACCGCGATTTCAAACTATCCGTAGCAGATGGTCCGAGACGCTCTATGGGGGAGGGGCGTCCACCACTACCGAGGCAACCCGCCGCAGCTGAGATACACACCCACTGCTGACGCAGCCAGCCGTTGCCGAGGCAACCCGCCCCAACTGAGATACACGCCCACTGCTGACGCAGCCAAACGTTGCCGAGGCAACCCGTCCCTACTGAGATACACGCCCACTGCTGACGCAGCCTGCAGTTGCCGAGGCAACACGCTACAACGAAGAGTCTCCGCCGCAGGGCGTGGCAGAGACCACAGCAGAGCCTGCAGGAAGAGGACGAATCATACAACAGCAGGGTGGAGCCTCGGCAGCCAAACAGTGGCTAGTCTGCCTTCTAGCTGAGCAGGACACCTCATCGAACACCCAAAAATAAAGCCCAAACCCCTCAACACAGAGCATTTGAGAGAAAAAAAAAAAAGGTTTTTTAATGAGCTCTGTTGCAGCAGAATCAAACATAGCAGCCTAACAGCCCTTAATGAACAATAGAGCACACAGCTCAGCAATTAAGCCCATATAAAGTACAAACTGTCTCCTCAAGAAGCTCCCTGACCCCTCTATATCCAAAAGACTGACATTAGGCAGGCATCATCCTGGGACAAAGATAGCAGAAAAAGAAACTGGTAGCATCCCTCGCTGTGCCACAGCTGCTAGAGGTGCACCCCAGACAAGCAGGGTCTGGAGCAGACCTCAGCAGTTGTACAGCAAAGGGGCTAGACTGGTAGAAGGAAAACCAAGCAACATAAATACTTCATCATCAACATTCTGGGTGTCCACTCAGAGACCCAATCGAAAAGTCAGCAACTACGCAGATGACCAGCGGACAAATCCACAAAGATGGGAAGAAACCAGCGCAAAAAGGAGGAAAACACCCGAATCCAGAACACCTCGCCTCCTAGAAAGGACCAAAACTCCTCACCAGCAAGGGAACAAAGCTGGACGGAGAATGATTGTGACAAAATGATGGAATTAGACTTCAGAAGATGGATAATGAGAAACTTTTGTGAGCTAAAAGATGATGTATTAAATCAATGCAAAGAAACTAAGAACCTTGAAAAAAGATTTGAAAAAAGATTCGAGGAAATGATAACAAGAATGAATAACTTAGAGAGGAATATGAATGAATTAAAGGAGCTGAAAAACACAATACGAGAACTTCGCGAAGCAAACACAAGTTTCAATAGCCGAACTGACCAAGCAGAAGAAAGAATATCTGAAGTCGAAGACCAACTCAATGAAATAAAACGAGAAACCAAGATCAGAGAAAAAAGTGCAAAAAGGAATGAAAAAAGTCTCCAAGAAATGTGGGACTATGTGAAAACACCTAACCTATGTTTGATAGGTGTACCAGAAGGGGACGAAGAGAATGAATCCAAGCTGGAAAATACTCTTCAGGACATCATCCAGGAAAATTTCCCCCACCTAGCAAGACAGGCCAACACTCAATTGCAGGAAATACAGGGAACACCACAAAGATATTCCGCAAGAAGAGCAACCCCAAGGCACAGAATCGTCAGATTCAACAGGGTTGAAATAAAGGAGAGAATACTAAGGGCAGCCAGAGAGAAAGGTCGGGTCCCCCACAAAGGGAAGCCCATCAGACTCACAGCAGATCTCTCGGCAGAAACACTACAAGCCAGAAGAGAGTGGGGGCCAATATTCAACATCCTTAAAGAAAAGAACTTTCAACCCAGAATTTCATATCCAGCCAAACTGAGCTTCAGAAGTGAAGGAAAAATAAAATCCTTTGCGAACAAGCAAGCACTCAGAGATTTTGTCACCACCAGGCCTGCTTTACAAGAGCTCCTAAAAGAGGCACTACACATAGAAAGGATCAACCAGTACCAGCCATTCCAAAATCACACTGAATGCTAAAGAGCTTCAACATAATGAAGAATCTACAACAACTAACAGGCAAAACAGCCACTTAGCATCAAAATGGCAGTATCAAATTCACACATAACAATATTAACCCTAAATGTAAATGGACTAAATGCACCAATCAAAAGACACAGACTGGCAAATTGGATAAAAATCCAAAACCCATCAGTGTGCTGTATCCAGGAAACCCATCTCACATGCAAGGATACACAAAGGCTCAAAATAAAGGGATGGAGGAAGATTTACCAAGCTAATGGAAAGCAAAAAAAAGCAGGAGTTACAATTCTCATCTCTGATAAAATAGACTTTAAAGCAACAAAGATCAAAAGAGACAAAGAAGGCCATTACATCATAGTAAAAGGATCAATACAACAAGAAGAGCTAACGATCCTAAACATATATGGACCCAATGCAGGAGCACCCAGATACATAAGGCAAGTTCTTAATGACTTAAAAAAGGACTTAGACTCCGACACAATAATAGTGGGAGACTTTAACACTCCACTGTCAATACTAGACAGATCAACCAGACAGAAAATCAACAAGGATATCCAGGGCTTGAACTCAGACCTGGAGCAAGCAAACCTGATAGACATTTACAGAACTCTCCACCCCAAATCCACAGAATACACATTCTTCTCAGCACCACATCACACGTACTCAAAAATTGACCACATAATTGGAAGTAAAGCACTGCTCAACAAATGCAAAACAACTGAAATCATAACAAAAAGCCTCTCAGACCATAGTGCAATCAAGTTAGAACTCAGAATTCAGAAACCGACCCAGAACCGCACAGCTTCATGGAAACCGAACAACTGGCTCTTCAATGTTGACTGGGTAAACAACGAAATGAAGGCAGAAATAAAGAAGTTCTTCGAAACCAACGAGAACGAAGACACAACGTGCCAGAACCTCTGGGACACATTTAAAGCAGTCTCTAGAGGAAAGTATATAGCAATAAGTGCCCATATGAGGAGAATGGAGAGATCCAAAATTGACACCCTATTGTCAAAATTGAAAGAGCTAGAGGAGCAAGATCAACAAAACTCAAAACCCAGCAGAAGACAAGAAATAACTAAGATCAGAGCTGAGCTGAAGGAGATTGAGACACGAAAAACCCTTCAAAAAATCAATAAATCCAAGAGCTGGTTTTTTGAAAAGATCAACAAAATAGACAGACCACTAGCCAGATTGATTAAAAAGAGAAGAGAGAACAACCAAATAGATGCAATAAAAAATGATAAAGGGGAAATCACCACAGATTCCACAGAAATTCAAACCATCATCAGAGAATATTACAAACAACTCTATGCACACAAACTAGTAAACCTGGAAGAAATGGATGAATTCCTGGACTCCTGTGTCCTCCCAAGCCTAAACCAGGAAGAAGCTGAAACTATGAATAGACCAATAACAAGGTCTGAAGTCGAGGCAGCAATTAAGAGCCTACCACACAAAAAAAAGCCCAGGTCCAGACGGGTTCACAGCCGAATTCTACCAGACACACAAGGAGGAGCTGGTACCATTCCTTCTAAAACTATTTCAAACAATCCAAAAAGAGGGAATACTTCCCAAATCATCTTATGAGACCAACATCATCCTGATACCGAAACCCGGCAGAGACCCAACGAGAAAAGAAAACTTCAGGCCAATATCCATGATGAACATAGATGCAAAAATCTTCAATAAAATATTGGCAAGCCGATTGCAACAGCAAATCAAAAAACTTATTCATCATGATCAAGTAGGATTCATCCCAGGGATGCAAGGCTGGTCCAACATACGCAAGTCTATCAATGTAATTCACCACATAAACAGAACCAAAAACAAAAACCACATGATTATCTCAATTGACGCAGAGAAGGCATTTGACAAAATTCAACAGCCCTTTATGCTAAAAACCCTCAATAAACTCGGTATCGATGGAACGTATCTCAAAGTAATAAAAGCTATTTATGACAAACCAACAGCCAATATCATACTGAATGGGCAAAAACTGGAATCATTCCCTTTAAAATCTGGCACTAGACAAGGATGCCCTCTCTCACCACTCCTATTCAATATAGTACTGGAATTTCTAGCCAGAGCAATCAGGCAAGAAAAAGAAATAAAGGGTATTCAAATAGGAAAGGTGGAAGCCAAATTGTCTCTATTTGCAGACGACATGATAGTATACCTAGAAGACCCCATTGCCTCAGCCCAAAAACTCCTGAAACTGATAAGCAACTTCAGCAAAGTCTCAGGATATAAAATCAATGTGCAAAAATCACAAGCATTCGTCTACACCAATAACAGACTTAAAGAAAGCCAAATCAAGAGCGAACTGCCATTCGCAATTGCTACAAAAAGAATAAAATACCTTGGAATACAACTCACAAGGAACGTAAGAGACCTCTTCAAGGAGAACTACAAACCACTGCTCAACGAAATCAGATAAGACACAAACAGATGGAGAAACATTCCATGTTCATGGTTAGGAAGAATTAATATCGTGAAAATGGCTATACTGCCCAAAGTAATTTACAGAATCAACGCTATCCCCATCAAGCTACCATTGACTTTCTTCACAGAACTGGAAAAAACCACCATGAACTTCATATGGAACCAAAAGAGAGCCCGCATAGCCAAGTCAATTCTAAGCAAAAAGAACACAGCGGGGGGCATCACACTACCGGATTTCAAACTATACTACAAGGCTACAGTAATCAAAACAGCATGGTACTGGTACCAAAACAGAGATATAGACTAGTGGAACAAAACAGAGGCACCGGAGGCAACATAACATACATACAACTATACAATCTTTGATAAACCTGACAAAAACAAGCAACGGGGAAAGGATTCCATGTTTAACAAATGGTGTTGGGAAAACTGGCTAGCCATGTGCAGAAAGCAAAACTGGACCCCTTCCTGACACCTTACACTAAAATTAACTCCAGATGGATTAAAGACTTAAACATAAGACCTGGCACCATAAAAACCCTAGAAGGAAATCTAGGCAAAACCATCCAGGACATAGGAGTAGGCAAGGACTTCATGAACAAAACACCAAAAGCATTGGCAACAAAAGCCAAAATAGACAAATGGGACCTAATGAAACTCCACAGCTTCTGCACGGCAAAAGAAACAGTCACTAGAGTGGATCGGCAACCAACAGAATGGGAAAAAATTTTCGCAGTCTACCCATCTGACAAAGGGCTGATATCCAGAATTTACAAAGAACTCAAACAGGTTTACAGGAAAAAAACAAACAAGCCCATACAAAAGTGGGCAAAGGATATGAACAGATACTTTATGAAAGAAGACATATATGAGGCCAACAATCATATGAAAAAATGCTCATCGTCACTGGTCATCAGAGAGATGCAAATCAAAACCACATTGAGATACCATCTCACGCCAGTTAGAATGGCGATCATTAAAAAATCTGGAGACAACAGATGCTGGAGAGGATGTGGAGAAAAAGGAACACTTTTACACTGTTGGTGGGAGTGTAAATTAGTTCAACCATTGTGGAAGACAGTGTGGCGATTCCTCAAGGCCTTAGAAATAGAAATTCCATTTGACCCAGCAATCCCATTACTGGGTATATATCCAAAAGACTATAAATCGTTCTACTATAAGGACACATGTACACGAATGTTCATTGCAGCAATGTTTACAATAGCAAAGACCTGGAATCAACCCAAATGCCCATTGATAATAGACTGGATTGGAAAAATGTGGCACATATACACCATGGAATATTATGCAGCAATCCGAAATGATGAGTTTATGTCGTTTGTAGGGACATGGATGAATCTGGAGAACATCATCCTCAGCAAACTGACACAAGAACAGAAAATGAAACACCGCATATTCTCACTCATAGGTGGGTGATGAAAAATGAGAACACATGGACACAGAAAGGGGAGTACTAAACACTGGGGTCTATTGGGGGGAAAAGGGGAGGGCCAGTGGGAGGGGGAGGTGGGGAGGGATAGCCTGGGGAGAAATGCCAAATGTGGGTGAAGGGGAGAAGAAAAGCAAAGCACACTGCCATGTGTGTACCTACGCAACTGTCTTGCGTGCTCTGCTCATGTACCCCAAAACCTATAATCCAATACAAAATTAAAAAAAAAAAACCTGTAATTACTTTATTGTTTATAATTTTTAATTGGAATGAAAATAACAGGGAATTCAAATTTCATAAAACCATGGTTTGTATATCTTGTTATCAAAATGCTATTCTAATAGCACATCGCAAAATGTAATTCTTTATATATAAATGGGGAAACTTATGAGACAAAGAAGCAAATAATCTGGCCACAATGTGAATCACTGGCAAACCTTGGAAGGGAAATCCCAAGTGCATTTCCTAAAAGAGTATTTTGTATGTTCAAAGGTACTAACTCTATCCAGAGTGAAAGAATACCTACCAATGAATAATCTGTACAATCTGATAGAATTAAGTATTAATTATCTTGGGGTAAAAATTTACTAGACACCAATTTCAGTGTCAGTTTGAGATTTAGTTTTCAGAAAAGGAAATACCCTGTGTTAATAGGTTTGGAAATGCAGAACTACTTAAAGCTTACGTGGCTAGGATAACCCTTAATAAATCATCAGTGTACTTTGGAATTTATTAATTTTATAAGCAATAAAACTAGATGTTGATAGATTTTGGTTATAGACTGAGATGCAGAAAATTAATGAGCTTTTAAAAAGACAGTTGATTTTTCACATGACTACAGTATGATGCTTTTTAAAGTTTACTTGATTAAAAAGGTGATAATACTAACATTTCAAAATTGAAGTTATTCTCTATGATCAAATATGGTTCTATTTGATACATTAAAATATCTAAATTTGAAGTTAAAAAATGCTTTGAATTAAATAGATATATAATCAAAATGTTGAATTCATGTGTCATGCATATTGATTTTGTACATTATAATCAAAGCTACAATGGTACTAACAGGGTGTAATTTGTTCAAAATAAATTTTTATACCAGATGATAGTAATCTTAAAAAGGATTTTTATGTAGGTATACACGTGCCTTGTGGTTGGCTGCATCCATCACCCCATCATCTACATTAGCTATTTCTCCTAATGCTATCCCTCCCCTAACCCCCAACCCCGACAGGCCCTGGTATGTGATATTCCCCTCCCTGTATCCTTGTTCCTATTGTTCAACTCCCCAGAACTTAAAGTACAATAAAAAAAATAATAATCAAATTAAAAAAAAAGAAAAAGCCACTTTACCAAGGTTGGGGAAATGTATGTACCTATTGTGAATTAGCTCTAAGCTCACTGAAAAAAACTAGAGAACTCTTAAAAAAAAGGATTTTTATTTTCAAGGCTTTCACTTCCATTCCTTTGACATACTTAGTGAGTTTCATCAATTTAAGTCGTTCAAAAAGATGCATCTTCTGAGTATGCCAGTTAACATATTACACTGTGGCTTTGCTTATATCTAAAATAATAACATATTGTTTTAGATGTTTGCTCAGATACAGCTGGTACTGGGATGAAAAAAAATGGCTAATACATGGTTTCTACCATTAAGATGCCTACAATTTGTCTGAAGAGAAAAATCTATCCAAAACTAGGTTTAATACAAGAAGGGTTATCCAAAGCGCTGGTAGGGAGGGAGACACATCGGTGAGTAAGAAGTTGCATATGAATTGGGTTTTAAGGGATAGGCAATGTTTTTGATTGCAATATTAAAAGACAATTTTAGGAAAAGGTACAGTGTAAGCCAAGACTGGACTCAAGAAAGTACAGGATGAATTTAGGTAATGAATCATCTGTGTGATTTGGACTCAAAATGGAAAGAAAAGTATTAGAAAATAAAAGATGAAAACATTAAGTCAAAGCCAGATTTGAGAAAGCCTAAATAATGTACTGTCACATTAAGATGATTCCTTAGGTCATGAGGGACCAAGAAAAAAATGTGATTTTTTTGTCATTAGATAAAATTCATGTTGATTATTAAAAAGGAGAAATTTAAAGTAAATATACATATTTAGAATACAAAAATCATCAAATACTTTGAACGACTTAAAACTGTTATTTTCAAAGGTCAACAGCAGTCAAATATCATCACTTTCAGGTAGCTCACCTTACTTAATAATTGATTCTGGAATCAGAAATGTGCATTTTATTGACTTGTTTTATGAAAAGACATTCTTAAAAGGCAGTATAATTAGGATTAAGATAGGCATCACTCTTATTTAGTACAAAAAGCAATGGATCAGTTCTATAATTTTTGACCACCTACTGTATTCTGAGAATACTGTAAGAGTAAGGTGCATTACCCACCTTTATTCATTCGTTATTACTCAAATCATTTCAAGGATGAATGATGGTCAGAATGGATTTTCCCAAATCATATGCAAGTAAGTTATTTTTAAACATAGGAAAGTGATGCTCAAGATATTTACATAAATTTCACCAACTAATTAGCTAGTAAATGTGGTAATGGGATTCAAATACACATCTTTTGCTTTGTGTTTGGGGTTTGCATTTGGTTGTTGATATACTACCATATGTTGCTTCACATTGGGAATAAGCTATCTCCATAGCATGACCAGCAATCCCCCAGTGGAAAGTCAAACATTTGTTGAGCACCTGTCTTGAAGGAGACCCCAAATCAGATGCTGAGTGTAGGATGGCCATCATGGAAGACATTGTCCTTTTTCTTATGGAGCTTATATTTGAGTTGGGAGACAGATACAAAATATTAGTAACAAGCTAATTTCTTCACTAAAATCATGCTTTGTGCAAGGAGATAAAGTATAGATGAGTTGAGGTTGTATAAGAGGAGGAACTTGACCCCCAAAGCTGGAAAAATGACCTCAGGCATTTAAGCTAATACCTGAAAATAAGTAGAAGTTAATGAAAATGAGAGAACCTTAGACAAATAAAATAGCCTAGGTACAGATTTCTGCTTTCTTTACTTAACAACTATATCTCAAGGTGGATAGGCTTGGAATAAAAAGCAGGGTCCTAAAGAAAATCATATTACCCTGGCTCTGCCCCACCCATTGATATGGGCAATCAATCATCTTCAATCATTTCTGTGAGTTTCTAGGTTACATTCATATATGTTTACGACCACAGTCCATTACTCAGTTTGGATCTTCACATTCTCCTGAATTGCCTAAATTCTAAAGTGTGCGCAGTTTAGACTGACAAACCAGAGCAGCCAGTCCATATAAAATATGGGACTAGACTAAGTTATTTTGAAGCTGTATTTCTGTCCTGATAATCTATCCTATTGTGCTTTGGATTTTCTACAGGTATTAATACTATAAAATTATATATTTGGTTTTATTAGAAAGAGGGCATAATGGATATGTACGGTGACAAAGGACAGGAAGTGAAGAATGAATTGATCTAGGTTCTTCTAGGTAGACTCTAAAAGAATATTTTCAAGAGACAAGAAAAATTGTATTCCCATTGTCAATGTTTTGATATTATTAATAAATTAATAATTAAAATTTAATGTAAGTTTTTACTTGCTAAGAAGGCCTGTGCAGCCAAGTAACAAACACCATGATGAAGCTATAGAATACTTCCATAACCCCCAAAATTCCTCCATTTCTCTTCCCTTGGTGCTATTTTCTGACAGTCACTGATCTGATTTCTGTCTCTATAGTTTGGCCTTTTCTAGAATGTCACATAACAGGAATCATACAGTATGTAGCTTTATATGATTGGTTTTTTTTCACTTGGCATAATGCTTTTAAGACGAATCCATTTTGTTACATGTATCATTCCTTTATTTCTTATATTTTTGAGTTGGATCTCATTTTACAGGTATACCATAAAAGGATAATTTGTTTATTCTTTCACTAATTGTTGGATATTTGGTTTGGTGATTATGAATAAAACTTCTATAAACAGTCTTAGGTCTTTGTGTGGGGACTTTACTGAGATAAATATATAGGAGAGGGAATCCTTGATTGTATAGTAAATGTATATTTAACTTTATAAGAAAATGCCAGATGTTTTCCAAAGTTGCTATACCATCTTACATTCTCCTCAGTAATATGTAACTTTCAGTTTAACATCTAAACCAACATTTGGTAGTGATTATTTTTAAAATTTAACCATTCTCTTTAACATCTAATAGTATCTAATTTGCATTTCTCTAATACTTAATGATGGTGAACATCTTTTCACATGATGTTGCCACTCATATCTCAAGTGATACACCTTTTAAAATATTTTGACCATTTCTTAAAAAAATGGGTTGTTTCCTTTTCATTATAGAATTGTAAGATTTCTTTATGAATTCAGGATGGAAGTTATTTTTAATGAGATATGTGTTTTACATATATTTTCTCTATATCTATGACTTGCCTTTTAATTTTGTTGGTATGTAGTACCTTTCAAACTTTTGAGATTTTCTACATAGACAATCATGTGGTCTGAAAAATAAAAGACAGTTTTATTTATTCCTTTCTAATATGTGTAATTTTGTTTTTGTACTTTATTACATTGGCTAGAACCTTCACTGTGGTGTTAAATAGGAATAATGAGAGCGTTCTTTCCATATTCCTAGTCTATGTAAAAGCACTCATTCTTTCACCATCAAGTTTGATGTTAGTTATAGGTTAACATTAGGTACCCTTTTTCAGGTTGAGGAGATTCCTTTCTATTCTAAATTTGCTGAGGATTTTTATCATTAATGGATCCTAAATTGTGTCAAATGCTATTTTGGTTTGACACAATGAGATGTTGGTTTTTATTTGTGTAGTGGTTATTGTTGTTAATATGCTGAATATTGACCCAAACTTGCATTTCTGGGATAAGCTCACTTGGTCATGATGTATTATCTTTTTTCTATATCATTAGACTTGATTTACTAAAGTTTTCTTGTGGTTTGAGAGCATATTTTATATCAGTGCTTCTTAGCTAGGGACAGTTTTGCTCCCCAAACCACATTGGGAAGTGTCTGAAACATATTTAGTTGCCACATTTGATGGAAGGGAGTGGATTTGCTACTGGCACCTAGCAGATAGGGACCAAGGATGCTGCCAAATACCCTAAATTGCATAGGAAATCACCCCAAAACAAAGAATTATCTGGTTCCAGTGTTGATAGTGCAAGTTCAAGACATGCTGCTTTATGGGATTTCAAAAATGTTAAATTTGTTCAAATTTATTATTTTATGACCCAGAATATGACTACCTTGATGAATGTTCAATGTACACATGAAAAAATGTTTATTCTTTTAATATAGGGAAGAATGTTGTATAAATGACAATTAGGTCAAGTTGGTTGATAGTGATGTTCAAATTTTCTATATCCTTACTGAATTTTAGATCTACTTATTCTATAGATTACTGGAAGAAAAGTGTTGAAATTTCCACCTATAATTATGAGTTTGTAACTTTTTTTGTTCTATAAATTTTTTGCTTTTTGTAAGGTTTATTTTATTCATGTCTATCAGTTTTTTGCTTCATGTAGTATGAGGTTCTGTTGTGAAATATATTCAGGTTTTTATAAATTCTTAAAGAACTGACCTCTTTATTATGATGTAATGTCTCTCTATTCCAAGTAGTGTTTCTTGTTCTGAAGTCTACTTTCTCTGATAGGAATACTGTCGCTCCAGCTTTCTTTCAATTAGTGTTTGTGTGGTATATTTTTTATCCTTTACTTTTTAACCTATGCCTTTATATTTAAAGTGTGTTTGTTTATAACACATATAAAGTGTGTTTATATAGTTGGGACTTCCTTTAATTCAATCTGACAATTTCTTTCTGTTGATATTTTAAAGCACTTATATTTAATGTGATTATCAATATGGTAAATAATAGTTCATACTTGTCCTTTAGAAACTCGTGAAAATTTTAGCTAATTTTTTCCTTCTCAAATTTGTAGGGAGATCCCCTATTTTTCCCATGCTTTGCCAAAGATGAAATACTTTTTACGTCCGTCTTGAAGGACATATCACTCTTTGGGGTTCAGTTTACTTGATTGCCTTGCACCTCAGCTCTCTAATGGGCTCAAGGAAAGTAGTAATTTTTTACCTCTTCTGGTTTTTGTTCATTGTTAGCAGGAGCAGCGTTCTCTTGTGTCTCTCTACATCATTTATCAAAGTGGAACTCCTCTTTTCAACATCTTAAACAAATTTTGGATTTGAAGTGGCTCAAAGCATTTGGGAACTCTATTTTACATATATTTTTAAATAAAGCTTGTATAGCTCTGTGATTTTATATGATCAAAATTGTTAATTACTCTGAAGGATATGTGTCACCTATTAGTAACTTTTAGGGGTTTTGTTTTCAGAGATTATTTGTCATAACCCAAAGGATCTATTTCTACATAAGTATTGAAATAATCTTTCAAAAAGCAGCAATAGCAAAAGCTTCTCTAAATTCCATTGCTAAAGGTTGGGAGATATTTGGGGGTGATGGTCTGTGGTGATATTAACTTTGTGATCAGCCTAAATTCCTATTTATTATATTTTTTTTTTTTTTTTTTTTGAGACGGAGTTTCGCTCTTGTTACCCAGGCTGGAGTGCAATGGCGCAATCTCGGCTCACCGCAACCTCCGCCCCCTGGGTTCAGGCAATTCTCCTGCCTCAGCCTCCTGAGTAGCTGGGATTACAGGCACGCGCCACCGTGCCCAGCTAACTTTTTGTAATTTTTAGTAGAGACGGGGTTTCACCATGTTGACCAGGATGGTCTCGATCTGTTGACCTCGTGATCCACCCGCCTCGGCCTCCCAAAGTGCTGGGATTACAGGCTTTATTTATTATATTTTACTTGTTTTTATTCCTATAAATATTATATATAAGAATAATAGTCAAATTATAGAACATTTGTCACTGGAACATATTTCTCATTCCCCATTTATATATATGCAAATGAAATGCACATATTTGATCAAAGTAAATGCATTAAAAACAATCATCTTTAATTCCTTTGAATCTGTACTGCATACAAAGATGCATTTTTCAGATTCTCGACAAATTATTAAGTATAATTAAATCAGAATTAATGTGATCTTCTACATGTTGAAAGCTGCCTTCCAAATGAATGAAATGCAATATAACATTTCAAATATAAAAGGATGTGTTGATGCCCATGAAATAATTTCACTTTCGCTTATCTAGGATAAAATATTGTGAAGAAATTTACCGTTATCTCTGGATTAGGATTAATATAAAGAGAAACAGGATGGACTGTAATTGAGCATTCAAATTAAGTTTTTCATATAGTGTGCTCATATGTTAGATGTTTTAAAAATGTGAATCAGATCTAATCATAGCAGCAGTGAGGGATTATGCAGCTTGCCTGGTAAGACAAGGCACCCTAGGAAAATGCTATTCATATAGCATTGCCTAATCAGTGTGTATCTAAGGCATCTTTAAAGGAAAATGTATTCAGATGCTCCTTGATTCACGATGGATTGTGTCCAGATAAACCCATTGTAAACTGAAAATATCATTAGTTAAAAATGCATTTAAAACACTTAACTCCCCAAACACCATAGCTTAGCCTAGTCTACCTTAAAAGTGCTCAGACACTTAACATTAGCCTACAGTTGGGCAAAATTATCTAACAGAAAGCCAATTTTACAATAAAACGTTATATATCTCATGGAATTTATTGAATGCTGTACTGAAAGTGAAAAGCAGAATGGCTGCATGGGTACTTGAGGTAAGATTTCTACTGTGTGCTTATTCTTTTCATGCTGTCATAGGGTCAAAAAATCATAAGCTAACACTGGGTAAGTCAGGTACCATCTGTATATCCTTCATATACAGGTTTTTCTTATTTTACTTTTCAGGATTTCTCACTGTGATGAAATTAATGTAATTAGGAAAATAATACTGGATTTAAATAAAGATATTAATTATGACATTACAAAACATATCAAGGAGCTCTTTTTGGAATTTGAGTTTAGTATTTGAGTCAGAGTGATGTCAGAAATGTTTATTTGTCAAAAATCGAGCAGATACATCAGTGGCTGCAGTAGTATAGGTTCTGCTCCAAAGTGGCTTCTGGTCTAGTAAAGTGATATACAAAGCCTCAGTCTAAGTGCTGCCAGAGGCATGGACAGGATTCAGAATGCCCAGAGGCCTCCCAGGCAGCCAGGGAAGGGGAACACTGAAGATGCAGATCATTGGATGAGTATGCAGAAGATTATACGCAGAGATAAGAAAGAATCCCTTCTTTTCATCCACATGACACATATCACAAGATGATATGGGCTCGAAATCATAGCTCTTCTTATTTTCCTTAAGAACATTCACATGCAATTAACTTAAATCTTTCCAGCCCTCTGTCCTCCCTTCACTAATTACCTTTCTATTTTGCTGTTCATATGATGTGCTTTAAGACTATGCTATGTTAGAACTATTGATTCTATCCTATTTACTTTCAGGCTTTTAAGAAATTTTATTAGATTATTTTAGTAATTCGTGTGAAAAAGTATAAATTTACCAATCTGTAGCAGTAGATAGTCCAAGGGAGAGTTCATGCTAGAATTGGGGGACCAGAAGTGAATGTTCTCCTAAGAGCTTAGGTCAAACCAGAATCTGAGAGAGTAGAGAGCTAAAGCCTGTGCTGAGAGCCAGAATATAGCGAGAAGCCTTTGATACTCTCATCTGTCATCGAGGAAACAGGTGAGAAGAGGCACACAAATGAGCAAATGGGTAGAAATGAGATTTACAGCAATTGTAATATATTTATTCAGTGCCTATAATCATTTTTGAATGCACTCACTTATTTAGATTGTGCATTCTGTGTTGCCTGTTTGTTGATTCACATTTCCATTAGTTTACCATTGTAGAAACAAAAGTAGTAAGTTATATGTCTGTAAGAGGGAGGCATGTCTGGCTAGTCCCTGTCCAGAGTTCTTACTGACTTGATTGACTTAAATATAAGATGAAAGGAATAAAGCTATGTTAGGAAGAAGTGGTTATTGACATCACCCATAATGGCCAGAAATTTCAGCATGAATATTTATGAGAGAGAGTCCATTGAAACTCCACATTTAGTAAGGGGAAACAAGATCTTTGACTTGTGAGAACTTTCTGTTGGACAAAACTTCTTAATGCCAAAAGCAAGTCAAAGGTGCCAGGTGATACTTTTTATTTCAGATGAAGCTGGCTATCTATCACAGAACCACCACTGCGCAGCAACCCGAGTTGCAGGCGCGGTGGCTCAAGCCTGTAATCTGAGCACTTTGGGAGGCCAAGGCGGCTGGATCACGAGGTCAAGAGATTGAGACCATCCTGGTTGACATGGTGAAACCCCGTCTCTACTAAAAATACAAAAAATTAGCTGGGCATGGTGGCGCGTGCCTGTAATCCCAGCTACTCAGGAGGCTGAGGCAGGAGAACTGCCTGAACCCAGGAGGCGGAGGTTGCAGTGAGCCGAGATCGCGCCATTGCACTCCAGCCTGGGTAACAAGAGCGAAACTCCGTCTCAAAAAAAAAAAAAAAAAAAATCCAAAAGCTTTGGAGAGAAATGACCTCGTTAAGATTCCTCTCTGGTAATGTGAAGAGATAAGATCTAAATTCAAAGATTCTGATCTATAAATTTTTGTAAGTCTGAGGTCAAAAGACATGAATCTTAGCAAACAAATTTCCTTTTCTCCAGGGCTTTCTGTCTCTCTACCCATTCACTTGTAAGCAAAAAACCCAAAATTATTATGGTAGAAGAAAGAATGGTCAGTGCAAGCTGATCTTGGCTGGGATTAAAGGAGGACCATACAATATCAGCCTGCCTCTTTCCGTTTTTATTTAGCTTCCCAATAAAATAATGATTATGCTGTGGAATATTTTGGAATAATTATTTCTGGCAGAGGCATCACACAGGTTTTACCTGTATGTAAATGTAGGACTGTTTCCTTGCGGGTAGATTAACCACACTTCCCAATTTACCTAGCACTGTCCCCGGTTGTGCCCCTTTCTTCTCAGTGTGCCATGATTTGGATGCAAATATAAATGGTCCCCCTGTTAATGAGCCACTCTTTTAGAGATGGCTCCCTCCCGGAAGGAAAGCTACCTAACTAAATATGTGCTCAGATGCTATTAAATATTACTGAAAAGTAAACTATAAATATGTTCTAGTCACATTAAAATAAGTAAAAGAAATGCAAATATAAGTAAAGGGAGAATGTTTCAAATACACATGCATGTACACACACACACTGGCCTGTTTTTCAAACTGAAGTATCTGTGAGACTGAAGTATAGTAAGAAGAAAAGGGAAGAAAATAGAGAAGATGTGCAAAGAGACAACCCTTACTAAAAGGGTGAAGGGACAAGGAGAAATGGAGCTAATCCTGAGCAGAATGTACTGAAAAACAGCATTTCTTCCCCAGGATGGCATGCTCTTCTGAGGAAATCATTTCATACAAAGAAGGGTAAGGGTCCCCTTTCCAGATGACAGGATTTCTCTTCAAAACGAGGATATGCAATTACTGGACTTTGTCTATACTTGGTAACTTTTATAAATAAACCAAGTCTGGTAATTCATGCTGTACCAAGAATGGCTGTAGTTGAAACAGCAGAATTAGCATTTTAGATTTTGGTCTTACAGTGTAGCAAGTTCTCCTGGGTAAAAGTTTTAAGAGCAGTTAGAGCTAATAAAAAGACAGGCTTGTCAGCACCTGAACAATGTGGAAAAGGAGAGCCAGCCAGTGGCGTGGCTTTTGATTTTGAACTGCACCCAAGTTAAAGCTAATACAATTGGTTTTTCAGGAGTACGTGTGCACTCATTTGTGTATAGCCTGTGCGTGGGGTGAGGGGGTTCATAAACATAGATATAGTTCAGCTTGGGAATAAAAGTGAAAGGCGTTTTTAGTTGCTTTCAAATCCTCTAAAAATAGCCACAAGTCTCTGCCAAAGCTAATATAGACAGGATTCCCATGGAAACCCTCTGGGCTAAAAGGGGTGGGTATTATTTTTTCACTGGTTATTGGTTAAAAGACTCCCACCCATTTTCTATAATGTAGGAGTGTGTTTACTGTCAAAACTGACGAGCTAAATCTTAAAGGCACCTGCTCATCTGGTCTATTTATCTAAAGGGTTGGGGGAAGTACAGCAGTGTCTGTACTTAATAAAAAATTTTCACAAGGAATGCTTAGTTAAGAAAAAAGTGCCACCTTTCACATTCTGTGCTTATGTTTTTCGTAACTAGATTTTAAATTCCTACTTTGAGTCCATAGTCACAGCCAGATTTCATTATATTTTTACCCATATATTTATCTGTGATAACAATCATCCTTTTTTACATTTTCTCATTTTGGGTTGGTGCCTTATTTGGATGTATGTGTCAATTCCAAGGAATCAAGAATTAAAGGATGTATGATCAGCCTAGATTTTGACATTGTGAAGTTAACCCTTAGGAATTTTCATTTTCTTCACTTTTAGATGGAAGATAAAAATTTCAAAAAATATTAAGCACTAAGAATGATCAAAGTATTTCTTTTCTTTTGAATTATAACATCTTTGGGGAAAGTATTTTAAAATAATTAGTTGTTATCACTATCAGTTTGCAAATACAGAGATAAAAAGAACTTAAATATTTTTAAAGATTATAAAAAGCAAGAATACAATAGAAGTATAAAAGTATTTTCCATATATTTTAGTAGGTTCAGATTATGACTAAATGATGAATTGATAGTTATTTTAAAAATTTGATAGCTTTGTCATTTTATTTATTTTTTCCTTTACTCTTCTTTCTAATAATAGGTTTTCTAAACCATATTATAAGTAATAATAACATATGTCCATGATTCTTAATAACCTACTAAACACTTCCATATAAATCATATTTAATCATTATAAATACAAACATAAAAGTGTATAAAGTCACAATTTTTATAATTATTCCACAATTATGAAAGAATATAAATATTATTCATATGTCATTTCATTCTATTTCCTCGTGTGGTTAATGTCATTTAACCTATAGTAGAAGATGTTTTGCAGTAACTACAACATGCACATTTTCTTGCTTGTATTTTCCATCTTTAAGTAAAGATTGAGGAGGAAATGTAATACCCTAAAATATTACAGCTCACCAAATAGATCCTGGAGTTATATCTGAGGATATTCTTCTTCCCAAATAGCAGTAGTAGTGGCTAGAAACAAACTTTTGGTAAGTAGAAGTCCCCTAGATTCCTGGATAGTTTCTGGAAGCCTCCAGGGCCTGGTGCTGAAAGGATCTGCTTTTCTTCTCCTGTCATAGTGGCTGAGAGGCCTGTATAGAAAAAGTTGTGGGTCCCCCACACACCAGTCTTATCACTAGAGCTTAGCTGGGGGCATGTCAAGGAGGCATTTTTCTTCTTCTCAGCCCCACCTGCAAGAGACATTCCCTGTACCCAGAGGGAACTGCAGTAGAGGTGCCAGGTAAATCTGAAATACATACTGCCATTCCATATATGAAAAATTCAAAAAATCACGTCAGATGTTTGGGGGAAGGGAAGCCTAGGTATCACAATCAGGAAATAATGTTTTTGGGTTAGCTTTACAGATTTTAAATTATTGGTTTTAGTTTTGTGAGACTAAAGGGAGGTGAAACGGGAGGAGGGAGGTCCCAGTGTAAAAAGTATGGGTCTTGGAATTACTGGGGCCTGGTTTTAAAACACAGCTTTGCCACCCAACAGGGAATGACTTTAGAAAACTTAAAAAAAAAAATACAATATATTTTAAGTTTGGATCTTCCACACTTTTTGATTGAAGACAGCACAGTTAATGATATGAGATGGCTTATGTATCGTTTTAATCAGGCATCAGCTTTCACAATGGTTAAACAATGCTTGGAACTGAAGGATTTTGGAAAACATCAGGACGAAAAGGTGGTATAGTATGGTCAAAAATGTGATACTGTTGTAATCAGCCAGAAAGCTGATTTAGCTTGGGCAGTGTTTCCTAGGTACTAAAATAAACACAGCCCATTGTCTAGATGAGAAGAAGATGACACTGTGTTGTGATTAAATGAGTAAGTAATACTTATTCCCTGCTTGCTACTGTTTGAATAGCTAACATTTACTGCTGTGTCTCATGAATTACTTAAGCATATTATATTCATCCATTTTAGTTAAATTTTTCCTCTATTTACTAAATTGGCCTATCATTGTCACTTAAATCTAATTTAAATATTTAGTCTCATCTTCCCAAGATAGAATAGTAATTGGGCAGCACTGAGCCATTTTAGTAATGCTTATAGTAAGCACACACATACACACTGACACCTACACAATTGCATTGATAAGCTATTATGCAGAATCAGATCTCATTTCATAAATAAAAATTTGTTCCATAAATAGTAAATTTTAGTTTACCTTTAAACTGTGAATCATGTAATGCATCACTTATTTAATACAAACATAAAAATTTACTTTCCTGTAAAGATATATCTTATTTATTTTTCTGAAAAAGTTCTAACACCCTGGGCCATGGGTATGTCATTTCCACAGCACACTGAACAGTATTAACAAGGTTTACATTAATTATTTTTTAAACAGGCTTAATAGCCCGACAGGCAGGATGTTTTGGCCTTAAAGGGCTGAGTTATTATAAACACTATCTGTGTAGACATTTGAAAGAAACAGTGTGGGAGTTAAAATTACAGGTTCAAGAACCTATTTTTCGTCTTTCTCCCACACATATACTCATCTCCTGTCATATTCTCTCCCAAAAGTTTGCAAATTTCCAGTGTTTCTCAATAAATCCTTCTTTTAAATAAGTGTATAAAATGTCAATTACAAGTCATGCTCGGTGCCCTTTATTGTCTCAAGATTCTTAATATCTGAATGTTTAGAATGTAAATTTTTACAATTCTAATACCTTAGTACTAGAAAACATTATGTTATCAGTACAAAGGTGTTCATTTCAAGACTAAGGCTTCTATTGTAATTTCTGTCCTCAAAGAGGGCTCCAGCTAGTGCTTTCTCTAAATTCCATAATATTCTAGCTAAGGTTTGGTAAGTAAGGAGACGGAAAACCTAAAGAGGAAGAAGATACATGAAGGAACAAAGTTAATGTTTCATGTTTTCCAAATAGTCCCTTGAGGGGTAAACGTGAGCTGTTGTAGGGGAAAAAAAAAAAAAACAGGATTTTGGGGGAGACAAAAACCTGGGCTGAATTCTGACTCCACCATTTTGTTGTCCTGTTTCCTTGAAAAAGTCATATAATCCCTTTTCACTTTTGACTTCATTTCAATATAGAACACTAAAGAAAACAACTTTTTTTCAGCAGATCCAGTGCTCTGTTTTGTAAAACGACTCAGTAACTCTAAGTTACCATGCAAGTATAAGGTCTTGTAATCATTATTTTGATAATATCTACCAAGAAAGGAAATCTAAGTAAATCAAGGAAACCACTGTGGCATGTGTATACCTATGTAACAATCCTCCACGATCTGCACACATACCCCAGAACTTAAAGTATAATAATTTTTAAAAAGCTGCATTTGCCAAGGTCATACTTAGAACACTGAGAAATGTTCAGATGTGACATCTAATAATAAAACAAAACACTCTGCTAGTTTAATTGTAAAATTAGGCTCAACTAAATTGTAGTCATTTGGAACAAGAAAAACAAAAATAAAAACCAACCAACAAACTGTATGAGACTTTATCGAAATATATTGCCCTAACCCAGTAGGTAGAAATTGGTGATAAGGTGAAGGAATATAAACTATTTGCTGTGACAAATAAATATTAAACATCTACTATGTGCTGGCTACTATGGGAGATGCTAGGAATACTGTTTTGACAAGGAAAGCACAATCCCTGATATCTTTTTTATTTTTTATGGGTAAGCAGTATGTGTATGTATTTATGGGGTACATGAGATGAATGTTTGATACAGCATGCAATGTGAAATAATTGCATCATCAATAATGGGACATCCATGCCCTCAACCATTTATTCATTGAGTTGCAAATAATTCAGTTATACTCTTTGAAAAGTTATTTTAAAATGTACAGTTATTATTGACTATAGTCACCCTTTTGTGCTATATTTTTTTATTCTTTCTGTTTTTAGTACCTATTAACCATTCCTACTTTCCCCCGCCCCCAGTGCCCCAGTACCCTTGTCAGCCTCTGTTAACCATCCTTCTATTCTCTATGTTCGTGAATTCAATTATTTTGATTTTTAGATCCCAAACAAGTGGGTGAGAACATGCAATGTTTGTCTTTCTGTGCCTGGCTTATTTCACTTGACTTAGTGATCTCCAGTTCCCTCCAAGTTGTTTCAAATGACTGGATCTCATTCATTTTTATGGCTGAATAATACTCTATTGTGTATATGTACCACATTTTCTTTATTCACTTATCTGTCGATGGACACTTAGTTTGCTTCCAAATCTCAGCTGTTGTAAACAGTGCTACAACAACATAGGAATGCAGATATCTCTTCAATATTCTGATTTCATTTCTTTTCGATATGAACCCAGCAGTGGGATTGCTGGATCATATGATAGCTCAATTTTCAGTTTTTTTGAGAATCCTTTGAACTATTCTCCATAGTGGTTGTTCTAATTTACATTCTCACCAACAGTGTACAAGGGTTCCCTTTTCTGCACATTCTCACCAGCAGGATCTCTTGAGTTTATATTCTGGTTGTAGGGGAAGGGTGGACAGGGTGGAAGGAGAAGAAATATAATCAATAATAAATAAGAATCTCAGATCAAGATAAGGGCTATGCAGAAAGCTAAAACAGAGCAATGAGTCAAAATGACCAATGTCTACTTTACGCTGGCTGGTCAGGAAAGTCCCTGGTAATATTTAAGCAGAAGTCTTAATGATCAAAAACAAGCCAGCCCTTTGAAGACTGGAATAAGAGTGTTCCGTGAAGAGGGACCAGATAGCATCAAGAAAGATCCTAAGACCAGAGTGATCTAGAGGTTCTTGAGGATCAGTATGGCTGGAGTTTACCAATAAGGCAGAAGTGTGGACTCAAGTACTGAGAAATAGGCAGGAGGCAGCTCATATCAACCTTCCTATATCACAGGTAAGGGATTTGGATTGTATTATAAGCATGATGAGTTACCACCTCAGCGTTTTAGGCAGGAGAATGACTTGATCTGTTTTGCATGTGTATAACACATAATGCTCTATGGAGATTAGACTGTAGGAAGCAAGAGTGGAAACTAGAAGACCTGCTACGAGATTATTAGGGAAGAGACCTAGTGACTTCCTGACCTCATGTGACTTATATTCAGTAGAGGATATAGACAATCAAGGGGAATGAAGAGTGATTTGTCTACTTTTAGATAGGATAGTCAGGGAAGACTTCTGCTCATACCTAAATGAAGAGAGGGAGCGAGCATTGCAGTTGTCTGGGACAAAAGGGACTCAGGCAGAGAGACAGCAAGAAGACCATAGTATGGGAATGTGCTTAAGGAGTTGGGATAGCAGCACCGTGGCTGGAGCACAGTTAGGTAGGAGGCAAATCACAAGAGTTGAGATCTGGAGGCCAGCTGAAAGCTAGATCATGCAAGGTTGGGTAGACCATAACAAGGCCTTTGAATTTTGTTCTAAATACATTGAAAATCATCAAAAGGCTTTGGACAGGGAAGTGACTTGATCTGATCTATAGTTTAAAATAATCACTCTGGCTGTTGTGTGAAGAAAAGATAATGGATGTGGGAGTACTAGAACAGAAGTAGAAGAACCTATTTAGAGACTGTTGACTAAACCAGGTAAAAGATGATGGCAGATTGGCCTAGGTTGGTAGCAATGGAAGTAGTAAGAAGTTGTCATTTTCCAGATACAATTTGAAGGTAGAGCCTGTAGGGTTTGCTAATACATTGTATGTTGGGTGTGAGAGTAAGGAGCCAAGAAAAGTCCAAGGCTTTGTGCTGAACAATTGAGCAAATGGTGGCACCGTTTTCTGGAGATGAGAGGGAAAAATATGGTGTATGGGGGCAATAAGGGAAAGTTGGGGATCAAATGTTTGCATTTGGGCATGTTAAGTTGGAGATGCCTATCGTGAAGTTTGCTAGTTAGAAAGTTGTATTTATAAGGCTAGAGTTTAGAGTAGAAGATGAACTTAGAAATATATACGCATGTCATCACAGCATAAAGTCAGTATTTAAGCTATGTAACTGAGTGAAATCACCCAGGAAATAAAGGTGGTAGAAAAGAGGAGATGAAGAGAATGAGTTTAAAATGTGCTTTGGAGACAGAAATTAGAGAACTTGCTGATTGATCAGGTTGAGGAACAATCACAGATAAATCTGTTTTCAACAACTGAGTGGATAGGTATAATTCACTAAGTTGGAAGAGACTGGAGAAGGAGCAACAATAAGTTTGTAGGAAAGGAATGAAGAGTTGTCGTTTGCTATGTTCAATTCGATGTGCCTGTTAGAAATGCAAAGCAACTTGTTAATCCATAAATCAAGAGTGAAATCAGTTAATGGAGTTAGGGTAATTGGATAGCTACATGAAAAAGAATGAAATTGAACCCTTACCTCATATTATATACCAAAATGGATCAAGACCTAAATGTAAGAGCTGAAACTATAAAGCTCTTAGAAAACACAGGGCTAAATCATTATAATCTTGGTTTTGAGAAATAATTCTTAAATATGACACCAAAAGCCCAGCAATAGAATAAAAAAATAGATAAATTTGATTTCATCAAAGTTTAAAAAAAAGCCTTTTTGCTTCAAAAGACACTATAAAGAAAGTGAAGACAATCCACAGAATGGGAGAAAATATTTGCAAGTTGCATACCTGAAAAGAATGCAATAACCAGAATATATTAAAAAGTCCTACAACTCAATAGTATAAAGACATCTCATTTTACCAAATGAGTAAAGGATCTAAGTAGACATTTCTCCAGAAAAGATATGCAGATAGCAAGTAATACATAAAAAGATGTTTGAGACCATTAGCCATCAGTGAAATGCAAAACAGAAGCACAATGAGATACCACTTCACTCCAACTGGAATGACTATAATAAAAAAGGCAGATAATGACATGTGGAGGAGGATATGGAAATACTGGAACCTTCATACATGCTGGTAGGAATGTAAAATGGTACAGTAATTTTGGAAAACATTCAAACAGTCTGGCGGCTCCTCAAAGGCTTAAATTTAATGTTGCCATATGACCCAGCAATTCCACTCATAGATATATATCCAAGAGAAATGAAAACATATGTTCACACAAAAACTTGAACATTAATGTTTGTAGAAGCATTATTTATAATAGCCTAAAAGTAGAAATGCCCCAAATGTCCATGAACTAATGAATGGATAAATAAAGTGTGGTGTGAGAGTGGAGGATGTGTTGGAGATAGTTAAGAGGAATTGGGCAATGACTGCTAAAAGGTACAGGATTTCTTTTCTTTTATTGATTTATTTTTTTTTTTTGAGACGGAGTTTCGCTCTTGTTACAGGCTGGAGTGCAATGGTGCAATATTGGCTCACCACAACCTCCGCTTCCTGGATTCAGGCAATTCTCCTGCCTCAGCCTCCTGAGTAGCTGGGATTACAGGCACACGCCACCATGCCCAGCTAATTTTTTGTATTTTTAGTAGAGACGGGGTTTCACCATGTTGACCAGGATGGTCTCGATCTCTTGACCTCGTGATCCACCCGCCTTGGCCTCCCAAAATGCTGGGATTACAGGTGTGAGCCACCGCGCCCATCCAGGTACAGGATTTCTTTTAGAGGGAATGGTCAGCTGAGTTGAAATCTGAAAAGAGGTTGAATGCAGGAAACCAGAGGATTGACTCTTGAGTTTGGTGGCCTGGAAGCAATAGGTGAAGAAACTTCTTAGTGGAGTTGAGGAGGGAAGTCCAACTGGAATGGATGGAGGAGAGAGAAGGTGAGGAAAGGAAGGTACCTTCTGATAGCTTCTTCAAGAAATTTTGCTTTGAAGGCAAACATGGGACATGAGATGGGTTAAAGTTGACTTCTGTTGTTTGTTTCCTCTTCTTTGTTTTACAGCAGCTTTGCTGTTTGATGTGACTGTTGTAGGACAGAAAGAGAAATTGATGCTATGAGTGGGAGATAGAGGATAATTACTGAAGTCTGTGAGAGAGAATGAGTTCACATGGAAAAGGGATGAACCTTAGATAGAGATGGGACCCTTCATTCAACATAATTGGAGGGAAGTATTGAATGCAAGATTGAGTGGGTATGAATAAGTGGCCCCAGTTATCGTATCACAATCTACTTCATGAGAATGAATGGGCTTCTTTATAGTTGCCTTATTTTTAAAACCGTTTCCTTCTGTGTGTGTGTGTGTGTGTGTGTGTGTGTGTGTATGCGTGCGCACGCGTGCACATTAATGTATTAAATTTATTTTCATTATAAAACCCAATTTTTGTTTCCCTTTACATTTATAAATATTTCACTGCCCACAAGTATTGGAGCTATCTGTAAGGCTTTAGCCAACAATTCTTGTAATGGAGGGGAGAGGGAAGCATTTCATCATGTGCAAAACTAGTCGCTCTGCAAATACATTGGGTCTCACAATCCTTGGCCTTAGCCCGGAAGTCACCAAATGCTCTTCTTTCCTCAAATACTTTGCTTTTCCTATTTCCACATGTGCAATTATCAGAAAAGGGTAAGCATCCAGAAGAGAACAGAGTTAAATAATTTTGAAGTAAAACAGAAATACCATGCCATGCCAATACATGAATGTAGAACAAATGCATATATATTGCTTTGCTCATCTTTTCAAAAAAAATTTTGAATTTTTGAAAGTAACGAGAATGCTATATACATAATAAAAATACATACTTTTAAGGTAATTTGGACTGTTTGACAGAATAAAGTATGAAAATAAGCATGGTCAAATACAAAAACATAGATATAAGATAACAGAGCTATCTGTATTCTTTAATCCTTAGAATCGTCTGGTGGAGTTTTTAAAATAAAATACCAATGCCTAAGCTCCACCCCAGATCAATTAAATCAGAATCTCTGGATGGGTACCTGAGTTGAGATTTTTTTTTTTAAGCTCTGTAGCTGATTCTGTGTGCAGCCAGGGTTGAGAACCTTTGGGCTGATTATTGACAGTTTCTTGTAGAAACGCACAGAGCTGCATCATAAGCTTGTGTTCTGACATTGCAAACTGCCTGCTACAGATATACAGAAGGAAAAAAAAAACACTAAAATGCAATTCTACACCTTCTGAAACTTCTTATTTCATAAGGTTGTCTGAAAACAAAGCTTTGTATAAAGGACAGGAAGTTAGAATGTTGGGCTTTTCTCTTGGTTTGTTTCAAAATGGGGAAATAGAATAAAAAGTTCAGCAGGCTTTAGAGATGCAAAGAACTCAACAGCTGTTAATTTGATTGAAGTGGGAAGTCAGCCAGACTAAGAACTATTTTTAGGCAGTGTGTTGACAGGTGTTTTACCTTCTCTCACACCCTCCTGGACAGGACTTGCCTAGAGTAGGTCTGAGTTTTTTAAACTTTCAATAAAAGAAACAGAAGCCTGTAAAAACAGAATCCACAGCACGTAAGCCCTCTCTGTACCACCTCAAGCAACAGGTTAAGAAAGCTTAAATGGGAGATATAGTTTTAAAATGGACTTTAATGGCTCATTTGACTGAAATTTATTTTAGGGAGAAATGAATTCTAGAAAATGTTGGCAGTTATATCAGGCGAAATTATTTTGTTGTCAATAATCCAAAAATGAAAGTAATGGGAAGAGGAAAGAGACAAAGGCTAGGTAGGTCTAGCTCTTGAGATGACAGGCATGGTACCTCAGAAGGCATTGGGAGACATTTCACATATTCTGCTTTTGTGTTAAAGATGATAAAGCATTGGTAGATGACTGTGAGATGTTTCAGTAATGGCTTGACAAGTAAATTTATTTCAGGGCTTTGACAGGAATAAAATGTAATGAAACAAAATATTATAACCTTTGATGGATATAAAATAACAATGACAGTAAATATTATAATCTGCAGAACAATCAGTTTTGTTTTTAAAAACAGAGTCTGTAAAATGACCTGAATCACACATTTATAAATCAAAAATATTTAGTATGAAATCAATAATTCTTTGAAGGAGACAGGAACCATTATTCATATACGTGTACCAATTTTATTTTCTGTATTTTTAGAGTGCTATATTGCTTGTGGACTTTAAATATTTCAATTCCTTGTCTGTTATTAAAACTAATTTAGTATTTCCATGCAAACATCATAGAAAAAGCTGAAAAGCTAAAACTGTGTCCTTAAGGATTCCATTGTGTACACAATTGTAAAGTAGTAATATTAGCCCCTAAAAGCTTTACCACAGTAAATACACCACTACGGAAAAGATTCCTTCATTTATTTATACATCCACAAACTTTTACCACTCACTAATATGTCAAACTCTATCAGCATTCAAATTTAGAGATAAATATGAAATTCTCTCAGCAGTCAGGGGACCCTCAATCTAGAAGGGGGAAGGGGGCAGGGAATTATAAACAGAAAATGTCAGTAAATTTGGTGCACTGAAAGAGTTGTTGCACATCTAGTGAAGGAGCAGATAAAGGAGTGGGCAATCTTCTGGAGGGTGAGTGGGGATGAAAGTGTGAGAAACAGTTTTGCTGTGTGCATGCAGATTTAACTGTGGCCAGGCAGAGGGAAATGGGTGTACGGCAGACAGTGATAAGAGCAGGTCTCAAAAAGTGAGTAGGCATTTCAGGCTGAGACAAGATGGAAGGGTACCCATTTATTCTAATTTATGAAAATAACAATAAATATATTTTGACTTAAACTTAAGTTTTTGAATAAAAGACTTAAAGAATGGGAGGATGTTCAGCCTGTTAGGCAACCAAAGTATGTTTCAGCAATTTAAAAGCCAACAGTGTATAAGGATTCCCTTTTCTCCCCACCAACATTTGTTATTTCTTGTCTTCTTGATCATAGCTATCCCAGCGGGTGTGAAGTTATGGGTTCACTGTGGTTTGGATTTTCATTTCCCTGCTGATTGGTGATGTTGAGCACCTTTTCATATTTAGGTGCTCTTGCCACACACACAATAAAGGGTAACTATATGAGATGATAGATATGTTAAAACATTTGAATATAGTAACCATTTTCCTGTGTGTGTGTGTGTGTGTATAAACATCATGTTCTATACCTTAAATATATGCAATAAAAATGGCTTCTGATGATAATGTAATTTCTAAGTAGGAACATTTTTCAGGTCTCATTAAAACAGGATTTCTGTGATTTTGATAACAGATTTATGTAGTAGTTCTTGTGAGTTGAAAAGCTAGGGGATAGATACAAGGAACTAGAGAATGGGATCTATGGATGGGGTATTTATGCTTAGGGAATAAGGACCTCGTGAAGCCCTGGACATATGCAAAAGGGATAACTTTGTTTATTTCTCTGGGGAGATAGGCTATAGTTTTCAGCAAATTCTAACGTGATTCATAACTCTAAAAAAGTTGACTTTTTTGCCTTAAGAACTTACTTTACATATTTATGATACAGATTTTTCACTGAGTAACTTTATTTTTTCAAGTTTGTGAAAAATATTGCTCTATAAAATTTAGCCCTAAATTAGCAAATTCTCTCTCTTGATTTACATTTTCTCTAATGTGCTTATATTTTAAGGATATTACATATCGTTTAAAATACACAGAGTACATTGATACAAAAGATTACATACAAAATTTCAATTTAGACCTGAACTTGCAAGCAACCATTGCAATAGCCTATTTTATGACAAAGTGCAGTGAAGACACTCTTAAAGCTAATTGTTGAAAAGTATAATAATGAACACGTTTTAGTAAGTGGACACCAGTTTATAATATTTATACATAGCTCATTATAAATTGTCAAGTGCCTTTATACACTAAGAAGAGAAATTTCTTTTTTATTCTGGTAAAGTAAATTACTTCAGAGAAGTGAAAATAAAAAGGTATTTTGACAACATTAACACTTGTCAACCTTGTGGAATGGTCATCCTTCACCAGACTCCATCTGGGGTTGTTAGAATTATCTAATGAGATAATGCAGGGAAAGTGCTATGCATGTAGCATGTTATCCGAAGCTAACTCAAAATTCACTAAATTCCACAAGATATATTGAAGGGCTGTGTAGCATTCCTACTTTGCTCAACCTCTCAATTGTTGCTTGTTGGATAAGAAAACAACATGACTTTTAAAACATATCACTGAACTGCAATGTTCAGAAAAAAATAACAGTACTGCCCTTTCTCACATGCAAACATTGAGAAATGTTCAAGTACAGCTTTTTCCTAAGAACTCTGAAACTACCAAAGAGCTTTCATTGAAAGGATAATGTCTATACATCTACCACAGCTGAATTGCAATAATTATTTATAGATCTCTAACAGGAAATTTTAAAGTTAAACTAAATTGCTAAGGACATCTTTTGTTTCAGTGTCACAGATAATCTAAATTTTAGCTTATCAGTGTTGCATTTTATAAAGCACAATGTTGAATATATCAATAAACCAAGGGATCTAGAACTAGAAATATCATTTAATCCGGCAATCCTATTACTGAGTATATACCCAAAGGATTTTAAATCATTCTATGAAAACACATGCGCACATATGTTTACTGCATCACTATTCACAATAGCAAAGACTTGGAACCAACTCAAATGCCCATCAGTAATAGATTGGATAAAGTAAATGTGCTATATATACACCATGGTATACTATGCAGTCATAAAAAAGGATGAGTTCATGTCCTTTGCAGGGACGTGGATGAAGCTAGAAACCATCATTCTCAGCCAACTAACACAGGAACAGAAAACAAATCACCACATTATTCTCACCCATAAATGGGAGTTGAACAATGAGAACACATGGACACAGGGAGGGGAACATCACACACTGGGACCTGTCATGGGGTGAGGGGCGGGGGAGGGATAGCATTGGGAGAAATACCTAATGTAGATCACAGGTTGATGGGTGCAGCAAACCACAATGGCACATGTATACCTATGTAACAAACCTGCACGTACTGCACAAGTATCCCAAAACTTGAAGTATAATAAAAAAATAAAAGTAATATTGTATAGATGCTATTCACTGATCTAAATGTTTTAAAAGTTAAACTTATATATAGTTTGAAGCATTCTTTTCACATCTGAAAAAATATATTTTTCAAAATGGAAACCTTTTCTTGACTTCCCTAACAATTACAATATTTGGCAAAATCAATATAAAACTTTCTAAAATGTGTATGGAAATGCAAAGGACAGCTAATGTCTTCAGATGGATTTACATTACAAAATATAAGACCTATTCTAGAACTGTAGCATTTAAGACAGGGCAGTGTTGATGAGAGGTTGGATAGCAATAAATCAGTGGAACAGAATAGAGAGCCCAGAAACAGACCCATGCTTACAGGTCTTCTTATTTATGACAAAGATGACACTTCGGTGAAGTGGGAAAAGGGTTTTTTTTTCTCCCAGTAAGAACTACAAGGTCAATTGGATAGCCTTACGGAAAAAAAAAAAATGTATCTTGACTCTTTCATCATGAAATACACGAAAATCAATTCTAGATGAATTGCAAATCTAGGTGTAAAGGTTAAGAACAAAATATTCTAAAATAGGAGTTGGCAATCTTTTCTTGCAGTGCCCAATAGTAGATATTTCAGGCTTTACAGATCCTACAATCTCTGTTGCAATTACTCAACTCTCAGCCATGGTAGCACAAAATAAGTCATAAACAATATATAAGCAGATGAGCCTGTCTGAGCTCTAGTAAAACTTTATTTATAAAAACAGATGACAGGCTGGATTTGGATTGCAGGCCATAGTTTCCAATCCTTTTTCTAGAACAACTTTCTGAAGCTCAAGTAAGAAAAGATTTCTTAAACAAAAACAAAGGTAGTAACCAAAAACTAAAATGTGCTACATTAGATTACATTAACATTTTAAAATGTGTTTATCCAAAGACACTGTTAAGATTATGAAAAGGCATTCCACACAGTGGAAGAAGGTATTTGAAATACATATATTCAACAAAGAATTGATATCCAGTGTATAAACACACACACACGTGCACGTGCACACACACACACCCTACAGATTAATAAGAAAATAAATATAATCCAATAGCAAAAAAGACCAAGAAATTTTGAAAGTTTTACAAAAGATAATATCAAATGGCTAATAAACATATGAAAAGGTTCTTGCCTTCATTAGTTATCAGTAAAATAAAAATAAAATGTCCATGACATACTTGTGTGTATCCACAGATGATAAAGATTGGCAATTCCAAATGTGGTCAAGGAGGCAGAACACATGCAATTTGTACCCTGCTGATGACTGTGTCAACAGGCACAACTCTTAGAAAACTGCATTATCTAGTTGAGGTGGTCATTGGTGTGTCCTATGATATAACAATTTCATTCTTTGGTAACAACACAAATATGTCCATATGTTCACAAAAAGACATATACCTGAACGTCCATAGTGGCACTATCCATGTTGTCACAACCTGGAAGCTACCCAATCAATGCACAGCAACAGAAGAAAACATAAATACGTATGTTATATTCACACTAGGAATAGCATATAGCAGTAAGAATGACCTGCAACTATACACATGGGGAAACACTGTGATATATTCACATTATATGTATTCATACTGCACAGCAGTAAGAATAATCTAAAACTATATGCCACAACATGGATGAAAGTCACCTCAACTCCACCTCCCTCAAAAAATATTGAGTGAAAGAAGCCAGAAACAAATGAACACACTTTGTCCCTGTCCCTGCTTTATGTTTATTTTTTTCTCCTTTTACTTCTACTTAATGTGAATTTGGTGTTTCAAAAATAACCCACATTTCATAAGCCTATACAGATACAATGAGTGATTAAGTAAATTAATCAGTGGGGGAGAAAAGACACATTTGCCATGCAGAAGAACTCCAAATAATTTATGTGGGTAACCTCCATAGAGCTGGAAATACCTCTGCCTTTTAAGAGCAGGCTACACATAGTGACTTCCACAATATGGACAGGAGGTGGTAAAAGTAACTTAACAGTGGAGAAGGCTGATAAATGTTAGCATAGCCAAGTGACTGAGGTCAACATCCTCACTCATATGTCATATTGACTATATGTAGCCTTGACATGATGTGATGAGAATGGCACTTTCTGGCTGTGGTCTTCCTCCCCAAACCCATAACCCCAGTCTCATCATGAGAACATCAGACGTGTCCAGACTGGGAGACCCCACAAAATAGGTCATCTTTACTCCTCAAAACTGTCAAGGTCATCCAAAACAAGGAAAGCCTGAGAACTTGTCAGAGTCAAGAATATTCTAGGAGACACGAAATCTAAAGGTAGTGCAGTATCCTGGATGGGATCCTAGAACAGAAAAACACTATGAGGTAAAAACTAAGGAAATCTGAATAAAGTGTGGACTTTCATAATAATGTATCAATATTGGTTCATTAATTATGACACAGGTACCCTACTAATGTAATATGTTAACAATAGTGGAAACTTGGTACAAGATGTACTAGAACTTTCTTACTATCTTTGCAAGTTGTCTGTAAATCTAAAATTATTCAAAAATTAAAGGCGTATTTAAAATAATAAACAACTCCTATAATAGGCACTGTGTTACACTGAAACTTGGAAGCATGATCTCCAACATCAAGTTGTTAACAGTAAGAGAATATATAGGTAGAAAACAAGGAATAGTTTCATAACTCAATAGCCATTTATAATGTAGTAGTTATTCTTTGTTTTTCTCTATGAGTTTGAATTGATTTCTAGTCATTAAACTTTATGAATGTGAATTACTTCTGTTTACTCCAACACATTAAGGTAGGAGCTGGTCAATTACTTACTCAGAGATATTTTAAGTTAAACTCTTTATATATCAAACTTCATGCAGAAGAGATGAATGATGAAATAGGGAATTTTTTGTTAGTAATTATGGACTATTAAAAATTAACTTTCACTCCATTACACTCTTTCAACAAATATAATAGAAGCATCATAGAATGTTGGAACTGAAAGCGACATTTAAGAGATTAGTTCAGCTCCTTAACTTCACATGAAATAACTGAGAGCCAGAGAATTTGGGACTTGCCCAGGGTCATAATAAATTTGTGGGAGAGCTGGAATTCACATATTCAGTTGAAAGAGCATTTACAGAGTATTTATTATGTTCAAGCATTGTGATAGGTGCAAGAAATATAAAAATGAGTGAGAATTTATCCTTCAGGTGGAGGAGGCAGGGCGGGAAGAGGCAGAAAAAATGTATAGATGAATACAGTACAATGTGGAAATAAGCCAGCAGACATGAGGACAGGGCACCATAAAATGAAGGAACAGGTCATTTGATACAGCTCAGGCATCATCTGAGCCTTTGGAAGATGGGCAGGATTTACACCGGTGAAAAGGCCAGGAACAGACGTTGCAAGCCAAGTGGATCACATGAACGAGAGGTAAAAGAGAGGACGGAAATAATGTGTTGTGAAGAGCTCCATGCAGCTTCCAGGAACTGCAGAATAGTGTAAGCAGGGAGCAGGGATGGATGAAACTGAAAATGCTAGATCCTGGAGAGGATTTTGTACCATTTAATGAGCTGAGTCTTTATCCTATAAGAAATAGACAGTTATTGCAAGGTTTTGAGTTTTAGTTTCACCAATCAGATGGCTTAGTGGAAGTTAGATTTGAGAACAAGGCATTACTGGGAACCCTATCAAAGAGATTACTATAGCACTCAAAGGACAGATGGTAAACAGTTGGTTTAGGAAAGTGATGGTAAATATGGAGCAGGGGTGGTGGAGTCAGTAAATATTTAAGAAAAATTATTTGTGATTAGTTGGATGGGGTGGGGTAAGTGGGGTGAGTGGGTGAAGGTGTTGGCGAAGGAGTCTTGAGCTAGACTCCTAGTCTATACCACGGATCTTTGGAACTTCAAATCCCAAGAAGCACACATTAGTCCCAAACTCCATTTACACATTTTTCCACCTCCACCCCAGGAAACAGCTCTAAATATCAGCCAGTGAAACCGTTTTTGATAAGCAGTTAAACAACAACAACAACAAAACTCATATCTTCATGGTCTTATCCTAGGACAAAAGGTGCCTTCTTGCCCTACACACATATAATCAAGAGAAACCACACAGGTGATTTTTTGAAGAGTCAAGAGAATTTGCTCCCAAGGCTTTTGTCTTTATTCCTAGACTACCAGAGAGCCTGCCCTAAATTTCAGGTATACCCGATAGGGACTATCACCTTGAATCTCTGCCCCGACACACCCTCCATTAGGCTTTGACTGAGTGATCGTGCTCCCAGTAAAAGAGAATGTATGAAGAGGATCAAAAGAAAAGATAATGAGTTTACCTTTTAAAAAGCTAAACTTCAAATTCTTACAGAATATTCGGTTAAAGAAAATCAGTTGGCAGTAGGATAATCAACTCTGAAACTCAAGAAGACATACAATTTGAAAGGTCACGGTAAGAAAAAAAACATGAAAGTGGATGCCATTTTTCAAGGATAGCCTCTAGCATAAGTGGAAAGTGGAAAGAATGCCAGGCCAAAGATGAAGGTCACAGGGTCACCAGCACTTGAAGTACAGCTCTCCAGCAGAAAACTCAGTGAAGAAAGAATAAGTTTTAGAAATCTGCATAAGATGATGACTATAGTAACATATAGGCCAGGCACATTGGCTCAGGCCTCTAATCCCAGTACTTTGGGAAGCAGAGACAGGCAGATCACTTGAGCTCAGCAGTTTGAGACCAGCCTGAACAACATGACAAAACCCCATCTCTACCAAAAAATATAAAATTACCTGGGTGTGGTGGCAAATACTTATGGTTCCAGCTACTTGGGAAGCTGAGGTAGGAGGGTCGCTTGACCCCCAGTGGAGGAGAGTGCAGTGAGCAGAGATCACGCCACTGCACTGCAGCCTGGGCGACAGAGCAAGACTGTCACACACACACACAAAGAAAAAGAAAAGAATATACTGTATACTTGAAAACTGCTAAAATAATAGATTTTAAATATTCTCACCACAAAAAGATAACTATGTGAGGTGCTAGATATGTTAATTATCTTGACTGTGGTAATCATTTCACAATGTGTATGTATATGAAAGCATCATGTTGTACACTGTAAATATAGACAATTTATATTTGACAATTCAACCTCAATAAAACTGGAGAAAAAAATTTAAAAGAATTCAACAGCACAGTCAGAAATGTGTCAGAAAAACTAGAAGAGAGTTGTATCCCAGAGCATAGAAGTTCAAAGTTTTCAGAACAAAGCGATCAATTGTATTGAATATAGAAGAAGTGCCACTAAAAATAGCTTTTTTTCAAAATACTTATTAAATTTGATATTGAAGAGGACATAGGTAACTTTAGTGAAGCGATTTCACTGCAATGTTTGTCATTAACTGCAGTGAGGTAGATTGATCAGTATGCAGGTGAAGAAGTTGAGGCTGCTTTTCCAGACTGTTCTTTGAAGGTATGGATTAGAGGGAGAAAGGCAAGAAAACATCTAGGAGCAGAGCCAAGGGAGACTATTGAGGTTGTCTGTTTGATTTGTGATGAGATGAATAGTATATTTGTAGGCTACAGGGAATGATGCCCCCTAGAAAGTGGGTGTTGACGAGAGAGGGCATTATGAGGCAGAGTCCTGGAAGAAGTGGGGGAGGCTCAGGCCAGGGTCAAAGGCACACAGAATGTGGGTTGGCACTCAACAGTCAAAAGGTGATAGGAATATTTCTTTTTCAGACCCAGAAAGGAAGGAAGCAGGCCATCATAAATGAATATGTAGACAAGTTTGTGAGTGTGTGTGTGTGTGTGTGTGTGTGTGTGTGTGTGTGTCTCACAGAGGCAGTGGTGGGACAGAAGGGAGTTGAAAGAGATCATGCCTGACTGTTATTTATTTACTCATTCATTTTTTTTCTAGTAAGAGGTAAGGTAATCTGCTGAGACTAATGTTAGGTAGAGTTCTAGGAGAGCAGTGAGTATTTGGATGAAGACTGAGGAGAGTAGGCAAGGGAATTACTGAGGAAAAAAATAAGATTAAACTAAGGGGGAGGGGTTTTTGTTTTGTTTTGAGATGGGATGTGATTCTGTTACCCAGGCTGGAGTGCAATGGCACAAGAATGGCACTGCAGCCTTGACCTCCAGGCTCAAGAGATACTCCCACCTCAGCCTCCCTAGCAGCTTGACTGCAGGCACATACCACTATATCAAGCCAATTTTTTTTTTTTGGAGGGACAGAGTCTCCCTCTGTTGCCCAGACTGGTCTCAAACTCTTAGGTTCAAGCTGTACTCCCAGATGGGCATCCCAAAGTGCTGGGATTACAGGCGTGAACCACCATGCTGAGCCAAGAGTGGGAGATTCTTAATTGGGAGCAGCAGCAATCTATAGGCTTGCATAATTTTTCAGTTGTACTCAACTACCTCTATTTAGTTAAAGGCACTTATTAAGTATTCTTTACTATGTACTTGGCATTATGTATTGCAAACATTACCACAAACCGCAGTAGGTAGGTACATTTATTACCCTAATTTATGGGTTAAGTAATTTCTCCAAGGTTGCACAGCTGGTAAAAAGGCAGAACACAGGCCTAACCCACTCCAAACCATATGTTATTTTCCATATGTTATCCTTCCTCCCAAGGAGTTGGAGCTTTAAGAATTGATAAGAGATTTTGCCTAGCCTGATGAAATTCCTAATGCACAAGAGAGGGATTGATATGCTCAAAGAGCAGAGAAGAGGAGCCCAGCACTCTGAAGAAAGCTTCATGGAAGCCTCATGGAGCTGGCACCTGAGCACTGCCTAGGTCTGAGTTTATATTCATCAGGTGGACAAGGGCATCCCAGACTTGGGGACTGTTTGTGTAAGGAAAAGGAGTTGTGAGAAGCATCCCAGTGTTGCTCAATATACCTTAGACCTGGAGTGACTGTTGGGTGAGGAGTAGAAGACTTGGGGGGAGATATGAGATCAGATAATAAGGGTATTGTATCTACTGAGAACTTTACCTGGTAATCAACTGGGTAACATGTAAGGTTTTAAATAAGAATATTAGATTTGAGTTTTGCAAACATGATCGTGTTGGTAACAGGCAGGATGGATTATAGAATAGGGAGATCAATAATTATAATAATTACAAGTTGTCACTTACTTTGGATCAGGCACTATGTAAGTGATTTTTATAGATTCAGCTATTTAATCACAGAAAAGAACCAGCCCCAGGTTTCTAGCTCTGAGGCCAGTGGTCTTTTCACTGTTTTCTTATTTTTCATAGTTTTTTTTGTTTATATCTGAACATAAATCTTCTGACACTAATAATCGTTCAAATAGTGTCTATGCAGAATCTCAAATTCATATCTATGAAGAATCTCAGAATGTAATCTCATTTGGAAATAGAATCATTGTGGATGTAATTAATTGGTAACGTGAGGTAGCTGAGAAAGTGGGCCCTAAATCCCATGAATGGTGTCCTTGTGAGAGGACACACAGAAAGGAATGTGAAGACCAAGACAGAGATTGGTATGAAGCAGCACAAGCCAGGGAATGCCAAGGACTGCCAGGATCCATCAGAAGCTAGGAAGGGACAAGGAAGAATTTGTCCCTAGAATCTTCAGAGGGAGCATGGCTTTACTGACACCTTAATTTTGGGCTTTTAGCTTCCACAAATTTGAGAGAATAGATTTGTTGTCTTAAGCCACCAACTTTGTGGTATTATGGCAGCCCCAGGAAACTGACATACCTTTCTTCTTATATTTCCAGCTAGAGTTATATTCTCATATGTTTATAACTGCATGCACTTTGAGGGAAAAATCACTCACAGTTGATGATCTCATGGGCCTGCCATCTTTGTCTTTATTGCATTTCACTGTCATTTTCCTGATAGATTAATCTCATTTGGATTCCCTGGGGCAAATCTTGTTTTTATCTTCATGTTGATATTGCTGCCCACACTCTTAAGTATTTTGGGTTACAAAAGCAGAATTGTCTTTTAACCCTTACCTGGCAGTAACAGGAAGACCTGAAGACCTGCTTTATAACCAAAACAACTGCTATGCTTGAAAAATGGTATTATATAGAAGTGCTCAAGCCTGCTTTCAACTTGATCTAAGGGTGGACAGAGTCTGCTTTTATTCAAAGCTGGAAATATCAGGAGTTGTTTGCAAGGTACATGATAAGCCAGTTAAGCAGTTGAACACAAAGAGAGTCTGTAAAATCTTATTTGAAACCCTTTGACAGCATAGGACTGTAAAATTTTAGAGCTAGCCAAATAGAATTGAGAGTTAAAATTATTTTAATTTTGACCAAAACAGTGATATTAACTTAACTCCAACCCTACATCTTTTGTCCTTTTTGCTGCCAACAATTTTCTTGTTGACATGCCACTTAACATTTGTTACCTACTTCACAAATGCTCCTGGAATTGGTTCTTCTTAACAATTCATTTTTCATAGAGAAAAGCTGGACATAAATGCATTTGAGGTTTTCTAGGGTTACCTATTCAGACTTATCAGTCACAGAGACAACTTTATGCTTAGGTGTACACACACACACACACACACACACTCTCTCTCTCTCTCTCTCTCTCTCTCTCTCTCTCTCTCTCTCTCTCTCTCTCTCTCCCACAAGAACTTTCAGGTACATCTTAATGATAAAGAGAAAGAGACATGATGACTTGGGCAGTTCTACTCAGAGCATCTTCTCCACACCCTATATGCTGGTCCCACACACTACAGTCATTCCACACTTCCCCATGAATGACAGAGTATTGTAATTTGCATGTGCGTGAAGAAATAAATGATTATCCTGTCCTCCAGAAACACAAATGCAGTATCACAAAGCATGCACCATTTCCTTTTAAAATTCCTTCCTGAAAAGTGTTTGTGGTTGTTGTTTTGATAAATTAATTATATTGGGACACGGAATGTAGATCTTAAGGTTACTGATGAGGAAGGTTGTAACATTTATGTTTCAGTGGAAATGTTTCCTGCTCAGAAAGGCCCCTTGTTCCTCTGTGTCTCCTAACCCCCATTTTATTTTATCATAACACCAGGTTTTATCACAATACCTGATTTTCTTATTTATTAATGTATTCATTGACCTCTTGGCTGTCTAGACCTGTAGATTCTTACCTGCCTTATCACTGCGTTATCTACAGAGGCATTCAGAGTGTGGTCACAAAACAGCTATGGGTGGGGGAGGATGAAAGGACAGTCCCTAAAGCTGTGTCCTTCAGGCAGCTGTAGAGAAAGATGGTGGAGGGAGTATGTAAGCTGAACATTCTCAAAGCTGACCTATAAAATACACAAAGTAAATTAGACTCTCAATAAAGGAAATTGCCCAATTCCTAAGCACCATTTTCAGAGTCTTCACAATGTGAGTATTCATTCTGAAATCCTACATTTTCGTGTATGTACATACTCCATGGAAGATGGCCTTATACTAAAAATGTGCAATGCAGTAACATGCTGGAAAAAAATAGTGTAGACTGAAATGAAATAACTAAATCACAATATGAAAGACATATTCAAGCAAATATTCAGATAAAGTTACCTGTCAGTGGAATGTGTCTTTGCCTGTTCTCTCTACCTGTGCTTCCACATGGCTTTATATAGGAAACAAGAGAGGCTTATTTCACTCAAAATATCCTAGGTATTTTTTGATCCTCAGTATTGCCAGATAAAGAAATTATAGAAAGAAGGCAGAGCATATCATTGTGTTGAAAGAAAAGTAAGGAACTGTGGTTACATCAACATTACCCAATGTCACCTGGTTACATTATAAAGTTCTGAATAAACAGCTTGAGGGGAAAAAGACATTTTCCTTTTCTGAGTTAATATGTCTCTGTGCTGTAGTCTGGGCGTCTTTTCAATTTTCCTTTGTTGACTTTGCTGTTTTTGGATTGGAGACTTCTTTTTCTTATCTGTGGGGAGGAATGCTTTTCTAACTAGAGCCTGATGCTCTTGCTGAGATGACAAGGCTTGTGTGGGTTTACCACAGAACACAAAAGGCTGTGTAGCCCAAAAAGAACTGAAATATATTCTCTAATACCCAAGGGCTTACCAAATGGAGAGATAACATTGACATTCCAGCATGGGAAGCTGCCACACCACATCTCCTGCCTCTATACCTTCGCTGGTGATTTCACCCTTCCTCGAATCCTCAACCCTTCTGGCCAAGGGTCTGGGCATACATTCAACCAAGTGCTCTGATGGACACTCTTTCCATGATCAAGATGTGAAGGGGCCTCACGTGTTACTGACTGTGCTTCCAAATCGCCACTGCTGTTCAAGGCATTGCGTTTCTCCCAGATGTAACCTTCCCCAGATTCCAAACTTGATGAGTCAAGACCTGATAAAGGCATTGCGTTTCTCCCAGATGTAACCTTCCCCAGATTCCAAACTTGATGAGTCAAGACCTGATAGAGAGAAGAGGAGGGAGAGAGCAGGGAGAATGAGACAAGTGAATGAAAGACGTAAGAGAAGCGCAGTCATTGGGACACTTCTGGTGTGGAGGGGAGATGACTTTTATTATAACAATAATATAAATAACAGTTACTCTATGAGGTAATGTTGCATACACTGCAGGTAATAGAAAATTGGACTAACAGTAGCTTAATGAGTTCAGGATTTGTTTTCCCACACAATATAAAATCTAAAGGAATTTAGGCCCCCACAATATCATACAGGACCAGGGCTCTGTCTGGCCTACTCTCCTCAATGTGTCATCCTCATGTTCATCCTCTCATGGTCACAAGATTGTTGCTCCACCTCCAACCTGCATTCCAGTCAAGTGGCAAAGTGACCAAGAGGCTACTAGCAAGGCTTTTCCTTTTTATGGGAAAATATCCTCTTCCAGGAATTTCTGCCCATGTTCCTTTGGCCAGAACTGAGTCATATGGTAACCCTCACGTGCAGGAGAGACTCAGAGCTTGGGAATTCATTATTCTAGCCTCTGTGGTAGAGATTATCCCAGAAGAGAAAAAGTGATTTTACAGTGGATTCTGAATGGACCATAATGAGCCAAGCCCAAATTATCACATAGTCAAAGGAAAATAATACATCTAAGCACCAAACTATGAAAAGCTAAACAGCAGATAAAAAATGATCAAAGATTATGCAACCAGAGAGCAACAACATCTGTCAATGAAGGTAACACCAACCAAAGGCATTTGACCAATACTGAACTGTTTTAGACTTGCTTGGCTTTCATTTAATATATCATAAAGTATTTCTTCTTGTATCATTAAAGACAAATAGAAAAAGAATATTTTAGAATTAACATAGACAGTTTTTTCTCCTGAGATGTTAGAGGAACACATGCCCACCTGAGTCTCCCTGGCACTGTGACTATGCTCCTTTGGTCTGGGGTGAAGTTTCTATTAGCAAAAGTTGGAGGCACCATAGAGCTGGGATTGTGACTAGAAAACATGACAGTATTAGGGAGTCAGTAAAGGACAGGAGAAGGGCAGAATTTGTATATTTTTCTCATTTGTCCTTCCTCTCTGGCACCTGATTAATGTTTAGCCTTCAAGTTGAAGCTTAATCATCCCCCTTGCTTGAAGTCTGTTGTACCTCATGACCCTCCTGGGTACACACATCACAGAGTTACATCCATTTCCTCAACAAACAATTACTTAGAACCCACCATGTTCCAAATTCTGCCATAAACCCTGGGTTTAGGATAGTTCAACCTCTGCTCTCTAGAGCAGCACTACCCAGGAGACATATAATGGGAGCCCCAAAGTTAATTTAAAGTTTTCTGTTATCTACGTTTAAAAAGAAACAGGTAAAATAATTTTAATAATATATTTGATTTAAACCAGTATATGCAAAACATTACTATTTTGACACGATTGTTATGACATATAAAAATTCTGAGTGAAATATGTTACACTTTTTTTTTCACACTGCCTCCAAAATCCAATGTATATTTTAACACAGCACACTTCAGTTTGAACCAACCACATTTTAAGTGGTCAGTAGCCATATGGATGAGTGCCTACTGTCAAATGATGTTGCTAGAGCTTACAGACTGTAAATAATGATGTATTATAAAACATGCTAACTATTCCTAATAAATGTCTAATTTATAGAGCTCACGTCATGTGGTAGTGGGGAAGCAGTCTCATTTGAGGAAAGGCAGCGGCTTCTCTAGTCAGTTTTCCAAATGATGTCATTTGTCTCAGTGATTTCTCCATTGCCTAGAGTGTAGATGTCAGCCGCATGGGTTTAAAAAAATTGATTTATTCAAAGTCCTAACATTTGTTTACTTCAGAATGCTGACTTCTTATGACAGAAGTCTGAGAGACCAGTGTATTAGAAATGAGAATCCTGGTTCATTTGCGATGAAACCTGTCTGTGCATTCGTATTATCTCCACAGACCAAGGTTTTGTTTCCCTGACCTATGAGACAAATCCAGCCTCTCACCTGTTTTTGTACAGCAACAAACTCATGGTGGTTTTTGCACTTTTACATTTAAAATGAAAGAAGTCATAATTAAATTTTTTGATAGATGAAAATTGTATAAAATTCAAATGTCATTGTCTATAAATAAAGTTTTACTGGAACACAGCCATACTCATTCATTTAAGTATTATCTATAACTGCTTTTGTGCTATGATGGCAAAGTTGAGTAGTTACAACAGAGACCATATGGCCCACAAAGCCTAAAATATTTACTATCTCGCCCGTTACAGGAAAAGTTTGCCAAACCCATGTTGTGTATGTGAATCAGTTTAGGAGCTTTAGAGATGTACAAATATTCAGCAATACCCTCAAGTAATTCAGATTTAATTAGTCTCTGGTGAGGCCTAAGTAACAGTATTTAAAAAAAAAAAAAAAGTTCGAATACTGTAGCCAATCTATGTAGGAAGCCAAAGTAACCAGAAGGTTGTGTGGAAATCATGGATGCAGAACAAAGGGAATCAAGAAAGTAATTTGAGTACCCTTCTTCCCAGTCCATGCCTGTCAGCATACAGGCCACTGAGTCAGCATGCCAAGGAACATTCTTCTGAGTCAGCGCTCATCCCTGTTCCTGTTCACCTCTGTGACCTTGATGTTCCTACCTTTCCAAACTTAACCATCTCCTCTGTTGATTGGCACATTCTTCCTGTGCATTCACCAGTTAATCCTGTCTTATCAGCCTGAGGGCCATTCTGTCTCTCTAACATGATTTTGTTTATATCTGTTCTGAGTCACTATGTGCTGCTTTAATAGGTTTCTCAAGACCAATCTGATTTTTCTCTTTTGTTGTTTTCCAAAATGTTTCTTGGTTGCCTCAGTGCCTGTACCTCAGATAACTTACATTCCAATCACTGCTTTTCTTGGGTATCTTTGCATCTCCAGCCTGACGTCCACTAGTCACTTAAGTGTTTGGTGGATGGGCTCATTGGTAGCTGAATAAGTGAATGGATGAATGAGTGGGGAAGAAAATACAGCAGAAATTTTGTAGACTATGTATTATGAGTATAGTAAATTTAAAATAAGAATGTCCAGATTCCAAGCTACTTCCCCTGGAAAGCCCATGGGAAGATCCCTTTGCCTTTAGTAACAAGACTTGGGATATCTGTAAGATGGGAAGAGTAACACGTACTTCGCAGAATAGTATGGGGATGACTTACTAAGTACGGTAGCACCTACCACAATGCCTGACTCATAATAGCTTCTTAATAGAAAGTTTCCTTCTTCTTCTGTTTAGCTAAGACATCCTTCTGCACTTAAAAGGGCCTGAATTGTTTATAGTTAAAAATAGTTTGCCGTCTTACTTATTAAATAATATAGCAGATAGCAGTATTATTAAAGATAACTTGGTAAAAATATTTTATTGTTGAACAAATCGTTTATAACAAAAAATAATTCAAGATTATATAATTCTATGTTAACCTTATAGTTTGATGCCATGGCTCTAAAAATAGAATTTTTATAATAGCATCATATACCTATATAAAATTTTATTTTTTCTTCAAAGTGTTTTTAAATTTTAAGGTGAGATATTACTTCATTTAAACCCATGTCTAATATTTTATATGCTTAGGAAAAATATGGACTACCCTAAAAAAATTGTCCTTTCTTATTTGTTGGTTCCTGAATAGCTGTGGATATTGAAGGATTGAAAGTTTTCAACGTAGCTTCATATTAGAAATCCCAGAGGAGATACTTTTAACTTTTAAATACAACATCAAGCCCCACTCCAGACCATACTCTCTGATGGTAGAGCCACAGCATTATCTGTTTTCAGTCTTCCAGATGATACCAATGTGTAGCCAAAGTTGGGAGCTACTAATCTAAACCTACCCTCTATGATTTGTGTGTGTGTGTGTGTGTGTGTGTGTGTGTGTGTGTATGTGGTGTTTGTTTGAGACAGAGTCTTCCTTTGTCACTTAGGCTGGAGGGCAGTGACACAGTCTTGGCTTACTGCAAGGCTGCCTCTAGGTTCAAGAGATTCTTGTACTTTAGCCTCCTGAGTAGCTGGGATCACAGGTGTCACCCATCACACCTGGCTAATCCACCCTCTATATTTAACATATGAGGAGAAATGAAGTCCAGAGGCTGACTGACCCAAAGCCCTTCAGCTTAACTTAAACTAAAACTCAGATTTTCTACCTCAGACCAGTGTTTCAAGCTAATCCTAAACCAAGAATATTGGGGCATACAGAATTCTTGATGCATATAGAAACCTTGTTGTAAGGAATATTTTTAAAGTTAATTTAAATATAATTTATTATATAGAGAAAGGAAATATAATTTATTATATAGAGTATCAGTGATAGAAGAATTAAAGTATATGCTAAATTCATTTTTAAGTTCAGTTAAATATACTTCATGTATTAGATGTGTTGACCTATTCATCATTAGGTCTGTTTTGTGAAGTAGATATTATCATTCATATATTTCATATATTTTTGAGGAATCTGATACACAAAGATATCAATACACTTGCATTAGTTCACAGCTGGTGAGTGGCTAAGTCAGGACTCAAAACATAGGACACTTAGTCGCATCTTTCTTTTCCCTTCCTAAAAATAAAACCTTATATTTGTACAATATAAGTTTCGTTTTGTTTTCCTTTTGGAGGCTGAGTGGAAAGGACCTCTTGGATAGGAGTGGTGAACAGAATGCACTTAAATTTCACAAAGGACCATTTTATAATTAACTTGGATGGGTCCCAGTGCAAAGAACAGAAGAATAGTATTGAGAAGATGGGATCCTGCAGCATCCAAATAGAATCAGAACTAGAATCAACTTGTCAAGATAAATGTTTGACAAAACTGGCATGTCTCACCAGAATTCATTAAAATGTCGTTTTAAATATTAACAATTTCTTAAAGCAATACTCATGATGCTTAAGGAGTTATACTAACAAGTTTTTCTTTTTTCTTCCTTGGCCTAGTTCTTTTGTGCTCTGTAGAATGACTATAATCACAAAATAAGCTCCCAAAGTAGTATAAGTTCCTCAATATAAATGATAAGGTCAATAAAGCCCAGGGAAGCCACATCCAACATCACATGAACTAGAATGCAATGAAGATAAATTTAGTACCTAATTCAATTTGGCATCAAGCTGAGCTACAGATTAAATGTAGAAAAATAGCCAGGCACAGAAAGACAAACTTTGCATGTTCTCACTCATTTGTAGGGACTAAAAATTAAAACAATTATACGGATGGAGATAGGGAAAAGGATAGTTATCAGAAGCTGGAAAGGATAGTGGGGCAGGAGGCTTCTTCTCAGGGAAATGGGAATGGTTAATGGGTACAAAAAATCATTAGAAAGAATGAATAAGACCTAGTGTTTGTTAGCAGAACAGGGTGACTATAGTAAAAAATAATTCAATTGTACATTTAAAAATAACTAAACGAATATGATCAGATTGTTTGTAACACAAAGGATAAATGCTTACAAAGATGGATATTCCCTAAATAAATAAATATAGAAAAATAACCTATATAAATGTTTCCATTAGGGAAAAATAAACTCATTTAGAATGTTAAGGACGTTAAAGAATAAAGCACACAGAATTAAACTTGAAGATAAAGAACAGTATTTTTAGGTCCAAAGAATTATATTCATTGTTTGTTTATTCAACGAAGGGTTTTGTTTGTTTGTTTGTTTCTTGTTTTGTTTGTTTTTGGTATCCTCTATGTGTCAGGAATTCTTCTGGGTCTGGAGGTAAGAATGGAAAACATGGTGGGAAATCATCATAACAGTCAAGAAGTCAATAAACAAGATCATTGCAGTTTTGTAAGTGCTCTGAAGACAATAAACAGGATGTGGTCTTAGAGGGTGGCTGATAGGGGATGAGAATGGCCTCTTCCATAGAGAAGCAGCGAGGGCCTCTCAGAAGAAGCAGCATTTGAGGTGAGCTGTTAAGGCTAAGAAAGCCAGCCACAGGATGAGCTAAATGCCTGAGATAGCAGCTTTGCATATGAGAACAATAAAAAATCCAAGTGTGCTGTGGTATATGTTCATGTACTCACAACGCACATACCCACACATATGTGTGCCTGTGCACACACACACACACACACACACACTGAATGATGACAATGTGAACATCAGCTAGACTAGTATCCAGAAATCAAGATAGGTAAATTCTCTTGACATCATATTTTGAAGTGAACTAACTCCCTTCTCTCCTACCCAGTGCCCTCCCCTCACCCCAAGCACATACATGTATATTGGAAACAATTAAAAATATTGACTTCCAGAAAGGTGCATTACATCTTTATCTGTAGTTTCTAGGATGTCTCCTGCCTATGCTTGGTTGGTGAATGGCTTTTGTAAATTCAACTATTTGGGAATCACTAGCTTTCAAAGGATCAATGTGCAGCAAAAGAAAATGTCTAAGTCTGTTTTGTACTGCTGTCACAGAATACCTGAGACTGGGTGGCTCATAAAGAACAGAAATTTATCGTCTCACAGTTGTGAAAGCTGTGAAGCCCAAGATTGAAGGACCCTGTGCAGCCTTCTTCCTGTGTCATAATATGTTGGAAGACATCTCGTAGCAAGAGAGTGCACAGGAGGGAGGGAAGGGGCCAAACTCATCCTTAATAAGGGTCCCACTTCTCTGATAACAACTTTAATCCATGTGAGGACAGAGCCCCTATGACCTAATCAACTCCTACGGGTGCTGCTCTCAGCACTATTGCATTGGAGATTATGTTTCCAACACATGAACTTTGGGGGACACAGTCAAACCATAGCAGGCCACTATATTTTTTATGGAAAGAAAACTAACATAATAGACTGTCTGTATTGAGACTCCCACAAAATAAACTTCTTTGGATGCCCTGAGTATAACATCTTGATTTGGGCTTCATTTCATAGTCATGGAGGCAAATCAAATTGCTAAATACATTTGTGAGTTTGTAATTGCAGAGAAAGTCATTGTCTTATAATATATTCCAAAAATCTTTAAATATTTGTTTTCTTCTTTTTTCAGAGTCTTATACTCTTTTTCTTTTACCATGCCCATTTATTTCTTTAAATCACCATTCATGAACCTTCCCAACATGGTTTTACATTTGAGCTTCTTGTTTTTTCTGCTTTGGTAGGATCTTGCATACCATTCTTCTGCCCTTTGAAGTGCAATAAAGCCAATAGTAGAGACATCCTCTTGTGTCAGTATTTTGGAATGATTATTTTCATAGGTATCTTACAGGCAAATCAGCTCTTGGATGAAGTGGGGCTTTAAAGCTGGTTCTTAAGTAGACTGTATTCTGGTAATCACAAAGTCATAAAACAGAACATTTCAGTGATAATGGGTCATGTATTTTCAGTCTTAATTTAGAATTTTTTTTTCAGCTGACTTTGGGTTGCTATTACAATTCATCCTGCCTCTGGTGTTTTATATCCCTTAAAACTTGTTGGTACTGTATAATAACTGGGAGAGTATAGCTGCAGGGTTCCAATTACTTTGGCAAAAGAACCTTATTACATTGTCTCCAACTAAGCATGTAATTAATGTCTCTATTTCAAGGCTATTTCAGCAAATTCAAAACCCAGAATCTGTCCATACATATTTAGGGATGCATGGGAACACTTGTGATGTCTTCATAGCAGCAGTTATACCAGAGGAATTTTTGGAAGAATATGAAGTACTTTATCATGGGTTGCAAATATTTTGTTATAATGAAAGATGTGGTTTGAAATTAAACATGTCATTCTAAAGAGTCTCTGTAGAACTAGAATATAATAGAATCACCCACCTCCTGAAAGAGTTTTTTAAAGGGTGCGACATTTTCATATTGTTACAACGTCTGAGCAGGCAAGCACATAGGAGATAAATATCTATCCACAGTGTCTGGGCATTTGCACTTTGAGTATCCTGCTGCACAGTTATGTAGGTAAAAAGTTTGTTTATAATCATCTGAACTTAAGCTTATCTCCATTTTGCAGATAAATGCAAAGTATTTTTGCACAATCTTAATACTCCCTGAATTTTTCAGGAATACAGCTACCATATAAACGAAGAGGATATTGTAGTTAGTTTTGTTTAGAACTTTACCAAGAATTGGTCACCATTTCAAAAAAATAAATTACACCATTCATGGCAGCACAGCTTGTGGTATTTGAGCTGCCAATAAAACATGCCTGTATTATTACACATTTACAGCAGTTGCAGTTGTGATGATTCTGCATTTAGGCACCATTCCAACAATTTAATTATGTCTTCCAATAAAGCATGTCATGCCCAAACATTACCTATTGAAATACATTTTTATTATGAATTATTTCTCTTATTTTTCCCCTTAATTATGGGGGAGTTGGTATTATGTGTTTAGGCAAATTATTTATTTGTTAATTTTTTTCAGAATATTATAAGGGCATTTAATTATATTCTCAAAGGAGAGTTAGGTGAGATAAGGTGAAGAATAATTCTGAAATAGATCATTCCTCCAAGAAAAAGGGGAATGTGGTGCATGTGCACACATGGGACCTTCAGTGCAGAGAAAGAAGCTGGAAAGGGAGATGGGAGAATTGGCCTTGATTTCAGCTCCTATTGGGTGTCAGGCCCTGTGCCCAGCCCTTCAAATGCATGATCTCATTTTTTGTGCACAATGCTGAGAAATGCCATGTGTGCTTTGAATCCCGTAGCCCCGGAGTGCCACATTGGGAGCTGACTGCTTGACATTTGGAGATCAGAGGATGAGAGGAAATAAGTAGACGAATATTCTTGACATTGCTGGAGTGTTCGAATTATTTAAAAGTTCTATTAAATAAGTGACAGTCTCAGAGCCTGATTTATGGTAGTTAATGAAATTTTCACAAAGAAGTATTATCATAAAATTTGAAAAAAAATCATAGTAGCTGCGCACACAAATTCATATGCATATGAATGTCAGTGCACGTTGGTGCATTCGTGCTTCCTATTTATAGCTTTCGGGACACATCCGAAAGTGATAAATGAACATTGAAATGCTACACATATGTTTATATCCACTTTTAGCTATGGGGTTGTTTCAAAATGTGGTATCTCCACTGAGCCAAATTCCGGGCATTTAGAAAGTATGAAAAATTTAAAACTTTAAAGTGAATCAAAGAGGAGAAAAAACAAAAAAACAAAACTAAACTAAAACTGAGAGATATGGTAATCATGAACCTGGCACCAAGTTATTTTTTAAAAGTATTATATGGGCCGGGCGCGGTGGCTCACGCCTGTAATCCCATCACGAGGTCAAGAGATCGAGACCATCCTGGTCAACATGGTGAAACCCCGTCTCTACCAAAAATACAAAAACTTAGCTGGGCATAGTGGCATGTGCCTGTAATCCCAGCTACTCGGGAGGCTGAGGCAGGAGAATTGCCTGATCCCAGGAGGCGGAGGTTGCGGTGAGCCAAGATCGCGCCATTGCACTCCAGCCTGGGTAACAAGAGCGAAACTCCGTCTCAAAAAAAAAAAAAAAAGTACCATATGAAAAACTAAATATGTCAGAATTGGTTACTAATACTTCTTTGTGGGCTGATTGTCATTTCTAAAGACTGATAAAAGAGGATCTTTCTGATGCATAGACATTGCCAAGGCATTTTTAAGCCTTGATGGTAATTTTATTGTTTATAACCTTTCAGGGGGTTAAATGTAAATACTATAAATTCAGATAAGGGACAGATTACTTTCTTTTAAAAACGTCTGGGTAAAGCTAAAGGTTAGCACTTAATGAGGGGCATGTCTCTGTTCATCTCTTTTTTAATTGACCTGAATATTGCTCTAAGAAGTAATAAAACAAGGCAAAGAGACCAAGTTCAGAGGAGAGTGTACCTGTGCTGAAAAGATGGCATTTTGCAACCACTGCAATAAAATTAAAATGACTAGAATTTTCAAAACCTTTTTCTTCAGTTTCATTTGGTTGCAAATTGCAGAGACCCAAATGAAACTGATTTAAGCAAAAAATAAAATATTAGATAACCTGACTAAAAAGTCCAAGGATGTTACTTTCTTCACCATAGCTAGATACAAGGAATTGAATTTTGTTATGTTGATGTCTCTCTCTTGCCATCTCTTAACTTTGCTCTGCCTCATCTGAATTCTGTCTAGGTAGATGCTTCCAACGTGTTGGTGGACAGAAGCATAATATCTAAATTATTCTAATCCGAGCAAAATGAAACTTTATTTTTTCAAAAATTAAAAAACTAGTCAGGGGGAGTGTGTGTCTTATTGAACCAGTTTGGGTCACATGCTCATGAAACAAATACTGTGGGCTGGGGGATGAATTACACTGATTGCTAGGCCAAGGTTACATGTCTCTAAGATAGGGGCAGGGAGGTGTCAGCCCCACCAGAACCTGAATCAAATGCTCTGATACCAGACGAGATGAGATTCTGTACCCTCCAGTTGCTAGTAACCCAATCCAAGAGGGTCACTGGCAGTCAGATATTGTAAAAATTTGTATTGCATTTTGTACAAGAATGCATAGTTAGGGAATAACCAAATTTCAAAACTGAAAAAGATCTTGTAAGTTACGTAGTTGAACAGCATCTTTTTTTAATTGTACTTTAGGTTCTGGCGTACATGTGCAGATCATCCAGGATTGTTACATAGGTACATACATGGCAACGTGGTTTGCTGCCTCTATTCCTCTGTCACCTATATCTGGCATTTCTCCTCATGTTATCTCTCCCCAATCTTTCCATCCCTCACTGTCCTTCCCTTAGCTGCCCCCACTAGCAGACCCCAGTGTGTGGTGCTCCCCTCCCTGTGTCCATGTGTTCTCATTGTTCACCTGCCTATGAGTGAGAACATGCAGTGTTTGATTTTCAGTTACATGAACGTGTGTTCATGTATGTTCATGTATGTTCTGCAAGGAGCACTGTCTTTATAATAGAACGATGTATAATCCTTTGGGTATATACCCAGTAATGGGATTGCTGGGTCAAATGGAATTTCTATTTCTAGGTCCTTGAGGAATCGCCACGCTGCCTTCCGCAATGGTTGAACTAATGTACACTCCCACCAACAGCGTAAAAGTCTTCCTATTTCTCCACATCTTCTCTAGCATCTATTGTTTCCAGATTTTTTAATGATCACCTTTCTAACTGGTGTGAGAGGCTATCTCAATGTGGTTTTGATTTGCATTTCTCTAATGACCAGTGATGATGAGCAGTTTTTCATATGTTTGTTGGCCTCATGTATGTCTTCTTTTGAAAAGTGTCTGTCCATATCCTTTGCCCACTTTTGAATGGGTTTGTTTGTTTTTTTCTTGTAAATCTGTTTTAGTTCTTTGTAGATTCTGGGTATTAGCCCTTTGTCAGATGGGTAGATTGCAGAAATTTTTTTCCCATTCTGTTGGTTGCCGGTTCACTCTAATGATTGTTTCTTTTGCTGTACAGAAGCTCTGGAGTTTAATTCGATCCCATTTGCCTATTTTGGCTTTTGTTGCCAATGCTTTTGATGTTTTAGTCATGAAGTCCTTGCCTATACCTATGTCCTGGATGGTTTTGCCTAGGTTTTCTTCTAGGGTTTTTATGGTGTTAGTTCTTATGTTTAAGTCTTTAATCCATCTGGAGTTAATTTTAGTGTAAGGTGTCAGGAACGGGTCCAGTTTCTGCTTTCTGCACATGTCTAGCCAGTTTTCCCAACACCATTTATTAAACGGGGAATCCTTTCCCCATTGTTTTTCTTTTGTGAGGTTTGTCAAAGATCAGATGGTTGTAGATGTGTGGCGTTGCCTCCAAGGCCTCTGTTTTGTTCCATTGGTCTATATCTCTGTTTTGGTACCAGTACCATGCTGTTTTATTTACTGTAGCCTTGTAGTATAGTTTGAAGTCCAGTAGTGTGATACCTCCAGCTTTTTTTTTTGTTTTTTACTTAGGATTGTCTTGGCTATGCAAGCTCTCTTTTGGTTCCATATGAAGTTGAAAATGGTTTTTTCCAGTTCTGTGAAGAGGGTCATTGGTAGTTTCATGGGGATAATGTTGAATCTATAAATTACTTTGGGCAGTATGGCTATTTTCACAATATTGATTCTTCCTAACCAGGAGCATGGAATGTTTTTCTACCTGTTTCTGTCATCTCTTATTTCTTTGAGCAGTGGTTTGTAGTTCTCCTTGAAGAGGTCCTTTACATCCTTTGTTAGTTGTATTCCTAGGCATTTTATTCTTTTTATAGCAATTGTGAATGGGATTTCGCTCTTGATTTGGTTCTCTGTTAGTCTGTTATTGGGAATACCATCAATTTAAATATTTTTTGAGAATTCACTCATCTTTAAATTGAGTCTTGCTAATTGTAAATACTTGTTATTGTATAGCAGTGTAAAATACTAGATAGTAGTATAACATATGAATCAATTATATTAAAAGCATTTGTTGTATATCCCAAAGATGTTTTAGGAATCACTCCTTGATGTGACCTACAGAGATTATTATCAAAAGTTTACATAAATTTTTTAATCTGATTTTCCCCATCCCAGCTATGTTATCACTTCCAAATTTTCTATTATTATAATCACTTGTTACTTAGTCTAAAATATTCATTGAAAAGTAATTCTGACTTCTTTTTGTGTGTATTTTTTAGTTCCTCTGCTATTTCTCCTAATTATTATATACAAGGACAATTGATAAGCTCTGTTTACTAGCAAAAAACAATCATTTCATAAATACACACCTTTCAGAAAATGTACACCTTTAAAAGAAATCCAAAATCAACCTCAAATGTACAATCAGACACTTAAATCTAAATTCCAATAGCTCACACCAAATAGAGAAGTATTTACAATAGAGATGTATTTGTGCTTCTAATAACCAATGAGAATGTGAATATTCATATTTGCCTATTATAGGCAAGTTATTATTAAATATAATTTCCTGAAGTAGTTACAAAATATTAAATATATTTTGAAGTAATTGCTGAATGCTTTGTGCAAAGGAAAAGAAATTTGACCCAAACTAATAATCTCTCATCATTTGAGATTTTGTCATTGTAAATTTGAGTTCACATTTGAAAATTATGTGGCTGCCTGTAACCCCACTCCCAGCCCAGACAATGATGCAAAGCAGGTGTTGTGTTTCAAAAATAGCCAGGACCACAGAGAGTGAAGGGAACTCTTTTGTGCCTGCAACTGGTTACCTCAATTCATTAGAGCTGATAATGAAGCCTAGGTCAGGGATCTGACCTCTGGGAATGTCCTAAGCTCCCTGGATATGAGGCCACAGACCATAGCACTGTCTCTGTCCTTAAGGGGAATATGACTCGAAGGATATGGACAGAGTAACGCTAAACACCCTCCAAGGTTATAAGACCATCTACATAGCATACTGTCCAGTGCTAGTGGCCAGACTCTTCATACCAGAGTCATTCACATCATAAATGAGAACTATAAAATGATGGGGATCTTTGCTGACCCACGAAAGCTGAATTAAGGTTTCAACATAATTAGATATCTTTGTGATATTAAGATAATATTAAATTTTGCAAGAAATACTGATTTAAAAAATTCCAAAGGTCAAAATTGAAATACAAATAGATGCTGTAATAGGATTAAAGGGCAAGAACATCTAATGGCAAATCTGTTCATTGAATATAATGAGATTATTCTCAGGCAGATGAGTTCCTAGCTTAAACAAGAAAATGAGTTATGCAGGCCAGCGATATACTATTGCAACTTCAATGAACTCACTGCCTTTGTGTTTTGTCAATATCCATTAATTCTGATTTCTTTTAGAAAAACAGAATTACTGTGACAAGTCTCAGCAAAGCTGTATGAATGTACATAAATTTTTATTTAATCCTAAATTTATCTAACCCTGATAATTTATTCACTATTCCAGTTAGAACAGCATATCAAATAAAAGCTCATAATGCCCACCAACTATACAGTTTTTTGATTTAGCAAAATATTAAGTGTAGGCCAGATGTGATGGCTCGTGCCCGTAATTCCAACACTTTGGGAGGCCGAGGTAGGCAAATTGTTTGAGCCCATATATTAGAGACCAGCCTAGGCAACATGACAAAACCCCATCTCTATAAAAAATATAGAAAAAATTAGCTGGGAATGTTGGCACATAGCTGTCATCATGGGTACTCAGAAGGCTGAGGTGGGAGAACCACCTTAGCCCAGGAGGTCAAGGTTGCAGTGAGCTGTGATCACTCCACTGCACCCCAACCTGGGCAACAGAATGAGACCCTGCCTCAAAAAAAAAAAAGTGTTCAGTATAAATACTGCTTGTTATAGTTGCATTGACAAGTACCCCTAACATGCTATCAGAGCTCAGCCATTAAGTTATTGCTATATTTAATAAGTTATTATAGTGATACTGTTTATCCAATTGAGGTTTTAATTATGTAAGTAGGATATATTACAAATTAAGAAACTTTATTAGATTTTTATAGATTAGTGGCTTAATGTATGAGTTATAACATAGATATATGGTGTGAATAAACAACAAAATAAGAATCAAATTTTGGCTAGTATTTCAAGCAGGAAAAAATCAACATATTAAATCATTAGGATATTATTCATAATTATACAAACTCATTAATTCTTTGTTAGAATTATACCTTCTATGTTCATTATTATCAATTAATTCTTAAGTTCCTCAAATATGAATGTTACCATGTGTAAGATGCTAAACTAGTAACTGAGAGAAAACAAATAAATATGAAAATTGTTGACCTTTTTAAGGAATTTATGGCTTTGATTGTATGCAAGAAAACAAATACTAAACAAGAAGCACTATAAAGCACTCTGATACCCATGAGTGAATTGGGGATATAAATCCTCTAATAGTTAAAAAACAGAACATAGTCACTATGAAATTTTAGCTAAGTCTTCAGAGATGAATATACTTCATATTAGTAACATGTGCTTGAAAGTTCATGACCATGTCCAGAAACTTCTTATCGCAATATTTCCTTGGATGTAATTACTCTACATCTTTGAAATATCTTTTAAGCTGGTGTTATGGTTTGAATGTATCTTGCAAAGTTTATGTGTTGGAAAGTTAATCTCCAATGCAGTAGTGTTGGGAGGGAGGCCCTAATAAGACGTGATTCGGTCATGAAGCTTCTGCCCTTAAATGGTTTAAAGTTGTTAGGACAAAAGTGAGTTAGTCATCAGAATAGTAGGTTTGTTATTCATGTGAGTTTGGTTCTCTCACATGCATGAGGTCTCCTGCTCTTCTGCCTTCTGCCATGCGACAATGCAGCACGAAAGCCCTCATAAGATGCAGGCCACTTGGATTTCCCAGCCTCCAGAACTGTAAGAAATACATCTCCATTTTTTATAAACTACTCAGTCTCAGTTATTTGGTTACAGAAGCACGGAATAGACTAAGCTGTTATTTCCATTTCAAGCATTAGGTTTCACTTAGGCCCATTGTAATACGTAATATAATTTATAAATATGAATATCCTCAGAGAGATGTACAAAATGGGATTGATCATGCCTCCAATTCATGGCACACAGACATTAATAGTCCAGAGATTGACTTTCTTTATATATCATACTTAATTTTTAAAGTTGCATTTGTCTACTTCATCTTCTATTTTCAATCCTTTTCCCTATTTGTGTATATTTAATGTAGGACTGTTCATTTTTTAATTTTTATGAATACATATGTAAAAAATCCTATAATTATGTGTGGGTTATGTTTTTAAATTTAGAAACATTTAGTTATATAAATGACAAAGAATGGTGTATCAGCCAGGATTCTCCAGAGAAACAACCAGTAGGATATTTTATTTATATATGAGACAGAAAGAGAGAGAGATAGAGAAGACATACAGAGAAACAGATTGCTTTCAAGGAATTTGCTTTCTTACACAATTGTGGAGACTGGGAAGTCTGAAATCTGCAGGGCAGGCCAGCAGACTGGAAACTCAGGGAGGAGCTGATGCTATAGTCCTGCGGCCGGATTGCTAAAGGAACTCTTAGTTTTGCTCTTTCGTCCTTTTGGCCAATTGAATGAGGCCTATCCACACTGTCAGGGTAGTCTCCTTTACTGAAAGTCAGCTGATTGTAGATGTTAACCACATCTACAAAATGCCTTCACTGAAACAGCTCTATTGTTATCTGATTACTGGGTACTATCGTTTAGCCAAACTGACATGTAAAACTTGTCCTCATACATGGTTTCTGGTTTCCTATTCTGCTTAAGAAGATTTCCCCCAGATAACTTTAATTTAAAACTATATGCCTAGCTTCAGCAACAGAATACACTTGTGAACTTGTATACCCTCATTTCAACTCAAGAAAAAGACAGAATCTGTATTTTCTGCAGTCCAGTCTAGTAACATTTCTTTGAGATCAAACATGGAGGTTCCAGAGTTGGAATGTGAAGCGAATATGATAGAAGCACTGAAACTGGTTCTTGGCATGATAGTGCTTAACTGTGGGACTGCCTACAGTCCTGTTCTTGAATGGGAGTGATAACCAGCCTTCCTTGAGCACATTCTACATGCCAGACTTTGGGCCAAGAGCTTTTTATACACTTTATTTATTTCTCACAGCAACCTCATCAAACTCTTCCAAATACTGTAACAGAGACTTAAACGTGTAGCCATCCAGATGATAGTCAAGAAATATCAAGCTACTTTGAAAAAATATATTTTAAATTTTATTTAATTATTATATCATAGGTTCTATTTACTACATTTTAAGGCCTTTTAGAATAATTCCAATTAAAACAGAGAAAAAAATTTTACTTTGATTATAATACCTTATTGTGTACTCTAAATCTATCTCTTGGTAACCAGACTAATAATTACAAGAGAAGCCTACCTTTATTGCTACCCCCAGAATCAGACTCTCTGAGTTACAATTTGAATTTCAAGGGTAAAACCACACACTTTTTAATGAAGTATTATTTGACCTCTCATTCTTTATGCAGCAAAACAATGGTAGCAACTTTAGGTCACTCAAACATTTTTTACAACAAAATAAACAATCGTCTTTTTTTTTAAATGGTGGCTCACGCCTGTAATCCCAGCACTTTGGGAGGCCGAGGGGAGCAGACCACAAGGGAGACTAGTCTGGCCAACATAGTGAAACCCCGTTTCCACTAAAAATACAAAAAATTAGCCTAGTGTGGTGGTGTGCACCTGTAATTTCACCTATTTGGAAGACTGAGGCAGGAGAATGGTATGAATCCATGAGGTGGAGATTATAGTGAGTAGAGATTGCACCATTGCACTCCAGCCCTGGGTGACAGTGTGAGATTCCATCTCAAAAAAAAAAAAAAAAAAAAAAAAAAAAAGATGGGTTTCTTGGTGAGGTAGGGTAGCTTATGCCTGTAATCTCAGCACTTTGGGAGGCTGAGGCTGGAGGATCACTTGAGACTAAGAGTTTGAGACTAGTCTGGACAACATAGTGAAACTTCCTTTCTGGAAAAAAATTTAAAAATTAGCCAGGCATGGTAGCACATGCCTGTAGTCCTAGCAACTCCTGAAGCTGAGAAGGCAGGAGGATTGTTTAAATCCAGGATTTTGAAGCTGTGATGAGCTATGATTGCGCCACTGCACTTCAGTCTTGGGCGATGGAACAAGACCCTGTCTCTGAAAAGATAAAATAAAATTAAAATTTTTAGAATGAATTTCTTTCCACTTTTATCAGGTGGATTCCCAGTTCTCAGTGGACTTGGGATTTCAAAGTGAGCAGAGGTTCGTTCTCATGGTTCTTGTGTGCTCTGTTTAGTATCTGTGTCTTCATATTTTGGAAATGGAGGAAGAGTAGAGAATGGGACTTTGGATCTGGAACCTCCAAATTCTCACAAACTCTCATGTTCAGTAAGCACTGCTCTGAATCCAGTGGCCCCTTTTCTGGCATTGAGACTGAGAAAGGGGGTCTGAGTGATGGCAATGGGACCTCCAAACTTCATTCCTCACCTGTGCCTTAGTCTTTTTACTTAATCTACAGATAAAATTAACCATTGACTCAGCTTTGTTCCTCATATGTGCAAAGCAAAACCTAACCTCGTATCATTACTTTAACTTAGAAAGAATTCTGTTTTTGTTAACTATAGTCTCATTTCAGTAACAAAGATTGTAAGACATAATTCTGAAGATGAGCTTTTACACATTTCTGAATCAAGGTAGTTGGTTTATAAAGAGCCTTGTATTGCTTCTCGGCCTTTTGGCTAAGATCAAGTGTAAAGAGGCTTGTAATCTGCATAAAGGAATCCTCTTAAGGTCCAAGAAGTCATGTCTCACCACTAATTGAAAATAGAGCAGAGGACAGAACTCAGATCCCCTGACCCTGACCGCCTGCAGCCCAGTCAATTATACTGCCTTCTGATCTTATTAGAGCTCAGTCTCATAAAACTTATAAACTCTGTGCTCATATAATCATGCATCTCTGCATTGAACTTAAGGAATTATAACATGATCATTGTATTACAGTGAACGCCCCTATTTCCTTGTGATTCTTCCACAGCCCTATCAATCCCTAGGCTGCACCACTGTTACAGTTTCCTGAGATAATTAGGAAGATTTTCTAAGAGATTGCACCAGGACATTGTTGAGGTCTCTAATAGAAGATCCTTACTTGGTTCTTTAGGCAACCATGGAGTTCAGTCTCAGACCAACCACAATCAATAATTGTCTAGACACAATCTCCATTCCTATATTTCCACTGATTCTCCTTGTTTTAAAAGAAACAATTTCAGGATTGAGGAGGGACATGCAATGCCACTTACACATTCATGCTCAACATTTTAATTTTTGCATATAAAAATCTATCTAATAGACTCAAGAAAACTCTGGGCTGCAAACAGATAGTTCATGGACGAAAAGTCACCTTACTCCTTGCTAACTCCTAAGAACCATGTCTCTCAAAGTCTTATATGAGAATTGCCAAGTATATAAATTTCTCCAAGGACCTTAACCCTCATAGGCTTTCCTGAAAGTTTATGCTTAATGGTTTTAGTTTCCAAATGTAGAGCTTATACCAGCTAGTTCTGCACAATATGTCTACACCAGAATATTTCCCGACAGGCACTGGATCTGTCCTATAAATTAGTCCTTATCAGATTTCTTCTCAGAACTCTGGAGGTTTGGAGACATTGTATAAATACTTTAGCTGTTTTATGTAGTTTTGAGAAAAAGAAAAAAAACTAGCATGTTCACAGATCATTACCCTAGGAAGTATTAGACCTACTTGTTGCTGTCAGATACTTTTTAGTTTGTTGGTTCTTTGACCAAATATTTAATATCACATTCTTCCTCATCTTTTTAATTTTCCTGAAGTGGCTTTTCAGAGATCCCTTAAGATAGGTTCTTTTGAACTCATATGTAATACTTTTTTTTTGAGTAATATAAGCCCAATAATATTCCCTTGAATAATTTTAGTAGCTATAAATAGATGCATTTCAGGAGTTGAAATAAAGCATAGCAAATTATAAAACATAGATTCTTGAATATAAGCTTGAATATATAAATATAGATTGATATAAACCTGCATTTATATAAACTTACATGTCACTGTTCTACCTTTTTTGAGAAATGCTTTACAGTATACTTTTTTAATGTTAAATTTTTATGGGTACATAGTTTGTTCATATATTTATAAGCATACAAGGCATAAAAATCACTTCAGAGTTAATGGAATGTCCATCACCTCAAGCATTTCTTTGTTGTGTTACAAATGATCCAATTATATTCCTTTTGTTATTTTTAAATATACAATAAATTATTGTTGACTGTAGTCACCCTGTTGTGCTATCAAATAGTAGGTTTTATTTATTCTATCTAACTATATGTGTGTACCCATTAACCATCCCTACTACCCCTGTTCCTTCCCTGCCCTTCTTAAGCCTCTAGTAACCATCATTCCACTCTATCTCCATGAGTTCAGTTGTTTAGATTTTTAGATCCTGCAAATAAGTGAGAACATACGATGTTTATCTTTCTGTGCCTGGCTCATTTCACTTAACAGAATGACTCTGGTTCCATACATGTTGTTGCAAATGACAGGATCTCATTCTTTATAGCCCAGTAGTACTCTATTGTCATCTGTCAATGGACACAAGTTTCTTCCAAATCTTGCTATTGTGAATAGTGCTGCAATAAACATGTGAGTGCAGATATCTCTTCAATATACTGATTTCCTTTCTTTTGGGTACTTAACCAGCAGTGGGATTGCTGAATTATATAGTAGCTCTATTTGTAGTTTTTTGAGGAACTTCCAAACTGTTCTCCATAGTGACTGTACTAATTTACCTTCCTACCAACAGTATACAAAGGTTTTTCCCTTTCTTCTGCATCCTTGCCAGTCTTTGCTATTGCGTATCTTTTAGATCAAAGCCAATTTAACTGGAGTGAGTTGATATCTCATTGCAGTTTTGATTTGCATTTCTCTGATAACCAATAATGTTGAGCACCCTTTTTATATACCTGTTTGCCATTTATATGTCTTCTTTTGAGAAATGTCTGTTCATATCTTTTGCCTATTTTAAAATCAGATTATTGGATTTTTTCTATACAGTTATCTGAGCTTCTTATGTATTCAGGTTATTAATCCCTTGTCAGATGAATAGTTTGAAAATATTTTCTCCTATTCTGTGGGTTGTCTCTTGACTTCATTGATTGCTTCCCTTGCTGTGCAGAAGCTTTTTAACTTGATGTCATCCCATTTGTCCATTTTTGCTTTGGTTGCCTGTACATGTAAGATATTACTGAAGAAATCTTAGTCCGCAATGTCCCGGGGAGTCTCTCCAATGTTTTCTTGTAGTGGTTTCATAGTTTGGGGTTTTAGGCTTAAGTCTTTAATTGATTCGGATTTGATTTTCATATATGGCAGGAAATGGGGGGGGTGGGTTCTGTTTTCATTCTCTGCATATGGAAGCTTCCCAGCACCATTTATTGAAGAGACTATCGTATCCCCAACGTGTCTTTTTGGCACTTCTGTTGAAAAATGAGTTCACTGTAGATAAACAGATTTGTTTCTGGGTTCTCTGTTCTGTTCTATTGTTCTTTGTGTCTGTTTTTATGCCACCACCATGCTGTTTTGGTTATTTTTATACCTATGTGGTATAATTTGAAGCCAGGTAATGTGATTCCTTCCAATTTTGTTCTTTTTGCCCAGCATAACTTTGGCTATTCTGGGTCTTTTGTGATTCCCTATAAATTTTAGAATTGTTCTATGTATGTGAAGAATGTAGTTGGTATTTTGATAGGGATTGCACTGAATCTTTAAGTAGTATGAACATTTTAACAATATTGGTTCCCTGCCCATAAACCCATAAACATGAAATATCTTTCCATATTTTTGTTTCCTCTTCAATTTCCTTTATCAGTATTTTATAATTTTCATCATAGAAATCTTCTGATTCTTTGGTTAAGCTAATTCCTAGGTATTTTATTTTATTTGTAGCTATTGTAAATGGGATCACGTCCTTGATTTCTGTTTTAGATTGTTTGCTGTTGGCATACAGAAATGCTTCATAGCGTACTTTACTTCCGGGTGCCTGAAATCTGCTGAGAGGCAACTGGTGACAGAGATCTGAAGAAAGTGGAGCCCAGAAATATCTTGGACTTTGACTTTATCTCTTTCTTTGATGGTCTTTCATGATGCTAAACAAGCCCTGTGTGCCTGGATGGAAACTGAAGCTTGTTTTCGCTTTTACTTGGAGTGGATTGGGGTCCACACCATATATCATTAATTTCTTAACCACATTTATAATCACAAAAGACAATACAGCATTAATTTCTTAACTACATTTATAATCACAAAAGACAATAGAGGCATCATTCCAGACAATACTTTTAAAGCCAGTTGGCACAAGAAATAAGACAAGCAAAAATGCCAAAAAGAGACAAAAGCTCTACCCAATGAGGAAAGGCTCAGTCTCCATGTAAGTAATGCAAAACTGGGATTGGCCTGAGGAAGTAGGAATGGGAACCTAATACTGAAGTTACAAGCCAAATCAAAATACAAGAAATGTAGAGAGGTATTTCTTCAAAAAGATAACATAAAGTGCTTAGGGTCAGTTCAACAAAAGCCTTAAGGCTCAAACCTGAAGAGATAAAAAAAAATAGCAACAGATGAAGTAAGGCAATAAGCAGAAAATCATAACGCTTACACAACCTCAAGAGGTTCACTTGCTATGACCTGCTGAAAAATAAAATAATATCTGAAAATTACAAGACTCCAAGATGTTGGCCCAGTGATCCTATTATTAAGGAATTAAATGTGTCTTTTGCATTTCCCATATTTTGATTTGGCTTATAACTTCATTACTGGGTTCCCATTTCTACTTCCTCAAGTCAAATCCTTTTTTACTCCTTGCACTGTAAACTACTGGACTGGAGCTCATTAAGTCTTCCTTTAAAATTTTATTTGTTAATTTTCAGTTTTATTTTTCTCCTGTATGAGAATAAGATCTACAAACAGCTTTACAGTGTGAAAAAGTCTTTCCATAAATAATAAACATTCAGTTTTATAAGCAGCCTTGTCTCTGTTCCTATTTATTATTTTAGATTGCATTTCTCATGGACATTTGTCAATCAGAATTTTTAATCTCTGTGGTAGGGTGGTTTATTCCATTTATTTCTTTCTTTATGCATTTCTTTATGCATTTCTTTATTTTGCTGTCAGGAAGTCCTATAATTTAGTTGAATTATTTAATCATTCAAGACAATAGTATTCAAACAGTGAATTTTGATAGCAGCATGTCTGGGTTCAATTATTAGCTACATCTTGTTAATCCATATAATATTCATACCATAGGGTTAGTTAATTGTAAATACTCAATAAATTTTTATTTCTAACCTCACCATGTTTACTTAATATTTATTATGAAAATAGCAATATAATATTTCAAAAGTAATTGATTTATGCAACAATTATCTTTACTCTCAAGAGGGTTAAAATCTATTAAATTATAAATGATAAGTGTATCATTTATAATCAACAGCATCTTTTTGTATTTATAAATTATTTATCTACTTAATATCAAGATATCTCCTGTTCTGATGATTATTATCATTTTATTTATTTTAGCAACATAGTTTTGCTCCATCACCCGAGCTGGAGTGTGGTGGTGTAATCATAGCTTACTGCAGCCTCAAACCCCTGAACTCAGGGAATCCTCCTACCTTGGCCTCCTAAGTAGCTAGGACTAAAGGCATGCACTACTATACCTGGCTATTTTTTTTTTTTTTAATATTTTGTAGAGACAGGATCTCAATATGTTGCCAAGGCTGGTCTCAAACTTGTGACCTCAGGCGATCCTCCCACCTAGGCCTCCTAAAGTGCAAGCCTCCACAGCTGGCCTAGACCTAAAGAATAAATAAGGAGTTTCTCTGTGCAAGAGGTTGGCAGAGGATGTGGAAAAGTGTTCCCAGCAGAGGAAACTGCAAACACAAAGGCCTACAGAGCAAAAGCATGTGGTCTTTGGTGTAACTGGAAGTTCAGTATGTCTATTTTATAGAAAGAGAAGTGAGAAGGAAGAGTAAGTAGTATTAAATAACTTGGACTTCATACTGACAGTATTAACTTGCCAAAGAAGAGTTAGGAGGAGACAGATGTGATCAGATGTGTTTTACTGGCAGCAGCACGGGGAGTTCACTGGAGGCAGGATGGGGACAGAAATTGAAGGAGAGAGTCAATAGTGGCCTTATCTGGGCTAGTGGCAAAGGAAATGAAGAGAAGTAGACTAATTTGAGTGATATTTAGGAATATCTAAGAAAGAAAAAGTTGTTAGGATTTTGAATATTCTACTGCAATCAAACACACACTTAAGAGAGGATATATAAACGGAGTATTCACTTTGGGAATGGGATAAAATGGAAAGATGCAACATAAAGAAACAGAAACTAAGTTGATTTCTTTTTGGATGGTCTGGAATACTTAGTTAAGGTATCTACATCAATCAAACCAAAATACAAGGAGTTGTTCTGTGCAGGAGGGTATACAGAGCACTGTATGAGGGTACCCATTATCAAAACCCATCGTTTTTGTTAGCCATACATTTTCTATTTCTTATGTTACTCATCCTGATAATCCACTGTATCTGTTTACAATAAATGGAAAGGCTCTTTTTGCTTTTTGTTCGTGTGTCCCTGGCACTTGCAAGGAGCCTTTCCCAAGCCAGGTGGTGAATGAAGAATAACTATAAAAGTGATACCACACTTTTTGGATTTATATCTATGTTGACCAGGTAAAACCTTGCACATCGAAGAACACATGTAAAAATAACAATCCCTGTGGGCTGAATGCTGACCATTTTGGATAGAAATTTGCACATAGGGCACTTCTCTACAATTCAGTCCTAAAAATGTCAAGACAAAGGAGCATTTAGTGACAGTCATTCTGGATAACAAAGATGTACTGCCTTCTAATGTTTCCCCTCTCTTTCACATTTTTCTAAAGTTCACAGATGTGCCCTCGATATGGTCTGTGTATTTTTGTGAACTGCTGGAAAATTTCACTCACACACCAATGGATCCAATGAACACAAAATACCTCTTTCAGAGGGCAGTTGCCAATAAGCAGTATTTTTAGAGGCACATGTCACAGTTTCTATTTGCCTCTATTGTGACTTTTAATGGGCCCTGAATGATTAAGAAACAGCCTCTGATAAAAGGCATCGCCTGACTGCTTCATTATGTACTATGGGTAGTAAATGTTTACTACACAGTGAACTCAAGCTAACATGTTATTAAACTGTGTTCCAGTTACATCAGCTCCCAGAGCATAGCTGTTACTCCCTTGAACATGTTTGTCATTTCCCTATGTCTAAAAGAGCAGATCATTCCTTTTGGGGTTCCTACAGCTTAAATGCTCCTTAATGATGTCATGTCATTTAGGCATGCTTCCTCAGGAAAACATGTTGGTTAATTTTATTAATTATTCGGTAAACTTTGTTTCTCACTCTAGAAGACTGTACCTGTTTCCAATAATTTTGTCTTACCTGTTAAGGAATTCTATTCAGAGAAGTGAGAAGTGAAGGACACAGATATAGATCTAAACACTAGAACTCATGGGACATTTTATTTCTTAGAATGTATGTGGTATGTTGTTGGGACTAGCTTTCCTGTGAGGTTTGGTGAACCAAGATTTCTGCTATCTGACCAAAGTGGAAATCTATTTTCCTTTCTCATTGTCAGAGTAGTGAGAGTATTAAAATTTCTTACCCTCTAGCATTAGCAGGGAAGTTTTCTATTTCTTCTACTGTGATTAGAAATGAAAAAGGAAATGCTTGCTTTTGAAAACACTCCCAGCTACTATAATGTTAATGCTAGAAATTATGACTGCGAGTAAGAGGAAGGGAAAAGTCATTCAGGTGCCATTTTGGCTTTCCATGAGCATGGCTATAAAAATAAAGTGCCTCTTTGGGCATGTTTAGTCATTACTTTGGGGTTAAAATTGAAGTCAGAAAAAAAAAAACAACTCTGAAACATAAATACGTGTTTTTCATTCTGACATAAAGAATTAACAATTTTCCACAGCTACAGCCATGGAGGGTTAGTATCTTTTAATCTGTCTCTTTTCTAAAACAGCATGGTAACATTTTATATTGGCTAACCTGGAGGTGCTAAGAATGCCCTGTGTCTGGTTCTTCTTGGTACAGAGTATTTACTGTATAAACTGATGAGGTTCGTTTCCATGTGTTTATAAAAAGGCAGGAAAATGTCTTCCTGCCTGAAACTCATGCATGGCATCATTGCACATGGCATTGCTCAAGCACAGATCTCGCCTGGTGGCTCCAAAATGAGAGTGGGGAGTGGCCCGGGTCAGAGCCTTCGTGCAAAATAAGCTGCCACTTATTGGCACTGAACTTCCGTAACTCCCTGTGCTGGGTTTGCAGTGAAGGAAAATGTTGTTGGTGGTCAGTTCTGAAAGCATATTTCTTGTAGAAAAGAAAAATTGTGGAGAGAGATTTTATTATATCCTCCTCTTCCCAGACTACTATGCTCACTTCCTGAATCTAAAGAAAGTCTGATAAATTCTGAATTCTAGAGAGCAAATCATGAAGGTTCATTTGAATGTCATTTGCTATCCAAGTTCTATACATCCCCTCTTAGGAAAGGATTATAATTTATTATACTTATTCTTCTATGTTTGTGGATAAGTATACTATAAATGATACATGCAAGCATCTCTTTTCTACTAAAAAAGAATGCTATATACTACCAGTAGTTTTCGTAAAAGAGTAAAAGAGACTCCTCTCCTCTCAGAATTAATCTTCCATACTCCTACAGCTCTGTCTCAGTAACAGCATGTGTCGCAATTGGCATATACTAAGTTATTTAAGGATGATTCTTTCTGCCTCACTAGATTAGAAGCCTGTGGAGGCCAAGTTCCGGGTGTCTCTCATCCTTGGATTACTACTGTTAGCAGAAAGGGGTTCCAATTTAGACCCCTAAAGAGGGTTCCTGGATACCACACAGGAAAGAAATCAGGACAAGTCCATAAAGAGAAAGCAAGTTTCTTTGAGACATAAAGAAACAAAAGAATGCCTATTCCATAGGCAGAGCAATCCGAAGGGCTGCTGGTTGGCTGTTTATATGTTTATTTCTTGATTATCTGCTGAACAAGGCGTGGCATATTCATGAGATTTCCAGCGGGGAAGAATCAGGCAATTCCCAGAACTGAGGGTTCCTCTCCTTTTTAGACTATATGGGATGACTTCCTGATGTTGCCATGGCAATTGTAAATGGTCGTGGTGCTGGAGTGTCTTTTAGCTTGCTACTGCATTATAGTTAGCTTATAATGAGCAGTGAAGATGACCAAAGGTCACTTTCATTGCCATCTTTGTGTTGGTGTGATTTGGCCAGCTTCTTTATTGCATCCGTTTTTATCCACAGGGTCTTTATGACCTGTATCTTATGATACCAGTCCTGCCCACCTCCTGTCTCATCCCGTAACTAAGAATGCCTGACCTCCTGGGAATGCAGCCCAACAAATCTCATCCTCATTTTATGCAGGCCTTTATTCAAGAAAGAGTTGCTCTGGTTTGAATGCCTCTGACACCACAATGCATGGGCCAGTACTCTACCTGTAGTAGGTGCTCAAATCATGTTTATTGAATGAAATCATATTGAGCAGGGAGCCCATAGTTCTAAAAAGCAGAGTATAAATGATACTTTGGGATTGATTTAATGGCAAAACCTTGATGTAAAATTAAATTTTAGCATTGAATTTTAGGATTGACTTAATGGCAAAACTTCTGTGTACTGACATGGGACTTACTGCTAAAATTGTGTACACAGGGGACTTTGGAACTGGCATGATAAATATCAGTGAGAAAAAGCTATAGAGCCACTTTGTACAAGGAACGTCACTCCTGGCCAGGAATGGAGACAGAGAGTCTTATTAACTTTGTGTAGAATGAAGCTAGGTTGATTAGACTGGCTTCAAAGGTTAGCTTAGAAGCCATAGTCAGTGGCACATTAAGTGAATCCAAGAAAAATTTCTAACTATAAAGAAATATTGCAAAGATTTTAGGAACAAGTGAGAGCAAGTTACAAAATAAGGAGCAAGCCAGGATTTCCCCTAGTACCTACTGTCATAACAATTACTGGGTCAAGTGAGCAGCATTTTAAAATGGAAACACTGTTTTTCTAATTTAAGTGGATTAAAAATGCATATTTCCCTAAGTGATTTATAATCTAGTGATAATTAATTTATAAGATACTATTACGATGTGGTATATACTGCCTTGAAAACATTCCAAGTGAGATTGCTTTCCTGGTGAACAGGCGTTAGTTTTCATTTTTCTTTGTTGTGCCCCACCTAGAGATGCTGTTTATTCACTCATAAGGAACTATGATGTTTCTTCTATTTGATTTTGTGTTCATTGTGTCTGTTTTATCATTTACCTATGACTAAAGTGAATGTGAGAAATATATGTTTAAATCAAACAGAACTTTAAAAATAGCCTTTTTTCAGAGGCCTACTTCCAGAATTCTTCCAGAGTGAAAGGAGCACCCCAAGAATATGTTAGGCCACCTGGGGAAACATTTATTTTTTATTTATTTTTTCCTAAAGTCTGTATTCCTTGTCAAATGGAAACATTTACTTTTGAAGCCTACTCAGGTATAGTTTATTGCTTAATAACAGTAATTTGAGTTCACAGAGCTTTTCATCAGTTTGTTAGCATGTTGCATATATCTTGGAATAGACACTTACCTATTTTTAGTCCAAATGGGCCCCTTCCTTTACTTCTCACCATTAATAGACATTGCTGTCTCTCACACCCACCTCATGTACTGGCTCTTAAAGTGAAAGCTTTAAAAAAGTTGTCTCTAGGGATCCAGGAGCTATGGGTTGATTCCAGGACCCCCAGGGATTGGTTTCAGGACCCTATGGATACCAAAATCTGCAGGTGCTCAAGTCCCTGATATAAAATGGTGTAATATTGCATATGACTCAAACACATTCTCTCATATACTTTAAATCATCTTTAGATTACTTATAATACCTAATATAATGTAATTGCTGTGTAAGTAGTTGTTTTTACTGTTTTTATTTGTATTACTTTTTATCGTTGTAATGTTATTATTTTTTCAAACATTCTTGTTCTCTTGTTGGTTAACTCTGTGGATATGGAGGGTCGACTAGACCCTATTATACTCCTTGGATCAGGCATTTAGGAGCAGTGATTGAGCTATGAGTGGGTTATTTGGGGCTTGCTGACTATATCAAGATTTGATTCTTGTTACTGTCACCCAGAGCCTGTGGAGCCAGGCAGGACCAGAGGACGAAAGGGGACAGGCAGGACTGCTAGCAGAGCAAGAGCATGGCCCAGCACAGAGCCAAGGCCACTAGTGCACAACATTTTGGTCTAGGAACAGAAAGAAAAGGAAGATAGGAGGCAGAAGACAAAGAACAGCCAAAAGAATAGAAAAGGGCTGGATTCAGCAGGGAAAGGCAAAGCCATCATGCCCCAAGGTGGTAATCCTGTCCACCCTGGAAAATGAGTGTCTGCCTCTGAGAATAGGATGAATTAGCCATGTTCAGTGGTGCTCCTCCACTGCAGTGCAGTGTAACGGCTCACTACCCAACCTGCAACCACGCTGCCCAGCTTCAAGCCCTCACTCTGGTACTTACTAATTGTGTAACCTTAGGGAGATTACTCAAGCTTTGCAAGCACCTGTTTCTTCATCTGTGAAATGAGGGTTATAAAATCATTACCAACCTCATAGATTCCTGGGAAGATTACTTAGAAAATATAAAATACTCTACCTCACTCCTGTAAAAAGCAACTCCCGACACAGGAAGTTAAATATTTTTGTATCATATGTCTTTTGCAACTCCAAGTGCACAACATTAAACTGTTGAAATTTGGTGTGGCTTTCTTCTACCACTAGTATTTGCTATGGTCTTTGTTTCTGTGTCAAATCCTTGGCAGTAAATTAATTTCTAATTTAAATCCAGAAGTTTACTCATGTAAAGCCTCTAAGTGTAGAGGCATAGTCTCAGTCTTTCCTTTTATCATCTTGTTAATTGTCAAAGCTGATCAGGGCACTAGCAATCCAGGCCCCAGTGACATAAGAAGAATTAATTTTTTCTTGGTTATTTTTGTGTGCATTTCCTTTAAAGCAGAATATCCTTACTTAGAGTTTTAAGTAGGAGACAATTTGTCAGAAGATAATACTAAGAGTTTTAAGTAGGAAACAATTTGGTGTAATAGTCATAATTTTATATAAATTTATACATAGAATCTTAGCTAAAATCAGAAAACAATGAGCGAATATCAGGCAAGGGAATGCATGGGAAGGGAGTGGAGAATTGGATCATGGTCAGGAAATAGGGGATACTGTTTTGGATAACTTATTTAAAGTCATATATGAATGTATGGAGTTGTAGTGCTTGGGGTTTTAGAAGATGCAAAGGAGAATCAGCTTTTACTGTCAAGGAGCCTATGGAGTCAGGTAGGTGGTACATAATATGTATATGGGGACTTTACCACCTTAGAACCTAACACACACCAGGTACATAGGAACTGTGAATCACCCACTTTTTATCCTTAGAACACATCAAAAGAGAAAATGTAATAAAGGTTAAAAACAGATTTTTATAAATATCATAAGAGAGGCATAAAGTTGTATGTCATATAAAGGAGAGATGAAGGAAAGATGTGGAAGACTAAGCACTTGATTGGGTCTTTCAAGATGTGCAGAACATGTGGCTTTGTGGGTAGAAAGGACGTGAGCAAAGGCAGCAGGGTAAGAAGATTCAGGAAATGTTGTGAGCAGTTTAGTTTGACAAAAGGGAAGTGGTGAGAAATAAAGACGAAAAGTAGATTGGTTCCAAACCAATCAGGACTTTCAAAGTTAAGCTTAGATATTTGAACATGATTCTGCAAGCAATGAGGATCCAAAGAAGACTTTATGTCAGAGTGGTAGCATGATCAGATTTAAGCATCAGGAAGACACATCATTAAAATGGATCAACAGCTTAACCACTGAGCAGTGAGTTTAGAAATGAGACTGGTGCAAGAGGGATTTATTTAGAAGATAAAATTGATATGACTCATTTTGCACCTCTAAGTGACAGATGATGTTGCCATTAGCAGAGCCAGACAGCCCCAAAAGAAGATCTGGCTTGATGGAAAGATGATGAGTTTAACTTGGGACACATTAGACCGATGGTGCTGGCAGGACATTCAACACCAAAACTCATGAGAGAGATTTTCAGCACAGAGTTATTCATGTACAGAAAATAACTGAAGCCTTGGAATCACCAGAGGAGAAAGTGCCTGAGAACAGGGGCTTCAGGCCATTTCCTAAAGGAACACCCCCACTTGCCAAGCAAGAGCACACAAAGAGTGAATGGCAAGAAATGAGGTGAACACTTTAGAGAGTTGCGGAACTCATAGGGAGAGAAGGAAAATCCAGACAAGAATTTTATTGGAATTTACAAGAATAAATATGGAACCTGAGAAGAGATGCTGAATTTGATGACTGAGAGAAAACTGGTGACCTTCCAGGAGAATAGAAGAGTAGTGAGGGCCAAAGGCATGCTGTAAAGGATTAAGGAGGGAATCAGTGGTGAGAAGGTAGAAGCAATGAGCGCAGAAGATTTTCTCAGGATGCTTGGTACTAAAAGGAAAGAGATCCTAGAATTATCTTAATTTTATTATTTGCAAGTAAAGTCACTAACTTCACTTGACGACTTAAAATTCAAGAAACATCGTAAGATCAGGGAGACTACGACACGCTATCAACTGAAAGAAAGGTTTCAATGCTCCATAACGGAGTAAAATTGAAAAATAATAGTAGGTGGTCAATACCACAAAGCAAGTGGAAAAATATGGGATCAAGGATATAATTCACATGTTCCAATTTTATGAAATCCACATTATATATCTAGATTATTGTAACATTTAACATAGTCTGGCAAACAGCTCAGAGATGCCATGAGGAGAACCTCTACAGTGTTTTGTAATCCAGTCATGTGGTCACCTATGGAAGTGGCCTGTCTTCCCAAGGATGAATTAATTACCTATCTTTTTATTCATTGTCTTTCCATTACCATTGTCTTAGTAATATCAGAGAAGTAGATTGAGTAATCTTTTCACAAGCGCGCTCCTCAAGGTGGAAAAGGAAACTAGACTCTCAGCAGTACATTCAGCAAGGAGTAGGGAGGAAAAGTCCTCCTAAAACCTGCCTTGGGTATGAAGACAGGAGGAGTCAGGTACAAGTACTGTACTGACCTGAGAAATACAGAAAGATGTTTGGGATGTGGTCCAGGGACAGTTAGGTTACATTTATTGTCAATGTAAGAATTATCTAAGAGTAAAATATTGAGGAAGACAAAATGAACATTTGCCTACTTCCACAACCAAGAAGGGATATATAGAAGAATTTGTCTTGAAAATAAAATCACGTTCAAATGCCACAAATTAATATAGTTATTAATATTATAATCAACACTAATAGAAATGGCATAAACATACCTTCACACTTGCTACTATGTATTGAATTAAGAAATGGTAGAGACAAAGCTAAATTTATTCTAGTTCAACAATGATTCAATTCATATGAGAAAATTGAGCATGGTTTGTTCATTTTGAGTGCCTTAAACCAAATATTTTAATGTGCATTACTCACAATTATATTCTAAAAATATAAAACAAACATGATGCTACATAGCACTAGTACAAAGGCAGCTAAAAATGCATTATAAAAGTAGGAGTAATACTTCAGAAAAATGTAGTAAAACTGAACACAAGCTTGAGAAAGTACCACTCAGTGCAATCATGGAACCACAGTTAAAGTTAGGCAAGACATGGAAGGTTCTCCTGATAGCCTCTTGTTTTATAACTGTAGAAACTGAGGGCTCCGTGGCTCATGCTGGCAATCCCAGCACCTCAGAAGACTGAGGTGGATGCATCAATTGGGGCCAAGACTTTGAGGCCAGCCTGACCAATATAGTGAAACCTCATCTCTACTAAAAGTATAAAAATTAGGTGGGTGTGGTGGTTCATGCCTATAATCCCAGCTGCTCAGGAGGCTGAGGTGGGAGGATTGTTTGAGCCCAGGAGGCAGAGGTTGCAGTGAGCGATGATCACACCATTGCACTCCAGCCTGGGGGAGAGAGCAAGACTCTACTCAAAAAAAAAAAAAAAAAACCTGAGGCCCAAGGTGTCCAAGAGCTCCATCAAAGGAATGCTTACAGAGAAATTAAGTAAAATCCCTCATAAATCAGTAGGGTACATACACTATCACAGATTTTATATTTTTATATTGATCAGTTAATATTTTAAAAAATAAAAGCTCAGTTTGAATGAACCTCAACTTAAAAGCAATCAAATTAGCCCTTTAAAGTCATAAGAATTTGAAAAAATTGTGACTAACCATTCACACATACTTTTTACACTGGCGTTAAATGTGAAAAAGTGCTGATTAATTAAAAGGAAATTTCATTGAGAAATCATATGTTAATGTCATCATGGCTTTAAAAAGTTAACTTGTTGGGCGGGGCGCGGTGGCTCACGCCTGTAATCCCAGAACTTTGGGAGGCCAAGGCGGGTGGATCACAAGGTCAAGAGATCGAAACCATCCTGGTCAATATGGTGAAACCCCGTCTCTACTAAAAATATGAAAAATTAGCTGGGCATGGTGATGCACGCCTGTAATCCCAGCTATTCATGAGGCTGAGGCAGGAGAATTGCCTGAACCCAGGAGGCAGAGGTTGCAGTGAGCCATGATCACACCATTGCACTCCAACCTGGGTAACAAGAAGGAAACTCTGTCTCAAAAAAAAAAAAAAGTTAACTTGTTTTCTCTCTTGATTAAAACTAAATCTCTGATTTAATAAATTTTGTAAGTCTGTATTAATACAGTTGTATGCATTTTTAAGAAATTGTTGAATTTTTAAAAACTATTTTTCCCAGAAAGTAAGCATATTACAAAGAGAAAACAGCGAGGAAGGGTATTTTTCTGAGTGTTATACATGTAAGTTGTATTTGTAGTGTTTATGTGACGATTTTAATTATTGGCTTAAGCTAAGATCAGGTAATTTGAAATTTACATAAACATTGCCATTAGTATTTAACTAAAATATATATATATTAATTGGAGATGTTGTATTTGATTTGTCTTTTACAGAAGTATAAATATCACACCATATGAGTTATTTTATTAACCCTCATGTTAACAATTATTTTTGAGATTTTTAGAACTTTTGATAACAGAATTACTGAATAATTCTTTAATAAAGAATTATACGCCTGTAATCCCAGCACTTTTGAGGCCGAGGTGGGTGGATCATGAGGTCAAGAGATGGAGACCATCCTGGTCAACATGGTGAAACCCCGTCTCTACTAAAAATACAAAAAATTAGCTGGGCATGGTGGCACATGCCTGTAATCCCAGCTACTCAAGAGGCTGAGGCAGGAGAATTGCCTGAACCCAGGAGGTGGAGGTTGCCATGAGCTGAGATCGCACCATTTCACTCCAGCCTGGGTAACAAGTGCGAAACTCCGTCTCCAAAAAAAAAAAAGAATTATGCATTATTTTAAAATATTAAATTTTTAAAATTTCAAAATATTTTTGTATTTTAAATGTTTTTAGTATTTATGTTTAAATAATCTTTAACAAAGAATTTGTTTTACTAACGATTAAATTTGCATCATTTTTTATTTTACAGTAATAGTGCAGTTAGATACATACATATGCTTTGTTATACATGACACATGCTCTGGAAAGAGAGTTAATGACTGTGCATGCATTCATTATGAGGTAGAAAATTCTTACAACTATCGATCTTGTTACTCCATGATTTGAATATATTAAAAGTTAGTAAGATGTACAACAGATATAGGGAATTAATATTTGTGTTTTGTTTTTTTTAGCAGTGCAATAATTTTATTTTTATTTCTTTTAATTTTTTATTTAAAAAATTTTTGTGGGTACATAGTAGATGTATATATTTATGGTGTCTGTGAGATGTTTTGATACAGGAATGCAATGTGAAATAAGCACATCATTGAGAATGGGGTATCCATTCCCTCAAGCATTTAACCTTTGAGTTACAAACAATCCAACTACATTCTTTAAGTTATAAAATATGCAATTAAGTTATTATTGATATAGTACCCTGGGAATTTATATTCATCCAAAAATAAAGCTACTAAAAAACAACATATCTATGAATAAAAATATCAGGAATTTAACATGAAATTATATTACATAACTTGATTCATATTATTTCATAATTTAAAGCTGTTTTGTACAAATCACTATTAAAATCAGTACTATTTAGTGTTTCTTCCAAGAGTATTCAAAAGTAAGAATTATCTGATATTCTAAAAGCATTCCAAGTCAGAAATATCTAATGTGAATAGTTGGTAAAACTGTTGGAGTCCTGTAGATGGGTGCCCTTGCTCCAGGAAAAACTACTGTTTCTCATCTCCCAGCTTCCAGTCCAGTGTCCCAGGGGCTCTAGCTGACAGGCTAGCATGAGCCATCATGCTTCTTTGGTATGTCTCAAAAAAAAAAAAGGCATAGGAGGAGTAATTTCTCACCTATCATGTTTTGCCATCTCAGCTTTGTCCCAGTGCCTCTTGAGCTTCTCCGAAGGTAACCTAAGCTTCCTGTTTGTCTGCCTATTGCAATAGCATCTATTGCCACTTCCTTGGCAGCCTGTTTACTTGGAAATAGAACCCTACATTTGGTTTCTGCTCCTGACACTTTCTGAGCTTCCTCTCTGGTCTTCTCTTCTCCCATTCCTTCCTCTGTCTTTTGCTTTACAGATCCCGTTTTAAAGTTCCTTCCACCTGGGTATTGCACTACTCCTCCATTTTTCTCACTTTTCACATCTGGGGCATTAGAGTTCATTGTACCAGTGTAGGCCAATTAAGGGCAGATGCTTCCACTCTGCAATAGTAATTGTATCTGAGTTTATATTTTTCTTTGTAGTCATATGTCAACTTCTCTTGTCATAGTGTGTGTACATGTGGGCTGAACAAATGGAGGGCCTCATAGTTCCAATTTGAGGTCCAAAATGCTATAATCATCAGCTGGACATTTGGGGAAACTGAGGGACAAAAAGGTTAATTCACTTGGATGAGTCACTCAGCTGGTGAGAATATGAGCTGGGATTCAAGCCCAGAGAGTCAGAATGACAAAGTGTGTGTTCTTAAACACTTACCTTATTATGAGGGTAAGCAGGCAGGGTGAAATATTGAGGACCCTAACAAATCTAATCACCCGTTACCTGGGTCCTTCTTTTTTTATTTTTTTTTTTGTTGACTTAATAGGTTGTGAGTTTATAAATTCCAAAAAGTAGGTGTGTTGTTTAATAAGCAGTATATCTGAGCATCTCATTTTCCTACAGTAAGGAGAATAAAATATGTAAAAGCAGGAAGACAGAGGAAGCCTGGGGGAAAGGCTCAAAGAATAGCTGCAGGTTTTTTTTTCTCTCTCTCTCTCTCTCTTCTTGGCATCAAATCAAAGACAGACTCACAGAAAAAGACTGGCAACCCTCAAGATATTAATGAAATGTATCATTTCCCTCTGCAGTGAGGACCTGCCTCTGATCACCAGTAAAGCCTCAAAGCTGTAACAACACATAAGATGTTTATGAATTTAGGATTTTACGGAACTATTATAAGAGTTGTCATTTTCAAAATAGTGCTTTGTATGTTCATTGCGTGCTTGCTGGAACATTTTATGATGACTTTTATAAATTATTTCACTGGACTTGGCCAGGCTTCTGTAGAAAAGAAGCTGATACATGGATAATGGCAGTGCACATTGTGACATGGATGTAAGGACAGAGAAAGAAAAGAGATAGGTCCCACCAATGACTGTGTAGTCTCAGGAGCTGGTGGGATGGGGAAGATGATGTGGGGATATTGAGAAAAACAGACATAAAACCAGTAAGCCACAAGGGACAACTGCTAGGGGTGTGTCAGGGGTTGCAACTGTGTTTTATAAATGGTGGAATAATTTTCAGTCTAGTTACCCAACATTTATGTTCTAAGCAACCGGAAATCTCTCCATGAAAGAAGCTTCCTACTGCAATTCCTATTCCACACACTTCAACCTGTCTCCTAAGGAGTAATTCTAAAGAAGGAATGCAAGAGATCCATCCTGAGTTCTAATTCTCTCTAACACATGGACACTTACAGACATTATCTTTTGCCTTGAGCTCAACTGCAGCATGCATATAAATGAGAGACAAATTTACTTGTCTACCTCCCAAATAGTCTTTCATTGAATTTCACATATTAGGTCTTGTCACTATGGTAGATATTTTGAGCTAAATATTCCATCAGAACTGAAATGACATAGCCGTTTATCTCTCATTCTGAATAGTATTTGTGAGAGTGGGATTTTTTTTTAATGCATTAGAGTTTTCTCTACATCTGGTAATTTCTGAATTACAGGTCTCTCAAATCATACCTCTATCTCTTTTGCTTCTACTTTTATTGAAAAACAATTATTTCTTGCCTGGACTATTTTACTCCTCTTCTGTTGCATTTCTTGGGGCCTGGATCTGTAGTACCCTCTCACTGTAGTGCCTTAGTGTCACTGCCAAAGCTGCCCTCATAGAACTCTAGATAGTGATTTCTAGTTTTTCTCTCCAGGTCCCTTGCCATGCTTCATATGGCCTAATAAACCAGGAGCAAGCAATTCAATCTCTACATCAGCCTCTCATCAGAGCCCCTGAATGGTGCTGTCTCATCCTTTATGCTTCCTCTCTGTGACTCTCAGTCAGTTACCCCATCAGTCTTTTCCCTAATAACCTTGGGTTCATAGAATATTCCATACAGCCCCTTCTTTTCCCTCAAGGGATCTTTGAAAATCTATCTCTTGCATACAACAGGAGGGCCCTGGGTCTCTCGTACCTTCTGTGACCAGCTGCAGAGACTATCAAATCCCTAAAATGACTGGCTAAGAATACAGCTCCCAGGCCACCCTACCCTGCAACATCAATTTAAATTTTCCTCAGAGAAAATATTTCTTAGTCAGCATCTGCCACTGTACATGGTTAATTTGGGTGACTGAAGTTTTGCAAACTTACCTCTAGACACAAGAGATGTTTAGAATAAATACTTAGGGATTTACTAACTGATGAAATCATAGAATGGTGTGTATATTTTTTTTGAACTTTTTTCTACTTACTATTCCTTGTATGTTATCTGCTGAGCTTTCTTCATAAGATTGGTCTGCACCATGGTAACCAGGGATTAAAAATCACAAAGCATAGAGAGATAGGAGAGACGTCCACAAGATGCTTCTATGAAGCGTGCTTTCTTAATATGTGCTTGTGGGAACTTTTGGTGCTTCTGTTTCTTTGTTTTTTTTAAATAAGTTTTATCTTCTGTCCATTATTATTGAAGGTCTAGCATTATGGAGAATAGAACAGCAAATCATCTGTAAGCTCTTTTAGTTTTCCTATTACTGCTCAAACAAATTACTACAAACTTAGTGACTTAAAACGACACAAATTTATTATCTTATAGATCTGGAGGCCAGAAGTCCAAAATGGGTCATAGGGAATAAAATCAAGGTATAGGCAAAGCTGTATTCCTCCAGGAGGCTATAGGAGAGAATGCAATTCCTCTCTTTTTTCACATTCCACAAGCCATCTGTATTCCTTGGCTCATGACCCCATTCACTTAGACCCCTGCTTCCATTGTGATCACACTGGGCCCACCTTCATCATTTAGGATAATCAGCCTTCCCTAAGAATCTTAATTCTCTTTTTTAAGAGAAAGTCTTAATCACTTTCTCCAAAACTTTTTGATCACTTTGCCTGTTTTGCTCTATAAGGCAACATATTTGTAGATTCCAGGGATTAGAATGTGGTTTTGTTTGGGGGAACCTCCTCAACACCCACTTAATTATTAATTTGAACTTATGTGTAATACTTTTCACATATTGACTTAAAATAAACATGTTAATATTTTTATTAAGACATGAAATTTGTTTTTTAAGATCACTACAAGCATGTACTTGGAATTTTCATGAAAGAATATTTACCACATAGTCTTAATACATCATCGGTGTTAGATATCAAATTGTGGTTGCTGATTTCTTTATGTTAATCGTATGTAGTATTAAAAATGGATGAGACCTCAAACTGCCAGAGTCCATCCAATACAAAAGTACAAGTATTTTTAGGAAACTGTTAGAATTTTCACATGTAAGAATATGTCACATTTCTTAAAAAAAAAATTTACCCAGTGACACCTTTTCTTACTATGCCTATGTGTTTTTTCGGCATTAGTATTTGAACATAAACACTTTTCCCTATAAAAGCCTATAAGCCAATAACACTGCAGAAGGGGGAGCCCTGCATGTTATTGGCAGGCTCTGGGGCTCACTCGGGTTCCTGACCCAGGCCTTTTCTGAGTCTCCCAGATGCTTCACAGTTCCCTGCACATCCATCCTACTTCTGTGACACCACCGAAGTTGCACTTGTGGTCCAAGCTAAATGCTAGCTCAAGAGCTCAGAAATAAAGAACACTGGAGTGAAAAAAAAAATCCTAATTACCCTTGTAAACCAAATACATATGAATAGTGTGGATTGTGAAGACAACACATTCAAATACATTTTGTATGGGGAGGTTTAGTCAGCATCAAACTCATTAGTGTCATCTACATCCACTACATTTGTGTAAGATTACCTTTCCTTCATAGTAAACAAATGTGTAAAATATTTTAATGTGTTTTTGTTAGATTCATTTTAACACTTTTTAATTATTTCTATTAATAAATACCATTTTATATGTTTTCTCCTGTATTTCTTGTTTTCTCCTATATTTCTTGTTTTCATCCAGGACTGCTAGATTCCAGTAAGAAGAAAATTAAACATTAGAGGGTTGAATTCCATATTATTTAAGAAAATTAGTTTCCCTTCTTAAATAATGACTAATATTTGAAGATTATAAATCAAAAACTAATCGCAAGCTCCATACCTACTATTTTAGAAGCAATTGGGCAATACAAATGGTCTTCAGATTTACCAGTTCTTGATCAGTAGTAAATTAGGGGGGGCTGGGGAGGTCTGTGAAATAATGAAGAAAAAATTTCAGTTTAAAAAAAAAAGAGCAAAAGTGATACCTAAATTAGAAAATTGTTTGTTTTATTTATTATATCAAAATATCTGATAATTTTAACATTCATTACATGTTCTTGAAAGAGCACATACTGTTCATCAGTTTTCTCATCAGTTTTTCTGTTTTTCACTTGACATTTATTGATACTTTCTATTGCCTGAGTAATTTAAGAGCCTGCAAAATTAACCTGCCTTTCAATTTGCACATTTACTTCTTATGGTAAAATCAATATTTTTACCCTAGGATTGATCATGTACTTTGTAGTCTAATGATAAGGAGAAAAATAACCTCAGAAGACTGAAGCTCTGCTGGCCAGCCGTGGAGATAAAAGGTGTCCATACCACCTGGACATAGCCAGCTAACAGCTTGATTATATAATTACAAGCCAAACCCTACATTTAGTTTCTCTCTCCCTCTCCCTCTCTCTCTCATCTTTATATTGTAGTTAATAATGTTTGGATACACAGTCATCCCACTTATTTCTCACACAATTCTGCAATAATAATGCCTTTTCCTTGTGTAGAGCTTTCATTGTTTTCAGAGCACCTTTAAAGCCATTCTCTCCTTTGATCTTTACAACAACCCTGAGAAATGGGCAGGAGAGACAGTAATCTTCTCATTTTGACACATGAAGAGACCTCTTCAAGCTTCACTGTCTTTGAGGACCTCTGGGTAATGATGTCATCTGTCCTGAAACTGCCAGATGACTTTTGCTCTAGAAGCATGCTAGGGAGGAAAAAATAAAAGCCTTCAGGCTGTCTTTCCCCACCTTCACTTTGCAGAGAGCAACATCCACTCACAGTTCCCAACACTTTCTATTCCCCTTCCCTGATTTCTTATTTTTCCACAGCACTTACTACTTTTGGATGTGCTGCTCTGTATTTCATTTACTTACTTACTGTACTTGTCGTCTGGCTCCCCCACTAGAATGTAAGATCCTTGAAGGCAAGGATTTTTGTTTGTTTTGTGCATATCTCCCCAACAACGAGAACAGTGCCACTGGCAGAAGGCGTAAGAAAATGCCAGAATGAGTCACTGAGTGCAGACTGGAACTGGGAACAGGAACAGCTGGCTAGTGGTCCATGGGGAAGCTTCCCTCCTTTTTCTGGTTGAGAGTGAGAAGTCTTATTGGCAAGAAGAAGAGAGCTTGACTTAGAATACCAGTATGGCTTTAGGTGTTCGCCCCTTCACAAAAGCTAATGGGACCTGCACTGTGCAACATGTGGAACTTGGAGAACCTTGGAGAAGCTGAATTTCGGAGCAGGCTCACTTGCTTGGGGAAGGGGAAGTCTCTCGGCCCATTCTTCAGCCACCTGCCAATAGTTGTTAGTCAGTCCTGTTTGTCTACCACACTGGAACATGGGAGGCGTTATATTTGTCAAATGAATGAATGATGAATGAATGAAACCAGTCATTTGTATATTGAATGCCATGGAATGTTTTATGTTTAAATGAAGAGAGACAACATCAATCAGGTTAAATATAGGAAGGATATTTGGGATCTAGAAGGCCAACTCAGTTGTTCAGTCACAGTTGGCTTCATGGGAGTAAACCTGAAGCATTATGCCTGCATTCTCTGGTGGGAAAGCCACTGTGATTCTGGGACCCTTTCCCCACCATTTCCCTTCATAGATCCCTGGCAAGGAGCTTCAGCTCTGGAGACTTTAATTTGCACAAAGCAATTCCTGGTATAAAAGCAAAACTACACACTTGCAAGGTAAAGATACCAGTTCATCTGACACTAACCATCAAAAAATACATATACACATATATGACATGAGGAATACGTTAGTCACCAATTATACTTCCTGTGAGATTAGTCATTAGATCCCATGATTGGCCTTGTTAGTGCCTTGGGGGAAAAAAAAGATAATTATAATGAGTTAAATTTAGAAACAACAGTCATTTTTTGTGGATTAGAAATAGTGAAAGTCAGTGTCTAATCAGTCTTTTTGCCTCAAAAGCTACAGGAAGATTATAAGAAATAATGAATAGGAAGAAATATGTACTATTTCTAATTGAAAAATGGCTTTTATTTCAGTTCCCTTGTATGGCCGTTTGCTTAAATATAATCATGCTTATGTTTAATGTCTCCTGTACATTCCTGCTATGATCTTAATTTTTTAAATTGTTCTTGGGTTTGAAAAAAATGTTTGTTTGACAGATAATAATTATACATTTTCAGGGACTAAATAGGGATGTTTCAATGCATATAATTTATAGTGATCAGGACAGGGTAATTTGTATGTCTGTCATCTCTAATATTTATCATTTCCTTGTGTTAGAAACATTCAGTATATTTCTTCCAGCTATTTGAAACAATATACTACTGTTAACTGTAGTCCTCCCACAGTGGTATAAAACATTAGAACTTATTCCTCCTATCTAGCTATAATTTTGTATCCTTTAACAAATCTCTTCCTACCCCTCCCTTCCCCATTCCAGCCTTCAGTTTCCTCTGTTCTACTTTATACTTCCAAGAGATCAACGTTTTGTAGCTTCCACATATGCATGAGAACATCTGGTATTTAACTTTCTGTTCCTGGCTTTTTTCATGTAACATAATGTCCTCCAGTTCCATCCATGTTGCTGCGAATGATAGGTTTTCATCCTTTTTATGACTGAGTAGTATTCCATCGTTTATGTATACCACATTTTCTTGATCCATTCATCTGATGTGGTAGACCTCAGTTGATTCTATATCTTGACTATTGTGAATGGTCCTGCAATAAATAAGAGGGTGCAGATGTCTCTTTGATATAATGACTTTCTTTCCTTTGGGTAAGTTCCCAGTAGTGGCATTGCTGGATCATATAGTCATTCTATTTGTAGTTTTATGAGAAACCTCTATACTGTTCTCCATACTGGCTGTGCTGGTTTATGTTCTCAACAACAGGTATAGTATACAGGTTTCTTTCCTCCAAACCCTCACCACCATTTATTATTTTTGTTTTTTTTATAGTAGCCATCCTAACTGGGGTAAGAGGGTACCTCATTGTGGTTTTGACTTGCATTTTCCTGATGTTTAGTGATGTCGAACATTTTAAAATATATTTGTTGGTCATTTGTGTGTCTTTCTTTTATATATGTCATTCAGATAATTTCACCATTTTTTACTCAGATTGTTAGGGTTTTTGCTGTTGATATGTTGGAGTGCCTTGTATATTCTAGATGTTAATCCCCTATTGAATGAGTAGTTTACAAGTATTTTCTTCCATTCTGTTACTGGTCTTTTCACTCCGTTGGTGTTTCCTTTGCTGTGCAGAAGCTTTTTAGTTTTATATAATCCCAGTTGTTTATTTTTGCTTTTGTTGCCTGTGCTTTTGCAATCTTATTCATAAAATATTTCCCCAGACCAATGTCCTAAACTGTTTCTTCTATGTTTTCTCCTAGTAATTTTATCATTTCAGGTCCTACATTTAGGTCTTTGATCCATTTTGAGTTGATTTTTGTATAGGGTAAGTGGTGGAAGTCTAGTTTTATTCTGTCTCTGCATATGGATATCCAGTTTTCCCAGCAGCATTTATTGAAGAGACTGTTCTTTCTCTAGTGAGTGTTCTAGGCACCTTTATCAAAAATCAGTTGGCTGTGGATATGTGGATTTATTGCTGGGTTCTTTATTCTGTTCCATTCTTCTGTGTCTCTTTTTTATGTTAGTTTTATTTCCTGCAGCTTTGTAGTATTGAGGACTGATAGTGTGATACTGCCATCTTTGTTTTTTGGTTCACTATTGCTTTGGCTATTCAGATTCTTTTGTGGTTCTATTCAAATTTTAAGTCTTTTTCTTATTTCCCTCTGTGAAGAATGTCATTGTTATTTTGATAGGAATTGCATTGAATCTGTAGATTGCTTTGCATAAATTGTCATTTCAACAATATTAATTATTCTAATCCATGACCATGGGATGTCTTTCCATTTGTTTGTATCATCTTCAATTTCTTTCATTAGCATTTTGTAGTTTTCCTTACAGAGGTCCTTTACCTTCTTGGTTAAATTTATTCCTAGATACTCTACTTTTTTGTAGCTATTGTAAAGTGCCTTCTTGATTTCTTTTTGCTAGTTCATTCATGTACAGAAATGCTTCTAATTTTTGTATATTAATTCTCTGCCCCACAACTTTACTGAATTTGTTTATCAGCATTAAGAGTTTTTTGGTAGAGCCTTTAATTTTTCTATGTATAAGTCCATGTCATCTACAGAGAAAATCTGACTTCCTTCTTTACTCTTCTTAATTTTTTTTTTACTACCTGCCTCTATTTGTGAAAATGACTTTTTCTCCTTTACAATGTGGATGCTTCTTTATTTTGTCTTTCCTAATTGCTCTGGCTAGTACTATGTTGAATAAAAGTGGTGAGAGTGGACAGTCTTCCTATTCTAGTTCTTAGAGGAAAAACTTTCAGCTTTTCTCCATTCAGTAAGATGTTAGCTGTGATGGTCTTTGTTTTAAAACAACCTACAAAATAAAATAAATTTATGTACATATCTAGATATATATACACATTAAATATATATGTGTGTATACACACACACACACACACACACACATATATATATATAGAGAGAGAGAGAGAGACATCTAAATACATATGAGTAGATATATGACATGTTTCTGGTAAACTAGCTTGACCGTGGTGTGGCCCACATACTCTTGCTTGCCTGTTTTTCTTCCCACAGTACCATGGCTCTCCAGAGAGCCTCTCATATACTCTGTTCCAAGAGCCCCAGCATGTGTCCCGTTCTGCAGCAGGACTGCTTATGGAGAGGCTCTTTATCAACTAGGTAGTGCTCATTTCTGTATATTCTTGAAATCTGGAAACCCTCAAGACAGCAAATGGATTTATTTTTCAAAGTGAAATTTAATGCAGCAATTAGGCAGATGAGAAATATTTTTACCCAAGACGTTTTTGTTCACACCTTATAAAGGAACCATTTTGGTTCTGCTTACAAATGACTTTAACATAGTATTGAAGTTTCTCTCTCTCTGCCTGCCCCCCACCTTCCTCCCTCCCTCCCTCTTCCTGCTTACAAATGACCTTACCATGGTATTAAAGGTCTTTCTCTTTCTCTCTCTGTCTCTCTCAATTCTTTCATTCATTTATTCAACATATACTTAATATATTCTATGTGCAAGGCACAATGCGAAGAACTCTAGATGTTTTAACACTCATAAGACACATACTCAAAATGATACAGTATTAATTTGCTGCACCGATCATTTGGACAATTCAGTAGGTGTCATGGAGGTTCCAGGAGAAAGAATGTTTATGGACCAAAGATCAGAATACAATTCAGGGAGGAGGTGGCAAACATATATAAAGTGGAATGAATAGATGTTTGAGACATAGTAAGTTTTCAAGTTTACATAAAAGAGAAAGTTTTTCTAAGAGAGTAGTGGGAAAGTGGAACTAAAAAGACTTATAGTGAACAAATTGTGGGTAGTTTCAAATATGGGCTGAGGGGCTTTAGATTTGTGTATTGATAGGCAAAGAGAGTGGTTAAGGATGTCTCTAGGAGAGGGACATAGTTGCAGAGCTCCTTTACTAGGGTTGCACTGGAGTACAGAGAAGACTGGAGTGGGACTTTACTGAGGTGATGTGGGCCTGGTTTCAGGGAGTATGTAAAGGCTGGGAAACCTGAATTGTAAGGCAGGGATGTTGGTGGCTAACAGAGAGGGAAGAGTCAAAGGTAACGAAGATGTCTATCCCAGATGTCCTGGTAGGATAGTGTAGCCTTTAATGGAATCAGAACATCGGGATGAAGGCAGTATTAATTTCCTGTGGGGGTAATAGATTGCCCATAGAAAATATCCAGCAGGTAGGAGGAAAGACAGACAGAATTGGGATTTGGGAGAGTCTGAACTACAGGTGCATATTTGAGAGTTGCTCATGGATAGGTGAGAATTGATGAGATGTGGTAATGGATGAGATATTTGAAAGAATGAGTGGAAAGAGAATAAATTAGAGCAAAATCCTTTTTGTTTTTAACCTAAATTTTAGTGACTAGCCTTAGCCTTTACTGTTCTCCCTGTTTCAGGTGACTCTCTATACCCTCAGTAGTTCTCAACTAAGGGTGATTTTTTTTCTCTTTATGTGATTATTATTTTTTTTATTGCATTTTAGGTTTTGGGGTACATGTGCAGAACATGCAAGACAGTTGCATAGGTACACACATGGCAGTGTGTTTTGCTTCCTTTCTCCCCTTCACCCACATTTGGCATTTCTCCCCAGGCTATCCCTCCCCAGCTCCCCCTCCCGCTGGTCCTCCCCTTTCCCCCCCAATAGACCCCAGTGTTTAGTACTCCCCTCCCTGTGTCCATGTGTTCTCATTTTTCATCACCCGCCTATGAGTGAGAATATGCAGTATTTCATTTTCTGTTCTTGTATCACTTTGCTGAGAATGATTTTTTTTTTAAGTATGAGAAGACAAGGAAGTGATACCACTGGCAACCCGGGATAGAGGCCAGGGAAGCCACTAAGCATCGTGTCATGCACGTGAGAGCCCCACAACAAAGGATTCTCTGGCCCAAAATGTCAATGATGCCAAGGTTGAGAAACACTGCTCTGTGTTTGGCAAAAGAAAATCCTGTTGGTGTCTTGTTTAGTCAAACAAACTGTCTCCTAAATTTGGTCATCTCCTACAAGAAATGAAAAGCAGAAATACTTATAGAACCAAATAAACTCACCCATAAGGGTCTCTAATTCTTCCTGCACATTTCTCCATAGAAGAAAAACTAAATACTCAAGAATGACAATTTGGGAACAGACTATTTTTACAAAAGCTAGTAAAGACTCTTCTTCTTCAAGTAATTCCAACTGAACACATATATGGTAAAAGCCACTGGGAGGAAAACCAGGAAAGTGCTCCCACACGCCCATGTCTGTTCTGGATGTTCGCAGATACTCATGTTAAGTAAAAAGCATGCCCATGTACTTGAGCAGCCTGGGTATGCCTTTGAACTTTCTTTCTCTTTTTCTTTTTTATTATACTTAAGGTTCTGGGGTACATGTGCAGATCATGCAGGATTGTTACATAGGTATACACATGCCATGGCGGTTTGCTGCATTCATCCCCCCATCATCTACATTAAGTATTTCTCCTAATGTTATCCCTCCCCAATCCCCCAACCCCTTGCTATCCCTCCCCTAGCTCTCCCCAACCCACAACAGGCCGTAGTATGTGATGTTCCCTTCCCTGTGTCTATGTGTTCTCATTGTTCAACACCTGCTTGCCATGAGCAGAATTGATCTACATAGGATGTGTTGTGCTTGTACTTCATTGCATGGTTTCCAAGTGTTTCTGCACTTGGAAATAATACTTTAGTTTTGCAACATTCCTTAAAGGATGCCTACTTGATTCATTGTGATAAAATTGGAAAAATAAGTAGATGTGAGAGAGTCAAAATATCCATGAGCTCTTCAACAAGCCACTTCTCTGTGTGACAGCATTTTAGCACATGCTTAAGAGAGGAATTCTCTGCCATTCTGTCCAGATCCACATCTCAGTCACATTTGTTATTAATGCAGATTACCTCACGTCACTTTCTCAGTTTCCTCATCCATAAAGTGAGGATGGTAGTATGCTCATCTCATAGGATTATTCGGGAGTGGGGGTAAGCTAAATTATTAGCCACATCCCCAAAGATCTGGAATCATTATAATGACATAATTTGGTATTGCTTAGCGTTTCACCAAACCAAACTCTTCATATTTTATCCTGTTCTATACTTTGAACTGACGTTTATTACCCCACATGGATATAGTGATTTCTTCCCTTGTCAAAGACATAAAAATAATCACTAAATATTTCTTAGCCTGAAAAATGTAGCTTATTCTTACTGGGATGACATTTTGTAAATATGTATGGGTATCTGTAGAATGCCCCCATACCAAACATATTGATAGGGTTTTAATATTAATTAACTTTATAAATAGTGAGATCAAAAGAAATTTTGCTGCTTCTTTGTTTGGTTGACTTCTAAAATATTTGCACTGGAATTAAATTAATATTTAAGTTAAATATTAGAAAATAACAAATGTTTAAAGATGAAAATTACATGGGTTTTTTTTCAGTATTTCTTTTAGAAAAATCTTAAAGTTCATCCATTGGTAAGTAGAAAAATCAGGACATATTTATATGATGAAATAACTATACAACAATTAAAAGGAATGACATTTTTATATTTTTGAGATCTATAGATATATATTTTGAGATATATAGATCTCAAAAATGTAAAATTGGATGAAAGAAGCAAGATGGAAAAGAATATGTAGTTACACTACTTGTGTAAATTTAACAAGAAACATTATGCAATACTATAAACAGATTATAGATAGCAGTTGTATCTGAAAGAAGGTAGAAGAATAGGCTGGGGAAGAAAAAGGAAACCTCAACTTTATCAAAAGTTTCTTTTATAAATCTAGTTGAATACATAAGAAGCGAAATAACAAAATGTGAACATTTGTGAATTTGGGGGGTAGATACATGAGTGTTGTTATATTATTGTTTGTACTTTTCTGCATTTTTTAAGCCTTAAAAAATGTACTTTAATTAAATTGGACTTGAATATAGAAAAAAATAATTGTATTGACTACAAAGTAACAACTCTAAAATTAGGATAATTTGCCAAGAACTGTACTGCCCAAAAGTAATTCTCATTCCCGTTCCAGTAAGAAAGTTCAGTGTTGGTTATTATGGATGTTGATTTGACTCTGAAATATGTGCCTATACAGAATAAATGATTTTATTTTTTGAGTAGAGATTCTAAAGAGAATATACTGGAAGATGCAAAATATAGGAATTGACTTTTATAATTTGCAAGGTCTGATTATAGGTAGTCTGACACTTGTCAGAGTTTTATCCAAAATGGTTCTATCGAACATAAACACTTTGATAAGAAGGCTGAAGGACAATTAAATTCGGTCCTTTTAGCTCAAGAAAACTTTAGGATTGGCCCTCTGATGCAAGACCATGCTGGCCTTCCTTCTTTTAGGTGGAAATAGAATTCTTATATTCCTTGGAAAACCAAAGAAAGGCCTGTAATCTTTCTTAATATGCATGTGTAACTTCCATTAACACGTGTTTCCTTGGAAAATCAAAGCAAGGCCTGTAATCTTTCTTAATATGCATGTGTAACTTCCATTAACACGTATCCCAGGTAATATTCCAACACTGCTTTTTTGTTGTATGGCTCTCAGATGGAATGTAGAAAAACAGCAAGGAATTATTTTCTTTTGGTTCTAAGTCCCATGTACTTTATATCATTTTCCAGCTGCCCCTCCTCCACAAAACTTAATTAAGCCAGTTTTGTTTTCTGACTCTAACTTTGATCATAAATTACATAAATATATAAAGTAAATTTTATAAATGTTTTATTTAGTCAACCTCCATTTCAAGTATGTGAAACCCCCAAACTCAGGAATATGTTCAAGTGGTAATTTTTTTTTCTCAGGCAGGGTACAATATGAATTTTCTTCAGAACACTGTAAGCATAGACCCACCTCAAGGATGGTCAATGAATATAATGGTTTCTTTCCTTCCCATCACTAGCCATAGTGGCTCCTGCTCATTTATTAAAGTGTTATTTCCTGCCAATCTTAGAAGCAACCTCAGGATTTTCATCAACATGACATGTTCAAATAATCTGAATTACTACCCAAGAACCCATTTACTCTTTCTGCAGATGTATTCCGGAATATATGGAATTTCTTTCTGGTTCATAACCTGGCTAATTAAATATTGCATCAATTATATTGATTGAGACCATTTTTTCCCTTTCAGTTTCTAATAGTAGAGTAGGTATCTAGGAAGCAAAATTGACTAAAATTTTGTGATTCTTAGATCACAAAATAAGAAATACATTTTTTTACCAATAAAATTTCTCTCATTGTTTTTGTCATGAGTAGAGAAATTTGATCAACAATGTTATTTGTTATAATACATAGAGTGAAATATTATTAGGTTTCAGATGTTGTGCCAAGGGTTATACATGTATTTCCTCATTTTATCTTTGCAATAACTTTATGGTGCCGGTTCTATAATTATTCAGGTAAGAACACTGAGGTTTAGAGAGATTAAGAGATTAGAGAGATTAATCTCTTTAAAGAGATTAATTTGTCCAGTAACACCTGGAAGTGACACAGTTCTGTTTCAAGTCCATATACTTCCGATGCCCTTTAACTATTACTCTTCACTCAGTACTCACTTCCTAATTATTTACCCCAGTTTACTATGACAATTCTTTGGTTTATTTACATCTGTTTTGTCTTCATAATGGAATGACTATGTAATAGTATGTTACCGTGCTTCTTCTCAACTCCACATTCGGTGGCATCACACTGGTAGCTTGAAATGAGCCATAGACAGAGAATTTATGCTACAGTAGTTGGCAAATGTTACAAATTAGGGTTTGGTTTGGTTTTATTGAAAGCCAGTTGTTAAACATTTACCGGAATGCCACTGACCACATTGGTGGTGGTCTCGTTTTTGTTTGCTATTTTTGTAGTTGATTTTGCCCTTATTGGATTCCTCACTAATAATATAATCTTGGGTATAAGTTAAGATTTTGGTGGCTGCATCTAATCCGAGAGTGAGTATAATGATGACCCTCATTAGACTATTTAGTCAAGCAGCAAATTACTTATAAAACAACTGAATTTTAAGAAAAGAAATATTTATTAAATGGCAAATAGAAATAGTAGATGGGGCCTCTGAGAATAAACTGATGATTATGTGACCCTCAGATAAATATCTGAAAGTTTTGGTTGTATTTATTAAAGCAAAACTAGAGAAGAATTTATAAATTTGGTGCCGTATTTATATTTAACAGGGTCTCTCTCATTCACCCAGGCTGGAGCACAGTGGCATGATCAAAGCTCACTGCAGGCTCAAATTCCTGAGTTCAAGCAATTCTCCCCCCTCAGTCTCCCCAGTAGCTGTGACTACACATGTGTACCACCAGCCTCTGCTAATTTTTCTTTTTTTCTGTAGAGACAGCATCTCACTGTGTTGCCCAGGCTGTTCTTGAACCCCTGTGCTTCAGCAATCCTCTTGCCTCAACCTTATATTCATTTTTATGTAAACACTTTGATATATTTTATAGTTTCCAGCTATCTGCAATGTCTGGGATCACTATCTATACAAATAATTTATTGTTTCAATTTCTAAAGGAAAGTGGTGAGATTTTTAGAGCAGAGTTGGGCCTTTTTTAATCCTTTTATTTTCATTCTGCATCCCACCCTCTGTCTTTTGATAATGCATTGCAATTTGTAAATACTGATAAATAACTGGAATTCATCTAGTCATGAGATTCATAGCTGGTGTTCTCTTTTTAATGTAATACATTGTATTTTCTGTAAGTCTGATAGAATATGGAACTGAGTAGAAAATTCTCATAGTTGCGTTCTCACCTAGAATTGCCGAATAATGTTCTAGCTCACCTTTTATATAAACCTTCAAATGAACCACTTAGCACCTCCTGCAGACCAATATGAGATCAAATTTTCAAATTAATAAAATTATATCATTATTCATTTATTCATACATTCAACAAATTTTTGATGAAGTAAAATAATACTATAAGCATAACAGCTACCATTTATTGGTCACTTACTATGCTCCAGGTTCTAATATACATACTTATTGCTGTATCCTATACAAAACACACAACAACATTATAAGGTTGCTGTTAATATTATTCTTATTTGAAAAATGAAGAGACTATTATTTGGAAAGTTGAAGTTACTTATCCAGATCTGAATCCAGATAATTGTTGCTTAATTCTGAGCTCTCCATTGTCTAGTACCTTGCATTTGTATTTAACACCTATACTAGGTGTTATGTGGAATGTCAGAGAAACATGTAATATTGTTATGAATATTGAACTCTCAGTCTCATTGGAGAAAATACACATGGTAATATTTACATTAAAAAGATGAGTATATATTCATTTAGCACAAAAAAATCAAATATAAAAGACATAAATGAAGTAATACTTGGTTTTCTTTGCTATACTGCTTCCTTTTGCCAGCATAAGACATCATTCAAGATGTCCATCATGGCAAAATAAATCAGAGGAGTCATATTATATGTTTTTTACCTTAAATATTTGGAAAGTACACTGTACTTGGAATTAATCTAGCTAAATAGAAACCTGATAGTATATGTTATAGACACCAAGTTCTTTCATAGCTCTTTCATAGTTTTCTCAAACACCATACTCTGTCACCAGCTCTCTAAATAGGATATCAATGTCCAAGACTTCAGTAGCTCTTTTCCTATACGGACACCACTGTTGATTGAATACTTCCTTTGCTTCTTGTGCAGTGCGCTAGAAAGTTCTCCCCAAAGTAGAATAAAATAGATCTCCATACTCTCTGGAAAAAAAGTTTTGTAAAAGGATATCAGTGAATGAGATTCAGTAATCACTCACAAATATTCCCTACCATTTTTGCTGTGTCTAATATATATAAAACATAACTTGGGCTGATGCAATAGTTCATGCCTGTAATCCTAGCACTTTGGGAGACTGGAGTAAGCAGATCATGAGGTCGAGACATTGAGACCATCCTGGCCAACATGGTGAAACCCCGTCTCTACTAAAAAAAAAAAATTAGCTGGTTGTGCTGACACAAGCTTGTAGTCCCAGCTACTCTAGAGGCTGAGGCAGAATAGCTTGAACCTGGGAGGTGGAGGTTGCAGTGAATTGAAATCACGCCACTGCACTCCACCCTGGTGACAGAGTGAGACTGTCTGAAAAATAATAATAATAATAACTTAGCTTAACAACAGTGCTTTCAAATTGTATCACTTTCATTTTCATGAATTATGTTTATATATTCTGTATTATATAACCTAAAGAAGCACCAACACTTAAAAAAAAAAGTTACAGACCAAGACTTAGTAAGAAATTTAACTTCACACTATTTTATATAATTGGTATTCTCCTTATAAATTTTATTATATATTGTATTTCCTAGAAATCTGTTAGAATATGGAGCTGAGTGGGAAATTTGCATATTTCTGTTCTCATCTAGGATTGCCAAATAATGTTTTAGTTCACTTTTTATATAGGACTGAGTCCAAGTATTTAAAAGGATTTTTTTCTTCTGTGTTAATTTTAACTATTTTATGGCCTTTCAAGAGCAGTAGGTTTTAGGTATTTTTCTGGACTATGTATTTAACAACTCATACAATGCTTGTGTGAAAATCATTTAAAAATACACTTTCTTTCAGATACTACTTCCATTTATTTGGAAATTGTCTTAATATACTGGTTTTATTATTTTTATTTTCTCTGCAGAGATTTCATATTATATCAATAGCTGCTTTAAAATATTTGTCCTGTCATTCCAAAATTTGTGTCATCTTGGGATTGACATCTGTTGGTTATTTCTCCCTTAAAAGTAGATCATGTTTTCCTGACTCCTTGTCAAATAGTTTTGAATTCTATCCTGGACACCATGGGGATTATGTTGTGGGGACTCTGGGTTCTATTATATTATATTACTTCAAATGTTGTTGATGATTTTGCTTTAGAAGACAATTATCTTGGTTAGACTCAAACTGCAGATCATCTCCCCTACAGTTGTTGGTAGCTCAGTTCACCATTGGGACTACTTTTATTTTGATTTTTATTTATTTTATATTTTTGATTGACAAATTATAAATGTACATATTTATGGGGTACAATGTGACGTTTTATATATGTGTATAATATGAAATGATTAAGTCAAGCTAATCAATGTATCTATTACCTCATATACTTATAATTTTTGTGGTGAGAACATTTGAAATACACTTTTAGTAATTTCAAAATATTAATACAACACATTATTAACTCTACTCACCATGTTGTGCCATAGATCTCAAAAACTTATTTCTCATATCAGTGCATGTGGGACGGCGGGGATTGGTGGTTCATTGGTAGAATTCTCACCTGCCAAAAATTTATTTCTCCTGTCCAAATGAAACTTTGTTCCCATTGACCATATCACTCTTATTTCCCCTCCCTCCCAACTTCTGGTAAGTACTAATCTACTCTCTGTTTCTGTGAGTTTGACTGTTTAACTCACCCAAATAACAGAATTATCTTCTTTTTTAAGGCTGAATAGTATTCTGTTGTGTATATATACCACATTTTATTTATTCATTCATTCACTGCTGGACACTTAAGTTGATTCAACATCTTGGCAATTGTGAATTATGCTGCAGTGAATATGGGAGAGCAAGTCTCTCTTTGACATACTGATTTCAAGTCCTTTGGATATGTACCCAGAAGTGGGAATCCTGGATCATGTGGTAGTTTTATTTTGAGTATCCTAGGGTTTTTCATAATGTTTCTATTGTATCCTCCACTTCATACTTAAAGGGATAGAAAGAGACTCAAGTAGAGTTTATACACAAAACTTGGGGCTGTCTTTCTCAGGGTCTCTCCTTTATGAAGTTCCCCAGCTTGCTCTCCAGTGGCTCTTTCCTCATATTGCTCCAGCTACCCTCAGGATAAAACTGAAGATCTGAAACTCAACCCATACCAGTTACTTACTCCAAATATTTGCCTTCCTTCTGAATATTCCTACTTTTATTTACTCTCCAAGGCCGTCAGCTAGTTTTTCTTTCTGTATTTTGACCAGTTGCTATTTGCAAGAGGTTCAATTAGGAGCTTACTCTTCCAGACTGCAAATGGAAACTTGTATACAGATTTATTTTTTTATTTATTTTTTAAATTGCATTTTAGATTGTGGGGTACATGTGAAGAACGTGCAAGACTGTTGCACAGGTACACATATGGCAGTGTGATTTGCTGCCTTCCTCCCCATCACCTATATCTGGCATTTCTCCCCATGCTATCTCTCCCCAACTCCCCACCCCCTGCTGTCCCTCCCCTATTTCCCCCCAACAGAACCCAGTGTGTGATGCTCCCCTCCCTGTGTACATGTGTTCTCATTGTTCAACACCCACCTATGAGTGAGAGCATGCGGTGTTTGATATTCTGTTCTTGTGTCAGTTTGCTGAGAATGATGGTTTCCAGGTTCATTTATGTCCCTACAAAGGACATGAACTCATCGTTTTTTATGGCTGCATAGTATTCCATGGTGTATATGTGCCACATTTTCCCTGTCCAGTCTATCATCAATGGACATTTGGGTTGGATCCAGGTCTTTGCTATTGTAAACAGTGCTGGAAAGAACATTCGTGTGCCTGTGTCCTTATGGTAGAATGATTTATAATCCTTTGGATATATACTCAGCAATGGGATTGCTGGGTCCAATGGAATTTCTATTCTAGGTCCTTGAAGAATCGCCACACTGTCTTCCATGATGATTGAACTGATTTGTACTCCTACCAACAGTGTAAAAGTGTTCCTGTTTCTCCACATCCTCTCCAGTATCTGTTGTCTCCAGATTTTTTAATGATTGCCATTCTAACTGGCGTGAGATGGTATCTCAATGTGGTTTTGATTTGCGTTTCTCTAATGACCAGTAATGATGAGCAGTTTTTCATGTTTGTTGGCCTCATATATGTCTTTTTTTGTAAAGTGTCTGTTCATATCCTTCACCCACTTTTGAATGGGCTTGTTTGTTTTTTTCTTGTAAATCTGTTTTAGTTCTTTGTAGATTCTGGATATCAGCCCTTTGTCAGATGGGTAGATTGCAAAAATTTTTTCCCATTCTCTTGGTTGCCAGTTCACTCTAATGACTGTTTCTTTTGCCGTGCAGAAGCTGTGCAGCTTGATTAGGTCCCATTTGTCTATTTTGGCTTTTGTTGCCAGTGCTTTTGGTGTTTTGGTCATGAAGTCCTTGCCTACTCCTATGTCCTGAATGGTTTTGCCTAGATTTGCTTCTAGGGTTTTTATGGTGTTCGTTCTTATGTTTAAGTCTTTAATCCATCTGGAGTTAATTTTAGTGTAAGGTGTTAGGAAGGGGTCCAGTTTCTGCTTTCTGCACATGGCTAGCCAATTTTTCGAACACCATTTATTAAACAGGGAATCCTTTCCTCATTGCTTGTTTTTGTCAAAGATCAGATGGTTGTAGATGTGTGGTGTTGCCTGCAAGCCTCTGTTCTGTTTCATTGGTCTATATCTCTGTTTTGATACTAGCACCATGCTGTTTTGATTACTGTAGCCTTGTAGTATAGTTTGAAGCCCAGTAGTGTGATGCCTCCTGCTGTGTTCTTTTTACTTAGAATTGACTTGGCTATGCAGGCTCTATTTGGTTTCCAATATGAAGTTTAAGGTGGTTTTTTCCAGTTCTGTAAAGAAGGTCATTGGTAGCTTGATGGGGATAGCATTGAATCTGTAAATTACTTTGGGCAGTATGGCCATTTTCATGAAATTGATTCTTCCTAACCATGAGCATGGAATGTTTCTCCACCTGTTTGTGTCCTCTCTTATTTCATTGAGCAGTGGTTTGTAGTTCTCCTTGAAGAGGTCATTTATATTCTTTGTTAGTTGTATTCCTAGGTATTTTATTATCTTTGTAGCAATTGTGAATGGTAGTTCATTCTTGATTTGGCTCTCTTTAAGTCTGTTATTGGTGTATAGGAATGCTTGTGATTTGTGCACATTGATTTTGTATCCTGAGACTTTACTGAAGTTGCTTATCAGTTTCAGGAGCTACTTGGCTGAGACAATGTGGTCTTCTAAATATACAATCATGTCATCTGCAAATAGAGATTTCCTCCTTTCCTAATTGAATACCCTTTATTTCTTTTTCTTGCCTGATTGCTCTGGCTAGAGCTTCCTATACTACATTGAATAGGAGTGGTGAGAGAGGGCATCCTTGTCTAGTGCCAGATTTCAAAGGGAATGCTTCCAGTTTTTGCCCATTAACTATGATATTGGCTGTTGGTTTGTTAGAAATAGCTTTTATTGTTTTGAGATACGTTCCATCAATACCTGGTTTATTGAGGGTTTTTAGCATAAAGGGCTGTTGAATTTTGTCAAAGGCCTTCTCTGCATCTATTGAGATAATCATGTGGTTTTTGTCTTTGGTTCTGTTTATGTGGTGAATTGTGTTTATAGACTTGCGTATGTTGAACCAGCCTTGCATCACTTGGATGAAGCCTACTTGATCATGATGGATACACTTTTTGATGTGGTGTTGCAATCAGTTTGCTGGTATTTTATTGAAGATTTTTGCATCTATGTTCATCATGGATACTGGCCTGAAGTTTTCTTTTCTTGTTGAGTCTCTGCTGGGTTTTGGTATCAGGTTGATGTTGGTCTCATAAAATAATTTGGAAAGGATTCCCTCTTTTTGGATTGTTTGGAATAGTCTCAGAAGAAATGGTACCAGCTCCTCTTTTTATGTCTGGTAAAATTCAGCTGTGAACCCATCTAAACCTGTGCTTTTTTGGGGTGGTAGGCTATTAATTACTGATTTCATAGAGCAAAACATTTTACTACCATTTACCAGAAACACCTTGCAGTAATATAGAAATTTATGAAGTCTGTGATTCACGGTCTAGGCAGTGGACAGACAATCTTCTGTGAGCAGGAGCTCTGTTAATATATGCATATTATGGCACCAGCACACACCATTATTTTGATACTATTAAGATTATGGATGGTTGTTTTACATAAAATCTATGGTTATGTTTTACATTTGCCCCTGGTCCTTACCTTCACTGAGACGCTCACCTAAAGCACCAAAGCACCCAGACTATTGAGAGGCAATTCTGCTCTCAAGTAACTACAGAGAGAGCTTTCTCATCATGTTGTGAGTAATACAAAACTTAATATAGAATTGCCAAGAAAGTCCAACTTAAATCTCGCCTACTGCCTCAGTCACTGCCACAACTGCTAAATCCTACACCTCTTCATCTTCTCCCTTTCTAATCACACTGCATATTGCTCACCACTTGTAAAACTATCATAATTTCTATTAGTTTTGCAACATCACTATTTCAACTATGAACCTTGATGGTGAAGACAAACTACATGCCTCCTATTACTTAACACATTGAATCAAAACTTCTATCTAGCTTGAAAAGACCTTCTTGAACTGCATCTATCCCACTCTTTCAACTTGCTTTACTGCTGTAATTATGGACTTGTCCCCTTCCTTATTATGTCGTAGATATAGTATATCACTCTTCACGCAGACCTTTGTTACAAAAATGCTTAGGATATTGATGACAACTGGAGTGGATAGTTTAAAAAATAAAATTTTTTAAAAATGCTTAGGATATTGAAAGAAATACCTCTGAATTTCTACATTCTTTCTCATGCATATTCCTCCCAAAAGTAATTGTTAAAGAGTATATAGTGCTGCATTTCTTACATGCTATTTTTATTCCCCATAATCTCTTAGCCCTCTCTGCCAATGTTATACTGGATTATTCCTTAAAAATTATATAAGCAAGAAAATGTTCCTTTTCTTATTTGGATATATAATGCTAATTAAACAGAGTCCTGGTACTTTCTTAAAATATGTGGAGCTCATGTGTCAACTTGTACAAATATCAGATTAATTCTACACAGTACTGCAATTATGAAACATTTAAGGAATGTTGATATTCAAATCAACTATATAAAACATGTACCACACAGATGATGATGTTAAATAACTTTTAGAAGACTATGGATCTTGGTTGTCAAGGGATCCTTAATTGCTATCACATTGTCTCTTGATTAATGCACATAAAGTATAAAAATAATTTTAATCAAAACTAACTCAAGATTAGAACAAATAAGAAATATCATAGGATTAATAAGCTCTCTTAACTGGACATTCACACATATCACAAAGCAAAGGTTTGGGAGAGATCAAGCTAAAGAGGTTTCTGGTGGAGGAAGGTCAATTCTAAGAAAAAACGTTGGAAGTGGATGGGATGTGTAAACATCATCTGTTGAAATGATTTCCACAGTGAGAGAGTAACACCTTTCTCTTTAATAAATCATTATGTCTCCACTGTCCATTGTACTTTGGCCCCTGTGTTTTTACAATAGCTGGAAAGTATCCATTGTGCCTGTAGGGCTAGACAGCAATATCAATGATAACAAGATCAGTTGACAACTATGATTCATTAAATGTATACTGCTTGCATACATGGTGCTCATTTGTATTGGCTAGATAATTTGTAAAGCAGCTATAATAATCCTCATTTTTCAGAAGAAGAACCTGATGCTTAGGTCACAATGCAGTTTATCTAAGATCACGCTGATGGAAGTAGCATAACTTGGATTATAACTCACACCCATCTGACTCTTAAATTTAAGCCAGTAACCACTGCATGACAGTGCTTTTTGGAGGGAATGAGCTCATCAAATAAGGGCATACCTTGTAAGCTCTCCGGAAACACTCAAGTTACAGATGTGAAAAAGCTTTGAAAGCCATAGAGTGCTACAGAGATGCAAGGCATTGTTCCCTTTTGTTTACTTTTCTTTGTTTTTCACCTTTTCTGTCATCACCATTGATAAATAGGAGAATCATATTAAAAATGTGCAATTCTCTTCAGCTTATTTTCTAGATCCATCCTATGATGAAACATACTCTTCAGTACCTAAGAGAGTATAAAATAGTAGAATTACAATAAGATAAACCTCTAACCTCTATAATTCAAACTCTACATATCACCCTTTATTTTCTATTAATCTAACTTTTTGTAATGTATAGCCAAACAGAGGGATAGGCTTATAAACCTGACTCAAGTCTTTACCTTCAAGTATTGCATAAAAGCAAAATTATACCAATGAAAATAGAAGGCCTCCGTAAAAATCCTGCAAAGTATACAATTTTAAAAAGTAAAACAAATTGTAAAGTAATCAGTCCTATAGAAATGACATCCCTAACCTTTCCCTAAATTACATGAAGGTTGTGACATTTCGTGGCCACTGGCACAGCTAAATATAAACGGATTATTCTGTGCCTGCTCCCCGTGCTTTTGCTGACTGACACAACAATTAAGGAAACAAGTTTCCTTCGTAAATTATAGCTCCATGCAGCTTTGAGTAAGCAGAAAGTGTACATTAGAAATATTTTTAGCTTGACGTGAAACTTTCCTAAGGTTCCTAATTAAGCAGTTAAGTCCAAGAAACTGTAATTGCAACTGCCAAAATAACTGGGAAATCATACCTTGGGTGGGATCAGTCTTAAACTAAAACTATTGTTTGGAAAATCTTATGAAAAGACTTTATTATTCTTTAACATCCTCTTTAACAGAAGGGTATTTCTGATATTGCCCACATTCTGAGAAATGCAGGTGCACTGTTTATTTGCAGAGTATATATATATATAGTGAGTATGTAAACAAATGCTAGCAAAAAGAATGACTGTAAGCACTGGTCATTCGTGACTAGAAAATAAACCTCCAGAGTCTTGTCCTGTAGTGAACACTGAGACAGAGTATCACCAACCCATGGGTCAGATGTGGATTCCCACCACAGATTCAGCTACCAGAAACAGCAAAAGAGGTCTTTTTAGAACACCATTTCATAACTTGATCCAAAAGCTATTTAACCCCCATAGATGAGTCACATTTTCAAAGGAATAGTAGCAAAGTTTTATGCATACTATTTTTAAAAAGCTCAGATATCAGATATTGTTATATGAAGATAATGATTATTATACTATATTTTAAATGCTTTCATATGAAAACATCAGTTGTATTCATGAGAATGTTCAGAGTCATTAGTATATATGAACTTAAAATAGTCATCTAGATCCTGGTGTCACAAAAATCGTGTTATGGTCATGGGTGCAGTTACCTCGATAAATCTGTGAAGATGTTTAGAGGATTTTATATTCATGTAATTTTAAATAATCATATTAAAGTGGTGTTTATTTCACTGTTATTTTTATTTGAATTTCTTTATGTTAATTGTTTTGATTCAGTCTAATCCCAAATTAGAAATGTTGGTAGCAGAGTAAGAGGCACAAAATGGGCTGTAAGTAAAACTTTTTTGACAGCTGCATTTGTGGAAAACTTACCATGGGCCCCAGATAATGCATGCATTTACTCACTGAATCCCCAAGGTTAATATTATAGCCATTCTACTCAGATGAGGAGCCTAAGGGTCAGAAAGGTCAGGAAGCCTGTCCAGGGTGACACAATACAAAGTGTCATCAATTGGGTTTGTACTCAGCCACTCTGGCCACTGCTGACTATTAAGCAATATGTTAATAGGTGAACCCTTGTTAAGTGATCCCAGAATGAATACTTCAGCTTAGAGGAGAAAATCAAACAGCAGAATATGGTATTAAAAAATGAGACTTCATTTTAAACAAACACATCACATTTGTTTCATATATATATAGTTTGAAAACAGGTCCCTCGGAACATTCTCATCCTATACTGATGGCACCACCATTTCTCAAAGTTGCGGAGCTATCCTTGGGAACTAACTTAGAATCAACTAATAAGCCACAGCCTTACACAATGTAGCTGAATGGCTTCATAGTCTCGCCTCTCTTTTTCTAAAACTGAAGTGGGGCCTGGCATAGTGGCTCACACCTGTAATCCCAACATTGAGGTGGGAGGAGCTTGATCCCAGGAGTTAGAGACCAGTCTAGGAGACCTCATCTCTACAGAAGAGAAAAAAAAAAAAAAAAATTAGCCAAGCATGGTAGTGCATGACCTGTACTTCCAGCTACTTGGGAGGCTGAAGCAGAAGGGACACTTGAGCCCAAGAGGTCAAGTGAGTCACTCACTGCAGTGAGTCACCGTTGTGACACTGCACTTCAGCCTGGGTGACAGAGCAAGGCTCTTTCTCAAAAAAAAAGCACTACCCTGGCTGCTTATGTACCTTCCTCCCCAAACTTGGCTCTAAATGACATTTGACTGTTAAAAGTGTCAAATTCAGCCTCAAGGGGCGAAAATGTGCCCATTGTCAAAGTATTCAAAAGGTTCTGTTGCATTTTATTTGAATCAATTTGTGAAAATGTGCCAATTGTCAAAGTAGTCAAAAAGTTTTGTTGCATTTTATTTCAATCAATTCCAAAAATGTTCTGAGTAATGAAGGGATTATTATAAAATACGTAGTCGAGGCCGGGCGTGGTGGCTCACGCCTGTAATCCCAGCACTTTGGGAGGCCGAGGTGGGTGGATCACAAGGTCAAGAGATTGAGACCATTCTGGTCAACATGGTGAAACCCCGTCTCTACTAAAAATACAAAAAATTAGCTGGGCATGGTGGTGCATGCCTGTAATCCCAGCTACTCAGGAGGCTGAGGCAGGAGAATTGCCTGAACCCAGGAGGTGGAGGTTGCGGTGAGCCAAGATCGCACCATTGCACTCCAGCCTGGGTAACAAGAGCGAGACTCCGTCTCAAAAAAAAAAAAAAAAATACGTAGTCGATTAAGTTGGAAGAATTGATGAGGATCCTATTCATTTGAATAAATAAGTTATTTAAAAGACCCCCAAAACAGGCCTAATTCCTTTAAAGTCCATGTGTGAACCTTCTGCCTTACTCCACTTTCTGTGCTAGGGAATAGGGGGACATGGGATGGAATAGAAAGTAAGGTGGATAGTTACTGATTTTTTTTTCCCCTTTAGAATGTTATAAGGTTGACGTCGTCTAAAAAAAAAAAATTATTGACCTCCAATAGCATCTTTAAATGGTTGTGGTAGTGATAGGGAGTGGTCAACATCCATTTACCAGAAGTGGAAAAGTAAAGGATTTTAATTGAGAATTGGCCTTAGAGAAAGCTTAAAAGTCATAACTTTGTCCTTGGAACCCTCTTAGGTCTCCCCAGAGCCTTTATTTCTTCTCTCATTGGGCTTTACCCCTCCTCCAATCATCCTCCCATCGCCTTTATTTCAATGCTTGCTATCAGAAAAGTACTAGCTAATGGCAGCTTCCCATTGTATATATGGCCAACTGCTTATATTTGCATTATACTATGACACTTTCAGAGAAGGAAAAAGCAAACTAAGCCACAGAGGAAAGCTTCTATCCGCTGCACCCACTTCTTTTTATGGAGACTTGCAAACCGAACCATCTCTGACACTCAGAGTGGTAGCACCTTCCTTAGATGGGGAAAACCAAATAGCTTAGGAGATTACATGAAATTTACTGGTATAATTGCAATAATATATCATGAGCCATGAGTCTCCGAAGAGACCCTTGAATTTCTAGCATTGTATCTCCATCCAGAAAAGAAAAGAAAGAAAAAAAAACTCCCAATGAAAACCATCAAATTTTAAAGGAAATACCTGAAACTAGCCTAGTTCATGTCGCAAGGAGGCAAGGATGCCAGAGCTGTGGTATTTGGTAAGCACTTGAAAGGCCAGCAGTAGCCTCATCACATAAATATCTTTATGATAAACTCTCAGGACAGCCTTTTTTATTTTCAAGTTCCAGGATACATGTACAGGTTTGTTACATAGGTGTATCTGTGCCATGCTGGTTTGCTGCACCTAGCAACCTGCCATCTAGGTTTTAAGCCCTGCATGCATTAGCTATTTGTCCTGAGGTTCTTCCTCCCTTTTCCCTACCCCAACCCCTGCCAGCCTCAGGTATGTGTTGTTCTCCTTAATAGTGATAAAGTTTCCCCTTGACAAGAATGTAACATTGATCAACATTAACACTGAGTAATGCTGGTTCATTAATAACAAATATATTTAATTAACAAGATTAAACTTAAAGTTTTATTGTGCAATTTGGAATGAAGAGAGGGGAACCCTGACATAGTTTTGTAACTCAAATAACTTTACACATCCCTAAAAGTCCATCTAACCCAAAACAAAAATGACAGACAACTTATGAAAACATCAGTTCAACCTTCAGACATCTCATTGACAAGGTTAAACATATCTACATGAATCCACTCCTCTATGAAACAGCCAGCTATGTATTGATTGAAAGAAAAAAGAGAGAGAGGTGGGTCATTATAACAAGCCATATATCCAACAGATATTGAAATTTGAATTATTAAATCTAGGTGTCCCCAGAGTAATCATTAAATATTCAAGTAAATGGAGAAGGATCAAATGATCCAGGATCAATGCTGTTAAAATGCAAAGGAAGATATTAATACTGTTAAATTAAGGCAGATGTTTCTGTTTGTTTTGTATGAATTTAAGGGGTACAAGTACAGTTTTGTTACCTGGGTATATTTGGTAGTGGTAAATACTGGGCTTTTAGTGTAACCACCACCCAAGTAGTATACATTGTAGCCATTCAGTAATTTCTCATTTCTCACTTGCTCACCAATCCAGGTCTCCAGTGACTATAATTCCACACTCTATGTCCATGTGTGCACATTATTTAGCCCCAACTTATAAGTGAGAACATGTATGATATGGTTTGGCTGTGTCCCCACCCAAATCTCATCTTGAATTGTTGTTCCCATAATCCCCATGTATCATGGGAGGGACCCAGTGGGTTATTTAATCATAGGGGCAATTATCCCCATGCTGTTCCGTGTTAGTGAGTGAGTTCTCACGAGATCTGATGGTTTTATAAGGGGCTTCTCCCACTTTGCTCAGCATTTCTCCTTGCTGCTCCCATGTGAAGAAGGACATATTTGCTTCCTCTTCTGCCATAATTGTAAGTTTCCTAAGGTCTCTGCAGCCATGCTAAACTGTGAGTCAAATAATTCTGCTTCCTTTATAAATGATCCATTCTCAGGTGTGTCTTTGTTAACAGTATGAGAACAGACTAATACAATGCCATATTTGAGTTTCTGTTTCTGAGTTGTTTCACTTAATAGCTTACAGTTCCATCTGTGATGCAGCAAATGATTTCATTCTTTTTAATGTCTGAGTAGCAAATGCACACACACACACACACCCCCCCCAAATTTTCCTTATCCAGTCATCCTCTGATGGACATTTACATTGATTACATATATTTTATTGTGAATAATGTTGCAATAAACATAAAAGTGCAGGTATCTTTTTGATATCACAATTTCTTTTCCTTTGTGTAGATAGCCAGTAGTGGGATTGCTGGATTGAATAGTAGCTGTATTTTTAGTTCTTTGAGAAATCTCTGTAGTGTTTTCCATAGACATTGTACTAATTTACATTCCCACCAACAATATATAAACATTTCCTTTTCTCTACATCCTTGCCAACATCTGTTATTTTTTGTATTTTTAATGATAGAAAGATATTTCTAACTCCTCAAAAGACACTGTTTTTAAGTAGATCTGAGAAGTTCAATTGAGTCATAAACTGGTGCCATGTGGCTCCATGTTGGCATGTGAAAAACTGATGAGCAGCAAGAACTACATGGCCACCAGGCAAGGAAACGCAAAACCTTCCAGCAATTTAAAACTTAAACAATGTATCCATGTTTCTTTCCACATAGCCTTCTATGTTTGTAGAGAGAGAGGTCCTCTTCAAGGGGATTCATCAACAATGGAAGAGTCTTTGAACCATTGATCCTATCAGATCTTAACTCTCTACTCATGAACCGTTGGTCTCTCCACTTAGTGGTAGATTTATTTCTAGTAATTCACAAATGGCCCTCAGAGTCACCAACTCCTTGGAATTTATAATACACACTCCAACATAAAACTTAAACATTCTACTACTTAAAAACATTTTTCTGCATCAAACATATTCCTTATCTAAATATATTGGGTCTACAGAGAATGTCTTTTGAAGATGTCAGCTTATACTGGTTTCCTTCTTGTACACCTAATCAATTTATGATTTTTTAAGGCAAGAAAATGTGTAACATTAGGGTCTTTTTTTTACCCAGTTAAAAATGCTTATTTAGAAGAATAAGTTTTCATGAGTTCTAGGAAAGTGTATTGTCAGATAATAGATATAAGGCTGGCTGTCTTAGATCAGCCAACTTCATGGATAACAGAATTGTTGTCCAGTGCAAATGAAATTGAGTTAAAGTCTGGACTTGAGTTTGGATCTAAAGTAGTTTATTTATCTGAGATGGCTTGCACAATTGGCATAATCTACAATGGCATTCATTTCAGAGTTACTCAAAGTCTGCTTTCTATGTAAAAGAGAGGCAGAGCTATGTCTTCTTAGCTCTTGCTCTGATTCAGATCTATTAAATGATTTTTACTGAGAGCCTACTACATACATAGCAGCAGCACTGTGTCAATTTCATTCAACTCCTGGAAAATACATCTCTGGTATAACTCTTGTTCCCAGATCTCCTGTGGGAATAATAATCTTTCACACTTACCTAGTTCCTGGAGATGCTGTGATAATTGACAAGTGAATGTTTGTGAAGTACTTGAAATCCTCAGATGAACCTGTTATGTAAACATGGAAGAACGCTGCCTTTCCAGGTCACAGCCATAGCTGGAGCTTCTCTAAACAATGATGGTTTTTTCCTGGTTGGGTGCTACTTGCCTGAGGCTCTGTTGTTTTGAGATAGCTGGTATGTCCTTTATTAATATGTATCCCTGACTCTTGGCCCAGTAGAAAACAAAGATATGATGACCAAATTATATTTTACATGGGCTAAATGACTCCTAATCTCTCATTTCTTTTTAATGGAGTGCCTCAAATCTTGGTGATTCATTATACATTTTTTAAAAAAAGAGCGACAGGCCGGGCGCGGTGGCTCACACCTGTAATCCCAGCACTTTGGAAGGCCGATGCGGGTGGATTACGAGACCGTCCTGGTCACCATGGTGAAACCCCATCTCTACTAAAAATACAAAAAATTAGCTGGGCATGGTGGCGCGTGCCTGTAATCCCAGCTGTTAAGGAGGCTGAGGCAGGAGAATTGCCTGCACCCAGGAGGCGGAGGTTGCGGTGAGCCGAGATCGCGCCATTGCACTCCAGCCTGCATAACAAGAGCCAAACTCCATCTAAAAAAAAAAAAAAAAAAAAAAGAGCGACAGAGAAAGAAGATTTGCTTCTTGACTAGCAGATACTCCTCGTGCTCAGGAAGATTCTTGCAAAGATACTAAAACTTCCCAAATAATTGTCTGCTTAGAAGTTGGTTCATATATAATGGAAGGGAGCAATTTTTCAAATTCTATCAAATTTCAAAATAATTTAATCATCACATTAAAACAGTGTATTATCAGATTAAGGATGGTATTATAACCTTTTCAAGTAGTTCAAACATTAGAAAGGTACTCATATGAAGACTTCGTAATAGACTCACTGAACATCTTGCAAATTTATTTTGTAAGTTGCTGAAAACCCCTACTGTTTTAACTTGTCAATATATATCTGAAATTATTGGTTCAATGACACTTTCTACAGAATACAATTTTGTGTCTCTTGTAATGTGTGTCAACAGTTATCAGTATTAATTAGTACTCAGCAGTCAGGAACTGAGCTCATTTCCAGCTGTTAATCTGGAACCAGCTCAACAAAGAGTCCCAATATCTAAACAAGTCTGGCTACTAGTCCTTCAACCAAAATGTCATAGCTTTCTGAGTAAAGATTTATATCCAGTTGTTTTTTTAATACCTAAATTATTATTATCATGGCTTGCAATTTAATGAAAAGATTACTTTCTGAAGAAGATATGTAGAAGAAAAACACAAACTTTTATCCAAGGTAGATTTTTTACTTTTTAAGTCTTTGATACATATTCAACTGATCTGAGTCCCATCAACTTCCCTCCACCCTCTACATTCATTTACATAAAATCTAAGTTATTCTGTAAACACTGTAGGGGCAAATTAATACTTTTTAAATTACCTATACTTACTAAAAAAAGTTAAGAATAGTTATGATTTGTGTGGTAAAATTATACTTTACAGAGTTGTTTTTCTTGAAAATAATTGAGATGCTTTTTCCAGAATATATATATATATATATTTGGATTGATATCAATAAGTTTTTTTATTATACTTTAAGTTGTGGAGTACATGTGCAGAACATGCAGGTTTGTTACATAGGCATACATGTGTCATGGTGGTTTGCTGCATTCATCACCACGTCATCTGCATTAGGTATTTCTCCTAATGCTGTCTCTCCCCTCTCTCCCCACCCAGTGCTATCCCTCCCCTGTCCCCAACCCTCCGACAGGCCCTGGTGTGTGATGTTCCCCTCCCTGTGTCTGTGTGTTCTCATTGTTCAGTACCCACTTATGAGTGAGAATATGCGGTGTTCGGTTTTCTAGTCTTGTATCAGTTTGCTGAGAATGATGGTTTCCACCTCCATCCATGTCCCTGCAAAGGACATGAACTCATCCTTTTTTATGGCTGCATAGTATTCCATGATGTATTTGTGCCACATTTGCTTTATCCAGTCTATCATTGATGGGCATTTGGGTTGGTTCCAGGTCTTTGCTATTGTGAACAGTGCCAGGATGAACATATGTGTGCATGCATTTTCATAATAGAATGATTTATAATCCCTTAGGTATATACCTAGTAAAGGGATTGCTGGGTCAAATGGTATTTCTATTTCTAGATCCTTGAGAAATCACCACACTGTTTTCCACAATGATTGAACTAATTTACACTCCCACCAACAGTGTAAAAGCATATTTCTTCACATCCTCTCCAGCATCTGTTGTCTCCTGATTTTTTAATGATTGCCGTTCTATCTGGCATAAGATAGTATCTCAATGTGGTTTTGATTTGCATTTCTCTAATAACCAGTGATAATTAACTTTTTTTCATGTTTGTTAGCTACATAAATCCATAAATGTCTTCTTTTGAGAAGAGTGTGTTCATATCTTTTGTCCAATTTTTGATGGGGTTGTTTTTTTCTTGTAAATTTGTTTAAGTTCTTTGTAGATATTAGCCCTTTGTCAGATGGGTAGATTGCAAAAATTTTTTCCCATTCTGTTGGTTTCCAGTTCACTCTGATGATACTTTCTTTTGCTGTGCAGAAGCTCTTATGGTTAATTAGATATCATTTGTCTATTCTGGCTTTTGTTGTAATTTCACCTTATTACCCTAAATAGGGATAATGTAAAAATAGGTAGCTAGAGATGGAGGGAGTTCACTGCATATATAAATACATATACGCACAGTATTAGTAGTTACTATCCCTTCTGTTTCTCTTTTTTCTTCAGTAAAACTAATAAATGGCAAGGCTGTCTGTGGCCTTCCTAATAGTGTTTAAAATGAACTCTTTAGCCATATTAAAGAGAGCACAAACAATGTAAGTATGAGTAAGTGGGACATATTCATGATATTTATAAAAATATGAATGTCTGCCTTCCCCAGTGGTTTGCTGGAAGTGGCTCATACAGGCTTCTGAGAGCTGGAAGTTATTGTGGATTTCTGAAAGTAGATTAATACATCAAAGAGATCTGCACTCCCATGTTTATTGCAGCATTATTCACAGTAGCTGAAATACAGAATCAACCTATGTGCCTGTCAATGGATGAATGGATTTTTTTAATTTGGTATATATACACATTGGAATATTATTCAGCCATAAAAATAATGAAATCCTGTCATTTGTAACAACATGGATGGAATCGGAGGCTATTACATTAAGTGAAATAATCCAGGCACAGAAAGACAAAGATCACATATTCTCACTCATACATGGGAGCTAAAAAAGTGGATCTCATGAAGATGGAGAGTAGATTGGTGGTTACCAGAGATCAGGGAAGGCAGTGGGGAGAAGGAGATGAAGGGGAAAAAATATATATAAACATGTTTATTACCACTGAACTATACACTTAATGATAAAGATGTTGAATTTTATATATATACTTTACCTCGATGAAAAATAAGATAATATAATTTTTAGGAATTCTGTGAGCCAATTTTTAATCACACACATTAAACAATTATATAAACTTATAATTAAATAAATTACATTAAAAACAATAAATACTCAAAACTCATCATTCTCTGTTTATTGTCTATGTTCTTGGAATTATGTATTATCTCTACATGATGAAATATTAATAGTGAGCTCTTGTTACACACTTCTTTACAACTTCACAGTCAGTGACATCTCTTTTTTAAGCTTAAAATAGCAGAAATATTTATACCATGGCAAATGCTGTGCATTAGTATTTTTTTCCTGGAGAGTTGTTTATTAAACAATTAATAGCACACCACCAGTTTATCCTAACAAAATTTTTAGATAAATAATTATGTTGATCTTTTATATCAATCTATTCCTCCCTCCTGATAGACTTTAGTCAAAGTGAACAAAGTGCATTTTATATTCCAATCTTCTAACAGACTATGTATTTCTCTTAAGTTCTGTGAAAAGTGCTTTGAGATTTTGTGATTCTAAGCCCTCTTTCTAAATTTGAACTTCAGGTGGGATCCTAGATAATACTGAACATTTCTTTCCTTTTGGGAGGTTGTGAGGAGACAGTGTCTCCCTCTGTTGCCCAGGCTGGAGTGCAGTGATGCCATCTCAGCTGACTGAAACTATCACCTCCCAGGTTCAAGCGATTCTCCTGCCTCAACCACTTGAGTAGCTGGGACTACAAGCATGTGCCACTATGCCCGGCTAATTTTTATATTGTTATTAGAGACAAGATTTCGTCATGTTGGCCAGACTGGTCTCAAACCCCTGGCCTCAAGTGAGCCACCCACCTCTTTTTGAATGTAGGTTAGCAAATAATTTTTGTTTTGCACCCTTCTGTGGGGCAGCCCTGGCTGACATGCAGCCAGGTTGAATGCTTGTCCTACATCCAGCAGCAGGAATGAAGCTGTACAGGCACTGAAGGGAAGTGGAGCAACCTTGGGGAAGAGGAGGACTCAGTATAAGTGTAACACACCAAAGTAATTCATCAGTTGTGCCCTTTCCAATAATGGCCCAAGTCTTCACAATTCCATTTCCATTCATTTTTATTTTGTGGCATATTATCGTGTTTCTTATAAATATTTAGAGAAATGTGTAGTTGGATTATTAATGTGCACACTGAACCTTAAAGTAAAGCTGTATTTATTACTTTCTGCCCACCTCCTAGATGGAATAAATACACCTTTTTTTGCAAATCACTTCTAACAGGGACCACGACAGACCAAATCATTCCAGTGTCCTACTTTGTAGTGAAGTATCTGTGTAATGAGGTTATAATGTCCTAATAAATGGATATACCATGAGAATGCTTAAGAATCTGCATGCAGCATTACCTTCGAGATTTAAATTAGTTATCCTCTGAAAATATAATACAGAATTTTTTTACAATCTGGTTGTATTGAACTTTCAAATTAACCAACTAATGGTACATATAAAATAATTATAATCACACTTTACTTAGACAACACTAATATGGGATGATCAGAGTATTATCTCTGATGACAAAACTGTTAACAGATTACATAGCTTTTTTAGACAAAAATGTTTCTTACTATTAATATGTGTTTATGTAAAATATCCATATTACTCTAGAATTATGCTAAAGTTTTTAAAAGTAATCCAAAAAAGTTTACGATGTCTATCTTTAAGTCTTAAAAGAGAGAATAAGAGTGAGTATATGATAAAGAATTCTTTTATTATAGTTTGCTCCTTTGAGGTGTTGTATTTTCTATTCATCTTTTTTATAATGTCAAAACATGAAAAAATAATATCTAAATGACTTGTTAAGGAGCTAGTAACGAACTATACACACACACACACACGCACGCACACACAGTCCATGGTTTGTGTGTTTGTGTGCATGTATAGATTAGAGCAAGCAGATTAACTTTATAATGCTAGTTGAGAAGTGTCATTTATGAGTTCACAATTTTCCAATTGTAATTTCATAGCCTTGTGGGAGGAAAGACGTAATTATCATTTCTAGTGTCCCTAGCCTCACTGAGCAAATGGCTCTTGATATTGACATTTTGTACCATGGATAATGATGCTCTCCCTTCATTCAGTGGAACAAGAAGTGCTATATAAGCACTTACTCATCAATAGCCATTGTTTTATCATCAATTATCACACATTAGAAAAGAAACAGCACCAAGCCTCACCCAGTACAAATTATTATGTTCTCACCAAGCCTCACCAGTATTAAACATTCAAATTTAGTTCAGGGTTTTGATAGGAAGATAAGAAACTATGCCATGGTGAACCAAATGTTTTTAACCAGTTCTAGCATTTTAAACAAAATAAATTAAAACTATTTGAAATGTAAATGTTTATTTTTAAGGAACATGAAAACTCTGGCTAAAATTAACTAGGTACTTAAAAAGTTCATCATCTAGTTACACTAAATATATTATTTTGCTAAAATGCTAGGTTAAAAGAAGGAATTATTAAAATAAATTGCAGTACAAATAAAGAAAGGTAATCTGTGTTTTTATATCAGTATGCATACATACATGCACAAAAAAATAAGCAAAAGTAAGTAGGTCTTAATTCTATGCACCACAGTCCATTATATTTGTAGACAAATCTAGAATACAAAATTTTTATTGTTTGGTGAAGTGTTTTTATTTATGACAAGACACCAAGGAAATTATATTCATATGGCTTAATGTAGTTTGGAAAGGCACTCTGGTGAAATTTTAGCTAATATTAGACTGGAGGGAGAAAGCACTATTATGGAAACCAAGATTTTGGAACTAAGTGGTCTATGAGTCAGAAGTATATTATGCTGTCGAAATAATGAGTGCCACCAGCTGAGATATAAAATCCACCATGCAGATTTCACCCTCTGGTATAGATGAGATTTTAAATTAGATTTTAGCTAAAGGCCTATTTTCTGAAAATCTTAACTAAAATTGTTGCCTGAAATTTGTCGGTATACCTGGATTTATCTTAAGATTTAATTAACCAAGAAGTCGAATACAGGATCCTGTATAAAACCATTGTAATTCACATTCACACCTCTCAAAAGAAGCAAAATGAGAGGTTTTGTTCCCTGTGAATTGAGGAAAGTATACACTCTTACTGTGTAAATTTTGAATGAACATTTTAAAATATCTTTATTAGGCACAGCTGCATACAAGTGGTATTTCTATTTTGGCTCTGTTCTCTTAGTGATTCTGTTGTTTCTATCATTAACTTTTTTCCTTTTTTCTTCAAGCATTCTGGACAGAGTCCCTCTAAGAAATCAACACAGATGAGACTGGTTTAGAGTACAGCCTACCTAGCATGTATTTCTTTGCTCATTTTTTGTATTGTAGTAATCTTGAGGTTGACAATGACATAAGCCTCATCTTACCTTAAAAGGTTCAGATTCCGTATATAAATTTTAGGTTCTTAGATAAGGGTTTTTTTTAATGGTTGGAAAATGTATGATTTAATAAGACTTTAATAATAAAAGTAGGCCAATAATTTTACCAAACCCTTGATAGCAATATATATATATATGTATCCACACACACATCACACATGTATGTGTGTATGTATATGTACTTGTATGTGTATTCAAATGAAGATGCTTTCCAGCATGATAGACAAGTTGGGAAAAGGAAATATGGTATGAGTTCATTTCTTTAAGACTCCCCTGCCCCAGTGAATCCTTATAAAAATATTAAACTAATGATGGAAATTTGTCAAGTTACAGAATAAGAAAATACATTAAATCTGAATATATGGTACTGAATATGGCCAACAAATAATTCTTTTTAAAAAGTTCTAATGAAAAAAAGTTCTAGACTGTTGCAATGTGGAGGTCCCCATGGCCAGCAGATTTACTCTGTGGCCAACTCCGATGATGTAGCTGCACACACCCCAGGTTGGGCTATAGTAGAAGAACCCCAGACCCTGCCCTACCTCCTTGGGGCTGGAGATGCAGAATACTGGGGACATGCCTGAGAGTTATGGACATAGATGCTTTTTTTTTTTGAGATGGAGTTTCGCTCTTGTGATCCAGGCTGGAGTGCAATGGCATGATCTCGGCTCACCGCAACCTCGGCCTCCTGGGTTCAGGCAATTCTCCTGCCTCAGCCTCCCAAGTAGCTGGGATTACAGGCACGTGCCACCATGCCCAGCTAATTTTTTGTATTTTTAGTAGAGACGGGGTCTCACCATGTTGACCAATATGGTCTCGAGCTCTTGACCTCATGATCCACCCACCTCGGCCTCCCTAAGTGCTGGGATTACAGGCTTGAGCCACCGCGCCCGGCCATGGACATAGATGCTTAAGCAGAACAAAGGAGTATATATCAGGCCCAGAGAGAGGAAGATACTCTGTCACAAGGTGGCAAGCCCAGCACAGGCTGTGAAGGCCCTTAACACCCTGTAAGGAAATATCCCAGGCCCATAGTACTCATGTGACCATGCAGGAGCCAACAATCTGTGCATGACTGCCTTTCCCAACAGAAAGATATGTGACTAGAAATAAAAAAGCACTACTCAAACTATTCTTAATAATTTTTTTTTCAAAGAAATGAAGCAGTTATTCTCCAGGTTTCTAATGTTTTAAGTTACAGTATACTAAACAAATATTCATCTTATTCTTTTTCCATTTTCCTAGGCATTTATAAGTGGCAATGAGAGAATTTTTCATGTTTTATCAAAAAATTTTAAAGGCCAGGGATCAATCATAATTTTTCCATTGATTATTAAGATCACTTTCCAGTTTCAATTTTCAGGCATTTTCATGGTCCCACACTACTGTGCAAAGACTGACTGTATGCTTCTAATGTTGGTGTATTCTATAGGACGGGCAGTTTGCAAACAAATCAAGTTTACAGGATGAAGCTGTCTCAATTGCCTCAGTGATGATCTTGATATTCTTTGTGATTAAGCATAAAACTAAAAGACCTTAGAATGTAAGTGAGCATCAATCCAGTGAAATAATTTGTGTTTTTTGCATTTTTACATGTCAGGGAAGACAAAACAATGGCAGCTTTGTTGACCCAGTACACTGATTTGTGACCTGAAATACTGGAAATTCTCTCAGTAGATGTTACATCACATACTGATTATTAACAATTATTTATTGATAGCCCAATACGTATGCAACAGAGGATACACAACTGCATGGCATGGACCCTACTCAGAGTTCACAGTCTAATTGAAGAATAAAAGTAGGTTCCCTAATTTAATCAGTAAAAAATTATTTGCCAGGCATGTGGCTCACGCCTATAATCCCAGCACTTTCAGAGTCCGAGGCGGGTGGATCACCAGGTTAAGAGATCGAGACCATCCTGGTCAACATGGTGAAATCCCATCTCTACCAAAAAAAAAAAAAATTTTTCCTGAATGCCTACTGTGTGTTGGGCGTTGGGCAAACTCTTGGGATTCATGAGAAAACATAATGCACAAAGAACTCTTGCCTCATAGAACTTGCATTCCTCAATAGTGAATAAGAAAAGTATATTTGAGTGAAGAATGGTGTAGATCAAAAAGGAGAACAAATAGGGCTTAAGAGGTTGTGAGAAGTCATTGGAGAAAGTAGAATTTGAGCTGACTCATAGCTAGTAGAACTATATGTGGAGTATACCTTAGAATAAACTTATTCTAAATTTTCTCCATGGCATTTAACTTTAAAATACATTTTTGCTTTGAAAAAATTCATTTATAAATATAGAGAAGAATTTCACAGATACTGAGCTATGCTTTAAAATTGTTTCCATATTTCTACAAAAATATATGTGTGGCATGTCTCTACATCCATAGATATTTATTTCAAAAGTTGGTTTGCATTTGCTTGCCGAGATCAGATGTTGCTATGTTTCTGTCACTTCATACTCTTTCTCTAAGAAAAAAGACTGTTTTGCTGACACATACAAATTTTGGGAGGGTTAGACAATTTTCTTATTGTGGAATATGTATACATATTTATATATATTTATATTTGTCCAATATAAATATTGGAAAATAGTTTTCTGAAAATAGTAACCTTCAACTGTGATTTTTTTTACATTGTTGCTCTCCAACCCTTAGATTTGTATTTTCAGTTTAGTACACTTTTTTCTTTATATTTAATTTTGTTATTTTTTTCTTTAAACATTCTGGTCATATATCCCATTTAGTTCTCTTTATAAGAATAGCTTTCTTATATAAAGCATCTCTCTATTGTCTGATCCTTCCATTCCAAGGTGTTCTCCAGTTCTGTATCTTGATTGTGGTGGTGGTTATAAATCTATGCATGTAATAAAATTTCATAAAATTATTCACACACATTCAAAAGACTGTAAAAACTGGTGAAATTTAATTCGTATCTACAGTTTAGTTAATTTCATTGTGTCACTGCTGGTTTCTTGGTTTTGATGAAGTGTTATACTTATGTAAGGTGTTACCATGGAAGAAGCTGGATGAAATCTACATAGAACCTTTTGATGCTAGTTTTGCAATTTTTATGAGACTATACATATTTCAAAATAAGTTTTTTAAGGTGTTCTCTAGTTTTCATCTTTATTCAGTGTTGTGAACTGAACGTGAGCCCGGGAATCTCGTCCAGCGAGAGGGTCCCAAACCTGGAAGAGAGCATGCGTCGGAAAAAAAGGAGATAGAAAAGAGCGAGGTCTGGAGGGCTACATGCGCTATGCTCATGCAGCAATTTTATTTTTGCAATATGTTCCATTATATACTTTTCTGAAGTTAATGTTGTTTACACCAGATCAACATACTTAAGTTACAGTAAGCAAGTTACGCCCACTATGTTACACCCAGTAAGTAAGTTAAGCCCAATAAGTCAGTTACGCCCAGTAAGTTAAGGTAAGTAAGTTACGCCCAGCAAGTAAGTTACGCCCAGTAAGTACTTAACAATTGTAAGCAAGTTACAGTTACGCCCAGTAAGTTATGGTAAGTTACCAAGTGTAAATACTTACGTTAATATTTTACAATGAGGGTAACAAGGGTCCAAAATGAACACAATCAAGCAATAAACCATAAGGAGCCGAAAGTGGACACAACGCCTCCCAAGTCCTCATATCCATAAAGTAATGTCTGTTAATTATTTAGAATAACATCGTCTCTCTCTCGATTCCTGCTTTCCCTCAGCTCGACTCCCCCAACCGGGGATCTGTGTCCAGGCTCAAGCTCACCATCTGGCAGGCCCATTTCCTAGGGGCCTCACACGGGAGCGATCCCCACAGATCCCTCAATTCATTTATGTCATATAAATGTAAAAGGTTTTTATACTCAAAGAGCATATTAACTTCCTCTTTAAAAAATTCCAAGGCTCCCTGGTATGACACAGAGAGTTTTATTATATAGAGTTGTATTATAATATTTAAAGTTTTATTATAATAGAGTTCTATAATAATAAACTTTTCCTTTTAATTGCATATGCCTATTCCATAATGCTTGGGGAAAAAAATCTAATCAATGGCATTAAACACATCTTTTGATAGAAAATATATTTTTAAACATGAGTGGCAAAAGTTATTCAATGAATCTTCTTCCAATGTGCAGAAATGGTTGACAAATAATGTACCCTAATTTTCCCCATAATTTTAATGTTTTTTTCAATTTGACTATATCATACATCACTTTTTCTAATATATGATTTTATCTTTGCTTCTCCTAAATGCCATTTCTCTATTTTTCTCAAACTTAACTCTGTATTTATTTTTTTTGTATCTTTGTGCCTGCCTCCCTCACTACTTATTGTTGATTTTTTTTTTTTTTTTTTGTGACAGGGTCTCACTCTGTTTGTCACCCAGGTGGAAGTACAGTGGCTCAATCACAGCCTCAACCTCCCCATGCTCAGGTGATCCTTCCATTTCAGTCTTTCAGGTATCTGGGACTACAGGCATGCACCACCACTCATGGACAATTTTTTCATGTGTGTATTTGTAGTAGAGACAGGGTTTTTCCATGTTTCCCAGGCTGGTCTCTAACTCCTGGGCTCAAGTGATCTGCCTGCCTGCCTGCCTATCCTGGCCTTCCAAAATACTAGGATTACAGGTGGGAGCCACTGTGCCCAACCTGTTCCTGATTTTTAAATACCTTCTTTTGTTATTTCTTTATTATTATGTAATCTTGTTAACAACAACAACAAAAAGCTTTTTCCACTTTTGTTGTCTCCATCCTCAAAAAGCAATTATTGATCTTCTTTATATAAGATACTAGGCAGGACCCCAAAGGGAAGACAGTGCCCTTTCCTGAAAAGCCAAGGCACAGTGAAGAGATGAGAGACAAGTACAATGAAACAAATACAAAAGATATGGATAAAAATTCAAATGATGTGAGGCTCCTAATGCTGTGTCACAAGCATGATGACACTTCTCCAGCTCTATTTTCATTTTTACTCCAAATTAATATTGTCTTCTTTTGAAGTCTCAACTGCATGATAGCAGACTACAACAAATACCTGACCCTCCGAGCTACTTAAACTTTATTCCAGTTTGATTATTTCAACAGGGCCTTCTCAACCTGCTCAGTCTTTTTTTGGCATGGAAAAGTTTTTAAAGCTCTAAAATACAGGAATTGGAAGTCTTGACTTCACCCTTTATTAAGTATGTGATTTTGGCTAACTTGATTTACTAGGCTTCAGTTTCTTCATCTGTAAAATTATAGGAGTAATAACAACTGTTCTGATGATTCTGTGAGACAATTCATGGAAAGCACTTAGTACAATACCAAAAAATTAGCACAGCGTATATTATTTTTCTTCCTTTTTTAATTATCAACGTCAGTGACTTTTAGAGAATCAATATATTCATATTGCGAGAACTTTAATTAAGCAGTATCCATTTTCCTTGTAAAAATCTGTTTGTTCCAGAGATATTTCCCCCTTTTAAAAAATTATTGTATTTCATACACTTTGAGATATGAATTTAATTCCTATGATCTTTATTTCTGTTTATTCTTGGTATTAATGTATTCCTGGCTCACCACTGTCCTTGGCTCGTGTGTGTGTGTGTGTGTGTGTGTGTGTGTGTTTTAGAGGATAAGAGATCACACTCTATGCTGAGTAGTTTTACCTTTGATTGTTATTTTTTGTCCTTTTCATAGACATTAGTAATTATGTATACAGTATTAGAAGCTTTATCCGAAATGTCCTGAGGCTATTAGGGTTGAGAGCTCACACTTTTTTAAGATAGCAATATAAATATTGCTATCCAGTTCTCTAAAATATTCCCAGGCTAATAGGATTAGAAGAGTGGCCACCAGGCAATCTGAAACCCTTCAAGGACATGATGAAAATGAAGAAGTCCAGCCAAACAGGGAAACAGCATGTGCCTCATGAATTTTCTTTTTTGTTAATAACGACTCAAGAAGAAAACAGGTGGTTGTAACTATGCAAACCAAGCACCAAAATTCCAAATACAGAAAATAAACCTCAGAGTTTCCTTTAAAGAATCATTTAAAACACAAATAAATTCCTAGGGGGACAGTAATAAAATTGAAATATGTGGAAGAAGGACCAGTGGGGTATGTAGAGAATTAGAGAATGAGTTGTGAGTGTGGTCCTCAGAATCCTGGGAGCCCATAGGCCTCCAGAGATGAAATGGCCAAAAGAAAGAACTGTCCCTAATTGAAGGTCTCTAGAAAAAAAGTGTCCTTTGAAATTCAGTCCAGAATCCTCCTGACCTTCTGCAAAAGATCCTCCTTAGTGTGTATGTGGATATCTTCCTTGGAAATAACTTGATTGTAAACAGAGGGAAAAGGAAAGCAATGGGGCTTAAGCTTCGGGGTCCCTCACTCGAGTTAGGGCCCCATGAGGGCCCCCATGCTAAATTTTCTCTTGTAATTTGGAGTTCTTCTTCTGAGAGAAGACTCCCAAAATGGTGTATGTTTCAGGTCCCACAAAACCTGAATCCACCCCCAGCTGTCAAGTATGAAAAACCCCTTTAAACCAACTAGAGTAAGTCATCTTTCCTGAGGTCTCTAGCTTTTTCTTTCTACCCTTCTCACTGTGTCTGCTCCTTTTTCCTGCCCTCTGCCAGTTTTCTCAGCCTACTCGTGACTTCCCGGCCCTACTAAATCTTTAGTACATGTGGTTCTGGCTGGCAGTGGTGTTAAGTCTGGCTCAGACTCTATGTGAACTTTCAAACCAAACCCCCACAGGCAAGTAACTGACTCCTATCCTTCTGCCCCAATTCTAAATTCCTTGGAGAGGGACCTGTCTGTCTAGCATGAGTCGGTGAACACCTGGATCCAGTCAGCTGTAGCTGGGCTGACTGGGGAGGGTCCTGTCATGGGCCCATATAACTGCTTCTTGGAAAGTGAGAGGGAAAATTCTCTAAGGAGAAGTAAGTGAAGAGGCCATAAATGTCTGTCTACTGTATTTAAAAAGGAAGTTGACTAAGTGTTTTCAATCTGCCAAAGATATACTAAGAGCTGAACAGGGAGGGGCAGTAGCAAATGACTTGCTTTCTCATTATGATTCACGTAGTGTTCCAAAGCCACTGCTTTCCTGCTGTCTCTTTTTTTAGTATTTTTCAAATCTCTCAGTAAATTGCTTTCAAAAGACTTTTTTTCTAATTAACAGAATATGTCATAAACTCATTCTAGTGTTCTATCGCCCTTATAATCAAGAGTTTTGTCTAGGGAGTCCATAGGCTAGGGGAAAAAATCTAGTCAATGTCTTCCTACTTTATTTTTATTTATTATTATTATTATTATTATTATTTTAGACAGGGTCTGGCTCTCACCCAGGCTGGAGTCCAGTGGTGCAATATTGGCTCATTGCAGCCTCAACCTCCTTAGCTCAAGCAATCCTCCCACCTCAGCCTCCCTAATACCTGGGACTACAGGCACTCAGCACCATGCGTGGCTAATTTTTAAATTTTTATAGAGACAAGCTCTCACTATGTTGCCCAGATTCATCTTGAAGTCCTGAACTCAAGAAATCCTTCTGCCTCAGCATCCCAAGCTGCAGGGATTATAGGCATGAACCACTATACCGGGCCACCAATGTCTTTTAAATATCTAAAAATATAATGTTTGTTTGTTTTTCTCTTTGCACTGTTATTCATAGGAACGTAGCCAAAAAAGAGAAATTGTATTATTTTCCAGATAAAATAGGCTGAAAATCAGAAGCAGCTTATGGCAGACTAAATGATTCAGTTGCTACTATGTAGATAAACATACCCTTTACTGTGTAGTGAATGCATTTCTCAGCAACAGGTGTGCCTTAAATATGTTACTTGGGAACACAGGAAAAGTATGGTCCTAGACTTCTAGGAAAAAGCAGCCTTTTCCTGCCCATACTGAATAGCCACTTAGAGACTAGAGTCTTTCCAGACCCTTAAATGTTAATCCTTTTGAGCAAGTTACCAGATAGCTGAACACAAACTGGGTCAAGCAAGTCTGTTTCTCAGAAGGCAAGATGTGCCATCCTAACACCATAAATCTTACTCCCTTTAAAAATACGTTTTTCTTTGATCCAGTTGTCTTTTCTCAATAACACGTTCCTAAAATTTATGTTTTCAGATGCCTGTTTTTGCATATTATACATAGTGTAATTTGCAAAATATTTCTTGCCATTACACATAGGGCATTTTATTGGAAAGACTCTAAAGGGCTTAGGGAAAGGAAAATTTCCCTTCGCCGAAAAGAAAATCAGCTAACCAATCATTCTGAAACATAATAAAAACTAGTTCTTAAAAATAGCTCATGATAGGGAAGGGGGAGTAGGTAGACCCAAACAAGACTGGTCAGTTTCTATCTGGACAATGAAGTAGGCATTAGTTTCCTCCAGATATAGGTATTTCTGTAACAGATTTTTTTTAGAAAGTTTTTAAAAAGATGTGTAAGGGTATTTTATTTATCAGAAAAAAATAAATGTACTTTAAAATGCTTTGGATGTAAACAAAAAATTACAGCTGAAAATATCAATTATTTATGTTACACAAATAATTTTAAGTCTTATATACTGGAAGTAAACAATAAAAGTATGAACTTCATTTTGACTACCCCTTTCCCCTACCAGAAAAATAATGGCTCCACGGCAGAGGAGGTTTGTGTCTCAGTTCATATCCATCCCCTTCTTACTGGCATTGCAAAGGGATTGCAGCCTCCCCACTGCAAGTAGCTCAATGAACAAATATTGAAACTGTCTGTACGCTGCTGCCCAGGTCATAAATTCTTGTATCTTGACATATCATTCTTTCCTATGCTTTACTTTTCTCTATGCTTTTTATTCCTATGCCCTTTCCCTTGTACTGTACACCTACCTGAAATGCAGCATGCATGCTGGCCATGCCTATAACCTATGAATGCTACCTCCAAAGCTGCCTGGCTCTCTATCCTTCCACTCTTCTTTTTATTATCATAAAGTAATAATGGGCCATTAGTACCACTCAAGACACAAAGCCAAGGAGTTTACAAATAATACATTACTAAGTACTTTCCTAGCAGCCTTGCTAACTTAATGCCAATTCTAAAATGGCAAACTCTTTGCCCAGAAGCAATGTTTGTTCACTGAGAAAATCTGGGTCAGTACATGGCCTTAGTTAAGCCACTCATTTTTTCTTTATCTCATTTCTGCCCCGCCCCGCCCCCATCACCATGGAAATATCAAGATGTTAGCAGTAGCCAAAGCTTGACTGAATTTGATTTTATGAAGCCATGCAGAATTATTTGGAGATGCTAGTTTCTCTCAATAAGAACATCACCATGTAATTTAATTTCATACACATACACACAGGGTCCTAAAAGTCTTAGCGCAATTTTAGGCTTAATTAATTTAGAAATATAAGTCCTATAAACTTGTGAGAAAAAAAAAACACAATTTGAAAGTTTAATTAGTTAGACTTCTTTCTGTATTATTTACTTTTGTGAATTTTGAATAATATTTTAGTTTTGATTGTTTTTGTTTCAAGTATTTGTTACTTTCAGTCGGAAAAACTGATATGTATTTTAAGGACATGGAAAAATTAGCATCCTAAGAATTACAGAGCTTTTCACATCTGAGTCAATATTGGAGCATTGCTGTAAATATAGTTCATGTCTTTCATCTGGTAAACACTTGTTGAGAACCTTCTACTTTTAGGGCCTACATTACATCAGTTACATTTCTTCATTTAATCCTTACTGCAACTTCGGAGTAAGATATCATAATCCTCACTTGGAAGATGAGGAACTGGAAGTCTAAGGGAGTGAAGTGACTTTACCATGATACTTAGAAATCATATATGGAAATCTGGACCTGAATCCAAAATCCTCCAGGTCTGCATCTCAGGTTCTTTCCATACACTTGCATTGTCCCTCTCCTTGTTAATGTTCTGCATTTAGACTTTATCTCATTCAAGTGTGGATATATCTAAAAGTTATCATGAAAATGTGTATTCAAAGACAGTCTAGACCAAAATCGAGAAAATTCATAAGCTGAGAACCTCATAGATATAATCTCCTTTATCCAGGATAATTTAAGGAACTAAGCAGAATTAGTAGATTCACGGCAGAATATTAAACCTATCTCAGGTCATATAATGGTCCTGTCAGCACTCTTCTCTCTGTAAGATTTAGTGCATTATCTCTTTGACAGGCTAATCCCTAGGTTGAGTTCTTTTGATCATAAGAGATCCTGAACAGGATGTTTTGCCATCTAGAAAACCAGCACCACTGAGACGCCAGCTGGAGTCATGTCACAAAAACTTGGCCCTACTTCCAAAGCCAACAGTGTGTTGAAATTAGGGCATATCATGTACTCAGTTCTTGACTGCATACTTTACAACTGACAACTGGAGATTACTAATATTGTCTTCTACTTGTGTGTACCCCTCATCCAGGAGGATTCTAAGTCATTGTATCAGTGTGTAGCAGTCATTTAACTCTCTGACTGCAGAGTGCTTTTAAGTCCTCAGAATCTTTATTGTGGAGCAGTGCTTTTCTGCAAAGAAGGGTTCTCAATTAAAGAGCTAAACCTTTTAGTCACTGCCTGTGTCAACTTTCCTAGTAGACAAACATTTATTGAACATATACTATATCCTGAGAGCTTTACATTATATAATCTCAATCCCACAGTACTTTCAAAATAGCTATTATTAAATCCATTTTATAAACAGGAATACTAAGACTTAAGTAAGACAGATAACTCGCCCAGATGTCACACAGTATACAGTAACAGAGGCAGACCGTTCAACATGTCAAAGCTCCCTATTTTGGGGCATTGTTTTCTGAGCCCCAACAATATGCACAGAAAAAAATAATAATAATAACAGAGGCAGAACAGATATCATGTTTGTCTGATTCTGGAGCATTCATGTTTACAACTTTATTATGCCCCTTGGAATTTCCCCATTATACTTATTCTAGTTCCCTCCACCCTCTTTACTTCAGCCATCTCCCCGCAACTGCCCTTTTTTTTTTTTTCAGAATGGTCTCACTCTGGTTGCTAAGACTGAAGTACAGTGGCGGGATCTTGGCCCATTTCAGCCTTGACCTCTTGGGCTCAGGTCCTCTGACCTCCGCCTCCTGAGTAGCTGGGACTAGAGATGCACACCACCATGCCTGGCTAGTTTTTTGTATTTTTAGTTGAGACGGGTTTCACCATGCTGCCCAGGCTGGTCTTGAACTCCTGGACTCAAGCAGTCCACTCGCCTCAGCCTCCCAAAATGCTGCAATTACAGGCATGAGCCACTGCATTTGTCCCAGCCATCTTCCTCCTTATCCTCTTTTATGAGGAACTTAGTCTTATCCAAACAAGCTAAAAGAGATGATACAGTTAGCTGTGTGTTAAAAGTTAGACACATAGGTCTGTCTCCAAACCACACTTTAATTAAACCCTTCAGTTCATTTCAGTTACTGCCATACATCCCCATCAACAATCAGTTAACTTTAAAACATGAAAACAGTTTCAGAATTTAGACTGTGACCTAATCTAACCATACTGCCGAAGGACCTTGAACTTCATAACCTCTATCATCAGCATTCTCAACACTATTAAAGATGTAATTAGAATATCCTTCCTTAATTTGGAAAATTACATAAACCTCTTAATTGTAACCACCTCCCCCTTATCTGCATGAGCTCAAATTATTTACTGGCAAAACATTTAATTTTTTTTGTCAAGCCCTTACGAATCTAATTGATTAAGCTTGGACACTGCCACAGCTGATACAGGCATAGATTGCATATTTGGGAGGCTTGCCTATTATTTTAATAGCTGAATGATAAATATATGTGTATACATAGACTTGAAGGAATATAGTTTGAAATTATGTATGGGAATCAGCACTTGCTCTATGGAAGGAAATAGGTTACTAAATTGTAATCTAACTAAATATATCACATAAAATTGGCTTAGCTTTTGATTTTTCAGAGTTTCTCACAGTTTTCCTTATACTCCTTTTTAAAAAAGTAATCTTAAGAAAATACATTGGTTTTGTTTCATTTAAGAGTTATTTAAGTTAGAATACTTGATACTTGAAGCTCAGAGTCTCTCATGCCAGCCTGTTAAAACTGTCTTTGGTCTTAAGGCACTTTAAAAGAAAACACAGAGTGTTGTAGATCAAGAGGAATTGTAAACCCATATTGGTGAAACCATCGTGCATTAGTGCAGTGTTTCTTTCAGGCATACTTGAAGAAAAATATAGATAAATGGAAGCATGTTCCAAACAGAGCCAACAAGAAGGTGACGGGATTTTTAAAACTTCACAAAAAGGAATAGTTGAAAGATCTCAAAATGTTTAACCCAAAGAAAAGACATTGCAAAGGGAATAAAGTAGCTGTTACCAATTAATTGGAGATTCCGGCTGAGTATGGTGGCTTATGCCTGAGATCCCAATCCTTCGGGAGGCTGAGGTGGGAGGATCACTTGAGGCCTGGAGTTCAAGACCAACCAGGGCAACATAGCAAAACCCCTTATCTCAAAAAAATAAAAAATAAAAATAACCAAGTGCAGTGGAACATACATGTGGTCCTAGGTACTCGGAAGGTTGAGGCAGGAATATTGCTTAAGCCCCAACATACAAGACTTCAGTGAGCTATGATCAGCCACCACACTCCAGGCTGGGCAAGAGTATGACCCTATCTCTAAAAATAATATTGATAATAATTGGAGATTCTTGAGTGGAAAAGCAATTTAGACCTGTTATTTGACATTCCAAGGAGCAGAACCAGGACCAATCCATCAGCCACATGGCAGTCCTGCACAAGGATTTCCAGCCAAGGAGGTAAATGTGGGCTGAAATGTTGCCATGTTTCTATGTCCAAGCACTGTGGACTGGATTCAGCTGTGGTATGTAGAGGCTTTTTTAAAAAATTGGTCTGTCTTAAAGGGATACCTTTTTGTAATGTGCACAAAAGCACACTCTGTGTTATGTAGACTCTGATTTCATGTTCATGGAATAAAAACATTTCTATTAGTCATTTCTTTTCATGAGATATAATCAGCTTCCTCAAAAATTAGTGGCCTTGTGGATTTCTAAGACCTGAGAAATTGGATGACCGCTTAATAGAAATTTCATTCTAATCAGATACACGGAGGCCTATTAACCAGAAGAAGTCTGGGAGTGGCCCAGACCTGAGCCTCGATTCTGACACTGGCATCGTTGTTAAAAGAGTGGACCTAGCTGCAATGGAAAGAAATGGGTTCAGATGGGTGCCATATTGTATTCAGCAAGTGTGATGATTGCCAACAGGTGATTCTGTGGTTACAGCTGGCATCAAGAACCAGGCAAAGGTAACAGACAGGTGGAGCACAATCATGGGAAAGACAGGAACCACTAAGATCTATGGACAGAACCAAATGGATGGCAGTCTACACCAGAAAGATAGTGTCTGGAGGTAGCCAAGCTTCCATCACAAGGAGGTATTATGAGATCTGTGGAGAGTGAGGCACTTCCTAAGGAAGGTAATGAAAATAGAGATTCAAATACAAGAAACAAGGTTGAGGGACTGGGGATAAAATGGGGATGGTTAATGGGTAGAAAAATATAGAGCTAAAATGAATAAGATCTAGTATTTCACAGCACAACAGAACAATAATTTACTGTAAATTTAAAAATAACTATTATAAAAGAGTGGGATTGTAATGTTCCTAACACGAAGAATGATAAATACTTGAGATAATGGATACTTCAGTTACCTGATTTGATTATCATATCTTGTATGCCTGTGTCAAAATATCACATGTACCCTACAAATATATACACCTATTATATGTACCTATAATAATTTTTAAATAGAAAGAAACAATGTCAAGAGTCACTCTGATAAGAGAAAAACACCCAGTAAGAATTAGTGTTTACCTGTAGTGCAGGATTTGTGATGAGGCTGTCTCCCCAAGTGTCAAACCAGAACTCCCTCTATCCTTGACATGTGGCAATCTGAGCTTGGGACAGACTGACATTGCAGGTGAGGGTCAAGTGACTTACCTGAGAGCAGAGAACCAGGCAATGTAGAAAGTGAAAACATTAGGCTAGCATTTAGACAAAATGATCTTTTAGCTATGTTCTAACTCACACATACTCTGATTCTGTAGTAATAGATGGACTTTTCTGCACTTAACATTTTTCCATTTTCCCATTTACTTTGGGTAAATACATGAGTGTCTTTTCCTCTGTAGGCTTCCTTGCTCATCTTTGACAAGCATCGTCTTTGTAAAGATAGAACGTTTTGACACAGCCTTTCTGATATTCAGTCACGTCAAGATGTAAAAATATTTTTAAATTGAAAAGGATGAAACTTTTGCTTTGTTAAAGAAGTCCATTTTAATGACAAAAAAAAAAAAATGGGTGTGGTGTTTCCAAGCAGTGCTCCTAAGGGATGTTTTTCACTCCTGTACCTTCCTTCAAGATATTCCCCACAAGGGGCATGAGGCCCAGTATTGGGTCAAGGTTGGACATGCGGTGCAGCACTTCAGGGAAGCTCACAAAGCCAGGGTGCAATGAGGGTCAGAGAGATTTCACATAATTTTTGTGCAAAGAACTTGGTATTTTAAGAAGTTAAAAATATAATGGTTTGCTCTTTAGGGCATATCAAAATATTCCCCTGCCAAAATTGCTGCATCGAAAAGTCCACACCATTAAAATGACCCTGTCAAAATTTTACCTGCACATGCTCATACTGTAAACTACAGCTGTTTCTGAAGTGCTGGTGTTTCGATTATCATTGTTTGACTACTTTTTAAAAATGTTAGGATTATTACATCTTATAATCAGATACCTGGATTTTTGTCATGACTGCAATGACATCAGGATAAGTAACCCTGCTCCTTGGGTGACATATTCGTTTTGTTTTGTTTTTGTTTGTTTATTTTCAGATAAGCTCTCTCTCTGTCACCTAGGCTGGAGTGCAGTGGCATGATCTGCAGCTCAACTGCAGCCTCAATCTTTCAGGCTCAGATGATCCTCCCACCTCAGCCTCCTGAGTAGCTGAGGCTACTTTATGTATTTTTTTGTAGACATGAGGTTTTGCCATGTTGTCCAGGCTGGTCTTGAACTCCTGGGCTCAGGTGATCAGCCTGCCTCAGCCTTCAAAAGTGCTGGAATTGTAGATGTGAGCCACTGCGTCCAAACAGGTGACATATTTTATGTCTCTTAATATTTCCATACGCCTGTGCCCTATAAGCATGGCTTAAAAAATGTAATAAATTCCTCATATTTGTTAAATAGCATCCAAATACTTAAAACCATTAATTTTTTAAACTTATTTGTCATAATTCTTTAGTCCTGAAAAGTTACTTATTTGAATGCCCATATTACTTATGTAAATGCCCCTTTACCTAACATGTAACCAGGTAGAAATTTTAATTATACAGTGTAGTAATAATCCAGTAATGCAGATTTCTTGTGTATATCATCATAACTATAATTTATACTACACTATATGTGGTACATAGGCTTTTAAAAGTCAAATATTAACTAGAAGAGGATGATGATTATTTCTCTGCTGCTTCAGTTTTGTTGTGTTTTTTCCCTTTATGTTTTAATCATTTGGGAGTAAAATCTTGAAAACATTAGGCTTTTTAGCTTCCAGGTAGACTCCCTGAGAATCCACACAAATAGGGCCAGAATTGGAGTGACTGGTGCTTTACATACAGTAACAGTCACTGTTGAGCATCCTGTATGACCCAGTCCTATGTACTCTGCCCACTGCATCGCTATTATAATCACAAGCTTTTGATAAAAGAATGAGCATCCTCATTTTATAGAAGACTGAAGCAAAAGAGGTCTTCTTCATTAAATTATTTTTTTCATTTGGAAGAAGAGATTATTTAAATATATATCGCTGTTATAGTTTGACTTTTAATTTTTTAGTTGACCATGTAACATATTCTGTTTTTGATTCTGCAAAACCTAGTAAGAAATTCTGGGAAACAAATGAAGTAGATTGCTAGCTTTTCCCTTCTCCTGTTATTTTCCACTCTTTGTAATGCGTTTATGTATTCATGTACTAAATGCCATGATGATATGGCTGCCAACTTCTTCATCATTTAATCTGTTAAATAAACAAATGTGTGTTGGAATCGATCACCAAAGAAATAGCTACTCACTGAAGTTAAAGATTTATTTTACTTTGAGTATAACAACTCCCTTGTAGTTGTAACAAGCAAACTTAAACAAAAATATTCTAAATTATACTTGCCATATAATTCAAAAGAACAATATTTAACCTGAATGTAAACTAAAAGCCATCATGTTGATCCACTAAATACAGAATAATAAAAGCCAGACTAAAATCAAAGAAACTGCCCCAGGTTCCTTCTGATGTACTCTGACTCTGTACATAAAGTTAACTCTCCTACTTTCTCCCATCCCTCTGAGTATTAGTCCAAGGAAACATCTCTCCATCTAGCAAAATCTGGGATTGAGCAGGCATTCATCTGTAATCTCATATTTTTTCTTCAAACAGATCATTGAAAAGATAAATGTTCTAACTGAAAGAGCTGGAGAAAATTTTACTCTTTCCTCCCTCTTCCAGGATAGTAGGTTTCCCTAAAGAACAAGAAACAGAAACCAAGAAACAACAGCAAAACAAACAAACCTGGGTCTTCAGGAAGTTATGCCTGCTTCTTGAGAGAGTTTCTTCAGTCTTTGAAATGGACAGATGGATGAATAGATAGAAGAGGAAATTATTTTATTGAATAGGTTTATTTAAACATGCTCACATGTGCCTCTCTACCTTCCCTTTACTTCCTAAAAGAAGTACTTTCAGCATGTGTCTAAGTCATGATCTAATGTAATATGTGTTTTTATTAACCTGCTATTAAAATTAAGGGCTGCAATTTTTAAATTCTGATTTTAAGTTAAAACAATCAGAGCGATCTCTGTTGTAATGTCACTTTTGCTAATTTGCATTCCAGTATATTTGTTACAACGGAGTAAGGAGGTCTACTCTGTAGAAAATGGAGCAAAAAGCATGTATTGCACAGGTGGGCATGGTTCATCTTGTGAGTCTCAGCAAAAAACAAAATGTTAGGAACTACTGCTCTGAAATAGCAATCATAGCTGGTACTTGCTATGTAATTTCTATATGCTGGACATTGTTTCAATATCTTTACATGGATTATTTCATTTAAACCTCTCAAAAGCTGTGTTAGGCAGGTATCATTATTTTTATTTTATAGCCTAATGTGCTTAAGTAACTCAGCCAAGGTCACACAACTAGTAATTCCTAGGGCCATGATTTGAACCCAGGCCATCCAACACAGGCCTACACTTTGCTAATTTACAAGGAAAAATCTTTCAGTTTCCAATTTGTACAAAAATAGAGGGATCTACATTCAAAGAAACTCCATTATTCAATGAAGAGTATTATTCAATAATCTCCCGTCTCTGGAGAGTATTCAAATTATGAATACTTTCAACAAAAAAACCTTGAAATTGATGTCCATATTTTATATTATATTATTTTTATAGAGAATTCATTCATACAGGTATTGGAGAACCTAAATATAACCCTTGCGAGCTTTCCAGATAGCTCTTCTACTAAAAATCAGAAAGATATGCATGACTTTTCTGCTCTAAAAGTGTCCAGAAATGAGAATGCTTACATTTTTGTAGTGGCCCACTCAAGCACTTAGAGATACTTTGTTTTAAATCTAAGCCTTTCTAGAATTAATGTATCATTCACTTTCTTTTCAATCAATGAGATTTTGTTTTCATTCTCTATAGTTTATATTCAAATAATTTTCAATCACCTTTTCTCTCTGTTATTAATATTGCTGAAGCTAAAATAAAATGTACCAATTGAAGATGATATTTGAGTTTAATGTTTTTATTTGTATTTACTTACTGGAGTGAGACACACTCATTACCTTGGGTAATTTAAAAACAATTATTGTAGTTTATGGTTCTTCATCATGTCTGTCGCAAATATGGTGTGCCCTTCCTGAAGTTTACCATCAGTTTTGCAAAACAACCTCAAATCCCAGTAAGTAAAGTAGTTTTGCAGGTACTTGTACAATCTGGGTGAGATTTTATTTGATCCCATCAAAAATCTTACTCTAATACAATCTTCCAACCTTTTATGGCCAGGAAAAGAAGAGAAATGCTTACATGGTGTTTCTGCTTCCAGATATCAGATGTGATTTATTACTGAGTAAGGCAACTGGCACAATGGTTTCAACTGGCTTAGAAGAGCCTGACTGTGCTTTCTCCTTAATCATGTTCATAGCAATCTTAGTATTTAATTACATTTCCAGAGCATCTCAATAGGAATAGTATTTTTCATACATTAAAAATAATCTAGAAAAAACTTTTTTTTTGTTTCTTAGACAATGAGATGAGCTAGTCTCTCAGACCAGAAACATTCTGTGTATATTATATTTTTAAATTCTTCTCTTATGTGCATATATACATATATCTTTTACAAAACCTTAATGACAGTCAGCAAGTATGTTGATATTATGAGTTGAGAAAAGACTATATAAACCATTACTCAGTAATATATAGACACTAGAATGTATTTTTGGATTAAAGCTTCTCACTGTATATAAGTAAATCAAAATCCAGCTGATACTATATTTAATGTTTTAATTATGATATACTTTAAGCATTAAAAATCATAATTTTTAAGCTAAATGAGAATGCCTCTCTCAGACCTGAAAGGACAAATATTTTGATATTATCAAATATAATTCATCTTTGCTATATTCAGAGTAGGAAAATAAAGGAATATCATGGTTCTAGTCTTCTGGAAAACACATTATGAATCATTTTACCTAATTAGATAAGCTAAACATGGCTATGTGTAATGTTTTAGAAAAATTTTATAAAGTGAATTCATTCATCTACCTAGAAGCAATAATGCACTAAATTTCTTAGGTCAGATAAGGTAATGGAGTTATAGAAATGGAGGCAAATAGAGTTTGGGACCTGGATGGTCTGTCTACATAAATATTTATTGCAAATGATTTAACAATCATCATACAATGAGATTTTGCAGAAACATTTATTTTCACTTTAATCACTGAAATAACTAAGACCAAAACAGAAAAACCTATTCTTCCTCAAATCCAATGGGAAGAATTAATGAGAAGAAAAAGAGCCAAGAGGCCTTTTGTCAAATAAATACCTGGTATCAATAAACAAATATTAACTTTTTGTTATTATTTTAGATTTTCGAAAAATATTTCAGATAAAATTTGATGGGCTATCTTCCCTTCCTCAGTTTAAATTTCTATATTTTTATTACTATTTAAATGGTAACCCGTATATATAATGTATATAGTTGTTTGTGTTACTTTTCTTTTTTATGCTAATTATGTCACATGATACAATATTTTCTGTAATTGCTTTTTCACTTAATCTAATCAGTTGGCTTTTTGATATCTTAGGGGAGATGTCTTTTTTATACGGAAAACAACATTTATAGTTAGTTGTTTCTAAATTATTATTCTGTTTAAGAGTTTTAATTATGGAGCCTAGTTTTTTATAAGATTTTAGAGTAAACTAACAAATTTAAAACTAGTAATTCAGTGAATAAATTAATATATCAGTTTTAATTGTTCTTGATTCACTATTCCATTGGTTTACGTATTTAATAGGTTAAAATTCCCTGTATATTTGAAAATATTTAAAGGAAAATTAAGCAAACTCTCTTAAACATTTTTAATTAATGCCACAAATTGGATATATCTGTTTCTAGCACTTCAAACACCCAGGAAGCAGACTTTCAAATACTCATAAAAACAATAAAATCTTCCTAAGCACTCAAACACTGCTTGTAAACAATAAACCTAAGTGGAAAGTTCTAATAAATCAGATTGCCTTGAGCATCTACATATTGATTAAAAATAAAAGTAAATCTTTTTAAATATTTCAATTAAAATCTGAAGTCTTTTATGTCAGATTTATTTAATTTTCTGTCTTTAAAAGCAGATAGCACAAGTTGAAATTAACAAAAATGATATAAATCATTACTAGACTTGGATTTAATACAAAAGTATTATACTAAGCATTTGTTTGATGTCTTTTTCCATCTCCATCATGTGTCATACCATCAAGAGTTAAAATTGTTTATCATAGAAGCAAAATAAGCACCTCAAACTGGCTGTTTGGTTAGAGATTAAGTTTACAGAGTACAGAATTAGAATCTTGGTATGTTTGTAGATTTGACTATTAGTGAGAGATTTGAGATGAAAATTTGGAAACCTGAGTGTACTGTCTTACATGACAGAGCCAGTGATTATCGGGATGGGATCTTCTTCACGGTACCATCTGCTGTGGTGTCAAGTAGTCTTTGCAGAGAATTGGTTTCTCCTGGTCTATCCCACATGCATCCCTTAATTGTCACTCTCATCCATTTTTTTTTTAATTTTGTTTTACTTTAAGTTTCAGGATACATGTACAGAATGTGCAGGTTTGTTACAAAGGTATACATGTGCCATGGTGGTTGGCTGCACCTATCAACTTATCATCTAGGTTTTAAGCCCTGCATGCATTAGGCATTTGTCCTAATGCTCTGCTTCCGCTTGCCTCCCACCACCCCCCGACAGACCCTGCTATGTGTTGTTTCCCTCCCCGTGTCCATGTGTTCTCATTGTTCAACTCTCACTTATGAGTGAGAACATGCAGTCTTTGGTTTTCTGTTCCTGTGTTAGTTTGCTGAGGATAATGGCTTCCAGCTTCATCCAGGTCCCTGCAAAGGACATGATCTCATTCCTTTTTATGGCTGCAGAGTATCTCATGGTGTATATGTACTACAGTTTCTTTTTTTTTTTAATTGCATTTTAGGTTTTAGGGTACATGTGCAGAGCATGCAATACAGTTGCATAGGTAAACACATGGCAGTGTGTTTTGTTTGCTTTCTCCCCTTCACCCACATTTGGCATTTCTCCCCAGGCAATCCCTCCCCACCTCCCCTTCCCACTGACCTTCCCCTTTCCCCCCTATAGACCCCAGTGTTTAGTACTCCCCTCTCTGTGTCCATGTGTTCTCATTTATCATCACCCGCCTATGAGTGAAAATATGCGGTGTTTCATTTTCTGTTCTTGTGTCAGTTTGCTGAGAATGATGTTCTCCAGATTCATCCATGTCCCTATAAATGACACGAACTCATCATTTCTGATTGCTGCATAATATTCCACGGTGTATATGTGCCACATTTTCCCAATCCAGTCTATCATCGATGGGCATTTGGGTTGATTCCAGGTCTTTGCTATTGTAAACAGTGCTGCAATGAACATTTGTGTGCATGTGTCCTTGTAGTAAAATGATTTATAGTCCTTTGGATATATACCCAGTAATGGGATTGCTGGGTCAAATGGAATTTCTATTTCTAAGGCCTTGAGGAATCGCCACACCATCTTCCACAATGGTTGGACTAATTTACACTCCCACCAACAGTGTAAAAGTGTTCCTTTTTCTCCACATCCTCTCCAGCATCTGTTGTCTCCAGATTTTTTAATGATTGCCATTCTAACTGGCGTGAGATGGTATCTCAATGTGGTTTTGATTTGCATCTCTCTGATGACCAGTGACGATGAGCATTTTTTCATATGATTGTTGGCCTCATATATGTCTTCTTTCGTAAAGTATCTGTTCATATCCTTTGCCCACTTTTGAATGGGCTTGTTTGTTTTATTCTTGTAAATCTGTTTGAGTTCTTTGTAAATTCTGGATATCAGCCCTTTGTCAGATGGGTAAACTGCAAAAATTTTTTCCCATTCTGTTGGTTGCGATTCACACTAGAGACTGTTTCTTTTGCTGTGCAGAAGCTGTGGAATTTCATTAGGTCCCATTTGTCTATTTTGGCTTTTGTTGCCAATGCTTTTGGTGTTTTGTTCATGAAGTCCTTGCCTACTCCTATGTCCTGGATGGTTTTGCCTAGATTTCCTTCTAGGGTTTTTATGGTGCCAGGTCTTATGTTTTAGTCTTTAATCCATCTGGAGTTAATTTTGGTGTAAGGTGTCAGGAAGGGGTCCAGTTTCTACTTTCTGCACATGGCTAGCCAGTTTTCCCAGCACCATTTGTTGAACAGGGAATCCTTTCCCCATTGCTTGTTTTTGTCAGGTTTATCAAAGATTGTATGCTTGTAGCTATGTTGTGTTGCCTCTGATGCCTCTGTTCTGTTCCATTGATATATATCTCTGTTTTGGTACCAGTACCATGATGTTTTGATTACTGTAGCCTTATAGTATAGTTTGAAATCCGGTAGTGTGATGCCCCCCGCTGTGTTCTTTTTGCTTAGAATTGACTTGGCTATGCGGGCTCTCATTTGGTTCCATATGAAGTTCATGGTGGTTTTTTCCAGTTCTGTGAAGAAAGTCAATGGTAGCTTGATGGGGATAGCATTGATTCTATAAATTACTTTGGGCAGTATAGCCATTTTCACAATATTAATTCTTCCTAACCATGAACGTGGAATGTTTCTCCATCTGTTTGTGTCCTCTCTGATTTCGTTGAGCAGTGGTTTGTAGTTTTCCCTGAAGAGGTCCCTTACGTTCCTTGTGAGTTGTATTCCAAGGTATTTTATTCTTTTTGTAGCAATTGTGAATGGCAGTTCATTCTTGATTTGGCTCTCTTTAAGTCTGTTATTGGTGTAGAGGAAGGCTTGTGATTTTTGCACATTGATTTTATATCCTGAGACTTTGCTGAAGTTGCTTATCAGTTTCAGGAGTTTTGGGGCTGAGGCGATGGGGTCTTCTAGGTATACTATCATGTCGTCTGCAAATAGAGACAATTTGGCTTCCACCTTTCCTATTTGAATACCCTTTATTTCTTTTTCTTGCCTGATTGCTGTGGCTAGAACTTCCAGTACTATATTGAATAGGAGTGGTGACAGAGAGCATCCTTGTCTAGTGCCTGATTTCAAAGGGAATGCTTCCAGTTTTTGCCCATTAAGTATGATATTGGCTGTTGGTTTGTCATAAATAGTTTTTATTACTTTGAGATACATTCCATCGATACCGAGTTTATTGAGTGTTTTTAGCATAAAGGGCTGTTGAATTTTGTCAAATGCCTTCTCTGCATCAATTGAGATAATCATGTGGTTTTTGTTTTTGGTTCTGTTTATGTGGTGAATATCATTTATAGACTTGCATATGTTGAACCAGCCTTGCATCCCCGTAATGAATCCTACTTGATCATGATGGATAAGTTTTTGGATTTGCTGTTGCAATTGGCTTGCCAATATTTTACTGAAGATTTTTGCATCTATGTTCATCATGGATATTGGCCTGAAGTTTTCTTTTCTTGTTGGGTCTCTGCCGGGTTTTGGTATCAGGATAATATTGGTCTCATAGAATGATTTGGGTAGGATTCCTTCTTTTTGGATTATTTGGAATAGTTTCAGAAGAAATGGTACCAGCTCCTCTTTGTGTGTCTGGTAGAATTCGGCAGTGAACCCGTCTGGACCTGGACATTTTTTGTGTGGTAGGCTCTTAATTGCTGCCTTGACTTCTGACCTTGTTATTGGTCTATTCATAGTTTCAGCTTCTTCCTGGTTTAGGCTTGGGAGGACACAGGAGTCCAGGAATTTATCCAGTTCTTCCAGGTTTACTAGTTTATGCGCATAGAGTTGTTTGTAATATTCTCTGATGATGGTTTGAATTTCTGTGAAATCTGTGGTGATTTCCCCTTTATCATTTTTTATTGCATCTATTTGGTTGTTCTCTCTTTTATTTTTAATCAATCTGGCTAGGGGTCTGTCTATTTTGTTGATCTTTTCAAAAAACCAGCTCTTGGATTTATTGATTTTTTGGAGGGTTTTTCGTGTCTCAATCTCCTTCAGTTCAGCTCTGATCTTAGTTATTTCTTGTCTTCTGCTGGGTTTTGAGTTTTTTTGATCTTGCTCCTCTAGCTCTTTCAATTTTGACGATAGGGTGTCAATTTTGGATCTCTCCATTCTTCTCATATGGGCACTTATTGCTATATACTTTCCTCTAGAGACTGCTTTAAATGTGTCCCAGAGATTCTGGCATGTTGTGTCTTCGTTCTCATTGGTTTTGAAGAACTTCTTTATTTCTGCCTTCATTTCGTTGTTTATCCAGTCAACATTCAGGAGCCAGTTGTTCAGTTTCCATGAAGCTGTGCAGTTCTGGGTCGGTTTCTGAATTCTGAGTTCTAACTGGATTGCACTATGGTCTGAGAGGCTGTTTGTTATGATTTCAGTTGTTTTGCATTTGCTGAGCAATGCTTTACTTCCAAGTATGTGGTCAATTTTAGAGTAGGTATGATGTGGTGCTGAGAAGAATGTATATTCTGTGGATTTGGGGTGGAGAGTTCTGTAGATGTCTATCAGGTTTGCTTGCTCCAGGTCTGAGTTCAAGCCCTGGATATCCTTGTTGATTTTCTGTCTGGTTGATCTGTCTAATATTGACAGTGGAGTGTTAAAGTCTCCCACTATTATTGTGTGAGAGTCTAAGTCTCTTTGTAAGTCGTTAAGAACTTGCCTTATGTATCTGGGTGCTCCTGTATTGGGTCCATATATGTTTAGGATCGTTAGCTCTTCTTGTTGTATCGATCCTTTTACCATTATGTAATGGCCTTCTTTGTCTCTTTTGATCTTTGTGGCTTTAAAGTCTATTTTATCAGAGATGAGGATTGCAACTCCTGCTTTTTTTGCTCTCCATTTGCTTGGTAAATCTTCCTCCATCCCTTTATTTTGAGCCTTTGTGTATCCTTGCATGTGAGATGGGTTTCCTGGATACAGCACACTGATGGGTTTTGGCTTTTTATCCAATTTGCCAGTCTGTGTCTTTTGATTGGTGCATTTAGTCCATTTACATTTAGGGTTAATATTGTAATTTGTGAATTTGACACTGCCATTTTGATGCTAGCTGGCTGTTTTGCCCGTTCGTTGTTGTAGATTCTTCATTATGTTGATGCTCTTTAGCATTTAGTGTGATTTTGGAATGGCTGGTACTGGTTGTTTCTTTCTACGTGTAGTGCCTCTTTCAGGAGCTCTTGTAAAGCAGGGCTGGTGGTGACAAAATCTCTGAGTACTTGCTTGTTCGCAAAGGATTTTATTTTTCCTTCACTTATGAAGCTCAGTTTGGCTGGGTATGAAATTCTGGGTTGAAAGTTCTTTTCTTTAAGAATGTTGAATATTGGCCCCCACTCTCTTCTGGCTTGTAGAGTTTCTGCCGAGAGATCTGCTGTGAGTCTGATGGGCTTCCCTTTGTGGGTGATCCGACCTTTCTCTCTGGCTGTTCTTAGTATTTTCTCCTTTATTTCAACCCTGTTGAATCTGACGATTATGTGCCTTGGGGTTGCTCTTCTTGCAGAATATCTCTGTGGTGTTCTCTGTATTTCCTGCAATAGAGTGTTGGCCTGTCTTGCTAAGTGGGGGAAATTTTCCTGGATAATGCCCTGAAGAGTATTTTCCAGCTTGGATTCATTCTCTTCATCACATTCTGGTACGCCTATCAAACGTAGGTTAGGTCTCTTCACATAGTCCCACATTTCTTGGAGACTTTGTTCTTTCCTTTTTGCACTTTTTTCTCTGATCTTGGTTTCTTGTTTTGTTTCATTGAGTTGATCCTCGACTTCTGATATTTTTTCTTCTGCTTCGTCAATTCGGCTATTGAAACTTGTGCATGTTTCACGAAGTTCTCGTATTGTGTTTTTCAGCTCCTTTAATTCATTCATATTCCTCTCTAAAGTATCCATTCTTGTTATCATTTCCTCAAATCTTTTTTCAAGGTTCTTAGTTTCTTTACATTGATTTAAAACATGTTCTTTTAGCTCACAAAAGTTTCTCATTATCCACCTTCTGAAGTCTAATTCCGTCATTTCATCACAGTCATTCTCCGTCCAGCTTTGTTCCCTTGCTGGTGAGGAGTTTTGGTCCTTTCTAGGTGGTGAGGTGTTCTGGTTTCGGGTGTTTTCCTCCTTTTTGCGCTGGTTTCTTCCCATCTTTGTGGATTTATCCACCTGTCGTCTGTGTAGTTGCTGACTTTTCGATTGGATCTCTGAGTGGACACCCAGATTGTTGATGGTGGAGTATTTCTGTTACTTGGTTTTCCTTCTACCAGTCTAGCCCCTTCGCTGTACGACTGCTGAGGTCCACTCCAGGCCCTGCTTGTCTGGGGTGCACCTGTAGCGGCTGCAGAACAGCAAGGGATGCTACCAGTTTCTTTTTCTGCTATCTTTGTCCCAGGATGATGTCTGCCAAATGTCAGTCTTATGGATATAGAGGGGTCAGGGAGTTGCTTGAGGTGACAGTCTGTACTTTGTAGGAGCTCAAGTGCTGAGCTGTGAGCTCTGTTGTTCATTCAGGGCTGCTAGGCTGCTATGTTTAGTTCTGCTGCAACCTAACTCGTAAGAAAACCCCTTTTTTTCCTCAGATGCTCTGTCTGGGGGCGGGTTGGGGCTTTCCTTGTGAGTGTCCGCCTCGCTGTCCTGCCCAGCTAGGAGGCAGTCTAGTCACTATTTGCCTGCTGAGGCTCCGCCCTGCTGGTGTGAGGTTGCCCTTTTGCTGCAGGCTCTGCCCTTCTGCTGTGGTCTCCGCCCTGTTGCCACGGGCTACACCCTGCGGCGGAGTCTCTCTGTTGTACCAGGTTGCCTCGGCAACGGCAGGCTCTGTCAGCAATGGGCATGTACCTCAGTAGGGGCTGGTTGCCTCGGTAATGGCTGACGCCCCTCCCCCGCGGAGCTGCGCTTTAAAAAAACCTATTCACCGGGAGCGTTTGGAATCGCCGTTTTGTTTGTCGCGCTGCACTCCCCCAAATGCTGAGTCCCTGGGATTTCCTGGACTGGGTCACAGTTCAAGACCCGTTCAGTCTCAAGTTCAGCCCTCTCGGATCTCAGTTTGCCGGTTCAACAGGGCACCCATAACAGTGTGCTTTTGTATGGAGCGCTGTGGCACGCCTCTGCGCTCCGGCGTGGGCCAGAGCCGCACCGGCTGCCGGCTGCACCTACCGAGACCTCTGCCTGGCCTCCCGCGTCTCTTTTATACCTGGGAATTTCCCCGTTCTGTGGGCAACTAAGATCCGTCTGGAAATGCTTCCCCGACTCACCCTCTCCACGTGTCCAGCGAGAGCTTCAATCCTGGGTTGTTCTCACAGCGCCATCTTCGGTAATTCTCTCACTACAGTTTCTTTATCCCATCTATCATTGATGGGCATTTGGGTTGGTTCCATGTCATTGCTGTTGTAAATAGTGCTGCAGTAAACATACATACGCATGTGTGTTTATAGTAGAATGATTCATAATCCTTGGGTATATACCCAGTAATGGGATTGCTGGGTCAAACGGTATTTCTGGTTCTAGATCCTTGAGGAATTGCCAGACTGTCTTCCACAATGGTGGAACTAATTTCACTCCCACCAACAGTGTAAAAACGTTCCTATTTCTCCACATCCTCTTCAGCATCTGTTGTTTCCTGACTTTTTGATGATCACCATTCTAACTGGCATAAGATGGTATCTCATGGTGATTTTGATTTGCATTTCTCTAGTGACCAGTGATGAGCTTTTTTTCATATGTTCATCGGCCACATATCTCAAACGGAACTTTTTACCACAGACTCCTTAAATTTTTACCTTCTGACTTTTTCTAATGGAACTGAGGCAAATAAAATATAATATACTTAAGTTTCAGTTAAGTATCTTCTATAGATGTTATTGAAAATCCATAGGTCAGGCACGGTGGCTCATGCCTGTGATTCCAGCACTTTGGGAGGCCAAGGCAAGTAGATTACCTGGGGTCAGGAGTTCGAGACCAGCCTGACCAACATGGTGAAACCCCGTCTCTAGTGAATACAAAAAATTAGCTGGGTGTTATGGCACATCCCCGTAATCCCAGCTACTTGGGAGGCTGAGGCAGGAGAATCACTTGAACCTGGAGGCGGAGATTTTGGTGAGTTAAGATTGTGCCATTGCACTCCAGCCTGGACAACAATAGTGAAACTTCATCTCAAACAAAAAAGAAAAAAGAAAAGAAAATTCATAGATGCATTTGCTTCCATATAGCTTTTCTCATTTCTATCATTGTCCTAGCTTATGTAACATTATGAACTCATGCCCTTTGACAGGATTATTATTTTCTTTTTTGGTACTCTGATTGTCACAACCCCGGGAGGCTTTTTTCCCCGCTTACAGAACCATTCCCAGATATCTTTGAAATTGTCCTTGCTTTCCAGTAACAATTACATGGTTCCAATACAACTTTATTTTTTCTACCCCATGACAGGGAATTGTACTCTTTAAGGAGTCCTGGCTGGCTACTTTTATAGAATATGGAGACCAAAATCTTAGCATTAGGGGTGCAGGTCAAATTGTTACTCATGAGACAGAAATGGCAACATTTATTTTTTTAGCCTACTCAATGACTGAGCTAGGAGAGAGATTTTTTGAAGTTCATGTGAACTTCATGAAGTTCATTTTACCTTTAAATTAAATTTTATTAAGGCTTGTTAAAAACTTTTTCGTCCTAATATAAAATATCTTATCTCATTTATTTCCCTTTCAGACTATCGTTATTTCATCATTTTGAATATGCCATTTTATTAGTTGCCATATTAAATTATATGATTGAATTATGATAATGTCTAACCTTTGCATAATTAGATGTGATTTGCTAAAATCATGTATCCCTCTCAGCTGCTGCTCTTTTTCTTTATATAAATCATAATGTTATAGTCATATTTTGGATAAGCATTGTTTTCAAGAAATATTATGTTTCTTTTTATGTTATATATACTTTTTGACTATAAGAAACAATGCTGTAAACAACTATCCTTACGTGTGTCTCTTTCACTATGTGCCAGAGTTTCTCTGGGGTCTAAATCTAGAAGTGAAATTTTTAGATTATAGGTTCTGCTCACTTTTAATTTTAGTAGATATTGACAAATCACCTTTTAAACTGGGCCAACAATTTGCACTCCCTCCAAGACTGGTGGGAGATAGGAGATTTCCAATTTCTTCATATTCTTACCAATACTTGATACTGTTTTTAATTTTTTTGCCACTACTGATAAGAAATTACTCCTCTTCATTGTTTTACTTTTCATTCCCTTCATTATAAATGGGATTGAGCATCTTTTCATATTTTTATTTGATGTGTAAGATTTCTGTTTAATGAATTTCTTGTTCATATCCTTGCCCCTTTCTGTTTTTGTATCTTTTTCTTTTCCTAAATGTGTTTTGTATTCTAAATATTTACCATATATGTTAATATACATCTTCTCAGATACTTTACTTCTAACATTGTGGTACCTTTTATTATGAGGTGTATGTGTATACATTGACAATTTAACAATTTGTTTAATCATCTTGTGTTTTGTGTCTTGTGATATAAAAAATACTTTCTTGCCCTGATGTAATAACGATATTCTCTTAAATTTTCAAGATGTCTCAAGTTCTTTTTTCATATTCAGGTCTTTAAATCATTTGGAGGTTTTTGGTATGATATTTTTTAAAGTCTAATTTATTTTATATTCCTTTCCAGTAGCAATTGTTCCAATATCATTTTTAGTCCATTTTTCTATTTTCTTTGCCAGTTTTTAATACCAAGATCAATATATACTCGAGTAGGCTCCTGGGCTGCATAATCTTCTCAGATCTGCTTTTCATCTATGCCTGCAGTCACCAATATTCTTGGTTACTTCATATGTTTAACATCTGGCAGAGCAACTCTCTGCTTCCTCATTTCTTTTTCTTAATTTTTATGTCTAATCTTGGACCTTTACTCTTCCATATAATAATCAAATCACTTTTTCAGTCTGCCATTTCCCCCAAGGAAAACTGTTTATGGTTTGTTTGGAAATTGCCAGAATTTAAAGAAAAATTCAAAAGAACTTATATCCAAAAAAAAAGGTGTCTTCTTTATCTTTTCAAGCTGATATAACAAAATAATACAACTGGGTGGCTTATAAACAATAGAAATTTATTTTTCACAATTTTAAACTCTGGGAAGTCCAAGATCAAGGTGCCAGCAGATTCAGTGTCCAGCGAATGCCTGCTTTCTGGTTAATAGATGATACCTTCTAGCTGTGTCCTCACATGGTGGAAGGGGCGAGAGGTCTCTTTTGTGCCTCTTTTATATGGTCACTAGTCCCATTCAAGAGGCTTCACCTCTATGATCTAATCACCTCCTAAAGACCCCACCTCCTAATATCATTACCTTGGGGCTTAGGATTTCAACATATGAATTTGAGGGGGACACAGTTATTCAGACCATAGCACTTGCTATCCATGCATTTGTGTGGCCAAATTCTGATCTTCTGTGAGTAACAGTGAAGGTTACAGACATGCGTGTATCTGTTATATTTATGCCTGAGAACCTTAAAGCTTTTGTTGCCCCTGTGAAGTGTCTTTTTATTTTATTTCATTTTCTATTTTGCTATTGTGGCTGCAGAGAAGCACTACTGATTTTTATGTTTCGGTGTTACATCCTGGCAACTTTGCTGAATTACCTAATTAGCTTTACTAGATTTTATATCATCTTGGACATTATATTTAAATTATGTCAACTTTTTTCTCTCCCCTGCTAAAACTTGGTTTCTTGTCTTGTCGCTTTTACTAGAATGTCCAGTACATTGTTAAATGGTAGAATTAATAGCTCTTAAATCCCAAATAACAAGAGCAAAACCATGAACAATTGGAATGATCCAAGACTGATGGAGCAGAGACTATTGAAGATGTTGATAAAATTCTGTATACAAGTGGACAGTGGTGATATGATGATGGTAATGACGCTGATAGCCAACTTTTAATGAGTGATTGTCACTACATTTCAGAACAGGGCTAAATATTTCATATTTGTATTATACTTAAACCTTAGGAAAACCATAAGAGGAAGGTAACTATTATTATCGCCATCTTAGGGATGAGAGAATGAGTCCTGGAGAATGTGGTGACTTGTTCATGGCCACACAGCTATCAGTTGATGGAAAGAGGACACTAATCCAGACTGCAGGTTCAATCCCTTAGAATCCTTGACAGTAGACCATCAACTAGTTCTTTAGCTCGAGGAAGAACAGAATTAGAGGTAATGAATTTCAATTTGGACATAAATGGTTTAAGCCCATATTCAATTCTTCAAGTATGTCTCTGATTATTTTCTCCAGAGTTTTCAAAAAACAGGTAGAAACCCTTGTTTCTTAGAGTTCACTTACTAAATAATTATTGTATACCAATTATGTGACAAGCATGATGAGATATTCAAAGATATTATCTATCAACATTTCTTCAAAGAGATTTTAGTGTACTAAAGCAGAGGAATGAGGATGTGACCAACTATAATTTCAAGCAGAATCTTAAAAGTGTTATAAGTAAAAGTACAAGCAAAATGCTACCTTGGATAAAAACCAGGTAATAGAGTAAATTGACTTTTTTTTTTTTTTTGAGACAGGCTGTTGCCCAGGCTGGAGTGCAGTGGTGCGATCTTGGCTCACTGCAGTCTCCCCTTCCTGGGTTCAAGTGATTCTCCTACCTCAGTGTCCCAAGTAGCTGAGAATACAGGTGCATACCACCACACCCAGCTCATTTTTGTATTTTTAGTAGAGACAGGGTTTTCCTTATGTTGGCGACTTGGTCTCAACTCCTGACATCAGGTGATCCGCCCACCTCAACCTCCCAAAGTGCTGGGATTACAGGTGTGAGCCACCACACCTGGCTGTAGATTACCTTTTGAGACTTTTCAGTGGTGATTCTGTAATTCAGTCATTATTTTCAGGATTTTTGATCGTCTGTTTACTCATTAAAAAAAATAATAAAAGGATGAAAATGAGTGAATTTCTCTGGGCACTTGCCCATACACTTGATTTTTTAAATGAACAGAATAAGGAAAAAAAAGACAGTATACTTTCCCATTAAGTAATAATTTTGTAAAATATATGATACCATTTCAAAGGCCAAAATACTCCAATTTAAATTTTAAAAGACCTGTGTTATCACAAATATATTTAATCCCTGAATTTTAGTCTTGCTGTACAAAAAGAGCATCCTGTTAAAAGTAGATGTGGGTGGGTCTAAGATTCATTTGCATAACTGTTAGTCATGCAGAGCCAGGGTACAGGCATCAACTGGGAAATACCCTTTATAAAAGGCCTGAATTTGCACAAGTAAATCTTGGGGGAACTTCCTCTAAGTATGTAAGATAGTACAAAAATAAAAATAAAAATGACCCCACATGCAGTGGAATGAGTGAGAGAATCCATTAGCAAGTGATGTGTTCAGGGAAAGTGCAAGACATGATATTGTATAAAGTTAAAAAAATCAGATTTAAATGCTCAAAATTTTGGTACTTTTACTTGGCTTTTCTTTAACTTTTGGGTATTCACTTTTCTAAAAATAACATCTTAAAATTTGCTTTTGAGTGTTTGGGAGTAATCTTGCACATACATGGACATATTGCTTTTATTTTCTTCCCTTTTGATCAGCACACATTATATACATTCTAGGAATGGTTTAACTCATGTCTCCGCATTCTGCTGGGTTGGTGCTGATTACGAGATGTCTTTCCAAAGAGTACATGGAAGTTTGACAACAGTGTATGCATGCATCATCATAAGAGCTTTATGGTCTTTGATTTTGGAAGCAACTTTTTTTCATGTAGGAAAAATAGATCTATATCCCATTTTATCTTCAACTTGATTTAGATAATTTTAATGTGACTAACAAGTTATGACTCATGCATTTGTTGGTTTGTAATTAACCACAGGCCTAAGATCCATCAAAAACCCACTCTTCTGTGAGATTTCCAGCAGTTGTGAACCTTATGTTCACCAGTTTTCCTTCTCTATTCTTAAGTAGTGTCAAGTAACCGTTGTTTGATGAGAGCAACAGAAAATAAGAGCACCATGCTTTGCACTTCTCAAAATGTTTAACAAGGTGATTTTCCCTCTTACACTGTTTCTATTTATTTGCACTACCATTACACTGTAGAGTAGTTGATACCTCCTGATCTTAAACAATTTTTTTTGTTTTTCCTGGGTGTGCTGTCTTTGTAAAACAAAGTGAGAAATTATAACATGAAAAATCCTGATAAGGCTGCTTTTTCTGCTAAGCTCATGCTCTATTTAAAAAAAAAAAAAAATCCCTGAAACATTCATTGTTGGATTTTATAGATTCCTCTTGAAAATTCAGAGCCAAAAACTTTTAAAAGGTTTAAGAAAAGAAATAAAAAGAAACAGTCCAATATGAAGCAAATACACTTGGGATAGAGCTGACTCAGGAAGAAAGAAGTCAAAAAAATAGAGTATTTGCAAGGAACAGTAAGAGATAACATCAGAGAGCATTGTATATGCACAGGAGCCAGGGACGCAGAAGAACTGAACAGAAAAGTTTCCATTGCTACCTGCAGGAAAATCTTATGCTGAAGCTCATCACACAGCAGCCAATGAGTGAGAATAAGAGAAGACCAGGTGGCCACCTAGGCTGCCACAAAATATGAAGAAATGGAGAGAACAAAGAATGCAAAAAGTAGGAACTAAAACAAGGCAGATTGAGAATAGTGAGGTGGTACTTTGAATGTCAAAGAAGCACAAGTACCATTGTTAAATACAAGTTGCACTGAAAGGATGTCATTAATACAATTAAATGCAACTATATATGCCATAATGATTACTATGGTCATTGCTTGTAAGAATCAGTATCATTAAGGACATATACGATAAGTCTTATTTAGTGTCTCAGAATTTATATGATGAAACCAATCTCTGCCATATCAAGTAAATATTCAAAGATATAACTCAGTTTAAAAATCTGATACATATAAAACAACTGAGGATTGAATTATTTGACCAAAATGTTTTACATCATGATTAGAATGATGTTCCTGCCTGAAGATACTCACTCCTCAATCTAGGATATAAACTAGAGCCTATAAATCCTGATAAAGACTACTTTTCCCACTAAACTCATGCAATATTAAAAATCCCTGAAGCATGCATTGTTGGATTTTATAGACTCCTCTTGAAAATTCAGAGCCAAAACCATTTCAAGGGTTTAGGAAAAGAAAGATAAAGAAAAAAGAAAGAAAAGTTCAATATGAAACAAATACACTTTGGAAAGAAAGAAGTCATCAGAATAGAGCATTTGCAAGCAGCAGAGAGAGATCACGTCAGAAAAAGAGCATGTGTATGCATAGAGGGTCCATCCTTAGTGATACATCCTCATTTTCCTTTTGATATGTTCAAGTGAATCTCTGAAACAATGTATGGTGTTGAATCTATAGCAGTAGAAAATTATTATAAAAATTCAATAGAATTTGATACTTTTTTTTTTTTAGACAGAGTCTTGCTTTGTCACTCAGGCTGGAAAGCAGTGGTGCAATCTTGGCTCACTGCAACTTCTGCCTCCTGGTCTTAAGAGATCCTCCCACCTCAGCCTCCTGTGTATCTGGGACCACAAGTGCACACCACCATGTCCACCTAATTTTTTGGTGGTTTTTTTTTTTTGATAGAGACAGGGTTTCACCTTGTTGCCTAGGCTGGTCTTGAACTCCTGAGCTCAAACAATTCATCCACCTTGGCCTCCCAAAGTGCTGGGATTACAGACGTGAACTACCTTGCCTGGCAAGATAATTTAAATTTTTTAAATGTAGCTTATGGCTACCTAATCATAATAATTATTATACTTATCTCTTTCTACACATGAGTCACTTCTCTCAGCCTCAGTTACCCCATCTTAAAAGTGGAATATCAATAATGATAAATTCATAAAATAGTTATGAAGATTAATATGAGACAAGCATAGAGAATCAAAACAGCTAGACAATTTGCTAAATTAGAAATGATTCACCAAAAATTAGCTTGTATTATTTTTAATTTGCCAGCTTCGTAAGGGCAGGGACTATTTCAATTTTAACTACCTTTGTATATACAAGTGACTTGGTACATCAGTACATAGTAAACAACAGAAACTTATTATTTCTTGACTAAATTATTATGTGTTAAGAAACGGTTTCTGCCCTCAGGATGAACACAATCAACTGAAAAAGATGGTTTTTTTGAAAAAATTTGATATTTACAAAGGAATGTACTTTGGTAAGCTGAAGCAGGAGGATCACCTGAGCCCAGAATTCTGAGTCCAGAATTCTGAGTCCAGCTTAGGCAATGTGGCAAGACCCTGTATCTAAAAAATTTTTAAAACAATATGCTAAATATTATAAAATGGGAAATTTGAAGCACTATGACAGGGACTTACCTTTCTAACAATATGATGGAATATGTACTCTGAAAATTCTTTTTATAACATCACCTATAAAAATAACACAGATGAGCTGAGAAAACAAATAAGGGAGCCCCTTAAAGGCCTAAATTAAGGAGCAATTTTGAATTCAGAGAGAAAATACTTGACAGCTGCCGTGTGCTTCTGCCATTGCCTAGTGGCCAGGAGCTTAGATCACACATGCACAAAGGAAAGGAAGCAGAGCCTTTTAGCTAGTAAGAGGGTCCCAAGTAAAGCAAAAATGCTTTAAGAACAATTGTCACAAATAAATAGTAAAATCGGGTGGGGGAACCACCTCAGAAAGTGAGACACTAAAAAATATCAATGTATTTCAACTTTGGCTCTCACTGGAGAGAAGAAAAAAATCTAGTTCTTAGATCAGTGTCAACCTGAATTCACATTACCTGTGTGTTCCCCCAAAACCTAAGTTCATACCTCACATAAGCAAAAGAAAATCCTCTCTTGGAGAATAAACCTTACCCCAATAATATAGACTCTAAGAATTCTAACAAATGAATAACCAAAGAGCATGAGCTAACAAGAGTAAGGGTCAGCAAAAGAAATAAATGACAGTCTCAGACCATCAAAGATTGCAGATAGTGTGTCAGGCAGTTTCAGAATGTAAAACAGACAAGTTAAATCTTGAATAAATAAAAGAGCATTCTGTGAATATGAGTGAGGAGCAAGGGAACATTAGAGATACTCAGGCATCATACCTGAAAGAAGAATGAATATAACTTATAGAAATGATTATATGTATGTGTGTGGGTGAATGTGTAGTAAACATTAGCATCTTAGACACAACTGAAGAGAAAATTAGTAAAATAAAATATAGACATGAAGAAATTGCCCAGAATGCAATATAAAGAGGAAAAGGATGAAAAATATGAAAGAGAATTTAAAAGATACATTTAATCGGAATTCCAGAAATAATACAGAATTATAGAGAAGAGGAAATATTTTTAAACATGATTATTAAAAATTTCCAGAATTGAAGATAAACACCAGTTATCCAATTCAAGCAGCGAAATTTATTCCAATGTGGATTAATAAAAAGAAATCCATACACACTATAGACAAACTGTAGAACACAAAATAGTCTCATAAGAAGCCAGAGAAAATATGCAGATAACTTAAGAAAGAATGAAAATTAGACTGACAATTCTTAGCAACTATGGAATATAAAATAATTATCATTTTATAACTGAAATAATTATTTTAAAGTTCTGAGAGATAAATTACTGACAAATGTAATTGTATGTCTTTCAAGAACAAAAGGAAAACAACTTTGTTTTTGGTCATTCCAAAAAATAAATATTAAAAACTGAAACTAAATAATTTATTACCCAGAAACCCTCACACGTGTATTTTCCTAAAAGATGTACTTAATGAAAAAGACACCCAAAAAAGGTGTCTTATCTAAAGAAAAAAAGAATGAAGAGCAGTATCATGTAATTATAAGTTAACAAATAGAAAAAGCTAATTGTTATAGTGTTAAAAAAAAAACTACTGAAAAACAACTGCAAACAAATTTTAAGATGATTATCAGAATAAAAATATTCTAAGGAAGAAGGAAAATTTCCTTAAAGGAAGGAAATTTAGTCCATTTTTACACTGCTGAAAAAGACATACCTGAGACTAGAAAGAAAAAGAGGTTTAATGGACTTACAGTTCCACATGGCTGGGGAGGCCTTACAATCATGGTGAAAGTCAAGGAGGAGCAAGTCACATCTTTCATGGATGGCAGCAGGCAAAGAGAAAACTTGTGCATGGAAACTCCTGTGTTTAAAACCATCAGATCTCATGAGACTCATTCGCTGTGATGAGAACAGCATAGAAAAGACCCACCTGCATAACTCGAATCACCTTCCACCAGGTTCCTCCCACAATACATGGGAATTGTGTAAGTTACAGTTCAAGATGAGATTTGGGTGGGGACACAGTCAAACCATATCAGAAGATCTGAGATACAAGACAGTATGATGAATAGATAAATCTAAACAAATTTTGACGATAAATAATTGAAAATAATTAATTTGCATATTAAATAACAATAAAAAGCAAGAACAGCATATCAGTTATTGATAGTGGTGGTGATTAAAGTTATATTCAAAGGTCCTTGTCTTATTCCAAAAGTGGGTAAATATATTGATTAAATTTAGACTGTATTAGGTTATGTATGCATATTAGAAATTACAGTAAACACCAAAATTATAAACTGCAAGACTGCAATTCCAAAACTAACAGAGAAACTAAGAAGAGGAAAAAAAATCTAATTAGCTCAAAAAGACTAAAAGAAAATTTTTAAAAGCACAAATATACTGTTAACCAAGTGAGTGAAAATTGACTAAATATTTAAATTAAAAGACAAAGAATTATAGATAATACATTTTAACTAACAACATAATGTTTATAAGGAGCCCACTTAAAAATATAACACAATAATATTAAAAATAAAATTGTGAGAAAATAGCCAGCAAGAAAACAAACCAAAGGGAGTTGACATGGTTTTAAAAGCATATGAAATAAAATTTAAGACCATTAAAAACATTGTCAGAGATAGAGGATTAATACATAAAGTAAAACGTCAAAATTTGGCAGAACTAAAGAAGAAACTGGCAGATCCCACATGCTATGAAGTAGAGGGTAAGTTAATGTATCCTAGGCAGTACAGGGAAGGTTTCTCAAAAAAGATGAAACCTGTATTGGGACTCAAAGGTGCAGAAGGTGGCAAAATAAGTAGGGTGAGAATTGATAAAGGAAACAAGTTTACAAAAGCAGAGAACACAGCATTTTTGAGAAACTGCAAGTACTTTAATATGATGCTGTGCACAGAGGACCGGTAATAATGAGGAGAAAATGAAAAACTAGCATTCTGGTTTTATGCACTGTTGGACTTTATCTTGAAAAATGTGGAAAATCACTGAAGAACCTTAAGCAGATAAGAGTCATAGTCAAATTTTACTTTGAGACCAGTAGTTCTGGTGGCACTGAGCATAATGGCTTACAGGAGATTCAGACTGCATTTGTGATGAACCATATGTGTTTCTGGTCTCAGAATTGGGGAACAATAAAGTAGTGACAACAACTATAAAACCAAATGTCTGTCCACATGACATGGGCCTTACTGCTCTTTGTAATGCCCAGATAGTAAGTTTCCAATTCCATTTATTGTTAGTGAATACCCATCACTTGGCCAAATATAGGGATATCTTACTTTTCTGTCATGTTGCATTCCTGAATAGTTTTTCATTCACATTTTAAAATTCATTTAATATATATTGTGGAAACTGCTACTTCCAAGCATACTTTTGTAGGCACTGGGGATACAGCAGTGGGCAGAAGAAAAAAAAATCCCTGCCTTCATGGAGCCCACATTCTGTATGTGCACTGTGTGTTTGTGTCTCTGTGCACTTGCATACATATAGGAAGATAAAATCAACATTATACATAAATAAATTATATAGGGCATTAGAGAGTAATAAATACTATGGAAAAATAAAAGACGGTAAGTGAGATGGAGAGTGCCTGAGCAATGAAAAGATTATGATTTTTAGGTGTCATGAGAGAAGCTTACTAAGGAAATACCTGAGCTAGGACTTGAATGTAGTAAGGAATAAACCATGCAAATATCGGATGAACAGTATTCCAGGCAGAAGCAATGATAAGAGTTAAAGACCCTGGAGTGTGACTGTGCCTGGTGTGTTGAAGAATGTCAAGGAAGTCACAGTGGGTGGAACAGAATGAGGCAGAGGGGAAGCAGATTAGCTAGGACCTTGGAGCCTTGGAAGCTACCGGGAAGCTTTGATCAGAGAGCTGCTCAACAGCATATAAGTGACGCATTTATAATATGTATTAGGAATAGCCTGAGATGTATTCAAGTAAAGACTTACATTCTCCCTCCACCTTCTACCCTCCTTTCTTGCCATCTCTCATTATTGAAGGTATAAAATGAAGCAGTACTACCGAGCACAGACCCAGACCATGGTAAGAGAAACAAATTCACCTTGACTCAGCATCAACTGTGTGCCAAGTGCCATGCTAGAAGCTATACTTTTATCTCAATTCAGCAGCAAAATCAGTCTGTCAGGTGTCAGTAACACAAAGAGGAGAACACAGAAATATTTTAGTCAATTACCAAATGGTAAGCTACAATTTTTTTAGTGAGTACCGCCTGCATAAAGAAAAGATAAATGTTTAGGTGATGGATTTCCTAATTACTCTAATTTGATCATTATACATTATATGAAAGTATCAAAATATCACATGTACCCAGAAAATATTAAGGACACTGTGGCTGTTTGCAGCCTTATATGCAGAAACCTCTGTCAACAGGTAGGGCACGAGGCAGAGAGAACTGAGTACAGTCAGAGCGGAATGGTGCTTAGAATGTGCCCAGCCTCCCAAAAAGATGTCTACCCTCAGCGAGTAATCACAGTGCCCTCTGCCCAGGATAGCAAGATTAGCTCTGAAACAGGGTTATTTCTTTAAAAAAAAAAAAAAAAAAAAAAAAAAAAGCTCTATTAAAACATAATTAATATATTTTAATTTTCACATATTTAATCTATACATTTTGATAAGTTCAGACACAAGTACATACTTGTGATACCATCACCATAATCAGTGTACTAAGCATATTCATCACCTGTCAAAATTGCCTTGTGTTCTTTTGTGGTTTTGTTTTGTTTTTGGTAAGAGCACTTAACATGAGCTCTATCCTCTTAACATACATTAAAGGCTACGATACCTATTGTTAACTACAGGTACTGTATTGGACAGCAGATCTCTAGAACTGATTCATCTGGTATGACTGAAACCATCTGCAGGGTTTTTCATTTCTGTGGCAACTCTCTATATGAAAGAGGTCTTTGTGGGGGGAAGTTACTAGGTTGCATTAAAACAAGCCATTGAGAATAGCAGTGGGGTTGTGGATGTGTGTCAGTGGCTGCTGCTGTAGGAGGTTGTATGGCTGGTGGTCATGAATTGTGCCACCACTGGCACCATCTGAGAGTGGATGCAGTTCTAGGATACACCAGGATCAAAACCATCTTGCCAGCGTTCTTATTCTTGATGCAAATAGATTTGTATTTCATTAATTATCAGTTAAAAACCAACCCCCACATCACATAAGCACATCATATTAGAAGACAGTAGAAAGTACAGTGAACGTCAAGATTGACACCAAACATCTGGCCCTTGTAAAGAGAACATGTAGTCCTCTCAAGGGAATTCCAGTAGTTGAAATGAAATGAACTCTATCCCAGTATCTGCAAAACTCCTAAATGAGATTAACAAATTATTGTCCACTGTTGTGGAAGATTTTGGGAAATGGGAAAGGTGCTGAAAGACTAGAGACAGACAAATGTTATTGCTGATTTTAATATGTTAGGGAATTTCAAGAGCCAGCACGCTTCATATTAATCAAAAGCAATATTCTGGAATGGATTTAATAGGTGGGTATGAGTCCTTTGAAAAGCAAATGTCTTTGGGATCCTGTATGTGCTCACCAATAATAAATCACATTACTCTTTCTTTAATTCCTTGTTTGACAGAGATCCGTGATGCTAATATTGCACAGTTAAATCCAGATTTCAGTAAAATAGTTGACAGCATCTAACCGGAAAGTCTTCAGAAAATGTTGATTTATTCAATTCTACACATTGAGTATGTGTAAATGGTTGGATGAACAGACTCAAAAAAGTGTCCATTCAGATATTCTAGAGAATTATCAATATATGAATGAAGATATTTGGATAAAGGATCCTTCGTACCTAGATAACCTATGATTTTAATACTATTACTTGATGACTATCATTATTAACCATGGCTAAAAAGCCTAGAAAAAGGTGGCAAATTAAAGTGATTTAAATAAAACACCATGTAACTAAAATTGCCTCTCCACATGCCCCCCAAAATGGTTACATAATCTACAGTCATGTAATGAATGCCTCAAAAATAATGGTGTCGCATAATTTATGCACTGATGTTAGAATTCAGTGCCCACCTGAGGTGTAGCTCTACCATCCTGTTTAATCCTTACTAAAATAAATGTATGAACATATACTGATTCTAGAGGTTTAATTTTAAAACAAAAATATAATCACTATAATCAGGCAAGATTATTCTAGAACCCCCTACCATCCATTCTCCATTTACCTAAAAATTTGGTGATAATCTAGAAGACAAAAAGGCTTGAATGTCCACACATTTGGATATAAGGTTTCACAAGTTCTCAGATCTGGGGTTTTAGTAGATAATGCTATGTTAACAACATCATGAATACTACGCTTTATGGTCAATTTAAAAGAAATTTAGGGTTACTTTTATTGTGTGTAATGGTATGTCTTTCTCATTAGATTTAGAGCCTAATCCCCATGTAAGAGGTTACTCTCATTTGCATCAGCTATATATACACTATCACAGAATGGTGGACAAAGATTTCTCTCTCCTCTCAAAAAGGAAAACCATTAACATTTCCTGGGTGCTTGTTAAAAGAGCATCATTTTAGAATCTCTAAGTACTTTAATGAAAACATAGAACCTTCCTTCAGGAAGGTTAGAACTCATCTCCATCAGCAGCATCCCTTTATGCACAACTGAGTTTCTGTTCTTAGGTTCTTACTGCTTTAATTTCTCTTAGACTGGTATAGTAGATCTAAAATAGGTCAAGTTTGGTCACATAATTTGTAGTGCCTCAATTGATCAGAGCCCTTGACATACATAGATCTTCCCTAGTTTTCAGGAGGAACATTGCTAACACATTTGGGATGAACGCGGATCCCTGTAGCAAGCTATGCTAGTGGCTTCACTGCAGAGGTACCTCTCTGGCAGAGTTGGAGATTTCAAGCAAATGTATCAAACCCTAATGTGCTATGACAGAGGATTTCATCTACTGATCATGAGTAGAAATGTCTGGGAGCTATTATTCAATAGGAAGCAAAGCTCCTTCAACTGAAAAGCAATGTGCAGACTGACACTCCAGCTACACCATTTTTATCATGAGTTTGTACTTTGAATGGAATCTACCTAAAGAAAAAAAGACAATGTATCTTATATCCTGGCTGTTTGAGATTTTGAAACAACATCTAATAGCAGAAAGTATCAGTTTTCAGAAGCTCATCTGCTCTGAATTAAAATATCAGAGTTGGAGGGTTTTTTTTCCCTGTTTGAACAAGAAAAACATATAGTGCCCATAACAAATTATATTAATTATCAGTCATATAAGCCCACAAACTGGAACCATCTGAATAAAGTCCCTGTAAAGTTATAGTGGGAAAAATAGACATATGGACATCCTGGGGAAAGAGGTGGCCATGTTCATTTTCCATTTGCCTATCCCAGAACATGACATATTGAGTAAAATTTTTCCATGCATGTGTATCTCCAAAAATGAAGATAAAAATTATAAAACATCTTTGTGAGCATGGTGCCAGCAGAAGAGTAGGGTAGGGATGAATGTATAATTAACCTTTTTGATGTAAGGACTCCTGGCAAGCAGCGTGGGCCAGCCAAGCACATGGCAAGTAGAGGAATGGCCATAGAAACACTGGAGACTTCTCTATCCTAGGCTGCACTGAGATGTATGCATCAAGCTACTGTGCTTTTTTTTTTTTTAATTGCATTTTAGGTTTTGGGGTACATGGGCAGAACATGCAAGATAGTTGCATAGGTACACACATGGCAGTGTGATTTGCTGCCTTCCTCCCCTTCACCCACATCTGGCATTTCTCCCCATGCTATCCCTCCCCAACTCCCCCAACCCCACTGTCCCTCCCTTATTCCCCCCAATAGACCCCAGTGTGTAGTACTCCCCTCCTGGTGTCCATGTGTTCTCATTGTTCATCACCAGCCTATTAGTGAGAACATGCGGTATTTTATTTTCTGTTCTTGTGTCAGTTTACTGAGAATGACGTTCTCCAGATTCATCCATGTCCCCACAAAGGACACGAACTCATTGTTTTTTATTACTGCATAATACTGCATGGTATATATGTGCCACATTTTCCCAGTCCAGTCTGTCGTCGATGGGCATTTGTGTTGGTTCCAGGTCTTTGCTATTGTAAACAGTGTTGCAATGAACATTCGTGTGCATGTGCCCCTGTAGTAGAACAATTTATAGTCCTTTGGAGATACCCAGTAATGGGATTGCGGGTCAAATGGAATTTCTATTTCTAGGTCCTTGAGGAATCACCACACTGTCTTCCACGATGGTTGAACAATTTACTCTCCCACCAGCAGTGTAAAAGTGTTCCTAATTCTCCACATTCTCGCCAGCATCTGCCGTCTCCAGATTTTTTAATGATCGCCATTCTAACTGGCGTGAGATGGTATCTCAATGTAGTTTTGATTTGCATTTCTCTGATGACCAGTGATGATGAGAATTTTTTCATATATTTGTTGGCCTCATGTATGTCTTCTTTTGTAAAGTGTCTGTTCATATCCTTTGCCCATTTTTGAATAGGCTTGTTTTTTTCTTGTAAATCTCTTTTAGTTCTTTGTAAATTCTGGATATCAGCCCTTTGTCAGATGGGTAAACTGCAAAAATTTTTTCCCATTCTGTTGGTTGCTGATTCACTCTAATGACTGTTTCTTTTGCCATGAAGAAGCTGTGGAGTTTGATTAGGTTCCATTTGTCTATTTTGGCTTTTGTTGCCAGTGCTTTTGGTGTTTTGGTCATGAAGTCCTTGCCTACTCCTATGTCCAGGATGGTTTTGCCTAGATTTTCTTCTAGAGTTTTTATGGTGCCAGGTCTTATGTTTAAGTCTTTAATGGAGTTAATTTTAGTGTAAGATGTCAGGAAGGGGTCAAGTTTCTGCTTTCTGCATATGGCTAGCCAGTTTTCCCAACACCATTTATTAAACAGGGAATCCTTTCCCCATTGCTTGTTTTTGTCAGGTTTATCCAAGATTCTATGGTTGTAGATATGTTGTGTTGCCTCCAATGCCTCTGTTCTGTTCCATTGATCTATATCTCTGTTTTGGTACCAGTACCATGCTGTTTTGATTATTGTAGCTCCATAGTATAGTTTGAAGTCCGGTAGTGTGATGCCACCTGCTGTGTTCTTTTTTGCTTAGAATTGACTTGGCTATGCAGGTTCTCTTTTGGTTCCATATGAAGTTTAAGGTGGTTTTTTCCAGTTCTGTGAAGAAGATCATTGGTAGCTTGATGGGGATAGCATTGAATCTGTATATTACTTTGGGCAGTATGGCCATTTTCATGATATTGATTCTTCCTAACCATGAACATGGAATGTTTCTCCATCTGTTTGTGTCCTCTCTGATTTCGTTGAGCAGTGGTTTGTAGTTCTCCTTGAAGAGGTCCTTTACGTTCCTTGTTAGTTGTATTCCTAGGTATTTTATTCTCTTTGTAGCAATTGTGAATGGCAGTTCATTCTTGATTTGGCTCTCTTTCAGTCTGTTATTGGTGTAGAGGAATGCTTGTGATTTTTGCACATTGATTTTATATCCTGAGACTTTACTGAAGTTGCTTATCAGTTTCAGGAGTTTTGGGCTGAGATGATGGGGTCTTCTAGATATACCATCATGTCGTCTGCAAATAGAGACAATATGGGTTTCTACTCTCCTATTTGAATACCCTTTATTTCTTTTTCTTGCCTGATTGCTCTGGCTAGAGCTTCCAGTACTATATTGAATAGGAGTGGTAAGAGAGGGCATCCTTGTCTAGTGCCAGATTTCAAAGGGAATGCTTCCAGTTTTTGCCCATTCAGTATCACATTGGCTGTTGTTTTGTCATAAATAGCTTTTATTATTTTGAGATACGTTCCATCAACACCGAGTTTATTGAGGGTTTTTAGCATAAAGGGCTGTTGAATTTTGTCAAAGGCCTTCTCTGCATCAATTGAGATAATCATGTGGGTTTTGTTTTTGGTTCTGTTTATGTGGTGAATATCGTTTATAGACTTGCATATGTTGAACCAGCCTTGCATCCCCGGGATGAATCCTACTTGATCACGGTGGATAAGCTTTTTGATATGCTGTTGCAATCGGCTTGCCAGTATTTTTTTGAAGATTTTTGCGTCTATGTTCATCATGGATATTTGCCTGAAGTTTTCTTTTCTTGTTGAGTCTCTGCTGGGTTTTGGTATCATGATGATGTTGGTTTCATAAAATGATTTGGGAAGAATTCCCTCTTTTTGGATTATTTGGAATAGTTTCAGAAAGAATGGTACCAGTTCCTCTTTATGTGTCTGGTAGAATTTGGCTGTGAACCCATCTGGACCTGGGCTTTTTTTATGAGGTAGGCTCTTAATTGCTGCCTCAACTTCAGACCTTGTTATTGGTCTATTCATAGTTTCAGCTTCCTCCTGGTTTAGGCTTGGGAGGACACAAGTGTCCAGGAATTTATCCATTTCTTCTAGGTTTACTAGTTTATGTGCATAGAGTTGTTTGTAATATTCTCTGATGATGGTTTGAATTTCTGTGGAATCTGTGGTGATTTCCCCCTTTTTTTTTTTTATTGCATCTATTTGGTTATTCTCTCCTTTCTTTTTTATCAGTCTGGCTAGTGGCCTATTTTGTTGATCTTTTCAAAAAACCAGCTCTTGGATTTATTGATTTTTTGAAGTGTTTTTCGTATCTCTATCTCCTTCAGTTCTGCTCTGATCTTAGTTATTTCTTGTCTTCTGCTCGGTTTTGAGTTTCTTTGATCTTACTCCTCTAGCTCTTTCAATTTTGATGATAGGGTGTGAATTTTGGATCTCTCCACTCTTCTCATGTGGGCACTTATTGCTATATATTTTCCTCTAGAGACTGCTTTAAATGTGTTTCAGAGATTCTGGTATGTTATGTCTTTGTTCTCATTGGTTTTGAGGAACTTCTTTATTTCTGCCTTCATTTCATTGTTTATCCAGTCAACATTCGAGAGCCAGTTGTTCAGTTTCTGTGAAGCTGTGCGGTTCTGAGTCAGTTTCTGAATTCTGAGTTCTAACTTGATTGCACTATGGTCTGAGAGACTGTTTGTTATGATTTCAGTGGTTTTGCATTTGCTGAGGAGGTATTTACTTCCAATTATGTGGGTAATTTTAGAGTAGGTGTGATGTGGTGCTGAGAAGAATGTATATTCTGTGGATTTGGGGTGAAGAGTTCTGTAAATGTCTATCAGGTTTGCTTATTCCAGATCTGAGTTCAAGTCCTGGGTATTCTTGTTAATTTTCTGTCTGGCTGATCTGTCTAATATTGACAGTGGAGTGTTAAAATCTCCCACTATTATTGTGTGGGAGTCTAAGTCTCTTTGTAAGTCATTAAGAACTTGCCTTATATATCTGGGTGCTCCTGGTTTCGGTCCATATATATTTAGGATCGTTAGCTCTTCTTGTTGTATGGATCCTTTTACCATTATGTAATGTCCTTCTTTGTCTCTTTTGATTTTTGTTGTTTTAAAGTCTATTTTATCAGAGGTGAGAATTGCAACTCCTGCTTTCTTTTGCTCTCCATTTGCTTGGTAAATCTTCCTCCATTCCTTTATTTTGAGCCTTTGTGTCCTTGCTTGTGAGATGGGTTTCCTGGATACAGCACACCGATGGGTTTTAGCTTTTTATCCAATTTGTTATTCTGTGTCTTTTGATTGGTGCATTTAGCCTATTTATATTTAGGGTTAATACTGTTATGTGTGAATTTGATACTGCCATTTTGATGCTAGCTGGCTGTTTTGCCCATTAGTTGATGCAGATTCTTCATTTTGTTGATGCTCTTTAGCATTTGGTATGCTTTTGGAGTAGCTGGTACTGGTTGTTCCTTTCTATGTGTAGTGCCTCTTTCAGGAGCTCTTGTAACGCAGGCCTGGTGGGGACAAAATCTCTGAGTACTTGCTTGTTCACAAAGGATTTTATTTTTCCTTCACTTATGAAGCTTAATTTGGCTGGATATGAAATTCTGGGTTGAAAGTTCTTTTCTTTAAGGATGTTGAATATTGGCCCCCACTCTCTTCTGGCTTGTAGGGTTTCTGCTGAGAGATCTGCTCTGAGTCTGATGGGCTTCCCTTTTTGGGTGACCCAACCTTTCTCTCTGGCTGCCCTTAGCATTTTCTCCTTCATTTCAACCCTGGTGAATCTGATGATTATGTGCCTTGGGGTTGCTCTTCTTGTGGAATATCTTTGTGGTGTTCTCTGTACTTCCTGGACTTGAATATTGGCCTGCCTTGCTAGGTTGGGGAAATTTTTCTGGATAATATTCTGAAGGGTATTTTCCAGCTTGGATTCATTCTCTTCATCACATTCAGGTACACCTATCAAATGTAGATTAGGTCTCTTCACATAGTCCCACATTTCTTGGAGACTTTGTTGATTCCTTTTTGCACTTTTTTCTTTTATCTCGCCTTCTCATTTTATTTCATTGAGTTGATCCTCGACCTCTGATATCCTTTCTTCTGCTTGGTCAATTTGGCTGTTGAAACTTGTGCATCCTTCACGAAGTTCTCGTGTTGTGTTTTTCAGCTCCATCAATTCACTCATATTCCTCTCTAAGTTGTCCATTCTTGCTATTGTTTCCTCAAATCTTTTTTCAAGGTTCTTAGTTTCTTTGCATTGAGTTAGAACATGTTCTTTTAGCTCACAGAAGTTTCTCATTACCCACCTTCTGAAGTCTGATTCTGTCAATTCATGACACTCATTCTCCGTCCAGTTTTGTTCCCTTGCTGGTGAGGAGTTGCGGCTCCTTGTAGGAGGCAAGGTGTTCTGGTTTTGGGTGTTTTTCTCCTTTTTGCACTGGTTTCTTCCCATCTTTGTGGATTTATCCACCTGTCATCTGAGTAGTTGTTGATTTTCCGATTGGGTCTCTGAGTGGTCGTCTGGATTGTTGATGATAAAGTATTTCTGTTTCTTAGTTTTCCTTCTAACAGTCTGGCCCCTCTGCTGTAGGACTGCTGAGGTCCACTCCAGGCCCTGCTTGCCAGGGAAACACCTGTAGCAGCTGCGGAACAGTAAGGGTTGCTACCAGTTTCTTCTTCTGCTATCTTTGTCTCAGAATGATGCCTGCCAAATGTCAGTCTGATCAGTCCTTTGTGAGGTGACTCTTTGGATATATGGGGGTCAGGGAGCTGCTTGAGGAGACAATCTGTACTTTATAGGTGCTCAAGTGCTGAGCTGTGAGCTTCGTTGTTTATTCAGAGCTGCTAGGCAGGTACATTTAAGTCTGATGCAGCAGAACTCATAAAACCCCTTTTTTTCCTCAGGTGCTCTGTCCTGGGAAGTTAGGGCTTTATTTATGAGTATTCGTTGCACTGTCCTGCCCAGCAAGGAGGCAGTCTAGTCACTGCCTGCCTGCAGAGGCTATATTGAGCTGCTCTGGGATCTGCTCTGCTGCCATGGGCTCTGCCCTGCTGCCGTGTGTAAATCCCTGCAGTTCTGTTTATATGGGTGTGGTTAGAACTGCCATGGTGATGGAGGCGGACTCTCTCTGTTTTGGAGGGTTGCCTCAGCAATGGCAGGTTGCCTCAGCAATGGCAGGCTGCATCAGCAATGGCAGAGTACCTCCATAGGAGTGGAGTGCCTCAGTAATGGTGGACACCCCTCCCCCACCGAGCTGCACCATCCTGGGTTCAGCTGTGCTTGCGGTGAAACTCTCAACCCTGAGTGTTTCCAATTGTAGTTTTATTTGTTTGTTTGTTTTTGTAGGGGTGGGACCCGCCAAACCTGATCCTGTGGCTCCCTGCCTCAGAGTCCTTTTTTTTTTTTTGAGTTGAACAGTTGACTCTCTCCCAGGTGTTCCAGTCACCTGCTGAAAGGGCGCTGGGATCTGTGTGATGTCCCATGCGGTTACCCACTGCACCGGCTGAAACAACATCTCTGCCCAGAAATCTCCTGGCCTGGCTTTATGTTTAAGTCCCGTTTAATCAGATGAATGTGCTAATCTGCCTTCCCAGATCTTCAATTGCCAGTTTAACAGGGCAACCAGACCAGTGTATTTTGTATGGAGTGCTGCTGCACTGTGGCACTGGCCAAAACAGCCATGCCGGCCAAAACAGCTGCGCTGACCGAAACAGCCACGCTGGCAACCTATGGGGCTCCTACACCTGGGAATCTCCTGGTCTGTGGGTGATAAAGATTTATCTGGAAATGCGGCATCCACTCACCCTCTGTGCTTTCACTGGGAGCTGCAATCCTGAGTTGCTCCTACAGTGCCATCTTCTCTTCTTCTGCTTTTTTTTTTTTTTTTTAATGCCAATTCCAGGCATTTATTTTTCCTTTGTAAAATAAGGCTATCCAAAAAAAGGAGTATATAATGTTTCCTCCTGTTTGTGAGTGTTTGGCAGTTGGCAGGAAACCTGGCTGTCTTCAACAGAAAGGGAGTGGCAACCACCAGGAGACTGGAAGAGATGCTTTTTCAGGGAGCTTGAGAGAAAATATTGACACATATCTTTCCAACCTAATCTTCAATGCAATGCTTTAGGAGAGCCAGGCACCATGTTAGAATCTGGTTAAAGTAAATATTGTACTGTTTTCTTCTCTTGGTAAACATTGACTTTGTGTCTTGTAAAAAAAAAATGATATCCTTTGTATATGAATTTATTCTCCTGGTAATAATAATGAATTTAGAGCTATTTTTCAACATCATTTCTGCTGCCCAGGTAGATATTATCAAGCCAGCTCATTAAGTTTAAGTGGGTAATCCACAGACATTCATTCATTTATTTAATAAATTTTAATTAAGCATCTACTCTATGCCAGGCACAGTGCTTGGCGCAATCACAATAGAAATATTACCTCTACTCCAATCTCCTGCTTATTAAAACTATACCAGGGAGGCTTAGCTTTATAGGGTCCCTATATCCTGGTACCCTAGCCCCAGATCTCTTAGCAGGGATTCTTACCCTTTCTTACGTTCTGATACTATATAATCAGGTATTGTGAACCACCTTCACTCCTAAAAGTCTTATTAGAGTTTGTTTGTCCTATACATTAAATTGAAAATAACTTGGTGTATAGACTTCAGGGTAACTAAAAATATCCTCAATACTGAAATCTAAACAACCACTCTGCAAGAGCAGCTTTTCCAGGCCTTTCTAACATTTGTCATCTCTATTGACTCACATGAGTCAAAGCAATTATTCTGACACTTGAAATTTTACCTTTAATGTTTCCTAGGAAACATAGCTTATACTCACTCCTACACTTCTTATGGGTTCATTTAAAGAGGAAGTAATCTGGAAAACAGCCATGAATAACAGAATTACCCAGTACCTTGATATTTTCCCATTTCTCTGCTGGCATTCAGCCCAACAGCTGTCACTGTACCTCTATAGGAACTTAGTTCTTGTATGGCAACTTGAGTGGCATTGAGCTCTGATAGAAGGTCATAACATCTTTGTTAGAAATAATACGCAGATTTTTCAAAGAGGCTATGTCTGAAGTTTCTATTCTAAAAGCAAAAAAAAGCCACAAAACAAATTTCTCAAAATTAATTTCCCTCTGGCTTTTGTCTTGGTTGACAATTCTTCTGGGATAAGGTCGGTTATTTCTATGATTCCTCATGGAGACTGTCAGCTCTGCCTGATTAACTGAAAACTAGCATAAAAAGATTGTATAATGAATATTATTCATATAAAATTATTCCTTTTAGAGTCTAAATAAGCAAATTTGCCTTACATAGAAAGAAATTTGGCCACTCTATGTTGGTTGTCTTACTTTGATTACCAAAAATCACTTTTTGAATCCTGAATGATAGCTCTCATATTTTAGAGTAGCAGTTGATCTGAGAGTAAATAACATGGCCATACAACTATTATGTGATCAGACAAGGATCTGCGTGCAGTAATTATCACCTGGGAGTGTCCATGAGCACATGTACACACACACATACATAAGCCTTGGCTCCACACCTTCTGATTCAGTAGGTTTAGGGTGGAGCCCCAGAGTCTGGACTTTTTAAAAGCATCATAGGTGATTCGTGTGCTCATCCAAGTTAAGAACCACTACCCAATATGCCACTTTAACTTCAGATGGGCCATGAAATGACAAGAATGCTCCCCAAAACATCTGATTAACAATTCAAAAACATGCCATTAAGAAAATGATTTTTTAATAGGACCTTTGAAGAGAAAGAAGAAAGGGTGCAGTTATATGGATTCCTTCTTTTTTTTCGAGATAGAGTTTCGCTCTTGTTCCCCAGGCTGGAGTGCAATGGCACGATCTCGGCTCACCGCCACCTCTGCCTCCTGGGTTCAGGCAATTCTCCTGCCTCAGCCTCCGGAGTAGCTGGGATTACAGGCACGCGCCACCATGCCCAGCTAATTTTTTGTATTTTTAGTAAAGACAGGGTTTCACCATGTTGACCAGGATGGTCTCGATCTCTTGACCTTGTGATCCACCCGCCTCGGCCTCCCAAAGTGCTGGGATTACAGGCATGAGCCACCATACCCAGGGTTAGGAATAACATTAAGTAACACTTCGAATTAGTCATTACCATGTACAGTATAATGAACTCAATTTCTGAGTTGTTTAACCACTGAGGAATATGCATAATATATATTCAATATACATAGAGTCAACACATATATTATATAAAATATATGCAACATATATATTCAACATATACATAATAGGCCTTACCCCTAATAGGCCTAATGCATTTATTTAACATTTATGTATATTAAAACAGTTAGTTTTTTTAAAGAATGGAAAAGGAACTGTAAAGTCTTTTCTCTTACATCTAAAGTAATATATATTCATTCTCAAAGGATTTATGAAGTGTTACAGGTCAGAAACGCTTTGCGTCTATTCCAGAAAATCAAGTTATTTACTAGAAATTTCAGTGAGCTCTTTACTAGATGAGTTGGACAAATTCTAAGAGTTAGACATTGTAGAAGGATTTTTTTAATTTTAAAACAATGTATCTAAGTCAGAAAATGTAATAGTCTCAAAACAGACCATGGGTTAAGTTTCAAAAGTTTATTTCTGAGCAAGACTATTAAATTATAACAAAGTTATATACAAATTATAATAAAGTAGCCAATTAGAGTTTGTAAAGATCACAATGTGGTTGAAATGTCATATCATTTCCTTGAAAAATACTTGAAAACAATATTTCTATACTTATTTAATAGTATTTAAACCAAAACTTTAATTGTGTAGCCATAGTAGGTATAAAAGCACTGTTGGAAATGGCAGACCAAAAGCAAGTTTTAACTTTGTATGTTGACTGTACCCTAAAGGCACCCTATGTAGATTATTTGCTTAGTAAATTGTATTGATGATGCTCTCCATTAAATGTTTAGAGGAAGATTATTGAAGAAAAACAAAAAGAAATACCTATTTGTTCAAAAAAAAATTTAAGTAGTGCTTCTCAAATTTCAATTACTAAGCAACTGAAGAGTTTGTGTGAAATACACATTTCATGCTGTAATTGCACAAATTCAGACTCAGAAGGTCAGAAATTGGAGATTTTATGTTTCTAACAAATACACAGAAGCCCTTAAAATTTGTCCATAACTGTACTGCTTTTTGCTTGTTGTCCCAGTATAGTTTTTAATAACACCCACTCCCACTCTCAGTGTACTTATTTGGATGATAAATTATGATCAACAGAGGTTTAGAGTGAGCAGAATTCTCTAAAATCTACCAACTTGTAAAAAGTGCTGCTCCTAGCATTGGTAGGACTCCCTGCTACCTTATCTTCACTGGTGCCTTTGCTGTGTGGTGGTCACAGAGCCATCTCTCAAAAACTCATTGAAACCACTCCAAAAGGGGTTTTTGATGTTTTATCAAAAATACTGAGTCCTGTTTTTTGGTTTTTTTTTTTTCAGTAAATTCTTATCTACCATATTCTCGTATTATGTCATCTTAGGAAGTCATTCCAAGCAACATGAAAAAGAAGAATAAGAGCCCAATAGAGAAAACAGAACATATTTGGGTAATGGTGAGAAGAGCAGAGTACTGTATCCACAGAAGGAAAAAGAGAGCAAAAGTGTAGATTGGACCACTTTGGGGCCCAGGATAATGGGGGGGAAACTGGAATTACCTGGCTTCTGTATTAGAAATTATTGAGGAAAAAAACTTATTGAAAAATAGCATCCAGCAGGGCGAGATGGCTTACACCTGTAATACCAGCACTTTGTGAGGCTGAGACAGGTGGATCACTTGAGGTGAGGAGTTTGAAACCATCCCGGACAATGTGGTTAAACCCTGTCTCTACTAAAATTGCAAAAAAATTAGCTGGGCACGGTGGCACCACTTGTAATCCCAGCTTATTGGGAGGCTGAATCAGGAGGATCACTTGGACCCAGAAGGCAGATGTTGCAGTGAGCCAAGATTGCATCACCGCATTCCAGCATGGGCAACAGAAGGAGACTTGTCTCAAGAAGACAAACGAAAAAATGAGGGTCACTCAGAGATGAAACTTTTCTTAACTTCTTCTTGGTTAAGTAAGAGAACAAATATGAAAATGCTTGGTAAACAATAAATGCTTATGAATCATTTTCAGAATCAAGGATATCTAAAAACAAAAAGAATCGAGAAGAAATAGCAAAAGAAAAGGCGAAAAGTAGGAAAGGAAGTACATAGGCTGTGGCTCCATTAGGACAGGCCTTGGAAGTAAAAGGGGAAGGCCCACAGCCTAAAAATCATGGCATTGTTGGGGGTGGGGGTCAATGGAAGGGAAATATTTCTAAAACTAATTTTAAGAATAAGCAAACTCCCTAGAAAATATTTTTGTCTTATAATTGATACTGTGCCCCTTCTAAAAAATGAAGTGGTATCTATTCTGTCTACACTTCCCAAATCCTGTCAGTCCTATTCATACTACTAAAACAGCAAGGCAAGAATGCTTTTTTTGAATATTTTGTTCATCTTCAGTGATAAATATAGAAGTCCAAGTACTAAAAGTATGCTATTTAATTAATATTCAGATAAAATATGTTTTCTGTTTGTTAATAAACAATGGCACATGAGGGGAAAATGTATGTATACATGACAGGGAAATGTTTGTGTAATGAGATTTTATTTTATTTTACTTTAAGTGCCAGGCTACATGTGCAGAACATTAAGGTTTGTTACATAGGTATACGTGTGCCTTTGGTGGTCTGCTGCATCTGTCAACCTGTCACCAAGGTTTTAAACTCCGCATGCATTAGCTTTTTGTCCTGATGCTCCGCCTCCCCTCACCACCCACCTCTGACAGACCCCATTGTGCTGTTTCCCTCCCTGTGTCCATATGTTCTTACTGTTCAGCTCCCATTTGTGAGTGATAACATGGAGTATGTGGTTTTCTGTTCTTGTGTTAGCTAGCTGAGAATGATGGTTTCCAGCTTCATCCATGTCCTGCAAAGGACATGATCTCATTCCCTTTAATGGCTGCATAGTATTCCATGGTATATATGTACGACATTCCTTTATCCAGTCTATCATTGATGGGCATTTGGGTTGCTTCCATGTCTTTGCTATTGTGAATAGTGCTACAATAAACATAAGTGTGCATGTATCTTTATAATAGAATGATTTATATTTTTGAGTATATACCCAGTAATGGGATTGCTGGGTCAAAATGGTATTTCTGGTTCTAGATCCTTGAGGAATCGCCACACTGTCTTCCATAATGGTTGAATCAATTTATGTTCCCACCAACAGTGTAAAAGCACTCCTATTTCTTCACAGCCTCACCAGCACCTGTTGTTTCTTGATTTTTTAATAAGCGCCATTCTGACTGGCATGAGATGGTATCTCATTGTGGTTTTGATTAGCGTTTCTCTAATGATCAGTGATGTTGAGCTTCATTTCATATGTTGGTTGACTGCATAAATGCTTTCTTTTGAGAAATATATGTTCATGTCCTTTGCCTACTTTTTGATGGAGCTCTTTGTTTTTTTCTTGTGGATTTGTTTAAGTTCCTTGTAAATCCTGGATATTAGACCTTGGTCAGATGGGTAGATTGCAAAAATTTTCTCCTGTTCTGTAGGTTGCCTGTTTCCTCTGATGATAGTTTCTTTTGCTATGCAGAAGACTGAGACATTATTGAACAGATAATTTCCTGGCCTGATATTTCATTTATGTTTTAACAGAAAGGTTTTCTCCTGATATTTTATGTTCTTCTCAAAAGTCATTTCTAATAACAATATACTATTCCAACTTGTACATGTACCAATATTTCCCAGCAACAATCATCCTTTCTTGATACATTTAAGATTCTTTTTCTTTTGAATATTGCTGTGCATAGGATTTTTCCTTTTCTCAGATTATTTACTAATGATAGAATCATGAGAGTGTGATTACTGGATCAAGCAATATAAGTAGTTTTGAGGCACATGATACATGTTTCCAAACTACTTGAAAATACATTCATAAACACATTCTGCAGTGTATAAAATTTTTATCTCAAATTCATTTTGATAGTAGTATATATTTATTTTTCTTAATTTACTTTGATTTACTTATTAGGTCAAACATATTTACCCATATCTTCTCCTTCTTTGAAGTTTTCTTTTTTTAATTTTTAATTTTTCCATAGGTTATTGGGGTATAGGTGCTGTTTGATTACGAGTAAGTTCTTTAGTAGTGACTTGTGAGATTTGGTGTACCCATCACCAGAACAGTATACACTTCACCCTATTTGTAATCTTGTATCTTCTGCTCCCCTTTTACCTTTCTAAGTCCCCGAAGTCCATTGTATCAGTCTTTTGCATTTGTGTCCTCATAGCTTAGCTCCCACATATCAGTGAGAACATATGATGATTGGTTTTTCATTCCTGAGTTACTTCACTTAGAATCATAGTCTCCAATCTCATCCTGATCACTGTGAATGCTGTTAATTCATTCCTTTTTATGTCTCAGTATATATGTATTCGTTGTTGATTGATGGGCATTTGGGTTGGTTCCACAATTTTGCAGTTATAAATTGTGCCGCTATAAATATGTGTGCAAGTATCTTTTTTGTATAATGACTTCTTTTCCTCTGGGTAGATACCCAGTAGTGTGATTCCTGCATCAAATGGTAGTTCTGCTTTTAGTTCTTTAAGAAATCTCCATGCTGTTTTCCACAGTGTTGTACTAGTTTACATTCCCACCAGCAGTGTAGGAGTGTTCCCTGATCACTGCATCCATGCCAATGTCTACTGGTTTTCCTATTTTTTTTATTATGGCCATTCTTGCAGGAATTAGGTGGTATTGCATTGTGGTTTTGATTTGCATTTCCTCATTATCAGTCATTTTGAGCAATTGTTCATATGTTTGTTGGCCATTTGTATATCTTGAGAATTAACAATTCATTCCTTATCCCAATTTTTGATGGGATTTTTTTTCTTGCTCATTTCGTTGAGTTTGTTGTAGATTCTGGATATTAGTCCTTTGTCAGATGTATAGATTGTGAAGATCTTCTTCCATTCTGTGGGTTGTCTCTTTATTCTGCTTACTATTCCTTTTGCCATGCAAAAGCTCTTTAATTAGGTCAAAACTATTTATTTTTGTTTTTATTACATTTGCTTTTGGGTTCTTGGTCATGAAATCCTTGCCTAAGCCAAGGTCTAAAAGGGTTTTCCAATGTTATGTTCTAGAATTTTTACAGTTTCAAGTCTAGATTTAAGTCTTTAATCCATCTTCAGTTGATTTTTGTATAAGGTAAGAGATGAGGATCCAGGTTTATTCTTTTATATGTGGCTTGCCAATTATCCCAGAACCATTTGTTGAATAGAGTGTTCTTTCCTCACTTTATGTTTTTGTTTGCTTTGTCAAAGAGCAGTTGGCTGTAAGTATTTGGGTTTATTTCTGGATTCTCTATTCTGTTCCATTGGTCTATGTGCCTATTTTATACCAGCACCATGCTATCTTGATGACTATGGCCTTATAGTATAGTTTGAAATCAGGTAATGTGATGCTTTCAGATTTGTTCTTTTTTGCTTAGTCTTGCTTTGGCTACATAGGCTTTTTTCTGGTTCACATGAATTTTATCATTGTGTTTTCTAATTCTGCGAAGAATGATGCTGGTATTTTGATGGAAATTGCATTGAATTTATAGATTGCTTTTGGCAGGACAGTCATTTTCACAATATTGATTCTACCCATCCATGGCATGGGATGTGTTTTCATGTGTTTGGGTCATCTATGATTTCTTTCAGCAATGTTTGTAGTTTTCCTTGTAGAGGTCTTTCACCTCCTTGGTTGGGTATATTTCAACCTTTCTGTCTTTTTTTTCAAAGCTATTGCAAAAGGGGTTGAGTTCTTGATTGGATTCTCAGCTTGGTCGCTATGGTATACAGAAAAGCTACTGCTTTGTGGACATAAATTTTGTATCCATTGCTGAATTCTTTTATCAGTTCCAGGAGCTTTCTGGAGGAGTCTAGGGTTTTCAAGGTAAACAATCAGATCATCAGCAGTGACAGTTTGACTTCCCCTTTACTTATTTGAATGCTCTTTATTGCTTTCTCTTGTCTGATTGCTCTGGCAAGGACTTCCAGTACTATGTTGAAGAGGAGTGGTCAGAGTGAACATCCTTGTCTTAATCCAGTTCTCAGAGGGAATGCTTTCAATTCAGTATTATGATGGTTCTGGGTTTGTCATAGATGGCTTTTATTACATTGAGGTATGTCCTGTGTGTGCCAGTTTTGCTGGGAGTTTTAATCATAAAGGGGGCTGGATTTATTGAATGCTTTTTTTTTTTTTTTTGCATCTATTGAGATGATCATGTGATTTTGGTTTTTAATCCTGTGTATGTGGTGTACCACATTTATTGACTTCTGTATGTTAAACCATCCCTGTATTTCTGCTATGAAACTCACTTGATCATGATGAATTATCTTTTCAATATGCTGTTGGGTTTGGTTAGCTAGTATTCTGTTAAGGATTTTAGTATCTGTGTTCATCAGGGATGTTGGCTGTAGTATTCTTTTTTGTTGTTGTTGTTGTTGTCCTTTCTTGGTTTGGGTATTAAGATGATACTGGTTTCATAGAATGATACAGGGAGAGTTCCCTCTTTCTCTATCTTATGAAATAGTACCAAGGATTGGTACCAATTCTTCTTTGAATGTCTGGTAGAATTCTGCTGTGAATCCATCTGGCCATGAACTTTTTTCCTGATAATTTTTAAATTATCATTTCCATATCGCTACTTGTTATTGTTCTTCCTTCTTGTTATTTTTCCTGCTTTAATCTAGGAGGGTTGTATCTTTCCAGGAATTTACTCATCTCTTCTAGGTTTTCAAGTTTATTTGTGTAAAGTTATTCATAGTAGACTTGAATTATCTTTTGCATTTCTGTGGCGTCAGTTGTAATATCTCCCATTTCATTTCTTATTGAGCTTATTTGGATTTTCTCTCTTCTTTTCTTGGTTAATCTTGCTAATGGTCTATCAATTTGATTTAGTTTTTCAAAGAACCAGCTTTTTGTTTCATTTATCTTTTGTATTTTTTGTATGTGTGTTTCAAATTCATTTAGTTCTGCTCTGATTTTATTTCCTTTCTTCTACTGGGTTTGGGTTTGGTTTATTCTTGTTCCTTTAGTTCTTTGACGTGTGACCTTAGATTGTCAGTTTGTGCTCTTACAGTCTTTTTCATGTAGGCATTTAGGGCTATGAGCTTTCCTATTAGCACTGCCTTTACTGTATCCCAGAGGTTTTGATAGGTTGTGTCACTATTGTTGTTCAATTCAAAGAATTTTTAAATTTCTATCTTGATTTCATTTTTGACCCAATGATCATTCAGGAGCAGGTTGTTTAATTTCTATGTATTTGCATGGTTTTGAAGTTTCCTTTTGGAGTTGATTTTCAGTTTTATTCCACTGTGGTTTAAGAGAATGCTTGATATAATTTCAATTTTCTTAAATGTATTGAGGCTCATTTTGTGACTTATCATATGGTCTATCTTGGAGAAAGATCCATGCACTGTTGAATAGAATGTGTATTCTGTGTTTATTGGGTGGAATGTTATGTTTATATTTGTTAAGTCAATTTGTTCCAAGGTATAGTTCAAATCCATTATTTCTTTGTTGACTTTCTTCCTTGATGACCTGTCTAGTGCTTTCAGTGGAGTATTGAAGTCCCCCACTATTACTGTGTTGCTGTCTATCTTATTTCTTTGGTCTATTAGTAATGGTTTCATAAATTTGCGAACTCTAATGTTGAGTCCATGTATGTTTAGGATTGTGATACTTTCCTGTTGGACAAGACTTTTTACCATTATATAATGTCCCTCTTCATCTTTTTTAACTGCTGCTGCTTTGAAGTTTGTTTTGTCTGATAGAAGAATAGCTCGCTTTTTGTGTCCATTTTCATGAAATGCTTTTTTCCACCCCTTTACTTTAAGTTTAATTGTGCTTCTTTGTTAGATGAGTGGGTTGAAGGCAGCAGATAGTGAGTTGGTGAATTCTTATCCATGCTGCAGTTCTGAATGTTGGAAGTGGAGCATTTAGGTCATTTACATTTAATGTTAGATACCATTCTATTCATCATGCTATTTGTTGCCTGTGTACCTTGGGTTTTTTGCTTTTTTAATTCTATTTTTGTTTTATAGGTCCTGTGACATTTATGCTTTAAAGAGGTTCTGTTTTGATGTGTTTCTAGGATGTGTTTCAAAATGTAGAGATCCTTTTAGCAGTTCTTGTAGTGTTGTCTAGTAATGGTGAATTCTCTCAGCATTTGTTTGTCGGAAAAAGATTGATCTTTTCTTCATATATGAAGCTTAGTTTCATTGGATACAAAATTCTTGGCTGAAAATTGTTTTGTTTGAGGAGGCTGTAGATTAGGCCCCAATTCCTTCTAGCTTGTAGGATTTCTACAGAGAAATTTCCTGTTAATCTAATAGGTTTTCCTTTACAAGTTACCTGGTGCTTTTGTCTCACAGCTCTTAAGATTCTTTCCTTCATTTTAACTTTAGATAACCTGATGACAATGTGCCTAGGTGATAATCTGTTTGTGATGAATTTCCCAGGTGTTCTTTGTGCTGCTTGTATTTGTATGCCTAGGTATCTAGTAAGGCTGTGGAAGTTTTCCTCATTTATTCCCCCAAATATGTTTTCCAAACATTTAGATTTCTCTTCTCTCTCAGGAATGCCAATTATTCTTAGGTTTGGTGGTTTAACATAATCCCAGACTTCTTGGAGGCTTTGTTTATATTTTCCTATTCTTTTTTCTTTGTCTTTATTGGATTGGGTTAATTCTAAGGCCTTGTCTTCAGGCTCCGAATTTCTTCATTGTAATTGTTCACTTCTATTGCTGAGACTTTCCAGGGCATTTTTCATTTCTATAAGCATGTCCAGTGGTTCCTGAAGTTTTGATTGTCTTTTATTTATGATATCTGTTTCATTCAATATTTCTCCCTTCACTTCTCATATCATTTGTTGGATTTCCTTGCATTGGGCTTTGCCTTTCTCTGGTGCCTCCCTGATTAGCTTGATAAATAACCTCCTGAATTCTTTTTCAGGTAAGTCAGGGATTTCATCTTGGTTTGGATCCATTGCTGGTGAGCTAGTGTGGTTTTGGGGACGTGTTAAAGAGCCTTGTTTTGTTATATTACCAGGTTTGGTTTTCTGATTCCTTCTCATTTGGATAGGCTCTGTCAGAGGGAAGGTCTAGGGCTGAAGGCTGTTGCACAGATTTTTTGTCCCAAGGGTATTTCCTTGATGTAGTACTATCCCCCTTTTCCTAGGGATGTGGCTTCCTGAGAGCCAAGCTGTGGTGATTATCTCTCTTCTGGGTCTAGTCACCCAGCAAGTCTACCAGGCTTTGGGCTGCTACTGGGGGTTCTCTGCACAAAGTCCTGTGATGTGAACTGTCTATGGGACTCTCAGCCATGGATACCAGCACCTGGTCCAGTGGAGGTGGCAGAGGGGTGAAATGGACTGTAATGGTTCTGAACTTTCATAGTTTAATGCTCTATCTTTATGCTGGTTGGCCTCCTGCAGGAGGTGGTGCTTTTCAGAGAGCATCAGCTATGGTTGTATGGAGAAGAACTGGTGGTGGGCAGAGCCTTAGAACTCCCAAGACTATATGCCCTTCATGTTCAGTTATCAGAGTGGGTAGGGAAGGACTATCAGGTGGGGGCAGGGCTAGGTGTGTCTGAGTTCAGACTCCTGTTGGGCGAGTCTTACTGTGGCTGCTGTGGGGGATAGGGGTGACGTTTCCAGGTTAATAGAGTTATATATGTAGGAGGATTATGGCTGCCTCTGCTGAGTCATGCAGGTTGTCAGGGAAGTGGGGGAAAGCCTGAAGTCACAGGCCTCACCCAGCTCCCACAGAGTCTGAAGGGGCAGTCTCACTTCCACCATGCCCCCCCAGCAGCACTGAGTCTATTTTCAGTCAGTAGGCAAGCAGGGCTGAGAACTTGCCCCAGGCTACCTGCCTCCCAGCCGCAAAAGAAAGTAGGGTGTTAGTTCTTCCCCCTAGAATCTGCACACTGGATTCACATCCTCCCCAAAGTTCTGGCCAGGAGGCTTCTTGACCAGTTTAAATTGTTACAAAGTTCAGCTGGAGATTTCCTTCCCCCTGTGTGTTCTCCCCATGACTCTGGCCACCTTTCCTGAAGGGAGCCTGTGATGCCAGGCAGGGATGGCCTGCTTGGGGACCCAGCGAGCTCCCAGAGCCTTTCCACTGCTTCCTCTACCCCTGTATTTCACTCAGCTCTCTAAATTGATTCACCTCCAGGTAAGGTCAGAACCTTCACCTGTAAACTAGACCTTTAGTTTCCCCAGTGGGGGTATGTGTTCAGGGCTGGAGGATCTACCTTTCCCACTTTGGGTATACACAGTATTTGGGGTATCTTCCAGGTCCTGTAGGACCAATCCACTTCCTTCAGAGGGGGTGTGGGTCCTCTCAAGTTTCCTGATTTATTCCTGCAGTTGTTTTGGAGCAAAAATTCAAGATGCAAGCCTTCACACAGTGCTCCATCCATCCAAGTAGGGGCTGCAGTGTAGTCCTGCCTGTCATCTGCCATGTTGGACTCTTCTTTCTGAAGTTTTCTGCTTATGTTATTATCTCTTTACTAGTTGGGATTATGTTTTGCTTAAAGATTTTAAGAAATTTTATAATCAATGATTGTCATATTATTGGCCATGCTACTTTCTCCCACCTAGATTATAGGGTACCTTTTAGATTTTAGTATACTCCTTTGAATCACATAGAAATTTCAAATGTTTATTACTTTCACTGTGTTATTTTGTGCATGTTTATAAAAGTTCATCCTCTGAGAGGAGGGAGAGGATCAGAAAAAAATACTATTGGATACTAGGCTTAGTACTTGGGTGATGAACTAATCAGTACAACAAACCCCTGTGACACAATTTACCTATATAACAAACCTGCACATGTACCCTGAACCCAAGGTAAAAGTTTAAATAAATAAACAATAAAAGTCCATCCTCAAATTAATTTTCTATAACTACTCATTTATGTTTTTATTTAGACTGCTTGGGGCTTTATTATTTACAACTAGCCCTAATATATATGGAATTTATTTTTGGTTAATGCTGTGAGACAAAGACTTCACATTATTTCCTTTTCATAAATAGCTAGCCACTTGTCCTACAATTGATTAATCCTTCCTTTCTCTGCTGTGATAATTGTGTCTATTTCTTTTACTTAGGTAAAAGGAGCTTGTTTGTTTCCTCCTAGGCTATCTCCTTTTCTTCCTTGACATGCCTATCAATCATAGGACATGAAAACACTGTCTTAACTATTATACCTTATATTTTTATTAAAAATAAACTTTCAAAACAGTTTATAACAAGTCAATATAAATTATTTTACTTTACTTGGAGAAGAGATTCTGAACAATCTTCATCTGCAAACTAGGTTAGCTGGGGTTTCTAAGCAATCCAGTAAAGACTTTGTATAAAAGTGAGTTTTGCTACATTTTTTAAAGAGAAGGAGGTCACTTAAAAGGTGTAATTTTCCAAATCCACATCATTAAGAGAATAAAAACTTAGCGGCAACTTTTTCTGTTAATTGTTTCTAACCACCTGTCATGCTGTGACACCAGTGGAGATACAGGCTTTTTCTTAAGTGATTAGCACATACAATGAACCATGACAAGTAATTATTTTAACCCTTGAAATTTTAATATATAGGAACATTGCCACAGTATTATTTTTAGACATTTCTCCTAAATTGCTTTCTACTAGTCTTTCAATGGCATATACTTTGAAAATTCTTAACCTTCAAGTTAGTTCTAAACCTATTTGAGTGCACGTTGAGATTTAATGCTAGAGGAAGAGGTCATTTGCTCCACTGCCTTACATGAACGAAGAGACCTAGTCAGAGATGGGTTCAAATTTACAAAGTCACTGGTAGCCAAGCCAAGACTTAAAACCACATCTCCTGAATACCATTTCAATACTCTTTCAAGCCTGCCCTCACACATTTCATATGTTGCATGCTGTTGTTTCATTGCCTGATTGAGGTAGTGTCACATAAGTGTTTCATCAGTCAAGATCTATATGTGTTTTTTGTATTGGGAAATAAAAATATCACACAGCCCAATCTGAATTAGAAATACTAACAGACGTACATAACAAGCAAGGATGTTTTCTTCTACAAGTGCCTTCACCAAGTATGTACATTAGTTCAACATTTCTACCATCAAGAATTTAGTTTTTGCAAATTAAAACCACTATGAGCTATTACCTCTCACCTGTAAGGATTATGATTATCAAAAAGACATGAAATAAATTTTGGTGAGGATGTAGAGAAAAGTAATCCCTAGTACACTGTTGGTTGAAAATGGATTGGTATAGCTATTATGGAAAACAGTATGGAAGTTGCTAAGGAAATTATAAATAGAGCTATCGTATGACCCAGCAAATCCTCTTCTGGGTATATACTCAAAGGAGGGGAGAAATACCAAATGTGGGTGAAGGGGAGAAAGCAAACAAAACACACTGCCCTGTGTGTACCTATGCAACTGTATTGCATGCTCTGCACATGTACCCCAAAACCTAAAATGCAATAAAAAAAAATTATTACCTTGTAAACATATCTGTACTCTCATGTTTATTGCTATTCATAATAGCCAAGATATGGAAAACTAAATACTCATTGACAGAAAAATGAATAAAGAAAATTCATATATAGGCAGTGAAATATTATTTAGCCTTAAAAAAAGAAGCAGATCCTGCCATTTGCCACATGAATGGACCAGGAGGACATTATGCTAAGTGAAATAAACCAGACATACACACACACACAAATATTGCATGATCTTTCTTAAATGTGGAACATTTAAAAAGAGCTCAAATACGCAGAAATAGAGAATCAAAGAGTGGTTACCACAGGTGGAGAAGGAGAACATGAGGAGATGTATGTCAAAGGATACAAAATAGCAGATATGTAGGATGAACAAGTCTAGAGATCCAATGTTTAATAAAATTGCGTTGTGCTAGGAATTTTTGTTAAACAAGGGGATTTAGCTGCTCTTGTCACAAGAAAAGTAATTATTTGAAATGACAGATATATTAATCTTCTTCACTGTGGTAACCCTTTTGCTATCTATACGTATCCCATAGCATCATTTTGTAATTTGTAGTTTTGATCTTTATTTTCCACTAGACATTTAAAAATACGTCAACCAATATATGTTAGCCACTCCATGTCCATTTAACTATGGTTAGAGAGCTATGCTCCAGAGAGCATTTATTAACAGAAGCTAAACATACAGACTTTATAAAATTAAGAAAACCTTTTCAGAACTTGAAGAGACTTTTGAATAGGGCTGGATGCAACAAGTTATAGTGAATTATTCAGAACCAGGATATCAAAGAAATGGAGGAAGTAATTTCATGCTGTAGAAGCAAGGCTCTGTAAATTGATATGTGATGATATTCAGGCTAGTTTAATTTGGTAGCCTGGAAGAGAATCAGATGAATTGAAGAAATTCTTATAAATATTTCTATCTTCTTTTTTAAAATTGAAGATATCTGCTATTTTGAATATGCTACCTATGCTTTACTCCAATGTTCAAATTTCTTTTTGTAAACTGTAAAAAATGCATCTAATTTTACAAACATTCCTCATTCTCTGCAATTAAAAATATATTCATATAATTTAATATTCTTATGAAATCAAGTATCTAAAATAGAAAAATCCTAACACAGACTTTATGACCATCTTTGTGATATATCAAATCCTCAGATTTTTTTTAAATGGAAACAATAGCATTTCAATAGGGAAGTTTTCAAATAAAAGATCTTACTTCACTTAGAAAAATGCAAGTGTGAGGGGAAAAGTTACAGGTAATAAGATATAATGGCTGAGAGAAATAGACAAAAACGGATGGTGTTCTCCAGAGAAAACAGCTTTGGGGCAGATAGAAGAGAAATGAGGTGTGATACTGAGTAAAGTTTTAAAAATAAAGAAAACAGAAGCAGTAATAGCAGAGAAAGAATCAAAGAGAAAATTTAATCAGAAGATAACATGCAAATAGTCCCCAGCTATTTTCTTGATCAATATGATGGAAAATTAATCACTAGAATACATTATTCCAAAGTGAGAATAATGATCTTTGGCCAACATTAGCTTGTTTCCATTGATAGAGGCTAGAATAAAGTGATGTCTGTAATAGTTTAGGTGGGGAAACAGCCTTCACTGAGGCTCTGGTCCAGAGCTGGGGCCGTAAGAACCATGATCAGGGCTAATCAGTTCAGGAGGATGTTTTCCAGAACTCTGAAACCCTAATAGAAACCCGAAGACTGGAAGTAACAATGTCCACAGGTAAGCCCCACAGTTATCATGTGCCTATTTAGAGGTTTTCTAGCTTTCTAATATAGGAGACAGAATTCAAAGCAGATACCTAAAGGGATATCTGGGAGATTTCTAAATGAGTAGACTGACTGTATCTAAGGCAGAAAAGAAAATATTTCAAACTGATAATCACAGGCAATTTTATATTAAGTGAGATGAAAGATTTAGGACATTCTCTCAGCAAAACTTTAGACATTAACCCACATTTACTGGATAAGACCAAAGGTGATAATCAGTGAGAGCAGTTCCAGGTTGTTCCTTTCTCTTGAATGTGAATGACTCTCTTTAATGTGGAGTTACATATTCATTAATTAAATGAAGGCAGTCCTTTATCAAATACAACTCAGTGAATTTTTGTTTACTTGAATTGCATGGTTGCAAACACATTACTGCCACCAATTTGTGAACACACCTAAATCACAGGAATACTGTTTAACCAATCTGATTACTATTTATAATATTAAGTTCACGATTATGATTCTATTTCTCACACATTTCCAAGGAAATGCCAAATTATTAAGTTTAGAGCTGGACAGGACCTTTAAGTTTATTTCTTTTAACCTTCTCATCTTATCAATAAGGAAATAAAACCATACAGTTTACATTTGTGTGAACACAATGAGAGGTGAAAAAGGAACCATCTGCCAGTGCATATAATGCTTATATTGAATACTGTAAGAATTGCATTTTTACTGTTGCCACCTATGGATCATTCTCTTAGCTATCATTCTTCACCTGATTAGCCATTAAACCTAAACCCTTTCAATTATAATAACTCTTACACAATGGAAAGGGGTGTGTGTGTGTGTGTGTGTGTGTGTGTGTGTGTGTGTTAAATTTTGACTTCTGTGTACTGTTCTCTACTCATACTTCATCACTTCTTACCTGGACCTCCTTCTCTTCTAACTAAAATACGCTTCACTCTAAATTTTGTGGCTGTGTCTCTAGATAACTTCGTAAAGAAGTTTTATGGGATTTATCAGCTTCACATCAGCTGACGACCACAGGAAGCCATAAATGGAAGATACACATTGTTTTAGACACTTGCAAGGGAGGATGAGTGAGAAAGAGGCCTGAACAAAGAAGCTTACACACAGGGCTTTTGCCCATGACTCCAGATGAAGCCAAGGTCAGGCTGTGAACAGCTCTGTTAGCTATGCTAACCAAGAAGTTTTGAACTTTATCCCAAGGGCAATGGAAAGCCAATGAAGGATTTAAAGCCAGAAAATGACAAGGTGAGATTTATGTTTTGGAAGAATCCTTCTGGCTTGAATATAAGGAATGGAGAAAGAATGGTGCAAAGAACAGAATGTTTATGACACCCACTCCAAATTCACGTTGAAATCCTAACTTCCAGTGTGATGGTGTTAAGAGGTTGGGCCTTTGGAAGGTAATTAGACCATTAGGGTGAAGCCCTCATGAATGGTGCTAGTGCCCTTATAAGAAGAGGCCTCTCTTTCTGGCATGAGAGGATACCACGAGAAGTCAGTAGTCTGCAATCCAGAAGAGGACCCTCACCAGAACCCCACCATTCTGACACCCTGATCTTAGACATTCATCCTCTAGGACTGTGAGAAGTAAATTTCCATTGTTTACAAGCCACCAGTTTATGGTACTTTGTTACAGGAGCCTGAACTAAGACAAGTGGGAGGGGGCTGAGTAGTAAGACCAGTGCCTAGAATGGTGCCTGGCAAATAGGAGATGACAGATGAAACTGCTGAGTATGTATGACAGCAGAAAAACCAATTATGATGCTGTTGAGAATCCAGCAGGAGAAGCCATCACTGGGACCACCATGGTAGCTGTCACTACATGTGCATTAGGATTCAGTGTCCAATGCCAGTCTGCAGAACTAAGATGTTTTCAAGTTGTGTCCAAATCCAGAGTAAAGATAAAGTTTTTTTTTATTTTGTTTGCTAAGATAGCATTTTACTTTTAGCAGTTTTTCTTCTTTAAAGATGTCACACTCTTTCACCACTAAAGTTGTATTACCTCTGAACTGGCAGTTTTGCTGATGATTTCTGGGGTCTGGAAGCTTGCCCATTTATTTTCTGATTCCCCCTTTGGCAGTGCACATTTCTGCTCTCATTCTTCACTGCAAGGCTCTAATATATAAGCATTCTAGTTAATAACAACCAAGAGACGAAGAGAATGGGGGATAAAAGTACAAGAGTAAGCAGATGCATCCCTGATGAGTTATTGCAGGGTGTTTCTCTTGATCAATGCCATTATCATCCCAAATGTTGACAGTTTGATAGGATCCATTATATTCACTGTTACTGAAAACAGTTAATTACTTGAAGAGCATTATGTGTGCTGGCAACACAGGGCTATGTACATATAGGTAAATAAAAAAAACTTAATAGGCATATTACTCCATAAATTTTTCATGATAAGCATTGATGAATTAGATCTGATTACTAAATTTATAGATACTTCCAGTAGAGAATAAAGCTTTTCACCTCCTTGTCAACCTAGGGTCCTCCTTAGTTAGTTCAGAGACGTTTGTGATTTACCAGCACTGACAGCTACTGTTCTCCTTTTAGCTACATTTATCAGAGAGGTTTCTGACCTTGTGTAATGCAGAATGCTCAGGCTTTGTTACCATACTGATTTGCGTTTAAATTCAAGTCATGGGATACTTCAGCTTGGTGATCATGGGCAAGCTGTCAAATTTTTCCGAGTCTCGCATTCTCCTAGTGAAATAATCACAATCTCAAAGATGTGCTTGATGAGTTTATTTTGATTGCTTATATTCTTTTAAGTCTAGCACAATGCTAGACACATAAAAGGAATGAGTCTTCATGACCATTCTGTTGTTAAATTTAAAAAATTATCCAATGCTATCTTTGTTGTATTTAAAAACATTAGATAGGCTGAAATATTTTTAAATAGAAGCTCAGAGATAATCACACTGGTGTTATTTGAATTCTATATTACTACTTGGAAGGCTCCATTAACTTCCTTAAAAAGGACATGGTGACCTTTCAGAGAGTGGAGGGTGGGAGACAGGAGAGGATCAGGAGAAATAACTAATGAGTACTAGGCTTAATACTTGGGTGATGAAATAATCTGTACAACAGACCCCTATGACACAAGTTTATCTGTGTAACAAACCTACACATGTACACCTGAACTAAAATGAATTTTTTAATGGTGCATACTTCTGCATTCTCATTCATGATATGTGCATTAAGCCTAATTTAATTTAGGTAAAAATATTAACTCGAAATATTTGGGATATTAGGTTGAAATTTTAGGTTTACCTTTCCAATTTCTATTTTTTCACCACAAGTAGATTTCAGTAAGATTTTAACCAATGGCATTGTTGATGCTAAACAAGACTGGGAAACTCTCAAGTTACCCTATTGGTAAAATTATGGAAATTCAGACCTAAAATACATCTTGGAGGCTACTAGATTGTCATGAGAATTTAAGGTAGTAAGTGGCACCAGGTCAGCATAATTATTCTCTAGAACAGCGCTTTCCATTTGTATTGTGAGGACTAATGGGAGACTTTGAGCTGTGGCAAGGGCTGTGTGAATCCATGGGTCCACTACGTGTTACCTGTAGAAAATCAGTATTATGTGTCCCACATATGTATGCAGCTACTTTTTAAAAGTATACAGACACTACTGTGATTAGAGAAACAAATTCATTCCAAGACATACTACATTTCAATGGCGTTTCATGTGTTTTCTCAACCAACAGTTGTGTGAAGTCTCTCTGTTCTCATGTGAAACCTTTAGACATTTTAAATGGTTTAGGAGAAGGAACTACCTTCTCTTCCCATCTTAGATTCATGGCTAAGGCTTCTGTAACAAAAGATAGATTAACAAGGAAAACTTACAGATTCATTTAATGTACGTTTTCACGACATGGGAATCTTCATAAAGAAATTAAACTCGCCCCAGAAAAAAAAAAGATAAGATTGTGTATTTTTATGCTTAGGTCTGATGAAGAGTGGACAGTCCTGAAGAACTATGACTGGAGGACAAAAGGGAATGACCTGATGGGAATAAACTGGAAGAACTTAGCCAGGCATGTCTGTTCAGATTTTTCTCTGGGTCTGTGTGTCTTCAAAGATAAGGATGTTCCTTTCCTGCAAGTATAGGGAGAGCAACTCTGGAATGAGGATCTTGTGACCTGCTACAGGGGATATGAGGGAGGGAAGGGTAAGAGTGACTTGCTGCTTAGGCTGTTTTGTCAAATGCCAAGGTGACATACTTCGGGGTAGAATGTCCTGAACCCCCATCAATAGAGTCCTTGTACTTGAAGGTCAGAGGCTTGGATTTATTCATATGGGCATAACAATTTGGAATAAAGAAACTATGGCATATGCAAATGGCATCTGGAGAGATTACTCAGTTTAAACTGGGGCAGAAAGTAATGAGGGACTTGATAAAAGAGAATAACAGTAGTAGAGAAAAGCTAGGAAGGATGCACGGGCTTATTTTCTTGGTGAAGGAAAGGGAAACAAGATGGGTTTTAGCCTGTTAATGTTTTCATTTTTTAAACTACTAGAAGGGAGTACTTTAGAGAAGAAGTTAACAAAGCTCAACAAAGGGCTGTCTTTCACAAGCAGGCCGCCTTGTGAACTCAACCTCCTCAGTGCCAATAAGGAGGACTGGTCTCATGCTTCAAGGATCCACCTTCCCCCGACACGTCTATCATGCCATAGGGTTCTCTCTTGCCCATTTTAGATGTGAAAACATAAATTTAAATGTAAAACAAGGAATAAACAAAACAGGAAAACTCCCATTGCTATGACAAAAGAAACATCAAGGCCTTAAAGAGCTAAAGAGTATATCTGGGTGTCTTTGCTCAGGAGCTTGTCTTATGAGGCTAAGTTCATGGGGCCTTTCTAGCGCCTGGTGGCCATGGAATAGCCATTGGCTGGATCCTTACACTCAAGCCTCAAGCCAGGGGGGTTGGGCAGTAATGTGTTATACCTGGGGTGGAGGTGGGTGCCGTTGAAGAATGCAAGCCCAGCAAGTCTCCTAGTGAAAGGAAACATGAAAAACCCAGACCAGACAAGTACTTCTGGCTCTCTTTCTTCACCTCTCAGTAGAGAAGTTGCCTTTTCTATGGCTCTGCACTTTCAAAAAAAGATATAGAGAGAAAATCACAAGAATAACACAAGAAACAGAATATAGAACCTGTTAATTTAAAAAATAAATAAACAGATTGAGGTTATTTATTCAAGAGAAGAGATGCCAAAAGAACATCTTAATAATGGCTTTTTAGCAAAAAGTAAAAAATTAAAATAAAAAATGCTGCAGTGAAAATGCAGATCTATTTTTTTACACTGAGGCAAAATAAGAAATAGCTAGAGTTGGCAACAAGATATATTTAGATTAGACATGAGGAAAGACTTTTCAGTTATAAGGGATGTCTATTCTAATTATAAAGGGTATATAGCTTAACTGCTTATACAGTCTGGCTTCAAAAATATTTTGCCTCTTATTTTAAAAAGTTTAAATAACGATTGATTCTTTTCTTCTAAGGTTCATGCTTTTTGCTCTTTTAAAGAATCACAACAAAGAATCCAAAAACTTGATCAAATGACTTCCATAGTGAATAATTTTCCTGAATTTTTTCCAAATAAATATTCCTTAAATCTCCCTGAAAATAGCAGATTCCATCTTAAATATTTAAATTTTAGAACATGTTATTTTTTATGAGAAATGTATGTGTCTATGCTAAGAACTTAAAGATTTAAAGCATAGCAGACCTTTTCCTGTGTGATGTGTGCTTCACCTCTACACACACACATAATTACATACAATCACACACACACACACACACACACACACACACTGGCACACTGACTAAACTTTAAGTACCATCCAAAAAATCTCCAAGCATTAGAAAGTGACAAGTGCATTGTATGTCTGTTTTCACATCCAACCTTGTATAGTTATTTATATAACATCCTGTACTTGAATATTAACACATTAAAAAATGAATCTGGCTTAAAATATTAAGCTTCATTAAGTAAAATTATAATCAGTACCAAAATTCTCACCTAAACTAGAATTTCTAGAGCAAGCAGAGCCTCACAAATGAATTTGCTAATTGAATTCTTCTGTAGACTGTGAATATTAGGCAGCTTTGGTTTTTTTTTTTTTTTTTTAATTTTTTATTGGATTATAGGTTTTGGGGTACATGAGCAGAGCATGCAAGACAGTTGCGTAGGTACACACATGGCAGTGTGCTTTGCTTTTCTTCTCCCCTTCACCCACATTTGGCATTTCTCCCCAGGCTATCCCTCCCCACCTCCCCCTCCCACTGGCCCTCCCCCTTTCCCCCCAATAGACCCCAAACTGACACAAGAACAGAAAATGAAACACCGCATATTCTCACTCATAGGTGGGTGATGAAAAATGAGAACACATGGACACAGAAAGGGGAGTGCTTTGGTTTTTATCTCTGTTAGATAATCTTGAGGAATTGAGACATTGCTATACAATTGGTCTTTTGGAGGAAATTCATTTTTAAAGATAAATTATTAAAAACTAAGCTCTTTTATACCAAAGTGACAGTGTGGAAACATTGGTAGTTTCTATGGCAGCAGTTTCTCATTTTATGTCTTTTTCCCAGCCACTTTATTATTCACACAGGTCTAGTAATACGTATTAATTCCAAATACAAAGTAAAAACAATTCAGGTTTCACTCCAAGCATTAAATAGTCATAACCCAGTAACTACCAGATATTGTGCCTGCCTTGAAATATTTTTTAATTGATATCAGCTTGTGCTCTCTAAGACCTTTCAAGAGAATAGACCAGGAGAAAATCTAAGCAAGCCAGAGGAGAATAAAAAATAGGAACTGTGCTGATTATTGATAGAGAGAAGCAGGATTACTATGAGATGCCAACTCACTTCACTCCCCCTTACACACAGTTGTGCAAGTACCACTGCTTCCTAAGCACCATTGGAGAAGAAAAGCATGTTTGTATCCAGCCTAATTATTCCATCCATGGAGCTTAGCAGTAAAGCTTCTTAAGTCTGAAAGGGAGAACATTTTTCCTATTGTCAGTTCCCCTGGGGTGGAAGTGAATTCTTTCCTTTTCATATCTTATCATTAAGTAAATTCAAAAAGTTTTCCTATATAACTATAGTCTTCTGCAATATTTTATTTAATAATTGATTTTATTTGCAAAAAAAATTTACTTGTTTAGCCATTTCTGCCTCTGGCAATGATGTTTACAAATGAGGAATAATGCCTCTAAGATGCATCCTCAAATATTGGAAGTTTCAACTTCTGCAGTCACTTACAGGGCAGATTTGAAAGGGGATAGGTAGACCCTGTATTGAAATACCTGCCTAGAGAGATGTCTAATGCTTCCACATGAATGCTTATTTCCCTGTCCTCTTCCTATATCATGAACATATTCCCTGGCCATGGAGGACTAAGGCATCAGTCTTCTTATACATTCATAGGAATGAGTTCTCTGTCGGGGAAGAAAGGCCGGTCAACTGGAAAGGAGCCCAGAACACTGAAGGGAGATCTGATGCAGGGAGGATTTAGGGAGCAGACAGCCCTCAAAATTTCCTCTGCTGCTGTTTGTCTTCTATGGCGTGCGGTAGAAATATATTAGATTGAGAAAATCTTGAGAAAGCATTAAGCCAGAAAAAAATACTAATACTTTATTTCACCCTTACTTTCCCTATTATGTTGTAAATTTGAAATATTTTTAAAAGTATGAATATAATAATACTGTAAGACATGAAAAAGTTTTTTGTTAAACTGAGGCCGTCAAGAACCTACAGAGAACTTAATCTGGAACAGATTCTGGGGGATTTAGGAGCTCCCTTTTCATAATGTGTTTTGCCCTGGGTAGGAAGGACATGCCCAAGAAGCCTGCTGCCCACTCCTTCCCACTCTACCCCTCAAGTTACTATACCCTGGGTCAGGATTTCTCAACATCAGCACTACTGACATTTGATCCAGGTGATTCTTTACTGTGGGGGTTTCCCTGTGCCTTGTAAGACATTTAGTAGCTTCCCTACTGTCTGCCCACTAGATGCAATAGTACCCTGTGCCCCTTAGTTGTAACAACCAAAATCTCCAGACATTGCCAAATGCTCCTGGAAAGGGCATGAGGGCCAGGGGGAGCAAACTCTATCAGTTGAGAACGATTGGTCTAGATGAAACCTTCCAAACTGGGTTTCCTGTGTCACTATGCCCCATAAAAAAGTGGCCTCTCGGGAACTGGTGCATGCTCTCCTCTCTTCTTATTCCTGCTGCACAGTAGTGTATTAGAATCTCTCAAAGTCCAACTTGTCTTTGTTTAAACTCCTGCCAAATTTATTTAAGTATGGGACTCCCGTTTTTCACTAATGTCAATCAGTACTTTATGGAACGCTTTGTTCTTGAAACACTCTGAATTGCCTTGGACTGATAGAGCCTAGAATAACAGACGATTTGTTTTATATTAATGGTTCATGTGTTTAAAAGTCTCCAAACGTGAAAGTTACCATTTTTGTGGATGTGTCTCAAGATCATGAGAGAGAGAAGTCTTTATATGAGAAAAGCCACATTTTATTCCTCCAGGACCTTGGAAATTTGGGCAAAAGTCAGAGTGATAGAGAAAAGGACAGAGGTAACAGAAAAGTTCCTAATTAGAACTTCAAAGCAAATTAAGGGCTAACTGGCCCTACCTTCCTTTCCCCTACAGAAAATCAAGCCAAACCAAACAAATCAATACAATGAGAGGGAGATACATGGCAATACCTGGCAAAGGTAGCCACCAAATAAAATTTTCTAGTCCTGCCTAACTGGGGGCCTCTATGCTAGAGGATAGTATGGCATTTTGCATATGGCTAGTATATACTTTTTTCTGCATATGACTAGTATATACTTTTTTAAAATTATACTTTAACTTCTGGGATACATGTGCAGAATGTGCAGGTTTGTTACATAGGTACAAACCATGGTGGTTTGCTGCACCCATCATCTACATTAGATATTTCTCCTAATGCTATCCCTCCCCTAACCCTCACCTCCCAACAGGCCCCAGTGTATGATGTTCCCCTCCCCATGTCCATGTGTTCTCATTGTTCAACTCCAACTTATGAGTGAGAACACGCAGTGTTTGGTTTTCTGTTTCTTTGTTAGTTTTCTGAGAATGATGGTTTCCAGCTTCATCTATCTCCCTGCAAAGGACATGAACTCATCCCTTTTTATGCCTGCATAGTACTCCATGGTGTATGTGTGCCACATTTGCTTTGTCCAGTCTATCATTGATGGGCATTTGGGTTGGTTCCAAGTCTTTGTTATTGTGAGCAGTGCTGTAACAAATATGCATGTGCATGTGTCTTTATAGTAGAGTGATTTATAATCCTTTGGGTATATACCCAGTAATAGGATTGCTGGGTCAAATGGTATTTTTAGTTCTAGATCCTTGAGGAATCACCACACTGTCTTCCACAATGGTTGAACTAGTTTGCACTCCCACCAACAGTGTAAAAGCTTTCCTATTTCTCCACATCCTCTCTAGCATCTGTTGTTTCCTGACTTTTTAATGATCACCATCCTTACTGGCATGAGATGGTATGTCATTGTGGTTTTGATTTGCATTTCTCTAATTACCAGTGATGATGAACTTTTTTTTATATGTTTGTTGGCCACATAAATCTCTTCTTTTGAGAAGTATCTGTTCATGTCCCTTGCCAACTTTTTTATGGAGCTCTTTGTTCCTTGTGAGTTTGTTTAAGTTCTTTGTAGATTCTGGGTATTAGTCCTTTGTCAGATGGAAAGATTGCAAAAATTTTCTCCCATTCTGTAGGTTGCCTGTTTACTCCAATGATAGTTTCTTTTGCTGTACAGAAGCTCTTTAGTTTAATTAGATCCCATTGGTCAATTTTGGCTTATGTTGCCATTGGTTTTGGCATTTTAGTCATGAAGTCCTTTCCCATGCCTATGTCCTGAATGGTATTGCCTAGGTTTTCTTCTAGGGTTTTTATGGTTTTAGGTCTTTTGTTTAAGTGTTTAATCCACCTTAAGTTAATTTTTGTGTAAGTTGTAAAAAAGAGGTCCAGTTTCAGTTTTCTGCATATGAGTAGCCAGTTTTCCCAACACCATTTATTAAATAGGGAATCCTTTCCCCATTGATTGTTTTTGTCAGGTTTGTCAAAGATCAGATGGTTGTAGATGCATGGCACTATTTCTGAGGCCTCTGTTATGTTTCATTTGTCTGTATATCTGTTTTGGTACCAGTATCTTGCTGTTTTGGTTACTGTAGTCTTGTAGTATAGTTTGAAATCAGGTAGCATGATGCCTCCAGCTTTGTTGTTTTTGCTTAGGATTGCCTTGGTTATGCGGGCTCTTTTTTTGTTCCATATGAAATTTAAAGTAGTTTTTTTTTTAATTCTGTGAATAAAGTCACTGTTAGCTTGATGGGAATAGCACTGAATCTACAAATTACTTTGGGCAGTATTGGCATTTTCACAATATTGATTCTTTCTATTCATGAGAATAGAATGTTTTTCCATTTATTTGTGTTCACTCTTATATCCTTGACCAGTGGTTTGTAGTGTTCCTTGAAGAGGTCCTTCACATCCTTGTTAATTTTATTCCTAGGTGTTTTATTCTCTTTGTAGCAATTGTGAATGGGAGCTCACTCACGATTTGGCTCTGTATTATTGGTATATAGGAATGCTGTGATTTTTGCACATTGATTTTGTAGCCTGAGGCTTTGCTGAAGTTGCTTATCAGCTTAAGGAGCTTTTGGGCTGAGGTGATGGGGTTTTCTAAATATACAATGATGTCCTGTCAAATAGAGACAATTTGATTTCCTCTCTTCCAATTCGAAAACCTTTATTTCTTTCTCTTGCCTGATTGGCCTGGCAAGGACTTCCAATACTCTGTTGAATAGGAGTGGTAAGAGAGGGTATCCTTCTCTTGTGCTGGTTTTCAGAGGGAATGCTTTCAGCTTTTGCCCATTCAGTATAATATTGGCTGTGGATTTGTCATAAATAGCTCTTATTACATGGAAATACATTCCATCAATACCTAGTTTGAGAGTTTTTAGCATGAAGGGTGTTGAGTTTTATCAAAGGCCTTTTCTGCATCTATGGAGATGATCATGTGGTTTTATCATTGGTTCTGTTTATGTGATGGATTACGTTTATCGATTTGTGTATGTTGAACCAGCTTTGCCTCCTAGGGATGAAGCCAACTTGATGATGGTGGATAAGCTTTTTGATACACTGCTGGATTGGTTTGCCAATATTTTATTGAGGATTTTCACATCGACGTTCATCAGGGATATTCACCTGAAATTTTCTTTTGTGTGTGTATCTCTGCAGGTTTTGGTATCATGATGATGCTGGCTTCATAAAATGAGTTAGGGAGGAGTTCCTCTTTTTCTATTGTTTAGAATAGTTTCAGAAGGAATGGTACCAGCTCCTCTTTGTACCTCTGGTGGAATTCAGCTGTGAATCCATCTGGTCCTGGGTTTGTTTGTTTGGTTGGTTGGTAGACTATTAATTGCTGCCTCAATTTCAGAACTTGTTGTTGGTCTATTCAGGGATTCTGCTTCTTACTGGTTTAGTCTTGGGAGGGTGTATGTGTCCAGGAATTTTTCAATTTCTTCTAGATTTTCTAGTTGATTTTCATAGCAGTGTTCATAGTATTCTCTGTTGGTAGTTTGTATTTCTGTGTGATTAGTGGTGATATCCCCTTTATCATTTTTTATTGTCTATATTTTTCTCTTTTTCATCTTTATTAGTCTGGCTAGCAGTCTATCTATTTTGTTAATTTTTTCAAAAAACCAGCTCCTGGATTCATTGATTTTTTTTGAATGGTTTTTCCTGTCTATATCTCCTTCAGTTCTGCTCTGATCTTAGTTATTTCTTGTCTTCTGCTAGCTTTTGAATTTGTTTGCTCTTGCTTTTCTACTTATTTTAATTGTGAGGTTAGGGTGTCAATTTTAGATCTTTCCTGTTTTCTTCTTGAGCATTTAGTGCTATAAATGTCCCTCTAAACACTGCTTTCGATGTGACCAGGAGATTTTATTCATGTCTTTATTCTTGTTGGTTTCAAAGAACTTATTTATTTCTGCCTTAATTTTGTAATTTATTCAGTAGTCATTCAGGAGCAGGTTGTTCAGTTTCCATGTAATTGTGTGGTTTTGAGTGAGTTAATCCTTAGTTCTAATTTGATTGCACTGTGGTCTGATTTGTTATGATTTCCATTCTTTTGCATTTGCTGGTGAGTGTTTTACTTCCAATTATGTGGTTAAGTCCAGTGTGGTGCCGAGAAGAATGTATATTCTGTTGATTTGGGGTGGAGAGTTCTGTAAATGTCTATTAGGTCTGCTTGGTCCAGAGCGGAGTTCAAGTTCTGAATATTCTTGTTAATTTTCTGTCTCATCGATCTGTCTAATATTGACAATGGGGTGTTAAAGTCTCCCACTATTATTGTGTGGGAGTCTAAGTCTCTTTGTAGGTTTCTAAGAACTTGCTTTATGAATCTGGGTGTTCCTGTATTGGGTGCATATATATTTAGGATAGTTAGCTCTTCTTGTTGCACTGATTCTGTTACCATTATGTAATGCCCTTTTGTCTGTTTTGATCTTTGTTTGTTTAAACTCTGTATTTGTATTTTTCAGAGTCTAGGATTGCAACTGCTGCTTCTTTTTGTTGTTGTTGTTGGCTTTCCATTTTGCTTGGTAAATATTTCTTCATTTCTTTATTTTAAGCCTGTGTGTGTCTTTGCATGTGAGATGGGTCTCCTGAATACAGCACACCAGTAGGTCTTAACTCTATCCAATTTGCTAGTCTGTGTCTTTTAATTGGGTGTTTAGCCCATTTACATTTAAGGTTAATATTGTTATGTATGAATTTGATCTTGTCATTTTGATACTAGCTGGTTATTTTGCCCATTAGTTGATGCAGTTGCTTCATAGAGTCAATGGACTTTACAATTTGGTATGTTTTTGCAGTGGCTGGTATGGTTTTTCCTTTCCATATTTAGTGATTTTTTTCAGGAAATCTTGTAAGGCAGGCCTGGTGATGATAAAATCTCTCAGCATTTGCTTTCTGTAAAGGATTTTATTTCTCCTTTACTCATGAAGTTTAGTTTGGCTGGATATGAAATTCTGGGTTGAAAATTCTTTTTTTTAATAATGGTGAATATTGGCCCCCCCACTGTCTTCTGGCTTGTAAGGTTTTTTCTGAGAGATCCCCTGTTAGTCTGATGAGCTTCCCTTTGTGGGTAACCCAACCTTTCTCTCTGGCTGCCCTTAACATTTTTTCCTTCATTTCAGTGTTGGTAAATCTGACAATTATGTGTCTTGGGGTTGCTTTTCTCAAGGAGTATCTTTGTGGTGTTCTCTGTGTTTCCTGAATTTGAATGTTGTCCTGTCTTGTTAGGTTGGAGAAGTTCTCCTGGATAATATTTTCAAGAGTGTTTTCTAACTTAGTTTCATTCTCCCTGTCACTTTCAGGTACATGAATCAAAAGTAGGTTTGGTCTTTTTACATAGTTCCATATTTCTTGGAGACTTTGCTCATTCTTTTCCATTCTTTTGTCTCTAATCTACTCTTCACATTTTATTTAATTAAGTTGATCTTCAATCTCTGATAATATCCTTTCTTCTGCTTGATCTATTTGCCTATTGATAATTGTGTATGCTTCACGAAGTTCTCATGCTGTGTTTTTCAGCTCCACCAGGTCATTTATGTTTTTCTCTAAACTAGTTATTCTAGTTAGCAATTCCTCTAACCTTTTTTCAGGTTCTTAGCTTCCTTGCATTGCATTAGAACATGAGTCTTTGGCTCAGAGGAGTTTGTTATTACCCACCTTCTGAAGCCTACTTCTGTCGATTCATCAAACTCATTCTCCATCTAGTTTTGTTCCATTGCTGGTGAGGAGTTGTGATTCTTTGGAGCAAGAGAGGTGTTCTGGTTTTTGGAATTTTCAGGCTTTTTGCACTGGTTTTTCCTCATCTTCATGGATTTATTTACCTTTGGTCTTTGATGTTGGTAACCTTCACATGGGGTTTCTGTGTGGATGTCCTTTTTGGTTGATGTTGATGTTATTCCTTTCTGTTTGTTAGTTTTCCTTCTAACAGGCCCCTCTGCTGCAGGTCTGCTGGGGTTTGCTGGAAATCCACTCCAGACCCTGTTTGCTAGCAGAGGTATCACCAGGAGAGGCTGCAGAACAGCACAGATTGCTCCCTGTTTCTTTTTCTGGAAACTTTGTCTGAGAGGGACACCCACTAGATGCCAGCCAGAGCTCTCCTGTGTGAGGTGTCTGTTGACCCCTGCTGGGAAGTATCTTCCAGTCAGAAGGCATGAGGGTCAGGGACCCACTTGAGGAGGTAGTCTTTTCATTAGCAGAGCTCAAGCCATATGCTGGGAGACCTGCTGCTCTGTTCACAGCTGGTAGGTAGGAATGTTTAAGTCTGCTGAAGCTGCGCCCACAGCTACCCCTTCCCCCAGGTGCTCTGTGCCAGGGATATGGGAGTTTTATCTATAAGCCCCTGACTGGGGCTGCTGCCTTTCTTTCAGAGATGTCCTGCCCAGAGAGAAAGAATATAGAGAGGCAGTCTGGCTACAGCAACTTGGCCAAGCTGGAGTGAGCTCTGCCCAGTTCGACCTTCCTGGTGGCCCTGTTTACACTGTGAGGGGGAAAACCACCTACTCAAGCCTCAGTAGAGGCAGGCACCCCTACCCTCACCAAGATCAAGCATCCGAGGTTGACTTCAGACTGCTGTGCTGGCAGCAACAATTTCAAGCCAACAGATCTTAGCTTTCTGGGGTCTATGGGGGTGGTATCTGCTGGGCTCACCACTTGGCTCCCTTGCTTCAGTCCCCTTTCCCAGGGAGTAAGTGGTTCTGTCTCACTGGAGTTCCAGTTGCCACTAGGGTATATGTAAAAAAAAAAAAACAACTCCTGCAACTAGCTTGGCGTCAGTCCAAATGGACGCCCAGTTTTGTGCTTGAATCCCAGACCCCTGGTGGTATAGGCACCCAAAGGAATCTCCTGGTCTGCAGGTTGCAAAGACTGTGGGAAAAGTATAGTATCTGGGCCAGAGTGCACCATTCCTCACAGCACAGTCCCTCATGGCTTCCCATGGCTAGGGGAGGGAGTTCCCCAATCCCTTGCACTTTCTGGATGAGGCAGTGCTCCACCCTGCCTCAGCTTGCCCTCCAGGGACCGCACCCCACTATCTAATCGGTCCCAGTGAGATAAGCCAGGTACCTCCGTTGGAAATACAGAAATCACTCACCTTCTGTGTTGATCTCTCTGGGAGCTGCAGACCAGAACTGTTCCTATTTGGCCATCTTGCCAGCCACTGTATATACTTCCATGGTACTATAATATGTTAGGGTGAAAGAACAGAAGTCATGCAAACAAGCTGAAGTACACAAGCAGCAAGTATTGAAAAGGAAAATTACATGAAGTCCAGATTTGTAAAGACTAGAGCTAGAAAGAGAAAACTTCAGGAGCTGAAGTGCTATCTTCTCTTCTCCCCTCTTGCCTTGTCTTCACTCCTCTTCTCTCCTTTTGTGCTCCTTTCTCTCCCTCCCGCCTGCTTTCTATTCCCTCCCTCCCCTTCCCCTTGATCTTTCTGATTATTTCAGTTCTCATAATTTCACTTAGCACATGATTTTGTGACTTCGTTGTGCCCTAGGGCTGACTTTGGCCCTGATTCTAAATGGCACTTTCCCAAAATGACTTGAGCATTCATGGCCAACCAATGGTCTAGGTGGCCTTAGATCAGGTGTTTGCCCCTGGTCCAGCCATCTGAAGCCAAGGAAAGGTGGGGCAGGCACAAAATAAATTAGAGGGTCACCTAGACTACTCATTCAGAGGCTTTAAGGACAAAGGCAGCTCTTAAAGAAGTCAATGAGACAGAAACCTCAAAACAGAGCTATTGCCACCTATGCTGTGTATAGTTTAAGGAGTAGTAGTGACATAAACAACAATGATAATAGTTAGCATTATTGAGTGGTTGAGTGCTAACAATAAATATATCGGATACTTTTCTAAATGTTTTTTGGTAATACACATCTTATTCTCAAAACAAATCTATGGGTTCGATACAGTTATATGTTCTATTTTTCAGATGAGAAAACAGGACTGAGGTTCAGTTCCCAAAATCAAGCAGCTAATAAATGGTGTAGCCAAGATTCAAACCTAGACATCTGGTTCACAGTTTATTCTCTTAATCTGCTGAAATCCTTTTCTGAAAAAAAAATAATAATCAGAATGTAAAAATATATAACTTCAGGAAATCTGATGCCTAGATTTTGACAAACCGTTCTGGGTAGGCTTGCATTTCAGAAAAGGTATCAGCCAGTATTGAAAGAAGCCTGCCTTTGGTTATAGACCAATCATGTCATTTGTCTCTGACTTTCCATGCCCGATATGGATGTGCTCTCCGAGAGCTCACTAGTAATTTATGCGACTTAGAATTTGTCTATTACTTGGAGCCAAAAGCCTAAGCCCAGCAACTGACCACCACAATCCAGAGCTGGGGCCCGGTTGCTCACCAAAAATGTTTTGCAGCAGCACTGCCTCTACCTCCATTATATAAGAGAATGGGGCCGGGCACCGTGGCTCATGCCTGAAATTCCAGCACTTTGGAAGACCAAGGTGGGCAGATCCTGAGGTCAGGAGTTTCAGACCCACCTGGCCAACATGGTGAAACGCTGTCTCTACTAAAAATACAAAAATTAGCCAAGCATGATGGTGGGCACCTCTGATTCCAGCTACTCAGGATGCTGAAGCAGGAGAATCTCATTTAAACCCAGGAGGCGGAGGTTGCAGTGAGTCAAGATCGTGCCACTGCACTCCAGCCTGGATGACCGAGTAGGACTCTGTATCGAAAAAAAGTGGGGTGTAGTCTGCCTGTTTCCTCACTTCCAGTCAGCCTGTCCACCTGTGTTATAAGATGTCCTTCTTTTCTTTATTGGTAAACCAAAAGAATGGTTTGATCCCTTTAAATGTAGTAGGGAATTCTAAGCCAGAGTGTTGGAATACACACCTAAGATGAACCATGACTCTATACAGATCATTTATATTCCCCATAGCTTGCTCTATTATTAATAGGTGGCCATTAAAGCCTCTTTCTGAAGACTTCTGCCACTCAGGTGTTATTGCAGAATCAAGAAACGCTAACCTTTAACATTTTCCTGACATTTCTTTGAGTGAAGAAAAAGCCTGATGCTCTTTTTTTTATGTTCTACATTTTTGCTCAGAATAATGTTAATGGTCTTTTAGAAATATTTTTCTTTTATGTGTGTATTTTGTCTGATTTTCTAAGTATAGTGGTTTTGCCCCACACTAAAATTTGGATGGATCAACCATCTTCTTTAGGAAGTCAAGTCTGCTTGTTACCACAGCACTGATCTGGCTTCAGTAGATGTAATCTTGGGCTGTACATTTGAGTTGCATTCAATTGGGAACAAAATTTACCTTAAATGTTCTTCCTTATGTGTTTACTTAAACCCAATTCAACAATAATCATGTGGATTTATTGGACCACCTGAAACATGAAGAAACACAATGATATTACCCTAGTGAACTCAAAGAATAGGGGAACAAAGCCCTGCCCTAAAGGGCCTTATTGTCTAGTTGGGCTGAAGGGATAGAGGAGGAGATGGACTAAAACAAGAGTTAGAGCAAGCAGCCCCAGGTTCCATATTAAGATTGACCTCATAACATCGGGGATAATAATCATGTTACAAAATCAGTATAACCATGCTGCTTGAATTGAAAGGAAACAGCAGTAAGATTTGATTAGAAATGAATAGGAAATGCTTCATTAGAAGACACTGTGCAGGAAGTATAGTTAGGAGAAACAGATGGTCAAATATATGAAGAAAGACACAGAAATAAGAATACACATGGCAAGTTTAGAAAATAATGTGAAGGTTGACTGGGTTCAACAGCATGTTAGGGGTGAGCAGAAGATGAGCAAGAAATCACTGACAAGGGGCATTTCTGGAAACCCCAAGTATGTAGTGAGTGGCAAAGAGCAAGACAGTGGTGTACTGGGCAGCATCGGGGAATATATAGGAGTATCAGGGTTTGAATCCTGGCGCTGCTACTTACTAGTTGTATGACCTTGCTTGCCTGATAGATTCTCTTTGAGCTTCAGTTTCCTTCTCAGTAAAACGTGGAAAATAAGAGAATCTACTTTACCAGCTTGTTGCAATAATTGCCTGAGATAAATCATTTTAGGTTCTTTGTAGGCACTCAATAAGTATTTATTAATAAGTACTCCAAATTTGTTGACTAATCTTTGTCCTAGAGTCTTGAAGTAGATATTTTTGTCAGCAAATTTCCCAGTAGACCAACACAAAGCTGGATATAGTAATTCATAACTCATTGAATCAATGAACCTAAAACTAACTTGGCTTTATGACCTGAATATATTAACTTTGTCAGTTAAGGATGTAAGGAAAAATTTAAGATGTGTGGCTCCCTCAACTTGAAACTCTTGATACAGTTAATGAATGTTCCTCCAAAAATAGTTGTGGGTGGGGGAGAACAGGGCCAAGAAAATCCATTTACTTACAGCTTTTGGTGGTATGTAACCAGCAATTCACTTAAACAATATTAGAGGTGCTAGCCCCAATTCTGTATTAAGATCAACTTCCTATTTTTGGCCATATTTTATGTAAAGACATCCTATATCTAAACATATAACAAACACTTAGTGAATCCTCGTGGTTTATTTAATAGAGGAGAATATCATTTTACTGACTGTGCTTTAGCTATCTGTTATGTAACAGTCTACTTTTTAATTATACTTTAAGTTCTGGGATACGTGTGCAGAAAGTGCAGGTTTGTTACATGGATATACACATGTCATGGTGGTTTGCTGCATCCATAAATCCATCATCTACATTTGCTATTTCTCCTAATGCTATCCTTCCCCTGGATCCCCACCCCGTAACAGACCCTGTTATGTGATGTTCCCCTCCCTGTGGCAACGTGTTCTCATTGTTCAACTCCCACTTATGAGTAAGAATATATGGTGTTTGGTTTTTTGTTTTTGTGTTAGTTTGCTGAGAAGGTTGTTTTCCAGCTTCATCCATGTCCCTGCAAAGGACATGAACTCATCCTTTTTTATGGCTGCATAGTATTCCATGGTATATATGTGCCACATTTTTTTTATCCAGTCTATCACTGATGGGCATTTGGGTTGGTTCCAAGTCTTTGCTGTTGTCAAGAGTGCTGCAATAAACATACATGTACATGTGTCTTTATAGTAGATGGTTATAATCCTTTGGGTCAAATGGTATTTCTGGTTCTAGATCCTTGAGGAATTGCCACATTGTCTTCCACAATGGTTGAACTAATTTACTCTCCCACCAACAGTGTAAAGCATTCCTATTTCTCCACATCCTCTCCAGCATCTGTTGTCTCCTGATTTTTTAATGATTGCTATTCTAACTGGTGATCATTAAATGAGATGGTATCTTATTGTGGTTTTGATTTGCATTTTTCTAATGACCAGTGATGATTAGCTTTTTTTCATGTTTGTTCGCTGCATAAATATCTTCTTTGAAAAGTATCAGTTCATATCCTTTGCCCACTTTTTGATGGGGTTGTTTGTTTTTTTCTTGTAAATTTGTTTAAAATCTTTGTAGATTCTGGATATTAGCCCTTCGTCAGATGGGTGGATTGCAAAAATTTTCTCCCATTCTGTAGGTTGCCTGTTCATTCTGATGATAGTTTCTTTTGTTGTGCAGAAGCTCTGAAATTTAATTAGATCCCATTTGTGAACTTTGGCTTGTGTTGCCGTTGCATGTTTCTGTTTTGGTCATGAAGTCTTTACCCATGCCTATGTCCTGAATGGTATTGCCTAGGTTTTCTTTTAGGATTTTTATGGCTTTAGTTTTCACATTTAAGTCTTTAATCCATCTTGAGTTAGTTTTTTTATAAGGCATAAGGAAGGGGTCTAGTTTCGGGTTTCTGCATATGGCTAGCCAGTTTTTCCAACACCATTTATTAGATAGGGAGTTCTTTCCCCATTGCTTTTCTCAGGTTTGTCAAAGATTAGATGGTTGTAGAATACACTACTTTTTATGCAATCTTTATTTATTATTAAATTTTATTTTTCAATTGAGAAATAATATTGTATATACTTACGGTATACAACATGATTTTTGAAATATGTATACACTGTAGATTGACTAAATCAAGATAATTAACATATCCATTATCTCCTATCTTTATTTGTGGCAAGAATATTTAAAATCTGCTCTCAGTAATTTTCAAGTATGTAGTACATTGTTGTTAATCATAGTTACCATTATGCACAATAGATCTCCTGAACTTATTCCTCCTGTCGAATTGAAATGTTGCATGCTCTGACCAACATCTCCCCATATCCCTCTCACCAGCCCCTGGTAACCACAATTCTACACTCTGCTTCTATGTGTTCAACCTTTTCAGATATCATGTAAAAGTGAGATCACGTGGTATTAATCTTTCTGTGCCTGGTTTATTTCACTTAACATAGTGTCCTCTATGTTCATCCATGTTGTGGAAAATTACTGTGTTTCCTTCTTTTAAGGCTGAATTCTATTACATTGGGTATAAAAGACACTCTTTTTTTTTTTTGAGATGGAATCTCATTCTATCAATCAAGCTGAGTGGAGTGGCTCAGTCTTGGCTAACTGCAGCCTCCTCCGCCTCCTGAGTTCAAGCAATTCTCCTGTCTCAGCCTGCCCCCAACCCCGACAAGTAGCTGGGATTACAGGTGCCTGCCACCACACCTGGCTAATTTTTGTATTTTTAGTAGAGTCAGGGTTTCACCATGTTGGCCAGGCTGGTCTCAAACTTCTAACCTCAAGTGATCCATTCACCTCAACCTCCCAAAGTGCTGGGATTACAGGTGTTAGCCACTGCACCCAGCCTGGACACATTTCTTTATCCATTTGTCTGTTGATGGACACTTGAGGTTGATTCTATATCTGGGTAATTATGAATAATGCTTCAGTAAACTTGAGAGTACAGATGTCTCTTCCACATACTGATTTCATTTCCTTTGGAAATAGAATTGTTGAATCATGTGATACTTCTAGGTTTATTTTTTTGAGGAACCTCAAAACATTCTGTTTTCCATAATGACTGTAATATTCCCACCAACAGAGTACAAGGGCACCCTTTTCTTCACATCCTCACCAGCATTAATTATCTTTTGTCTTTTTGGTAATAGCTATCTTAACAGGTGTGAGGTGATGTCTCATTAGGGTTTTAATTTTCATTTCCCTGATGGTTAGTGATGTTGAGTTTTTCTTTATATACCTGCTGGTCGTTTGTGTGTCTTCTTTTGAGAAAATTTATTTTAATCCTTTCCCCATTTTTTTTGAACTTTTTAAAATTTCAACCTTAATTTTAGATACAGAGGGTACATGTGCAGGATTGTTACATGGGTATATTGCACCAAGGTAGTGAGTAAAATATCCAGTTGGTAGTTTTTCAACCCAAATCTGCCTCTCTCTTTCCCTTCTCTAGTAGTCTGCAGTGTCTACTATTCCCCAAGTTTATGTTCATGTGTGCCTAATGTTTAGCTCCCACTTATAAGTGAGAACACACAGTATTTGGTTTTCTGTTCCTGCATTAGTTTACTTAAGATCATGCCCACATTTTAACTGGGTTATTTGTTTCCTTGCTAGTGAGTTGTTTGAGTTACATAATTTTTAAATAAAAGAGAACCAGAAACATTTTTTGTCCTGGGGGATAATTTTTTAACACAGTGATTTCCCTTTCAGGTCAAGGTAAGCTTGGAAAAGGGTATTGAAATAATTCAAACATGGACTAAATGAGAACATTTTGCTAACACTTTATGGGTTATGTGTGCAACATTTAACTGGGGAGATTTTTTTAGTATTTTTCATTTTGATTTCTAAAGAATATTAATGTCAAAACAAGTTTTCTTATAGATCATCTTCTAATCACCGTCTTATACACCATAACATGCTCGCTTGAGATCTACCAGTCATTTTTATAACAACTTCTAATGCAGCTGAGATGTGAAATCATGACATATTTTTTTTTAGTTTTCTGAGATTGAAGAATAGATTTCAGAATAACACTTCGAACTAATTACAGTAAACTAGGAAGCAGAAATAGCAATTTTTCTGAGCAGAAATTAATATTAGAACTTTCAGGTCAGTAATTTTATTTAAAGTCAAAACTAGGGTCACCAAAATCCTACTTAGAGGTCATCACCTCACATTGAAGACTAAGATAAAAGTGCCTTCTTGAGGGGGTCCCCATCCCCATCTTAGTTGTGAGCATCATCCTGCCTTTCCAGATCCCACAATCCTATTGTCATCAACAGCACATCTCTGCCATTGTAATTAATTCAGTGTGCTATTCTGAAATCTAGTCTTCATGCTCAGAGCACTCATGCAGGTGGAAGGCCCTTGCCTTTCCTTCCCAGAGCTGCACAGAATTCTTCTCTCTCACCCTCCTTCCACTCGCATACCACACACATACCTTCATTGTTTCCACCTCCCTTATAGGGTGAGCAACCATTGTCTTGGTTTGCCTACAAACCAAGGATTTCTTGAGATATGGAATTTTTAGTACTAAATCCAGGACATTGAGTCACATAGGTGAGGCGTGATGACGAATGAGATGGTGAAGGACTCCTGGCTGTTCCTTATCTTATTTCTTTCTTTTCCTTTTGTTCCCTAAAAAATTATTCATATAAACAAGAGAGAGAGGATCCTTTTACTGTTCAATTAGTTCTTCTCAAAATGTATCATTTTAGGGCATAATTTTCTGAATCTATTAACCATTTTCTGAAAAACATCCTAAGGTTTATAAACCATAAAAATGTTTATGTTTATTGGATAATATGGAGCATAAATAGATGGACCTACTGTTGAAAATTTTCTCTCAGTAAAACATTAGTACCTCTTACGGGAATAATTGAATGATTTATTTCTGAGAAATGTATCTAAATAAGTATAACCAACATTCTGGATAAGAATGTTCTCATGTAGCGTCCTATAAATGAGTGAGAAGGGAACAAAGGCAAGATAATATATATGGAGCCTTGGAAATCTAGATGAGTTTTCAGATAGAACTCGTCAATTCAAATCTGTCAACTCAGTAAAGATGTTATTAAAAATCAGTCAAAACAGCTGCCCAGCATCTGAATGACTTAATTAAATGCTTTATATCTCAACTAGTTGCTTTTGCATATTATAATAATGTCCTTAAGAGGCCAACATCATCAGAACAGATCCGCAAAGAATTCATTATACATTCAACTATTTCCTAATTAAGCATCCAGTATGTGCCACTTGCTCTTCTAGGCATGTTCTAAGCAATATGGCCCCACTGCCTGGCCTTATGGAGTATATAATACATTGGAGATACAAAAGAGAAAGTAACAACTCAATAAATACATAAGCAGAACTCATAAAGGCTTTGGGAGAAAATAAATATGTTCAACAGCAAGGGTAAAAAGAAAAGCAGGCCTATTGAAATCTAAAGGTTGGCACCATCCAGGCAGGAGTGAAGGATGATTTTGGGTAGAAAGAACAACTTGTGTGAGGGAGGACCTTGCTTAGTAGTTCTAGGAATCTGAGGGAGATGCTGCAATGGGAACCTTGTGGGCAAAGGGTAGCTGCTACTGAAAGTGACAGTCATTAATCATAGAGAATTTTGTAAGCCAAGACAAAGGCTTTGCATTTTATATGAAATGTAATGAGAAGCCACCAAAGAGTTTTACACTTAGAAGCTTAGATATGCAGTCCATTTAATGTTGTATAAAGATTACTCTGTCTACCTTTGTGAAAACAGACATAGGAATGCAAGAAAAATAGCAGGGAGCCAGAAGAGGCTGCATCTCTGCCTCAGGTGGATGCAGGATTGTTCTCCTCAGCAGTCTGGAGGTAGGGGATTGAGAACTGAGGCTGAGAGTCTGCTTGCTTAATTATTTGCCTTCAGGAGTCCACTCTCATTCATCCCATGAACTACCAGAGATGATGATAAACTGCTCTGCCCCCACCAAATTTTATTAGTTTGGAACAAAAAACTGACTTTAAAAGGTTAATTAGTATTACTGCTGCAAGGAATCAGCTATGAAAAGCTATACTGTATTAAAAACTAGCATGCTTATACATTATTTATGGAAAACATCTGTTCACAATGTCTGCTAAAGCATCATTTCTTTCCACTTCCCTTCTCTCTATCTGGCACTTTATTATAATTTCTAGAAGTTGGTGTACTTTCTAACTATAATCATGATTTCTGATCATACAGTTGGCAATGTAAACAGGGGTACCTAATGACTCCCTAGTCTTCAAGTTGTATTGAAAGACAATGAGCAATATCTAAGGGGTACCAACAACATTAATATTCCTTAGAATTTTTCATTTAAATCTTTGAAGAAAAAAAACTTGTAATTGTGAAAGTTCAAAATCCTCTTTATATAATATTTCTAAGGGAAAGATAACAGTTGTATTTTCCTGAAAATCCTGTAAGAACAAATGTTGTGCTCTAACAAATTTATCCTTACCATGGTGACTTCTCTACTTTTAAGTTCAACAAATCATTCTTACTACTTGATAGATGTAAGAAGAGACTATGCAGCAAGACTCAGAAGCTGCATTTAAAAAATAAAAATCAAAGCCTCACAAAACATTGACACAAGGAATTAAGTTGTATAACACTGGCTAACTTTGGGCCCACTGCGGGATGAGGGTGAGGATTTATAGGTGTTTCAGTAGTCCTTAGTGATTCTTTATTAGTCATGTGGAAATGCTAAAGGTTTTACAACCAGAGTTCTGTAGTTTTCATTTGTGGCAAATACCCTTGGACTAAGTCCCACTGAGCTTCTCAAATATTTCAACTATGACAAAGCTTCAAACTTTTTTCAGAAAATATGGCTTGCTCATATTTCACTTTGGAAAACTGTTTGATTTGTTTATACTACAAATCAGAGAAGCAAGTCATCTCTTATTTTGTGATGAATTGTTTTTGTCACGTGTTCTCCTGTGATTTTGGAGAGCCTAGAGATTTCTACAAACAAATCTTTTGGCCTAATCTAGGTGACAATGAGACGAACACAATAAGAGTTTTAAATAAATTCAGTGTCTCAAAACAGAATCATGCCAATCTAGAGAAATGAGAAAAGGGGGTAGGTATATAAGAAAATCTAACTTCTTACTGTTGGAAAATAAACTATTTAAAGACCATGATACAAGTAATATGGATATAAACTCAACCATACTCTGTATTTTTCTTTAGCATTATATACTTCATTGCTTCCATTAATTGAATTTTCTAAGATTCAATTGAATTTACCAATCTATATTATTTTAATTAAGCATATTGGTATTAATTTGCAGTCATTTATAGGTGACCAATATAAATGGTGTTTTATTCACCTGTTTTCGCAAAAGATAGGTAATTCTTGAGTCACAGATTTCTAGGCATTGTTCCTGGTCATAACAGGTATTCAGGAAATATTGGTTCCCATTCCTGTACCTAACACCTCCTACACATCATAGGAAGAAAAAGATGTGATCCTTGAAGAACCTAGTCTGGAGAATAAATACATGAAAAGGAGGGAAAACAGAAAAATTACATGCTAACAAATGTGTACTGTTTGAGAACTATTTAAGCAACAAAAGTGTTGTCTCTATTAAAAGCAGACAGGTAAGATTACCTGAGAAGAAACCCGTGACTTCACGTTAATCTCTAACACAGGGCAGGTCCTTAGGTACAAAACAGATCTGAACTTCTTGGCTTCTGTTACTCTTAACTGGCTAAATTAGTAATACAGCTTTCCATTTAGCAAGTTATACTACACAGATATTTTATTGAGTACTCTTTGAATCTAGGGAAAAAAAAGGTTCTAAAATATGCCCAGTGATATAGAAACTATATGCAGTTGGACTCTAGAAAACTGAGGAATCTTGTAGATTCCTCACAATGTGTTTCATAATTGCTATATGGGTCATATTCATACTAAAATGCTTTCTATTTAGGAATAATCTTAGAGTTAAATAATTTTCTTTTAGCCTTTTAACTACCTCCTCGCTATAAATTTTTAAAGAAAATTCTCTTAAATTAATTTTAGTATGGGAGATTGTAAGCAGAAGGCCCCATAGATTTTGGATCTGTGGTAGCATGGGAAATTTTCTCATTTTTTTTCCAAATGAGCCTTATTTTAGAAAAACAAATCTCTAGCTAGCTAGCTAGCTACATAGATAGATAGAAGTAGACAGTGATATAGGTAGAGAATAGACCCTAATATGTTTCTATGTATATCTATGAGGAAAAGTAATTCTTAGTCTAATTTTTATGAAAATTAGATACTAGAATAAATGCTAATATACCTAGCCCATTTCTCTACTCTGCAGGTGCCCATAAGCTCTTGATTTTATATACATTAATTTTTCACTTAATCAACCAGGATTTATTAAACATTCTGGGCCAGGTACTCTGCTGGGTGTTAGAGATATAAAGATAAGTAAGATTTGGTCTCTGATATTTAAAGACTCACAAAGTATCCTCAGGCTATCTCCCAGTCCTTAAGTCATGTGTATAGAAATAGAGGGAGATCATTATGATTATATAATTAATCAGTCCTATTAACCATATTTTAAAATCTAACCTCATAAATGCTGACCCATAACAGAGGTTTCTCATAACTAGCTGTAAAATCATAAACAAGTCCTTTAATTTCTCAATGCATTGAGAAGTTTGATTTGTAAAATGTGGTACTGAAACGAAGATCCCTTTTATATTTATAGGATTGAGCTGAGAGTAAATATTGATTGAATGCCATGTTGATGTGGATAAAGAGAAGTGCTGAAAGCTTGTCAGTTAACCAATAGAAAGAAAAAAATAAAAGTTTGGTGGAATAAGACCAAATGGACAATGTGAACTGCCCACTCCCTAAACCACCCTCAGGCACATAAAGCGACTGCCAAAAAGTGCACTCTCAATTGTCGGGCACATGGAAATATCTGGCACAGTATCTTATCCATTAACATCCTAAGTATATTAATTAAGAGCCTTGTCTTTGGAATTGCAAAACCAACTTCATGTGTTTTATGTGGTTTTAAACTGCAAAGTTGTCAGCTTGTAAGCCTGCAGTCATGCCAAATGGAATACATAAAGTATCCTAGTTTGAACCAGAAGGTTGATAGGATAGAGGAAAATGGCCCAAGATAAAAACATGCAAAATATAGAATATAAAAAATGCTCACTTTATCCAGGATAATTTAAAATGTGTACAATTTGTTATATATAATTGTTGATTAAATTAATAAAGAATATCAAAAAGCTGATTAGGTAGATATTTGTTAATATTAAACAGTCTTGTGACAAGAAGTATCAAGAACAAGGACTGCATTTTATTCATTTTTATTTAGAAGAAACTTATGTAATTTAACTTTTCTTTATTCCATAACTGTCAGGAAGTTTAGGGAAAGATTTGATGCTCATTCCTCGTAACTGGTAACTATTTGTGCTCTCCTCCTTTTCTTACGTTTGATGTTACTGTTTAGTGATTGTCTCATTTATGAATGACCATTTTTTAAGCCTTCTTAAGTCATCTTTGCAGAAGTCGTATTTAACAAAAACATAATATGTGTGCCTTTGTCTCATCAAAGAGCCGAACAGAGTTCCCTATGTGGAGTAGGAGCTGAACACATATTTGTCACATTAATTATTAATTAATTGTTGAAGTATTTCATAAATAGAGTAAACCTAGAGAAAAATATATCCACTAATGTATTAAATTTCTTTAATAGGAAGTTTAACTGAGAGGAGCAACTATGTCTTATTATTTTATAACTTACAAAGGAAATTTTTCCTTAAATGTAAAACATACTACTTAATTCCAGAAAGACTGATCCTTCATTTGGCTTTCATGTATTTTAGCCAGTCTTGGCTTTCTAAATCATGTTGAAAACAAACAGAGCATTTGTGCCATGTTTGCTGTTAAATAAGTAGTAAACCAAGAGGCTTTAGCTAATTTTTTGAGGTCATTAATATAATACAATTAATCACCTTAGTTAAGACATATGGACATTTAACAAAAAAAAAAAAACGTGCAAATGGTCCTTGAAATGAGGTTAAATAGATCTAATTTATGTCAAACTTTAATTAACCATATGCACTACTGAGTGATAATGTTCATGCATATGTTGCTTACATTAATTGCTTTCATAAGTTAATAACTGCAACACACTTTGGCTTCTGTTCATTTAAAACTTAACAAATGTTCACACCAGCTGTGGAAGTGATTGAAGGCAATGAATGAATGAGTAAACCATTGGTTTACTTGTTTAAATTAAATCTGCGATCTCAAGCTGTCCTGTGTCTTAATACATTAGAAAAGACACTTGGGAATCAATGATCATGTAATTCCTGTTTTAATCACTGTTAGTCATACTTCAAGTAATAGGGACATTGAACTTTAACATTTGTTTGCTAACCTCTGTTTTCTAGAGTTAACTGGGCCATCACTGACTATGGTTTTCTTTTATTACAGCAGAATTGAGCTATACTTTCATATAATTATATATTTGTCTGGTCCTTGTATAAAAGCATACAGACTGTCATGCCTGATGTTTTTTATTGCCCACTTTAACTGAACACTAGTTTGTGCTTAAAGAGATGATTCATATAGACAAATGACTTCTTTTAAAAAATAATAGAATCTATATTTTATTGAAACTAAAGTTTACTTTTTTATTACACCGTTTGTCTCTCTGAATCTGTAGCATATTGGCCAATGTAGTGTGATAATAGATTACTACTAGAATATCTCATATGAAAACTTACATTTTTCTTGATTATTATTTGAATCACTTTTGTAAGAATCAAATTTCAGGATATCTGGTTAAAGACAGTGGGTCGAACACATACATTAACCTCTGAGCCCCTTCTGAAACCACAACAAAATGAATATAAAGAGGTTTCTAAAAAATCTGAAATCACTAGGATATAAAAGAGAACACAAACAACCCTGGAAAGCATATGGACAAGTGGTAACTGACTTAGCAGAACCTAGAAAGTTAAATCCTAAGTCAGCAGCTGCGAAAGCCAAGAAACCTGATTTATATTGCAGACCGAAAGGCCAGGAACCAGTGGCTCCAGGCACCTCTGGAAGTGGAAGTGAAGTGAGGCTAAAACAAAAGCCTTCTGGTGATTTTGCTTAACAGGCATTTAGACACCTAGGACCCCTTCCCAACTCTGCAAGTGAGGTAATTGCCTCACACTTTGCCTCATATTTTGGCAAAAATTGGAGGAGGATTCTCTGGAAGGCCTTTCAGAGACAGCTTCCAGATTATAGTCCCTAAGGGCTAGAGCTGGGTGAGGAATACTAGACTGAAAACAGGCAGGTAAATGAAAGTTAATTAAATACATTATGGGTAAGCTCTCCCTCACTTGACTCCCAAAACACCCACCAGGCATTGGAAGAGCCTTCTCTTGGAAATCTGCAGCCCGAGAATAAACACCTGACTACATAAGGGCAGAAGGGATGTGGGTAGTTCCTCATGAAAAGACCCAGCCGGACTGCCCTACACTGAAGCCGATCTAGCTAAACAGAGCTTCCAATTAGCTTCTACTCTTCTCACTAGTTGTCTTATCTAAGAATGGAGTTTATAAGGTCTTAATAATAGAAACATTGAATATGAATCATAAATCTTTTGGGTGAGTGAGAGCTGGGACATGGAAAATTGTGTGTGTGTGTGTGTGTGTGTGTGTGTGTGTGTGTGTGTGTGGTGAGGGTGGCAGGGAGATAAGAAGAAAGGGAGCCACGTCCTCATCTTCCTAATAGTAAGACAATAGATGAGGCCTAAACCTGAATAACTGAGAAGCAGCAAATAGGCATCTTATTTAGATTTTCTTTTTTAAATCAGTTAGACCTGAAAGCAGTTGACCTGGGAGCAGGAAACTATGTGCCTCTCTCAATTATATGCACACATCACTTTGACAAAAATAAACACTTAATTTAAAATTATAATAGATTCTTATATAGTTTTTATTTTAAAAATAAACTTTAAAGGGAGAGAAAGCTGTTATTCTTTTTTTAATCAATTTCCCATACTTGTTTTATTACAACTTATTTTCATGTACATCCTCCTGATTATCTGCTATTTTAAGACCTACACAGCCTAGGAATCAGCATTTTTGGACACCCTGTCCTACATCATATCAAGTACGGTAGCTTAAAATTCATCTATATCCTGCATAAATTATACATGATATAAAATTAAAGAGCTTTTGTAATTTTGCTTTTTGAACTATTATCACTTCAAAAAACTCATCTACTTTATGACTTATTTGTTAGCATTATCAGCTTTTCTGTGCTTTATATAAAATATATAAAACTGTTTCTGAAAATGTTTCTTGAAAATTCATATAACATTGTCTTTCTCAACTAAGATATATCTGCCAATTGACTGATTTTTATGAAACATTAATTATGTTGCTTTAAGACGGGTTTGAACATGGAAAAACAAATTCAATGTCATTCTTGAGTAATAACCCTCAAGAAAATACCAAGACAGGAGAAAAATCTGAAATTTTTATGAGCCAATATATTTTGGAGTATAATAAATTAAAATCGCCTTCAGATGTTCAGATTTTAACAGTTCTGGACAGAACTTACCATGTTAAGGATTTAGAAGTTTTAATTACATTAGGACTTACCTTAAGAGATATTATGATAACTACAGATAAGAGCCAACGGGAGCCATGAGATTAGCCTTTCCTGACCGAAATGTTTTATCTCTCTGCATCTGATTAGTTTCTATCATCTGTTGAAGGATTATGCCTTTGCTGCTGGTGGGATACCATCCGTAATTCTTACAGGATGAACTTCCCAGTCTGTTGGCAGCAGAGGGGATGAGAGAGGTTAGGAGGCAGCACCCTTTTTCTTCTGGAGATTTGCACCTTGTTTCTAACCATATTGTGTTAGGTCAGTCTCTGTCATCTGTTACAGGTAATTAATTCTATTTGATTGTTTCAAATTAACTCTAGTGAGTGACCATTACTTACCTTTCACTCCATAAACCTAAATCTTGAGATCCTTAAAAAATAAAAATCATGCTGCAAAAAATATGACATATAAATCAATTATATTTCTTTGAGTTATAAATTGCTACTTTCTTTAATTTGATTACACTGAGATCGTGTGTGTCCTAAAAATAATAGTAGCTATTTGTAGAGGATGTTACAGTTTACCTTTGCATTCACAAATACTGATTTATCATTACTATAAGCTTGTCATTATTCTAGTTTTAGGCAAGGTCCCTGATCTCATAGAATTTTTTTCTTGAAAGAGTCTATACAAACAAGAAACAAGCAAATAAATGTAATTAAACAAGTAAATAAATACATGTATACCATCCGAGCCCAGGAGTTAAAGGCTGTAGTGAGTTACGATCACACTGCTGCACTCCCACCTGGGTGACAGAGGGAGATACTATCTGTAAATAATAATAAGAGATAAAACTGGGTGTATGAGGAATAAAATGTGTCAGAGGCATGAAGGTCCTTCTTTAGTTTGGGTTATGGGGTTTCTCTGAGGAGGTAACATTTGAAATGAAGGCAGATAATCTGTTGAACATACATCTAGGGGCAGAGTGTTCCATGGAGAGCCAGTAGAAAGGCCCTAAATTAATTATGGCAACCTATATATATCAGTGATGATGGTGATAACGATTGGTGATGACAACAATGATAATGGTAAGAAGGAGATAATGATGTTGATGATGGTGGTAGTGGTAATGACAATAATAATGGTGATGGTGGTCGTGATGACAGTGGTGATAGTGTTATAACAGTGGTGGAGGTGGGTGATACCCTACATTTATTAAGAGTAGCTCAATAAAACTACATAAAATGCCCATGGTCACACAATTAGTAAATTATATAGATCTCCAAACCAAAATATTTAGTTACAATGAGATTTCAAATGTGATCTGAACTTTGGCCTTTTAGCTGTTATATCGGAAGTGCTTTAGATAATTGCCATATCTTTAAAGGAATCCCCTAATTTCAAAACTCCTCTTTAAGCATTTCCCAAATTACGGGGACAAATCCTATGCTGAAGGACCCTAGTATTCCATCTTGGTAACAAGAGGTTCTTTCTCTTTTGTCTGGGTTCTCATGGCCTGCAGAGTTCAGCTATGTTGTTTCACTCCACTGATCAACAATGTCAGTCAACTGTGAAAGTCTGGTTTTGAGCATCTCACTTCTTATTCTAGCAACACTCACTTTAGTGTCCCCAGTCCCACTAAATCTTTGGCCCATTGAAACCTCAAATACAGTGACACTGGCAATACCCATCGCCTTGCTCATATACTCACTTCCTTGTTTTAACTAGTATAAATTCCATATACCTTCAATATGATACTCCCTTGCAATAAATCCCCTTTCTCAGCAAAGCTTCCAATTTTAACTGAATCCATATATTGGCCTTCTCCTATCTTTGTCTTGTGCCTAAGAAACTAAACATTGGTAAAATCACATAATCATGCTGACTGATATTCCTTTAAATTTATGACCATGTATCTCAAATGGGTCCTCATTCCCTTGCTAAGTGTACTTCCAGCACTCACAGGCAGCTGCATCAAATCTTCTCTCCTTTGCCTGATTAGTTATTTCCTTTCTATTGCATCATTCTCATCAGCTTTTTGACATGATCTAATATATCCCTTTAAAACTAAAACAAATACAAATACCTTGGCTGTCTTATGCCTGTTCAGCTTATGCCTATTTCTCTGTTCCTCTTCATAGCAAAACTTCTCAGAGGGATGATCTTCACTTCCTTCATCTCCCATTCACTCCCATTCATTCCTACTGAGTTTCTACTCTCATCTCTTTGATGAAACTGTTTTTGTCAAATTCAAAATCCTCACTGTTCCAAATTCAATGGCATCTCCTCTGCCTTCCTCTCACTCCACCTCAAAGCAATATCGTGCAGATGGTCAGCTTGCTTGAAACTTTCTTATCTTGCATTCCAAGACTCTAAACTCTTCTCTCCTAGGAGAACCCTTCTCAGCCTTGTTAATGAGTACCCTTAAATGATCTCAGTCAATGCTATGTCTTCAAATCCCACGTCTTCTGATAATGCCCCTTTTTTACTTGCTGCTGCAATCTCCAGACTCACAACTAGAAGCTTTTTTGACATTTCCACTTACTTGTCTGAGAGTCTTCTCAAACTTGGCACAGCCAAAAAGAGTCAACCAGAGTCTTGATGTCTCCCTGCCAAAAAAAAAAAAAAAAAATCAGAGAAAAGAGTTCCCAGATCATCTCATCTGAAATAACCACCTATTCTCTATCCTATTATTCATTTTTTGTTTTCTTTATGTCAGTATCAGAAAGTTTTACTCACTTTTTTATTTTCTTGTGCCTCATCTACTTTCCCACCAGAATGAAAGCTCTGTGGGGGCAAGGAGCTCATCTGACTTACTCTACCTCTAGTCTCAGAGCACGGAAGAATGCCTGATCCCTAGCAGACACTCTGTAAATATTTATTGTAGAATTAATTAGAAAATGAATGAAAGAAAAACACTTCAACATTAAGTTTAATTCAAAGATCTAAGTGAGGGTATTTCCTAAAATGAGGGAAGGTAGCATAGAATTAGATGTTGTATTAAAATGCATCACATGCAAAGTTTTGAACTGATGAATTTATGATTTTTCCAGGCTCTTACAAGTGAAATTATAACCACAGAAAATATCATATTTTGTATACTATAATTCAGTTATCTGATTTTTTAAATTAATCTACTTAACTCATTAAAATACAAAATCTGTAACAAATTCTTGAGTTTCGTCAAAATCTTTTTCTTGTCCCCCTCTTCCTCAACTTAAATTACCACATGTAATTCAATTTCTCAGAGCCTTGGTTTTTCTCATCTTTGGGCTTGATGACTTCTAGTTTTCAAATTCTCTGACTCAGTCTTAACATTATCATCATACAGATGTGTTCTTGTTCATGAATTTGCTTGTCTCTGTAATTTGCTCACATTTTCATTTGTGTATTTTGCATAATTGACATGGAACTGTGGCTGTAACTGTAACTGGAGCTACAAGAGTCTCCAGAGAGCTGCGAGTACAAACAAAATAGCTAACTTATAAAAACAACCATTCATATTGATAAATTTACTCATAAGAGCTGAGGTTTTAAAGGAATAAAGCAGAATTTTATTGTAGTGATTTACAAATAATGCTCTATAAAAAGGAATTAGTCCTTCACGAACCCAGAGATACCTTAAAATTCTTTAATAGTCACTCTCTCCTCAATTTTTTGGATATCCAGGGAAAGCAGGACTTGCTCCTGTGTGATATTCTGTAAGTCCTGACAAATTCAGCTGCCAACTGAAGTCAGTTTTACTTCGGGCAAGGAACTATGTCTTCCTTTGCTTGAACCAGCAAGAATCTGTCCTGAGGGACAGGATAACAAACCTTCACAGGCATGCACCCACCAGAACCACATTTAAAGGAAAGTTATGCTTGCCTCTACCACAGAAGCGTATGTCTAAAATATAGCACACATTAAATATAGCACACAAAATAAATATAATTTTGATCAAGTTAAAGTATGTTTCAATAAAAAGTGATTTTCTTTTCTTCTGTAAAGCGTTTAATAATTCTTTTCCATACCAACTTGACTATGTAAAAGCGGGTGAATTGTGTATCCTCTCCCAACATGAAGGACAAAATTGAACAACTGGCTACACAAAGAAGTCCTCAGAAAATTGCATGCTCTCAAATTTGCCAATTCACAAGAGAAAAATGTATGTTACTCTTTTCAGTTCTCTGTTATTATGCATGTTAAACCTCTTTTTAAAGTCAACATTTTTTTATTTTACTACATCAAATAACTCAGAGTTAAAGATAATGGGAGTTTTTATTTACGTTCTACATAAAGGTCCAAATATGTTTATGTAGACCCCAAGTTTTCTCAATATTCTATCACCCTAATTTGGCCGTGATGGAATTAACACTGGCTATGTAGTCAAAAGGCATAGCTTCATCGCTTACAATTGGGAGATTTGAGCATATCACTCACTCTCTCTACATCTGTTTTATCATTTTTAAAAGGTATCACCCTGCCCTGACCACTTCACAAGGTTGTTCTGATGAAATAAGATGATGCCAGATTAAAGTACTTGGCATACAAATAAAAAGTTGGATTTCATGAGCAGAGAGTGCTGTGTCCCTCGTTCCTACTTAATTCATTAAGACGTTAATTTAATAAACTTTTATTGAGTGCCTACTAAGGACCAAACATTTCCTGAGGCGCTGAAGCTTCATGAATAAGTAGGACAAAAAACAGATTCATGGTTGCCTAATCCTGGGGGGTAGGAATGGGAGTGGAGGCACATGAGCAGGGGGCTTCTATTTGGAGTGATAGAAATGATTTCATAATATGTGTTAATAGTTGCACAATTCTATAACTGTACTAATATCATAAAATATACAGTTATTCATTTACTTATTTTTTCTTGAGATGGACTCTCACTCTTTCACCTAGGCTGGAGTATAGTGACATGATCTTGGCTCACTGCAACCTCCACCTCCCGGGTTCAAGTAATTCTCCGGCCTCAGCCTCCCGAGTAGCTGAGACTACAGGCGTGCACCACCACACCTGGCTAATTCTTGTATTTTTTTTTTTTTTAGTAGAGATGGGGTTTTACTATGTGGGTCAGGCTGGTCTCCAATACCTGACCTCAAGTGATCCACCTGCCTCAGCCTCCCAAAGTGCTGGGATTACAGGCATGAGCCATCACACGTGGCAAATTGTACATTTAAAATCAGTGATTTTTATGGTATGTATAGTATATCTCAAGAAAGCTTTTTAAAAAAATAAGGCGTAGTTCCTACCGTCAAGAAGCTTATCGTCTAATGGGGGAAACTGTCATATAAACAAAAGAAAGCTACAGTATGCTAGAGAAATATGGATGTTGTTGTTGTTGGCCTGAAGTTATACATGATTGAAACTTCAAGTGATTTCAGTATTTTAAAAGAAATGTTAAATACTTCTAACGTTAGTAATACTGTTTCAGACCCAGAACAGATTTCATGCTCTATTGTAAGACATACAATATCTAAAACTTGCAAAAACTCATTAACTCGGTACCACACTTGTCATATATGAGACTGTATTTTAAGAAACAAGGCCTTGACATGTCTGGAAATGTTGCCAATATTGTCAATTTGATGTTCGTTAAGCACTACCAAACGCTCAGTGCTTTTGGCGGGTGGGTAGAAGCTGGGCTTGGGAGGAGCAGCCGAGCCCTGGCACACATGATTGCTTGAACGCAGTTCCCCAGGGACTCTGGCTGGCAGGGCTCCCGGGTCATCACAAAGCAAGCAGGACAGAAGGGGTGGGCAGAGTGAAGACTGCCAACCCACCACAGCTGGGGGCTCTGCTTTCACTCAGAACGGGTCTGCTGTTCCAGCCCATGTGTCTTTCTCCAGAGACACTTTTCTGCTTTAGGGAAATGTAAAGGATACCCTTGCTCTGGGTTTGAAATTGGATTTCCAACTCTTTCAAGTATGTTGTATTCACAGAAGTTGTCCTGGTTTAAATCCTAAGCCTCCAAACTTTTTCTTCAACTTACAAGCAGGTCCTCCTTGGAGAGACATTTCTCCACTAAGCATCTGCCTCCCTGAACACGTATTATATATTGCTTTCTTCCAGCCTGTTCCATATACTTCAGAGGAGAGACACCTCATGTATGTTCCCCACTGATTAATTTATGCAATCTTTCATTCACTCAACAAATACTTATCAGGCCTTATTATCTACTTAAACTTGATGCAAGCCTATAAATCAGATACTATCTCTGGTACAGACCACACAAACCTACCTGCACATCTCCCCACTGAGCTTCTCGTATTTGGCCCGTGGCTACCCCGTGAGTACATGTTCCCTTAGCAGAGAGTAGGCATTTCTCTTTTTTTCACTCCTATGGCAGATGAGTATAATGTAAAAACGAGTAAAATGATAATTAGCAACAATAATTTACCCACTGGTTTTCTCTGTTTTGTAACTAAATGTGAAGGCAGCACATTAAAAACGTTTATTCTCTATGGTACCTTTCTCTCTGAGTCATTTTAAGGTTTGAAAGAAATATTCATTCTTCTTAAAATGCCTCGCTGGGCCTTAGTTTTCTCTTATAAAATGTGGTTGTTATATTCACGACCTCCAAGCACTCTTTAAACTTGAACATTCTTTGACATTCTGAATCATACCCAAAATTCAGCCGTTTATTTCCCAGTAAGAAGTAGAAATGTGAAGCAGAACCAGGAAGGGTATGACTCTTCCCAAAAAGAAGATTTAATAACTTGACAATGTCTGCCACAGGCAAATCTTATCAGACTGAATCATTATGCATTATTATTGAGATGTTATTATTTCAGCCAAATTATTAACATTTCAGCAGGAAACTTTTTTGCCTGGCTCTGGTATTTGTTTTCATGCACAGGGCAGTTGTTGTCTAACCTGGCCTGAATCTTATCTGACTGGAGAGTCTCCCCAGCTCTACTCATGCCCCAGCTAGGGCTGCAACAGTCATATCCAGTCACTGGTGATATGATCATTGGGAGAACAGGAAGACAGGCCAGGTGTGACCAGGATTCTGGGATGCTACCAGCTGTCAGTCAACACTACCCGATGGGGGCAGAGATGCTTGTAATGTGTATGTCTTAATAAACCATTTTAGTCAGAATAATTAAAACTGCTCAGACAAATCACTTCAATTGCTCAATAATCTGTTTGCTCTATAAAGAAGCAGTATCAGGTTAAGCATTCTGAATTTGAGTGCACCTGTGTTGAGTCATAGCTTCTGCACGTACTATCTCTGTAACTCTTAGCCTTAGTGTTTCCTGTTGGTAAAGGGGGAATAATGGTAGGGTTGTTTTAAGGATTAAATGAGGTAATACATGTGAAGTATTTAGAGAAATAGCTGGCACATGATAGCCTGTGTTAATTATCTGTATGCTGTAAGTTCCTGTGGAAAATAATTTTAAATTAAAATTAAGTCAAAAAGAAAAAAAAATTAGATGAGTGAAGAAAATATGACATAATATGAAGGACTTTAGTGTTGGGTGGGACCTTATTGAACAAAGATTCAGAAATCCCTGTTCCATAAGATTGTCATCGAACTGAAATGTTTATAAAGTACCTAGAGTAAGATAGATCTCAATGAGAATTAATTCCCTTTCCCTGTCCAATAATATCCTCAATTTTATTTCTTTTGCCTTCTTTTTAAATTTATTTTTCCATTCATTTTTTAACCTTGCTTCCTTCTATCTTCATGCATCGGATGAGTTGCCTAACCTGGCATGAATCCTGTCTGACTAGAGAGTCTCCCCAGCCCTCCTCATGTCCGTCTGTCTGTTCCTTCCTTCCTTCCTTCCTTCCTTCCTTCCTTCCTTCCTTCCTTCCTTCCTCCTTCCTTCCTTCCTTTCTTCCTCCCTTTTTCTTTTCCTCCCTCCCTCTCTCCCTTTTTTCCTCCCTTCCTTCCTTCTTTCTTTCTTACCCCTCCTTTCTTCCTTCCCCACCCCCGCCTCCCTGCCCATCTCTCTCTTTCTTTCTTTTCTCTCTCAACTATTGATGGCTGGTTTCCTTCTCCATGCCAGGCACTTTGTGGATTCTTGGGACAAAGTTGGGAAACAAACCAACATTGTTCTAACCCTCATATAGTCTAATACAGGGAAAAGTTATTCATCAGATTACTTCGCTAATGAATGTGTAAATACAACTTTAGATAAGTGTTCTGAGCAAACAGAATGCTGTTGTAAGGGCATATGTCTGAAACACCATGCCTGTGAGAGGGTAAGAGAGAGTTTACCCAGCCCATAGGAGGGGAAGGGCATTTTCTGCTAAAGCAATAACTCCTAAAGAGGACCTGTGGCCAGAGCGGCCATTTTAAGAATGTGACTGAAGCTCAGGGAGGCAGGTAACAGAGGTGCTAAGGCTGTCTACTGGAGAGAGTTCAGAGAAATAGAACCATATAGCGAAGAGTTGCTCTGCTTTAAAGATAACAAAACAGTATTTCATGATTTATGTCTAAATAAGAATTTTTTCTTTTTGATTTACAGAACCACACATTTTAAATATATAAAGGCTAGTCACTGATTGATCTGGAATATCCAAATTAAACCTATTTCTCTTATTCTGCATAAATTAATGTTCATATTATTATCAGTAATTGCCCCCATACATAACCAAACATGCATCAAGAATTGTATGATTACTCTACATAAAAATTGAAAAGTTGAATCATTCTTAACACCTTAGCTCCATAACTGCCACGTAGATATCCAAAGGAGTCTCAAAAATACATGCTACAGATTAAAAATTAAAGAGACTGACAAAAGAATTAAAGAAAGCATAACCTCCATGGTGGAGAAATTCTGCTTTCAGTATACTAATTGCGTTTTAACTTTTCAGATTATTTTGGGGAAATTTGAATATAGAATTCAAGCTTCAAAAATATCTGAGCCTTCTGAGCAGATATGCAGGTTTCTTTAAAGTAGTTTTTCCTCCCATGTTCACTGTGGTGCTGTGGGGACTCTGAGGAGATACGGAATGACTGTGGTAGAGGCACCGTCTAAAGCTAATATGTCCAGTTTAATTTGCCAAAAAGTTCATCACTTTGGCCTTGGCCTGCATCTGTGTGGATAAGCCTATTTGGCTGATTTCAGGAAGAAAAACAGCTGTAGTTTTTTATGAAAAATCACCTCTTTGAAGTTTGTATTTCATTTTATACCATATTTGGAATACTTGGCTAGATTTCACAAGCTGTTTAAACTTACAAAGCTGAACTGCTCTGAGGGGAGATTTGGAAATTAGATAATCAATTTGTTTTTTTATCCTTTTCATGATCATACCATTGATTCAACTAAAGAGGCAATTCAACATTAAAACAAGCACAATTTCTTTTCATCCACTACTTAAATGTACCCTGCACTGTTAGTAATACATGTTATTTTCTTGCCCTTTTTTAAATTAAATGTGTGGTTCAACCATTTTTCAAAAGCATCAGCCTCTTCCACAGTCACTGAAAGATGATCTTGCCCTTCCTTATGCCCTACTGAATCTGCATAAATACATCCTAAACTATAAGGTATTGTTGAGGATCTACCACTTCAGATGGGGAATTGAACATAAATAATTTGCTAGTGTCAAATGAATGCAAAGCTGGTCTCTCTGTGATGAGTCTTATTTTTAGTTACTAACAATTTTTGAAGCCTAAATTACAGAAAGCAGCAATCATTTTCTAGTGCATTGGCTCTTAATCAGGCAACTGGATTAATAATAGCATATTTTTATTAATAACCTACAGAAACACCTGTACTTATTCATCAAAAATCTTCAAAATGATATTTTAGTCAAGAAGTGTCAAACTATCATTTGAAAATCATTGAATAAATTCTAGGAGTAGGTTATTACTAAGAATGCGTTAAATAGCTTTTCAGCACATTCATTTGAGGAGATACAGTGGCATAGAGGTTAAGAGCAAAAGGTACCAAGTTAGACTACCTAGATTCCAACCTTAATTTCAATAGCCACTAGCTGTTTGATCTTGAACAAGTCTCTGGGCATCAGTTTTCTTATCTGTAAAATGGGAATGATACTAGTAATACACAATGACTGCTAACATTTAGCTCCTACTTTGCACAAGGTACTCTTCTACATGAGCGAGAGAGAGAATAACAGATAGATATCACATGCCTAGCACTCTTCTAGGATCAACTATATATTGAACCTTCACAACAACTGTATAAGGCCCCAAGAGTATTATTTCCCCCTTTTTACAGATAAAGACACTTGGAAACCAAGAAGGTAAACAACTTGCCTGATTTTATCAGAGAACATATCAGAACCTGAACTTAGACCTGGAATGTTAATCCCCGAAGTCTGTCTCCAACCACTACTTGACAGTACCTGATTCACACATCAATACATAGCTGTTTTTAGTGAGATTATATAGATAAACCACTTAGATCATCACATGGTTCCAGGAAATATTCAATGAGTATTCATTACTATTATTATGTAGTGTCTCTTTTATTACATTAAATACTTTCCAGTAAGATTTTTTTTTTTTTCCTTATACCATCTTTTGCCACATTTTGTGAGTTTTGGTAAGATTATCTTGGGGTCAATGCATAATAAAAGGCATCACACATTTTTAGTTTCTAGTAATTTGATGCATCAGATTCTGAAACAAATCAAGGTCAATTTTTTAGAATTATTCATTTTTTTCTACAAATACTTATTAAGCACCTACTACATGCCCAATATTATTTCAGGACCTATGCTAAGGCAGTCAGCAGAAAATAAGACAAAGGTCTGTTGCTCACAGAATTTACCTCCTAGTGAATCATTTTGTCATTAACTGAATTCAAACTTCAGCCTTTAATTCTGGGAAATAGTGCTACAACTAAAACTGAAATCTTCCACTGTTAAACCCTTAGGATATTAGCAGGAAGATGTTTATGGAGCCCACAGCCCTCTGTGTCACTGGCCTTTTCTCATGGACTTAAGAAAACTGCTTCAGAGAAAACCTCTGAATAACCTGCCACCCACCTGTGGCAGCCTACCTCAAACCAGCAGCTGAAGGACAGAGCAAAGACATTCCAGGAACTCTGAGAACTGTTTCCATAAATAAAGTCCATTCAAAAACGATGCACTGATCATATTTTTCTCCACTGGAACATGAGAGGATGTTTCACAAGTCACCCATTCTCCTCCTTGCTGCGTGGTGAAAGCCATGAGTTCCAAAATAGATGCTGAGGCTTTCAAATTCCTGAGGACAGAATTTGATTCTTATTCCTTTGTTTTTCTCTTGCCCTCATTCTATCAAAAAAATTCATATTCTGCTACTATTGATATTTAATGTGAAATAATTATATTAGTGAAGATTTTTCATACCAGATTATGTCCTTTGAACATACAAGCAAAAAACCCCCTTATTATAACAGTATTATTATTCAAGATGCTTTTTTAAATCATTTTATTATTTGAAGGGAAAATGAGCTTTAAAAAATGTAATTTCCTACAAACTTAAGGGGAAAAGATGTGTTTCTTTTCTCTATTTTTTTTAATCTTTTTTCTTTTTTCATGTGTGTGTGTGTGAGACAGTCTTGCTCTGTCACCCATGCTGGAGTGCAACGGCACAATCTGGCTCACTGCAACCTGTCTCCTGAGTTCAAGTAATTATCCTGCCTCAGCCTCCTGAGTAGCCAGGACTGCAAGTGCACACCACCATACCCAGATAATTTTTGTATTTTTTAGTAGAGAAGGGGTTTTGCCATGTTGGCCAAGCTGGTCTCAAACTCCTGGCCTCAAGCGATCTGCCCACCTCGACCTCCCAAAGTGCTAGGATTACAAGCGTGAGCCACTGTGCCCCACCTGATCTATGTATACATTATGGAATGAACATATCAAGCAAATTAACATATCCATGTTTCTTTATTTTGCAATATTGGTGTAGAATATTCTTAAGAGATTGAGGAGGAGAAAAGAAGTACATATATTGCCCACTCACAAATTTTAACATTTAATCTAATTTAAGTCTCACAACAACTCTGGAAGTAACCAAGTAACCCTCATTTAACCAAGTGAAAACAGAGATTCAAGAGCGCCAAGTAACTGGCCCACTTTCACTGACACAGCAGAGCTAAGACTAGACCAGTTGTGTCCAAAGGCCATGTCTTCCCATCAACCACATTATTTTACTTCAGCAGAGGTCATGCAGACATCTGTAAAACCACTGCTCTTCAAGAGAAAACAGTTCTAAACGCCTTTTATAGAACATAGTGCTATATACATCACATTCATATTAACATGAAAAACCATCTATATGTGTTCCTATAGTTCGTCAAAAAACTACCACAATAATGTTAAAGCAATTTACCTCCCAGATGAAGTGTTACATTTTAAACAAATTACTTGATGATTCCATTTAAAGGAATAAAAATAATGTAATTGACATAGATGAGATTAGCACCTTTCCCCATTCATTTTATGATATACCTTTTAAAGTCATCATCATCATCAAATAATATTTATTACATGCTGTAATTCCTAGAAGAGCAGGATTTTGACTGAAAAACATCACTGAGTTACAAGCAAGACTTATTGCTTATTTAATGTATCTTAGACTGCTATAGAAGTGTTATGTTTTATGTAATGATTAGGAAATTCTTTGCATTAATTTGTGGAAAAAATACAGAAAAATCAAAAGCCTACAAAAATTTTTGTACAACTTTGAATTTAACTATTTCCCCTAAGAAACCAAAGATTTATTTCTTCTCTGCCTTAACATTCAATCGAATTGAAAAAGCTAGGAGAAAAGGAAATAAATATGGATTTGTTTAATGGTAAAGTGCTTGATATTGCTGCTTATTATAACTTAACTATTAAACAACTTGCATAGAAATCTTAAAGTATCTCAAGAATTTATCTCATTTATAACATATGGGAGAGGAAGATTCCTTTCTCTCATTTTCCTCCTATGGTGATAAAGACCAGCAAGGGGATGTCCAGAGAGTTTCACAATGACTTGTGTAACCAAGACCAATCTCCAGACTTTTGAGTCTGGTGTCTTCCAGTCTGGCAGTCTTGCAACTCTTCCCATTCCTAGGCTTTGCACTTTTAGTTTTCCACCAATGATTGTTTTAGCCATGTCCCCAGATGACTAACATGCATAGGAGCCTTTAAACCTAGTATTAACTGCAGCTGTATTAGCGAGCTCACAGGGCCTTGTGTGTAGGCTCGTGGATAATATTTAATAATGATAATGTACAGGGGGAAAAGGTAAAAAAATTGAAACTCATATATGTGCTTCGCTTAACATGCTATTTCTCCTGAGCTTTGAATATGAAATAGGCATTGTTTCACACTATAAATTTGAGGCCCGGCAGTTTTTAATTTACTCTTTTCATGCTAAGTTTGGAGTATCTAAAATTATTATCATCATCAAAAATTATTCAGACTATATAGAAGGACAGAGTTTGGACTGGTAAACATAACAGAGCTACAAGCAATACTTCTTGCTTACTTAATAGATTATTTTCCATTTTAACTACTGAAGAGGTGTTAAGTCTGTTCTTAGCCACTGGTTTGAAATATCTAAAGCTCAGCAGAATATCTCTAATGAAACACAAATGCAAATGTTGAAGGGTTTCTTACTCTTAGTATGAGATTCAATTCTTATAGACATAATTAACTACTCCACATCTAGAAACATTATCTGTTTATCTTTCTGCATTTCAAAACGCAAAAAAAAAAAAGTTGATTTACCTTATAAAGAGGTCTCATGGCATTTATCTGTATCTCTCAGTCCATCAATCAACATGTCTATCCAGAATGGCCATGTTTATTCTGTCAAATATTAAATAGTGAGTTTTATCATTACAGCAAAGGACATATCTATTTGGAAAGTTATACGGATAAGTGACATGAAGATAGAGAGTTTATAGTTCATTTTGTTTTACTAGAAGCAATTACAGAATACTTTAACTGGAACTTTGGCTTCTATACAGTTTAGATGCAGTAAAAATATTTTTAACAAACATTTGAAAAAAAATTTCATAAAACTCTGAGGGATCCAATTATACAATGTTATGAAGAGATACTAACATGCTGAGGTTTTTCCAGAACAACAAGAAAATCAATTAATGTAGCACCACATCAGTTTAAAAAGCAATTTATCAACTTTTCCTACCAACTCAGAGTCAAATTTCATGGTGTCAGAAACTTAATCTTAAAGGAATTGCTGGAATGAACTTTGATTAACAGTAGCACAAATTTGAAGGAAATGCATTAAGGTTCCTTGAGGTCATTCTTATAAGATTAAGAAAAGGAAAATATATTGGCTTCACAAATGGCCAAGACCTTTTTAAAACCAGCTAGCTTACAAATCCAACTGACTTGTCGTTACCATACTTCACAGTTAAGAATCATGAGAACAACTTGTTCCGAATCTTCTGGCTGACTCCCCAAGCAGAGTGAGCATTGAGTGTCTTCTGTGATTAACATATAAACTGTTTTATTGAGTTTTGGCTTCCTTTCTCTCTGTTCCATGAGAGAAAGGAAAAGAAACACTTCCTTTTTTCTTTTTAATAGATTTATGGTCAATATAAATTTTTCCTCTCAAGGTATGTATTTTGAGAAAAAAGAAAATGGACATTGATTTTATCGTATTTTTCTATACTTAAATCTATACCCAAGTAATATATGTTTTTATATTTTCAAAAAAGAATTCCTTATATTATTATCTATATTTCAGTATTTAGGTTATTTATTGTACTAATAGATTAACATATGCCAAGAGTTCATTTTCATTTTCTTTAAATGGATTCACAAAGAAAGCCTGAAAGAGCTTGAGTTTTATAAAGAGAAGATGAAGATTTTACATATGATGACTTGAACTGATGTTAACAATATTATCTCCTTGAAATTTCTTAGGATACATTTGTGGATAAAAGGAATTTTAAACAGCAAACAAGTGCACATGTACTGGATTGTTAGAGCCCCATTCTTTCTGAAAAGCACATTTAAAAAATTTTTTTGCTCTTTTTTGAATAGTATTGTTATTGGATCAAAATCGAAATAGTGTTCCTTAATTGGCAATGTTCATATTTTTTATATTCATTCAGGAAACAGCAGAAGAGGACACTTATTTTTAACTCATTAAAATTAAAGTAAAGCTCAGACACGACATCTTTGGCTTTCTCAAATGGATGCTGAAGGCTGGAAAATTGAGTCTGGCTTGCACCTAGGATTAATTTTCTACAGCATTATATAAATCATCTGCCTGGGCTGTCTCACAGAAAATATGAATAGTGGAAAAATTACTTCCTCTTTTTGAGATATTGTGGCTTTTGGCTCTCATAGTCTAGAGCCAAAGGGTACAAAATAGAATTACATGTGGCAAATAGCATTTCCAACCATGTTAAGTGGAACAGGACTCTTGGATCCACCATGTTGGAACAGAGCCTCCCATGCAAAGTCATGGGCAAGGATGACTAAATATCCTTGTAATACTTTTGTGTCTCTCTCATTTCTTTAAAGTAGATTATGAAACATCAACATCAATCAATGCAACATTTTTCTGAGCTAATACACCATATGCAAAATGTAGTGCCAATATTATAAACTGTTGAGAAAAATTTTAACCACGAGTATAGCTTTAAACATTTTCATATTTCACTCATTTTCACATATACCTCAAGTTAATGTTTGATCATGTTCAGTTTTGGCATTTTTGCTCAAAAGGGCCAAAATTTTGCACTGAATGAGCATATAAATGAAGGTTTCTGCAATGGTTAATAAATCTTTCCATTCTTTTTCATAAATCATCATGGGAATAAAACTAGCTGCTACTCCCACCAAAATTACACTGGGAAGCAAGAATAACATTTCCCTTGCCCTTTCTTTCACCCAATAAACTAAATTTGTTTTTTAAAATTGTTATCAATTTAATGCTATCTTTAATCATGAGAGAACAAAATTTCCTTCCCCTTTTTAAAAAAATGCTACACCCTCTCAAATAGTTTTTTATTTAAAACTCTGCTCCTCAATCTTTTTATTCAAAACTCTCTACCCTTTTCAAATTTCCAAAAGAGATGGAAAAAAATTGCTTTTGTTTCTTCAGGAGCAGAATTAGTTTTAGAATATCACAGAAATTTATCTTAAATTATTTACAAGGATCCTGGAAAGCCACATCACTGAAAATCAAGAATAGCTAAGAAAAACTAAGAATTGTGCCCACTAGAAATTTGATCCCTTACTGCTTTTTAAAAAATTTGTCTTGATAGCAGTTTGTAATAATAACTGGTAGCGTATTCAGTATCATTTCTTCATGACATGCCACTAGCTGCCAATCTTGGTAAACAAACTGATTAAAAGATTATCTGTCACCCAGGGTTTCATCATCCTCTACAGTGATTCACTTGTTTGGAATCAAGGCACAGTCTGAAGTCACTGAATGGAGTTGATGAGACTAATGCTTCACAAATAGAAAATGAAAACCATCTGAAAACCAGGGAGAAAATCCTCACTGATTATTGCCAACTTGTTGGTAGGATTCTGACCGTATGGTCTCCATGCATCAATCACAGAAACCATCGGTTGCAGCAAAGCATATCACTTCTTCCAGTGGCATGAGCCCTCTGCTGTACCCTCTATTCACCTGGTGACAGTGATGACAAAGACGCTTACTCCTGCTGCAGTGATGACCACACAGGCGTGAGCAGACCTTCCACAGTTGTGTGTGTGTGTTGGAGGGCATTGGAGGGGGAGTGAATTCCAAGGATTGGAGCGGTAGAACAATTCTAATCTAGCATGGTCTGTCTTGAATTCTAAGAATACGTTTTCATAACTTTGAAGAGGGCCAGATCATGGAAAGGGGAAACCCAAATATTGACGCTTTTTGCCTATCATGATATCATAAAGATTAATCATCCAAATGTAACTTTCTGAGCTCTACAAAAGGTCATGTGAAATCAAATTTCTATTAATGATTAGATTAGACATCTGATCCCAAGCCCTCAGAGCAATCTTCTCTGGCCTGTTTTGTTGCTGCTGCTTTGAGCTGAGGATGTTGATTATTGTTTTCTGAAAACTTTAAGCCTGATTTCTAGCTCCTCTTACTTTTCCCCAAATTCCAAAAAAATCAATGTTAATCAACTTGAGTAATTTTACATGCAAAGGAAATATTTGAACATGGGACAGTATGGATATTCTCCCAATGATCAGAATTTTCAGATTTCTTGTTCTTTCCAGATCCTCTCTTCCTCCCCATAATTATTCTCTCTTAAATTAATTTAACCCCTTAGCCTTCTTTTTTTGTTTGTTTGTTTTTGTTTTTGTTTGAGATGGAGTCTTGCATCTTGCTCTGTTGCCCAGGCTGGAGTGCATGGTGCAATCTCAGCTCACTGCAACCTCTACCTCCTGGGTTCAAGCGATTCTCTCTGCCTCAGCCTCCCAAGAAGCTGGGATTCGAGTGCCCACCACCATGCCCAGCTAACTTTTTAAATATTTTTTAGTAGAAAAGGGGGTTCACCATGTTGACCAGGTTGGTCTTGAACTCATGACCTCAGGTAATACACCCACCTTGGCCTCCCAAAATGCTGGGGTTGCAGGTGTGAGCCACTGCACCTGGCCTAATCCCTTATCCTTCTATTAATAATATAAAAACATGTGTCCTCCCCTAAGATACATAACTTTTCAGTAATTATAAAAGGATATGCTTAGTTTTCATTTGATGATGCTGTTCTTATTTTATTTTAATTCACCGATATTTTCCACAGAATGTCCCATAGAACAAATACTTTCTTAGGGATGAGAATTATGTATAATTTATTTAGAACAAGAGCAAAGTTTAATTAGTACATGGCAAAGCTGATCTCATTCCTGTAGAGTATAGAGTAATGTACTTCTAGAACTTCATCTTCTATCCAAATACATTAAATTAAAAGGGATTGGGGGTACTGAGTGGGAAAATGTCAACATTTCACTAAGTAAAATGAAACCCATCTCTCTGAAATTAGTTTGGCTTATGTAACTCTAGCTAGATAGAAATGTTTGTCCCTGACACACTGAAGTCATTACTTAAAAGCAGTGTTTCCATTTGGGGGAAAAACATGGCCATTGTAAGTTTGCCAAGTTGAAGGTAAGAAGGATGGATGGTGAAATGGAAGCAAAGAATGATTCAGCAAGATTAGTATTGTTGGATAAGGATAGTTGATGTGTCACACAACAGAGCCAACTTCAAACTTTGACTTCAAAGAAAACTCTCCAAGAAAACACACTTGTGCATGTACACACACACACACACACACACACAGCAACCACAAACACTTGGTAGTTTCTCCCTTTTACTTGTGCCAACAAACTTTTCCATTGTACTTGGTCTAGGATTTTCTTTTCCTTTTTGATATGCTTCAAGTTTGGCATCATTGAAAATAAATTTTATTAGATGTGTGGCTAGATTCAGTTTAGACCTTTGTGTTTTACACTTCGTAATATACATAGCTCATAACTTCTCTTCTAGACCACAGTAGTCTAGAATCTGTCTTCCCACTGTGTTAAGAAGTACTCCAAAATTTTAGAAAATATTTTATAGTGATATAAAATTACCTTAATAAAATCAGAAACTCTATAAAATATTTTAGGCTTCTACACCAATGCTAAATTCTAAACCTAATTTCACATTGTAAATTATTTTCCAGCTTAAACTGAAAAGTTTAGACCTTGTGACACTCAAAGCCAAGTGATCAAATTCTGCCTTCTCTGAAGTGCCCCTTCTTTGACAGTAACTGCTTCCTTCCTCAGTAATTTTCTAACTAGCAAAACTCTTGAAGACCTTTCTCTGGAATCTTCCCTATCATTCATTTCTTCTTTATTATCCTGCCAAAATCATTTCTTCACTGGGACTTTTTGCTATAATTAGCTCAATTGTGTTTTAACTCAAAAGTAAGAATCTCATATGCTACATCTACATTACAAATTCCAGAAACAGAGATGAGTTCTCTTTCCTGCATCTCCTGTTTTTCCCGAGGATCCGGTAATGTGCCCTTGAATGCGATAAATGCTTACTCACCCTCTACAGTAGGCTCTTTCCATCTGATTCTGTCTTTCATCCCGTCAGTGATTTTTTATTATAAAGTACCTAATGTGTTTTGAGCACACTCTGAGGATCTAGATACATACCATGCAGTGAAATAGACTTGGTCCCCGCCCTCGTGTACCTTACAACCCCGTGATGAAACCCACATAACAAGAACTTCTCTGGACAAACATTTTATCCAGTGAAGATGTTTTTAAAATGTGAGTAATTAACATTTTCTCAGGTGAACTTCAGCCTGACTTGCAGCCAACTAGCTACAAACTAAGATTTCTTTCTTGGAATAACAATTTCAGTTGGCAAACTGTGAATCACAAGACTTTTCCAGCCCTCACTAAATGTCATAGAGGCCATTTATGTTGAAGCCAGGTGTGTTTTAGTTGCTTTTTCATAATGTAGGAAATGACATCAACAAATTGTAAAATGTTTAATGACTGAAACAACAATTACACTTAAATTCCTTTTCAAATCCAACGAATCATACTAACTTGTCACCTCTGTCCCTCTCCCTCCCCACAGAAAAAGAGCTCCTCTCTTAGGAGAGCCCCTACCAATCCCTGCTGCCTCCTTTAAATTCTCCTCATGCCCATCCCTTCTGTAACTAAGAAATCTTGGGCTGACTGCACCCACTTCAGGAAACATGAAGAGGACTCACATTTTTAGTTGCCTTTAGAGATTGGAGCAGTGTAGACAGAGTCAGGAGTGGAATGAGACTTTCTCAAGATATGTATGTTACAGAATTTTGACTTTTAAAGATTGAGAATGTATAAAAACTTAAAAGAAAAAAGGTAAAGAAAATAAAGAGAGGCAGTATTGTGAGAAAATGAAGTGCCTGGAGGAGGCAGCACAGCCAATATTTCACCCACAATCATTAGTCCTTATCTCATCTTTCTGGACCCCAGATTTTCCTGGGGTGATTTACAAAATTTCAATTAACCAACCACCAACAAAGAACAGGGGCAAAACTGAGTCAACAAAAGGCCCTTGATATGTAAGTTCAGATTCAAACTTTCAAAGTTTTTCTTTGGCAGACCTCAGCACAAACAAAGAATATGTCTATGTCTTTGAGTTCATCTTCATGTTCTTCATCCAGCTTTCTTATATGTAACATAGAACAAGTTTCACTAAAACCATACCAAGCTTCTGGTTCCAACTGTAGTGTGTGTTAGAAAGTCACACCTGAAAAATCAAGCATGTCAGATGCAGAACTGTATGCTGTGCCTTCACTGGCGTTCAAGAGGAAAGTGTGAGTGCTGCGGGAGGAAGGCAGGAGGAGGATCCAGAGGCTTGGTGGGGGTGAAGGTACATGGAGAAGAATAACTAAAAGTAAGTACAAGATAATGCTGCAGGAAAGCAGTTTGAGATAACTAAGGCAGCATTCCAGTGTATCCACTTAAGGAAGGGCTGTTAATGCAGCTATGCTTTTTTGGATAAGAGACTATCTTGGTCAACATGGTGAAACCCCATCTCTACTAAAGATACAAAAAATTAGCTGGGCACGGTGGCGTGTGCCTGTAATCCCAGCTACTCAGGAGGCTGAGGCAGGAGAATTGCCTGAACCCAGGAGGCGGAGGTTGCGGTGAGCCGAGATTGTGCCATTGCACTCCAGCCTGGGTAACAAGAGCGAAACTCCATCTCAAAAAAATAAAATAAAAATAAAAAATAAAAAAAAAGAAATTAACTTACTGGGTAATTGGATTCTCAGAAGATCTTTCAAGACACACACACACACACACACACACACTGTCTCTCTCTCTCTCTCTCTCTCTCTCTCTCTCTCTCTCTCTCTCTCTGTGTGTGTGTGTGTGTGTGTGTATAAAAACTCTCACTTCTAGTAAATTTAAAACAAAGGCTATGTCTTACTAATCCATCTCATTGGTTATTGAAAAACTGCCACTCTGTAGTCAGGGGTGGCAAGATTTAAGTTGAAAGTATGATATGACTACAAAATGTGCATTTCTAGATACACAGCCTTTCCCCAAACAGACTTGGCAGAGTAAGTTAGTTTAAATGGTTGGTTCCATCTGTGTGGTAAAATTGTGTTTGACATCTGTTTAAAATGAGCATATGATGCTTGAAAAAGAAGGGCAAGCCTCACTGTTGAACGTGATGGAATCTGGGGCCATGGTCCTCATGTGTGTGTACAAGCTCACGGCTCACACGGTTCACCAGTCTTGTCAGCTGTTACTACCTTTTTATCTGGATCCTGTTAACTTGAGATTTGTTCTTAGCTTATGGAAAAGGTCTCCCTGTGTTTTCTTCCTCCAGATAGGCGAAGTCTCTTGGCAGAGTTCTTCAAAGGCAGTTAAGTCAGTAGCATCATGGAAATTTGGCAGCATGTTGAGTACCAGAGCAGATCTAAACGTTAGTTTAGGTTATTTTCACAAGCAATTGTTCCACTATTTTTCATCCCTTTATTTTAGCAGTTAGCATAATCACTCACAACTGTTCCTAAAGTGAACCTGCTTGTCCATTCTTATTGTGTAGTCTGAATAACCATGAAATTTAAATTTAAATTGGATACATAAACATCGCAAAACATGAATAAATCAGCCAAGGCCTGAATTGTTCAGTTTTCACCTCCTTAAAGTTAATGCAAAAAGTCAAACTGAGGCCTTTGATTAAATAAAAAATTGAACAACTAGATTACTTTGATGTATTTCTTCTCTGGTAATTGTTCTTTAGCCTTTTAAATCATTTTTAATTGCTTTGAGTGTTGCCAAAATGCATGCTCAGCCTAATCTATTGTAAGTAGGAACTTTGTGCCTCTAAGGAAAAAAAAGAAGATATATATTCTAGATGATTTAATCCACCTTATATTGGTTGGATTACTTGGGAAGTCTTGAAGATTAATATAGAAGGAATTAGGATTTGGTCCTTGAATAGTGTATCAGATATTAAATATCTTGAAACTGAATTATTTTGTATTTTGTACTTTGAAAACATGGTGATGCACCAAAGTAACATAAAAATGAATCTTCTAAGTTTATGTTTTTTAAAGATAGTATCCAAAAACTATATTTCTCACCTGTAGTGACATAAAAATAGGTCTTCTAAGTTTATGTGTTTTAAAGGTACTATGCAAAAACAATATTTCTCACCCGTAGTAGCATAAAAATGGGTCTTCTAAGGTTGTGTTTTTTGAAGATGCTATGCAAAAACAATAATTCTTGCTTGTAGTCTCATGAAATAATAAATGTAGTAAAGAGTTTAACACAAAAAGCTACTCAGGAGACAGAGGTATGAAGATCGCTTGAGCCCTGGAGGCAGAGGTTGCAGTGAGCCAAGATAGCGCCAGTGCACTCACTCCAGGCTGGGTGACATAGAATGAAACTTCATCTCAAAACAAAACAAACAAACAAACAAACAAAAACCAGTAATCCTCAAAATAAGGCCAAACTTAAAATACTTCAGCAGCTAAATCATTTAGCCTATAATCTGATATCACTATTTAACAGAAACTTTTTCATTGCTGTCAACTAAAAGGGAAGAAAAGGGAATGAAGCTAATAAATTCTGAGCACATGCTTCATGTTGAATACATTTAGTGCTTTACATTTGCTTTTTGTGCTAAATCCTTTACTATGTTTATCATTTCATGCAATACCTGCAACAACCCAGTGACAACATCTTTATTTTACATGTAAAAGAAACAGGCTCAGAGAGGTTGCTCAAAGCCACACAACAAGTCGGTTATCAGAAGAAAAAAAGATCCAAACCAGAGCCAAAATTTTTTGGCAGTCTCAAAAAAATGGACTCCAATGGCTAACCTTCCTTCATGTTTAAATATTCTTCCCAGGATAGTAGATGTAAGTAAAATAATATCTAAACAAAAACTCAAGCCATTATATCCCTTGAAATTTGGGGGGAATATTTAAATTGGTTTTGTTGTTTTGTTTTTGTGGTTTTGGTTTGTTTGTTTCAAGCTTCTTTTTAGCTCTTTTTTTTTTTTTTTTTTTTTTTTGGTAGAAACAGGGTCTTGTTATATTGCCCAGGCTAGTCTCAAAGTCCTGGCCTGAAGCTATCCTCCATCTCCACCTCCCAAAATATTGAGATTATAGGCAGGAGCTGCTGCACCCAAGCCTTCACTTTTTTTCTTGACATGGAATCTTACATGTAAAACCTATATATTCAACCGATTAAAACTGAGATACTCTTGCTGGAGGAGGAAAGAAGCAAGGCAAGCTGAACTCCTGAAACTCTGGCTTTCCTCCTCTCCCACCAAGATGGGCTTCTGACATCTCAGAAGAACCATTGATTTAAGTTTGTTAGGCACTCTGAAGGCGTAATAGAGTTACTGTCCGTGAGCTATTTAAAGATTCCTCAAAAGTACGCATGGATAAAAGCAGATGTTTGGAGGACTAGGGGTTCAGGCCCATTGCCTTACAGTACCTAGACACTAGCAGCCGGGCTGGGCTCTGCCTCTACTTTAAAGCATGGCCTGGAGTGCTTGACTTCACCTTTTGAGTCTAGGTTTTCTAAGCTTTGCAATGAGTAAGGGTGGACCTAAAGCAGTAGATCCCAACCCTGGCTGTACATATGTAGGAAGCTGTTTTTTTCCTTCTTCTTTTTTGAGAAGGAGTCTTGCTTTGTCTCCCAGGCTAGAGTGCAGTGGTGTGATTTCAGCTCACTGCAACCTCTGCCTCCCAGGTTCAAGCAATTCTCCTGCATTGGCCTCCAGAGTAGCTGGGATTACAGGCACGCATCACCGCACCCAGCTGATTTTTGTATTTTTAGTAGAAACGGGTCTCGCCATGTTGACTGTTTGAGATCAGGCTGATCTCAAACTCCTGATCTCAGGTGATCCACCCACCTCAACCTCTCACAGTGCTGGGATTATAGGCGTGAGCCACTGAGCCCAGCCTTAGGAATCTTTTTTTAAATGTCAATACCAAGACCCTACTCCCAGGGATTCCAATTTACTTTCATCTTTGAAGGAAGTCTGAACATGATCATTTTTAAAGTACTCCCCTGATGATTCTGACATGCAGCCAGAATGGAGAACCACTGGTCAGTGTGATTTCCCTGTTACCTTCCATGGCTAAACTGAATATTTTTATTGAAATGCTAATAAGGACATTTTAAAATGCCTCTGCCTCCTGTTCCATAGCATCAGGAGCTTAAGGCAGGTTCATTCTTATAAATGTTACTCTCCTGGTGTCCAGATTATTCACGGACTGGATTTAATCACATGGTGGGCCTTTTTCAGAAAACCTGATAAAAAGGCAGATAGCTTAAGGGGTTCCCCAGGAAAAATTTCATTCTTGTTCTCATCTTTTTTTCCAGGTCTTTTCAATGTTTTCTATAAATCACTCTTAAATATTAAGTCTTACAAATTATAATAAAGAAAAAATCTGAGCCCTGTTTCAGAATGACTGCATTATTTTCTAGATCCCTTAGAGCAAGTGCTGTTCTTTATGAACTGATGTGTCCCTAGCACCTAACATAGTGAGTGCCTGGAACACAATAGGTGCTCCATCTTTTTTTTTTTTTTTTTTTTAATGAATGAAAGGCATCCAAGCTTTCAAAATTCCAAGTCACGTTATATAAAAAGCATTCCCTTATGAAGCTCAAACTACCCATTACAAGGGTGTCATGAACAGTTTGAACATAATATAAAACAAATAAGCAGCAGAGAGGTATTCAAGGCTATAGCCTCGCCACCCCCATGCCAAGGTTACCAGTTCGGAAGATGAGTGGTTGATTTGCTAGGGATTGTCTCAAATAACCTCTTTATAACATATAGTTAGTGGAAGCATAACTTTCTGTTGTGTTCAATTTATCAACACTGTTTCACAGTTGTTTTTCATGTGAGGTTTAATATCCTGCCTGTCTAGCCCCAGAAACCCATTCTACACTCCTTCCCATTATATCCATGGGGACAATCACAACCACTACCTTCTGTCAAACACATGCTCACTTTCTAGGTTCTCACTTTACATTAAGTGCCTATCTGTAAGCTCTTAAAGTCAAAAAATTTCTGCCATATTAATATGGTAAGAGAATTTTAATTATTTTATGCAAGTATATTAAGGTAAAATGAAATATGAAAAACATGAGGTACACAATAAATATATATTCAGTTAATGTTATCAGGCTTTACACTAAGGTCAAGAATCAGGTAGCTATTCCATTCAGGTAGCAATTCCAGTGGCATAAATGGAAGAATTGCCCTAATAAGTACAATAGAAACATAATTTCTTACATTTTCAAATTGCAATACATTACCTGAAAACAGGAAAACTTGTAGTAACCGTCTGTTAGTAACACATTAGGAGAGATGTTATGTTCCTATACCACAGCCAGGATCTATTTTACTAACAACACAAATGAATGCAAAATTTTTTGGAAGCCTGTATATATATATATATATATATATATATGTTACCTGTTTATGGCAGTAAGAGTAAAGAGAAGAGGTGTTTATCTTTCTCTTTTCTCCTGTATACTTCTAAATTATAACTCAGTACTTAGAATGTTAGCAGCCAGCCAGTACTCTTTGTTTTTCCTCTATAAAATATGAACTTTAAATCAGATTTTTTTGCAGGAGAAAATAAGTTTAGTAATCTGTGGTCTTGTTATGAGGCAGAATATGTATCAATATGCAGAATAAAATGCATTCAGCTTTCAGGCTAGGCCTGGACAATAATGATCCTGCAAATTAGAGCTAGAATTCCAAATGCTGTGCCTGGGAATCTTGCCCAGAGCATTTTTGGCTCTCATTTTTGCTGTTTTGCATTTGCTATTTCATTTATATGCATCAAATTAATACTATCATATTTAGGCAAGAAAAGGAAGAGAGAAAGGTTGCTAGAATTAAAAACTCCAAGGAACTCTCTGAGGCAACATAGGTTCTAATAAAAGTTTCAGCTTTCCATATTTTTAGAAAATATGTATATATTGATTATCCACAAAGATATTCAACACACATCCTTCATTCTAGAAATTATGCTACCAATTGTAGATACCATGAAAATATTTTAGGAAGCATAGTTTGCTACAGCATATCTGAACTGAAAGAGCAGCAAGCGATATTCTTTCAGTTATATAATGTGCTGGGGAGCCCTAAGATTCATAAATGTTAAGGAAAACAAGAATTCTTCCCATTAATAAATCATACTTTCTCATTTTAGAGTTTACCATTAAAATGATCATTTTTATCATTTTTTAAAAAAGTTTCTTTGGGGAAAACTCAAACTGAAATTGTTGGTGAATGAAATTTTATAAATTTGAGAATCCAGGAGATTCAAATACAGTTCAAACCTAATTACAGGAATTATATCCCAAAGCACAAAAGTGTGAAAAGTGTCTTGAGTGTGTTTAATTTCTTAACTAAGCTTTCAACAATAGCTCTTTTCATGTAACACTTGAAAACATAAATATAGAGTGATTTTATGCTGCTAAGAATTTTTGAAAGCATGCCAAGGTGTAGGCCAGAAGGAAAAGGAATGCTTTGATGCATGCTATTTTGTGTGTGCTGAGTTTTTATCTCCAATGGAGTAGGATCGTAAAGAAAGAAGCCTGACAACACACTCTTATTGATATTATCATGACATCAGAGCCTCTCAAATAATGGAATTACTAACATAAAACTGAGTAAGGGGGATAAAGTGACCAAATGATCTCATGGCCATTTCATCACAGTATCCCTAGCACAGATGATCAAGCTCTATCAAGAGGCAATTAATTAAGACAAACTTTACACTACCCATGATTTCAATTTATAAAAATATTTATTTGTCTAGACTTTTATATTCTTAACTTTTAAATAAATATTTGTTTCCTTCAATATTCTATTTCAGTGCCCCCAGATAAGTTATTGTTGTGGAGTTTTTTTGTTATTTTGTTTTTGTTTTTAAGATGGAGTCTCACACTGTCAACTGGGCTTGGAGTGCAGTGGTGCAATCTCAGCTCACTGAACCTCCCCCTCCTGGGTTCAACCAATTCTCCTGCCTCAGCCTCCTGAGTAGTTGGGATCACAAGTGCCCACCACCACACCAGCTAATTTTTTGCATTTTTAATACAGAGGGGGTTCTACTCTGTTGATTAGGCTGGTCTCTAACTCCTGACCTCGTGATCTGCCTGTTTCAACCTTTCAAAGGGCGGGAATTACAGACATGATCCACTGTGCCCAGCCCAAATAGGTTATTTTTATACAGGATTATTATCTAATGAAACAAAAAAAAAAATGACTCTTCTAGCCAGGCATGGTGGCCTATGCCTATAGTTCCTGCTACTAAAGATTCTCTTGTCTTCTGAGTAGTGGAACTGCAGGTGCAGGCCACCATACCTCGGAGATGGGAGGATCATTTAATCCCAGGAATTCAAGGCTGCAGTGAGCTGTGATCACACCACTGCACTTTAGCCTGAGCAAAAGCCCATCTGTTTAAAAAAAAAATGCAATCAGAGCCAGGAATGGCAGGCTTGTGCTTGTAGTTTCCACTAGTGAGTCTGAGGTGGAAGGATAGCTTGAGCCCAGGAGCTTGAGACCAGCCTGAGCAACATAGTGAGACCCTGTCTCAAAAGTTAATATTCTAAATGGTTAATAATTTATTCATTTCTGAAGCTGATGAAATTGAATAAACTGAAAAGTAAATATGATGTGGACCCTCATTATATACTGCGGACAAGTGACATAAAGAATAGGTTAGATAATGACACAAAATACACATTGTAATCACGTGTCAAACTAGGCAAGACAGGTGTTTTTTGGAGATGACTTCAGGTTAAAGTGGAGTGGACTGGGGAAGGCAGGATTGGTGGGAGTTTGGATGGGCTGAGATGAGAGAATAAAGTATTTCAGGTGTGAACTTGAGAAATGATGAACAAATTAGCATGAAATTCATTGAGATAATTGTACACATGGAGAAAAGAGGTTGACAGAGGAGAACAGAAAGATCATGTCTGTAAGTGAAGTAACTCAGGAATGGAAAACCTAAAACCACATGTTCTTATTTATAAGTGGGAGTCAAGGCTGGGTGGAGTGGCTCACACTTGTAATCCCACCACTTTGGGAGGCCAAGGCGGGCAGATCCCTTGTGTCTAGGGCTTTGAGATCAGCCTGGGCAACATGGTGAAACCCCATATCAACAAAAGGTACAAAAAATTAACTGGGCATGGTGGTGGGTTCCTGTAGTCCCAGCTACTTGGGAAGCTGAGGTGAGAGGACTGCTTGACCCTGGGCGGCAGAGATTGCAGTGAGCCAAGAACATGCTACTGCACTCTAGCCTGGGTGACAGAGTGAGACCTTGTTGCTAATAATAAATAAATGGGACCTAAACTATAGGTATGCAGAGGCATACAGAGTGATAAAATAGACAACATAGACTCAGAGACAGGAGGAAGAGAGAGGAATGAGGGATGAAAAACCATCCATTGGTTATAGCATACACTACTCAAGTGATGGATGCACTAAAATCCGAGACTTCACTAGTATGTAATTCATCCATGTAACTGAAAGTCACTTGTACCCCTAAAGCTGCTGAAATTTTTAAAAGTTAAGAAGTAAAATAAATCACTAAGTTCAGAACAAAAAAGAGAGAGAAATTATGTCTGCATCATGTATGGTGGCAATCGAAAGGCAATTGAAACCTTGTTTAGTCCAGCGGGCCATAGAGAATCACCAAAGGTTGTTAGAGGTGAACTGAAAAAAGGAAGAATTCAGGAATAATTTGTAGACTATGTGGCAGCAGAGAAAAAGTGGAGCCAGAGAGACTAATAGGGAACCATCCAGTTGTGAGGCCACTGGAGCCTGGACTGGATGGAGATGACACACTTGCTTCTCAAGGCCAATAGCTTATGCTTGCTATTATGTAGCACTCAACTGCAATCAATGCCTATCTTTCATTTAGGAATTTTTTTACCTGAGGATTTATATGCATTTAAAGACACTTTTGCTTCTTTATTTCCTCTAAGGTAATAAGATTTATACCTCATACTTTTCTGAGGAAAAAAACAGTTTAATCTAAGTTCTAATATTTATAAGCTAAAACATCCTCATTTCTAAAAAAATAAAAATAATAAAAATAAAAGAAGCACTAGGGTAATTTACATATTTACAAAAGAAAAAGCATTCTGGAGTTGGTTGAGTTTATGTGACAAATATTTTCAGTCATTTTGGAGTTAGTTTCCTTTGCAGGCACTGATAAGAGTTTAAATTTCAGGTCTAAAGAAAAATATTTTAAATAGCTCCTTACCTTTGGTTACTAAAAAATAGAACATTATCCAATGGAGATGAGAAAAAACCCTCTTTGTTCAGTGCAGTACATGGGCTGCGTATGTGGAATTCATACTTGCAAATGGTCTACTTAAAGCTTGAGTCAAAATATGATTTGACTAATATATTTTAACACCTGTTTTTCACTGAACAAACCTTAGTCTTACTGGAATTAAATTTATTATTTATTTTAATTTATGACTATTTTATCTTACTAAATACCACAGAAAATTAATTGATATCTGCATTTCTAATACCATGAAAATGCCTAAAATCTGGAAAGGAGTATTGTTTAGCAAATAAATGTACATTGCTTACAGTGTAGCAGAAAACATTGTGTTAAAGACTGAGTGTGAAACCTTCATTTAGATTGGTATAGCTATTCATCACAGCTTTTATTTTATTTATTTATTTTTTAGAGATGGAGCCTCACTCTGTTGCCCATGCTGGAGTGCAGTGTTGCAATCTTGGCTCACTGAAACCTCCACCTCCTGGGTTCAAGCAACGTTTGTGTCTTAACCTCCTGAGTAGCTGGGATCACAGACATACACCACCACACCTGGCTAATTTTTAGTATTTTTTTTAGTAGAGATGAGTTTCACCTGTTTAGTAGAGACAGGCTGGTCTTGAACTCCTGGCCTCAAGTGATCTACCCACCTCAGCCTCCCAAAATGCTGCAATTACAGGCATGAGCCACCCTGCTCAGCCCACAGCTTTTATTTTTAAGATGGTGAGCTTCGTATATTTCTTGTGAAGTCAGTCATGATGTTTCAGTGTGTTATTTGAGGTCTCACAATTTTCTTTAGTTTGAAAAAAAATTTAAAGAATATTTACTTAAATGAGTCATAGCCATGTTGTCTTGGCCATTTTTACAACATTAGTTCTCAAATGACTGAGTGTCTTGGCACCTGTGTATTTATTCAATCAGGGTACTCAGTAATCGTAATCGTGCCCTGATAAACTTTTAAGTCTAAGTTATCAAACTTTAAAAATGATGGCATCATCTAAATTGCTCACTTACTCCTCTGGATGACCCGTGCAATTACATGTGGATTGTTATAGGGATGTGGTCAAATGATTTGTGTTAATAGTAGGAATAAGCCTCATTACTCTCAAGTTTCTAGGAATATTTGCAGCCTCCATAGGTTTTCATGCTTTAATTCCTGTTTATTTGTTGCTTCTAAAACAAGCCGCCTTTATTCATAGTGAAAATATACCTTAGGGTACAGAAAGACATTGTTTGTATATGAACTACAAATACCTTATAGATTTCCCATATTTTGTGATTATAAGAAAGTATTCATTTAAGCTCATCTTTTACATAATTTAATAACAGCAATACCATTCTTTGCTTTTAAAATAAAAAAGTGTAATACTTAGAATTTTACCTATTTTGAAATTTGTATGTAGTTTATACAGAGTAGATTCAATATTATTAGTGCATTCCATGTTTACAAATTTGCTAACTCACTAAAAATGTATTTGTGCGGTGAAAATCAACACCCGTGGCACCTTTGTGGCCATTTACAGAGCAGCCAAAAATTTTAGTCTCTCAACATGCAGGTTCTCAACTGAGTTTGAACAAGCTGGCCCTCTGTCTTCTTGTTTCCACCCTCATACTGTAAATACATGTTCCTTGCAAGACCTATTTACTGCTGTTTTTCATATTATTGTGCTTTTATTTTTTTTAAAAAAAATCTGTTTTGGTTTGTTCCTGTTTTATTTATTCCTATATTTATTTATTTAGTGGCAACAGGGTCTCACTATGTTTCCCAGGCTGGTCTCAAACTCCTGGCATCAAGTGATCCTCCCACCTCGGCCTCGCAAAGTGCTGGGATTACAGGCATGTTCAGCCTTTTGTACTTTTTGTGGATAATTTCACCACTTAAAATGGTCCCAAAGAGTAGTGCTGAAGTGCCGTCTACTGTTCCAAAGCAGGATGAGCCTCTTGGAGAAAACACACTTGGTTAGATAAGCTTCTTTCAGGTATGAATTATAGTGCTTTTGGCTGTGAGTTCAACATTAATGAATCAATAATATTAAAGCATCATTAAATGGAAGCACATGTAAAACAATAATATGTATTGATCGGTTGATGAAATTGTTGAAACCAAAGGGGACTTAGCCCCACATATCACTATGAGCAATGGCTTGGTATTTACTAATTCAGTGTTTGTAGTGACTTTACAAAACATAACTGCCACTGCAAATAATGAGAATCGGCTGTATCTCCTTCTGTTTCTTTCCTTTCCTAGAAGCCATTTTCTTAACATTTCATCATGAACCATTATGGTCTCATTGGGAATGTGAAATGTGTCATCTGAGCAGATGTTCTTATTGTTTTCCTATCCACTGACCCATAGCATCAAACAATTTACAGGAGAGAAGTGGCCCAGTTATTAACCATTGGATGCTTATCTATTTTGTTTTTAAATCCAGACTTCCACAATCAAGCTGCTATTAAGCTTTATCTTATTAGAGTTTAAATTTTTAGGAAACACTCCTTACTAGGTTGAGCACCTAAGTCATATTGGATGAAAAGTGCTGTTTGTAAAACAGAATGTCCTACTTTGTCTATGTGTGAGAGAATCTGATGCACACTCTATATATATGTGTGTGTATATATATTCTTTATATATATAAATAAAGTGTGTGTGTATATATACACTTTAAATTCTGGGGTACATGTGCAGAACATGCAGGTTTATTACATAGGTGTACATGTGTCGTGGTGGTTTCCTGCATCCATCACCCCGCCATCTACATTAGGTATTTATCCTAATGCTATCCCTCCCCTAACCTCCCAGACCCCAACAGGCCCTAGTGTGTGATGTTCCCCTCCCTGTGTCCATATGTTCTCATTGTTCAACACCCACTTATGAGTGAGAACATGTGGTGTTTGGTTTTCTGTTCTTGTGTTAGTTTGCTAAGAATTATGGTTTCCAGCTTCATCCAAGTCCCTGCAAAGGACATGAACTCATCCTTTTTTACAGCTGCATAGTATTCCATGGTGTATATGTGCCACATTTCCTTTATCCATTCTATGATTGATTGACATTTGGGTTGGTTCCAAGCCTTTGCTATTGTGAACAGTGCTGCAATAAACTTACATGTGCATATGTCTATAATAGAATGATTTATAATTCTTTGGGTATATATCCAGTAATGGGATTGCTGGGTCAAATGGTATTTCTGGTTCTAGATCCTTGAGGAATCACCACACAGTCTTCCACAATAGTTGAACTAATTTACACTCCCACCAATAGTGTAAAAGCATTCCTATTTCTCCACATTCCCTCCAGCATCTGTTGTCTCCTGATCTTTTAATGATCATCATTCTAACTGGTGTGAGATGGTGTCTCATTGTGGTTTTAATATCTGCTGCACACTTTCAAGTAGAATAATATTGTCATGAATTTGGACATATCTAGAAGTGCTGTTTATGCTTATGCAGATCAACCCCTTGGTTTTACAGAAGAGAGATGCCAGTCCCAGGGAGACTAAAGTGCCTGCCCAAGTTCGTATGCTGGGCCAGATGGGGAGGTGCTGCCCTCCAGTTGAGTTAGAGCACTTCCCACCATCAACCACCACAAGGTCCTGAAGCCAAGTACAGAAGATAGTGTCTATTTTTATTACTTTGAGATGTCATCCTGGGCCCAAGAAGAATTTCTTGTTGCTATCTCATAAATATAATTATTTGTTTATTCATTAGTTTAGGCACGTTATGACTAGCAAATATTCCCAATAATGTTCTAATCAAAAATTTCATTTTTTTTTTTTTTGTATTGTAAAAAGAAGAGCAGGCCAGGCACAGTGGCTCACACCTGCACTCCCAGCACTTTGGGAGGCCAAGGTAGGTGGATCACGTGAGGTCAGGGACTCAAGACCAGCCTGGCCAATATGGTGAAACACCATCTCTACTAAAAATACAAAAATTAGCTGGGCATGGTAGGAGGCACCTAAAATCCCAGCTACTCGGGAGGCTGAGGAAGGAGAATCACTTGAAACCAGGAGGCAGAGGTTGTAGTGAGCCGAGATCATGCCATTGCACTCCAGCCTGGGTGACAAGAGTGAAACTCCATCTCAAAAAAAAAAAAGAAAAAGAAAGAAAACAGAAAAGCAAAGCAATGTTTTGAAAGGTATTCTTCTCTTAAATTTGTGGTTACCCTCAAATATGTATGCTAAACCTTAACTTTCATTATGGAAACAGAAACCAGGTTCAATTTAAAATCCATGACTAGATCATGAGCGGAGTAAGGTGAGAGGCATTGTGGGATGGGGGCAAATGCTTTGAGAATTTACTCCATACAGACTCTTTTCGGGAACCCAGCACTTCCTCTGTGACTCATTAACTGGCACAGGTGGTTGGCAGGGACTACCAACAGCTGATTTCAATAAAATTTATCCAGTTACACCTGGAAGACTTGTTGTTTCTGGAGGGAGTTTGAGAAATTAAGGAATGTGGCCTGAGTTTTTAAAATATGTCTTATAGAAGAGGAAGATATAGAAGGACAGAGATACTCAAGATACAATCTTTTCTTCTGTACATTTTGTTACATGGAGCAGAATTTTAGCACTGGATCCCTTCTGCCGTGACCAAGGAGAAGGTCCGTGGTTATAAAGTTTTCCATTAGACTCTCCTCACACACAGGAAATGAATTTCCATAAATTTAATGACATGACTCTTAGGGTTTTATTTCTTCTTTTTTACAGCCCTCTTTAGAATAGAAACACATTTCTTGCACTATAAAAATTTTAGTCAATAAATTTTTCATGTTCTCACAGTGATGTGATAATCAGTCTGCACACCCTTCCTATGCAATAACTTTTGATCAGGATAGTGAAATATAATGGTATTGTGTAATTTTAAGATGTACATCTTAAAGACAAAAGAAATCTCTTTATTTAATTAAAGTCAATGAGGGAAATGTATGATGAAAGATTTGGGCATATATTAGTTATCTTTCAATATATTTTTCATTTTTTAAATTTTATTTCCTTCAACCATATGATGCAGTGAACAGATATTTGTTGGGTGCTTTGATGTTTTCAGATCTATGCACTACAAGAGTCTCAAAAAATGATTGAAGAACAAAGTCCCTGCTCTCAAGAATGTAGTTTTCCACACGAGGTTCTAAGAACCGTTAAGGTCACTTAAGATAGCAATAAGAAGGTGAATAGGATGATGTTCCGCGATGCAAATTTTAGGAATGTGGCATACTAAAATCATCCCCTGGAACTTCACCATTCACATCTAAGAAGTTAAAGGTGTCTCAGTAGCATCTCATTATGTTGACCAGGCAGCTCTCAAACTTCTGGCCTCAAGGGATCCTCCCACCTTGGCCTCCCAATGTGCTGAAGTTTCAGGCACGAGCCACCCACCTTTTCCTTCTGAAAACTCTTTTGGATTTCAGGATACCATGTTCTCTGGATTCTTACCCAATACATCTGACTTTCCTTCTTGACCCCCACTATCTCTTCCTCATTCACCAGCCTACTTCTTAGCGATCCCAAGACAACCCAGTCTCAAAATTGGACATCTGATATATGTGACAAAAAATGTTTTCATTTATATAAAATGTGAATAGAAACTTACACACACACACACGCACGCACAAGGTGTCTCAGTTCTGCAACAAAGAAATCCACTTACTGTCATTGAACCCAGAACTCCCTAAATGTATATAAATATTTTTATTTATATAAAATGTGAGTAGAAACACACACACACACGCGCGCGCGCGCGCATGTGCAAGGTGTCTCAGAAGTTCTGTGACAAAGAAATCCAGGTATTGTCATTGAACCTAAAACTCCCTAAGTATATTTGACAGAGCACCTTTTTTTAAGACAAATCTATAAAAATCTCTTGGGATAGTGGTGGTCTATAAAAAACAGTCTGGGGAATACTGAATTAGAGAACCATGTGAGACATTTTATTATTAACGTTTAGTGCAAACTCAAAGTCCTGAAAGTGTAGAGAAGAGAAATATCATTATTATCTATGCTGGTGAAGAAAAGAATCTCAAAGAAGGTTGGACTTTCAAAGCAATAGGTGGAAAAAAAAAAAAACCAGAACATTGTGACAAGGAGGGGGAAATTCAGATTATATCTCCCTAATTGTTGATATTGATTATTTGAAGGAGGAAGCCAAAGGTGCAGACAATGATTACTAGGGACTTTGACTTTCTAAGTTATACATTTCTATATTGTTTATGTGCTTGTTTTTACAATAATGTGGCTTATTCTTATAATCCAGAGATATTTTCCTAAAACTAAAGTTTACTTATCAGATTAACTAATGGTGTGTATAGCTCTTACCTCCATAATTATCCATATGTACATATATATGCAATATTTACAAACATAGAGATGTTCAAATTTAATATCTTGGCCAAAAATAATTGAAGCACCAAAGTCAACCTACGTTGTGAACTTGGGCAGCACCTGTTTATTCATCTCTCAAGTGTGGCTGCCTTCAGGGATGAGAATAAACAATGTGTTCTCTTACTAAGCTTCCCTTTGGACTAGTCATGAAATGGTATGTGATGACTTTATACCTGAAACTAAGGAGTTGAGGAATAAGCTGCAAATAGCCAACTTGAGTTTCCTAAGTACAGTTTGGCTTCTGTAAAAACTGTTTGGTTGCTCCTCAATTTCAGTGTATTCATTTTTTAAGTATATTTATTTTAAAAATGGCAAATTCAGGGTGTTACTTAATAATTAAGAAGCTCATGCCCAAACACAAGATATGTTTACAACCAAATTTGAAAGTAATTGAACAGATAACCCTCTAAACAAAGGAGATGTTTTATAATAAATACTGTTGTCAGCTTTGCTTCATCTTAAGATTTTTTTAATCTTGAAAGAATATGTACATGAACTTTGTGTTGGGTATATATAAATGTATACACATACATACCTAGCAAAGTATAAGCACAATACAGGTATAACATGTAAGGTTGGACCATGTAAACTTGCTGAAATTTGTTTCTGACCTACAAAAGTGGCAATTTCATGTGGTTAAACCTATGTTTAAACCTCAGTCATTAGGTAATGGTGCCTCCTCCCTTAGGTCGAGTTTGCCAATTGTGTGGGGATGGTATTTTGACTCTGGTCAAACATTCCCAACTTGTATCAGAATTCCCTTCATCTTGCCTCTTCTACCTTTATATTATTCTATTTCATCATTTTTCTCCTAGACATGACTGGACAGACTGTTTACTTACAGCAGTCCCTATATGCTAATCCATTTCTTGGTCACTGAATTCTCAGACATCAGACCTTAAAGGTCAAAGAAAATCCCTGTGCTGCGTTCAGAATCATGTATACAGAATTAGTCAACTATTGCTGCTCTTTCCCTATTACCTGTCCCTACTTCTGTTACCGTTGATGTTGTCCAGGAGTATCTAAACACTCCCAGGAATTCAGGCACCTGAGAGGACTGTCTGGATAACAATGTCTGATTGTCTGGTGTTATTTCTGAACCTCTTGGTAGGAGTGCTAAGGCCTGCATGGAAGACTGGCTCCAGGACAAATGCTATCAAGAAAATATTCTCATTGGGTGCAGGTGGCTCATCCCTTTAGTATCAGTCACTCAGGAGGCTGGGGTGGGAGGATTCCTTGAGGCCAGGAGTTTGAGACCAGCTTAGGCAATATAGCAAGATCCTGTATCTAAAAATAAATAAATAAATAAATAAACTAAATTAGCAGGGCATGGTGGTGTGCACTGGAAGTTCCAGTTACTCCGGAGGCTTAGGTGGGAGTTCAAGGCTGCAGTGAGCTGTGATCACACCGCTGCACTCTAGCTTGGATGACAGAGAAAGATCCAATCTCTAAAATAATAAATAAAAGACAAAAAAGAAACTACTTCCCCATAATTCAAATATGCTTATTACTATTTTGTTTCCCATAGTTTATTCTTCCTTGTCCCTCACTATGATTACAATTAAAATAACTACCAGCTTCTGTAGATTAAGTATCTAAACCTTGATGTGACAGGCCAATACTTTGATTATTACCATGTGTGTATTACATATGCTCATGTATTCAATACTGGCACAATACTCTGTAAATAAAAAATTTCAAGTTTTCTGCATGTGGTTTCAGTAGTACCAAATCTAATTGCCAGTTGAGAAGAATTTGACTTTATGGGAAGTTCTAAATATGATCTAGTGAGTTCTGTGGCAGATATTTTTAAGTAGAAACAGGGACAATCACTTGTTATGGTTTCTTGATGGTGTCAAAGGCTGTATTGCCTTTCTAGCTACGGGTAAAGAAATTCTCTAACCCTAACCAACAAGTGCCACAGCCCCCACCTCTGCAAACTGCTGTCAATCTAAAGGCAATCTGCCATGCTAGAGAGCCAGTTTTCAGAATCTTCTTTCAGAAATCTAACATGGAAATGACAGTCTTGTAAAGACTTACATTTTCTATTTACTACTAAATAGATGAATATCTACTTGCCATTAAATATAGTAATTAACCAATACAAGTCATCAATCATTAAGCTGCTTCTTTTTTTTTTTTCTTTATTTCTTCCTTAAAAAACGGAATACATGTGCAGAACATACAGGTTTGTTACATAGGTATATGTGTGTCATGGTGGTTTGCTGCATCTATTGACCCATCTCCTAAGTTTGCTCCCCTCCCCCAACAGGCCCTGGTGCGTGCTGTTCCCTCCTCCATGTCCATGTGTTCTCAACATTCAACTCCCACTTGTGAGTGAGAACGTGCAGTGTTTGGTTTTCTGTTCCTGTGTGAGTTTGCTGAGGATGATGGCTTCCAGCTTCATCCATGTCCCTGCAAAAGACATGATCTCATTCCTTTTTTAAGAGCTGCTTCTTTGTATAAGTGCCTGGTGGTTAACACAAGTGCCTAATAGGTGTTTAATAAATTTTTCTTCCATAAATTAAAAGAAGTAAAATAAGGCCTAATCTCAGGGGCACTATAATCTTCTCACAAGAATACAATCTGTTTATATAATGTTTTTATTTCATCACCTACATAATAAAATCCTATCTACACACAGCGTGTATTAGACTTCATTTTACCAATGAAAAAATTGAAGCTAATAGTAGATCAGAGATGTGTCCAAGAGTTCCAAGTTAGGAAGTAGTGAAACTAAACTCTAGGCCTTCTAATATGTAATTCAATGAAAATTCTACCAAATCTCCCTGAATCACTAAATCAAACTGAAGAAGAAATACTTTGGCTAACAGAGGAAAACCATAGCCACATTCACTCATGTCCCAAGTGGGATGAAAATGAGTCCCACTTTCTGCAATAAATGACCCTCAATTAATAGTTTATTGGTCATGGGTTACAGGTTATCATAGTCATAGCATATTGGTAGGCCTATATATGTTTTACAATTAATAAAAAGAAAATTTCAGATTTTGGAGTCATGGGAAATCCTTGCACCTTTGTCTCAATTTACTGTGAACCTAAAACTTCTCTAAAAAGAAAATCAAGGTCATTCAAAAGAAAAAAACTTCCAGTATCAACAGTACGTTTTTAGAGATGCCATGGATTTTTTTTGTCAAGCATTTTGCTTTTTTTTTTTTCCTGGAGGGAAAGAATTTTATAGAAATCCTTTGAAAGGCTGAATTATTGTGGAAAATAATTTTGACATTTGAGAACATTAAATTGCTTTGTTTCCCAAAGCTTCATGGCAAAACCGAGATACTCTGGAAAACTTTTTGAGCACTTAGAATTTTACAGTGATGTAAAAATTGTCTGACACCGATTATGAATAATAGTACCTGGTTAATTTCCTATTGCTTTTCTTTAAATCATGGTTTTCCACCGAGCAACATTTAAACAGGGAAGACAAAGATCAAATACTCTTCTGATCAACTGATCTTATTTTATCTCATGCAAATGACAAAAAGGGAATAGTAAAGAACAGAAACAGTTCTTCTGTCACTTGCAAACAGTATTAATTCTGGGAACTTAATTCTGCCAAAGAAATTATAAAATATGTAACATCTCTCTCTGCCTTTATTTTTCCTTTGGTTATTTTTGTATTTAAAGAGACAAAGACATTCAATAGTGTACATAAATTTTTCCCATATTTTAAATGTATTTTTGAATGGTAACCTTTAAATTCACAATGAGTTCTGACATAAAAGTACATTCATGATGGGGCCTTTATTATGAGGACTTGAGTAGGAGGAGACATACACTGAAAACCTTGCTGGGGGAGAATTAACATTGTCTTGCCAGATTAGAGTAGAAATCACATTCTACCCCTTCTTAATACTCTAAACCAAGGGTTAGCAACCTATGGTCCAAATCCAGCTTACCACTTGTTTTTGCAAATAAAGTTTTATTAGAACATAATTACACCTATTCATTTACAGTTTGTAGCTGCTGTTGCACTACAACTGCAGTGCTGAGTAGCTGCTAGAGAGACCATATGGCTCACAAAATCTAAATTATTTACTATCTGGTCCTTTACAGAAAAAGTTTGTCCACCCCTGCTGTAAATCTTTCTCTCTTTCCTTCCTCTCCCACAGATGGCAATGACTAGCGGCAAAAAAAAAAAAAAAAAAAAAAAAAATCATAGCCTAGACTTTCTTATGGCAAGACATGGAAAATAGCGTATTTTTTTCTGGATCATGCAGGTGATACTTCTGGGTCCCTGCCAGCCTCGTGCATTTTCAAGGCCCAGGAATCAGAAACCATTTGTGACTCTTTGACAGCATAGCCCTCCTCCCACTACTCTCTAAATAGAAGCATTGACATCAGAGTCCTAAAACAACTGAATATTTAACTGATGGGGACATGTTTATTTGGTGCAGCCCAATTAGAAAACTGAGTTATGTTTCTCTTCTAAAAAATAGTACAGGTGCCCATGAAAACTGAAAATTTAAGGCAAACTATCTATGGTAATAACACTTTCTACTTTTTTTTTTTTTTGAGATGGAGTCTCGCTCTGTGGCCCAGGCTGGAGTGCAGTGAGTCCATCTCAGCTCACTGCAACCTCCACCTGCTCAAGCAATTCTCCTGCCTCAGCCTCCCAAGTAGCTGGGATTACAGGCACCTGCCGCCATGCCCGCTGGTAAAATAAAAATAATTTTTTGTATTTTAGTAGAGATGAGGTTTCACTGTGTTGCTCAGGCTGGTCTCAAACTCCTGAGCTCAGACAGTCTGCCCGCCTCTGCCTCCCAAAGTGCTGGGATTACAGGTGAGAGCCACCACTCCTGGCCCTACCACTTTCTACTTTTACATCTCCCAACACCATTTAGTATGTTTTAGTTTCAACTATGCACCTAAAACATTAATAACAAAATTTAAAGAAACATCTCTAAAACTTTCAGTGAAGGATAAAATACTATGTTAGGTAAAGCCACATTTTTGTCTTCCTTTTTATCCCCCTAATGTGTTTCTATCTATATAAAATCATCAACTTTAATTTTTGGTCACAAAAATAAAAAAGCTTGATGCTTATCTATATAGCAGCAGCAAGAAAAAAATCATACCTTTTTTTTTACTTACCAGACCCCAGAGGAGTGACTACAGCTTTAAAGCTGACTATGAATATAATTTTGGAGAGAGGAAGAATGTGTTGTCTAGTGTCCATTGCTTGCCAACTTTTCTGATCTATAAAATGCTTCAGTGACTTCACACACTGATGCTGGCTTTCAGCTTTCTTTAACTCTGGTCACCAAGAGCAACAAGTGCCATTGTAGGTCAATCCCCAGAGAAACATCTATCTTCTCTACTCCTTGGGCAGGTATTTTCATGTGTAGTAGTTTCAGAGTTTATGGTTATTACTCTCTGGAGACCATCTGTCTGCTGGGCTTATTTTTTCCTGATGTTGTACCACATCATAAAGTCTACTGCCAAGAGTACTTTACTCAAGAAGAGTTTGTTTTCTGCTGTTTTAGTCACTTCACAACTTTATTTCTGTAGGCCAAATCAAGTGGAGAAAATAGTAGCAATTCCCCACTCCATAGACCCTAAGGCATAACCTGGTCAAGTGTCGTTGCAAGTTCTTATTTTGTGACTGCTTTAAAGCATTCTCCTCACACAAGAAGTGATGGATCCTCTTGTATATATGTGTAACAAAGAGATTTTTATGCACTGAGATTTTCTATGAAATATGAGTGCTCTCAGAAAGCCTTTTCAGATTTTTTAAAACAAGTGAATTATATAGGTCGAATCACTTGAAAGTAATCAAATTCATAATTGATTTTTGGTAACAAATATAGTACCTTAAAATAGCTTTTTATACTGCATGACCCGTGGTTAACAAAAAAAAAATAGCTTTTTTTTGCAGGGAAAAAGAAGTTTACACTTATATTTATCCTTTCTTACTTTAGTTTGCAATAATTATATTTAAATAAATGTACTCCAGAGTTTCTATTTTTCATTTTCAGATAATGGAATGGTTATCTTCATATAGTCATAGAAAATTGCAACGATTAAGTCATTATTTGCCTAATAAATGTACAACCTTTTTATGGAAAAACGATTCCGGCCAGACAACTGTTGTCAAACATATTTTAATGTGTTTTCAACCTTTGTCACAGCTCACTTCCTTACATAAACAGACCCTTCCAAAGAAAGCATGGAAAATTTAATCCACATAGATTCATGTTATCAAAACTAGTACACTGGATTATTTTCCATAGTGTCAGCAGTGACATTAATCTCTTGAGAAGATAACTTTAAAAGAAACACTCACATAGATTTTACAAAAGTCTCTTCCTCACCCTTACAGATAAATTTTATTTCATTCACAGCTATAATTAGCACTTCCTCTGAGACAGCCCTTTTCTTGATTGTGGATGAGCACACTGTGAATTCATTAGCATGGTAGCCAGGTCAGCAGCATCATTAGTGGTCATTTTAATAATGACTTGGAATCCCTGCCTGGTCAGTTTAACTGAGGCTCATTCCCATGAACTGGCTGCAGCCAAGCAGCTTCACAATATTTCCCATTTATTTAGGCAGCTTCAAATCGTTCCCCAGGAACTGGAGTAACAAGAGGCTGAATGCAGAGGTCCAGCTCATCAAAGCTGCTCTGTGTCAAGAAGTTTCCATGACTAGTGAACCTTGAGCACTCCTCTGTACACATCCAAACACAACTCATGTTCATTCTTCAAGTGGGTTTTGCTTTAGACCAAGACAGATTACTTGAGCACCTTAAATTTTGCTGGGTATTGTTTCATGTTCTACATTTATAAGAGTTTTGCATTTTAAGCAGGGATTTTAGAAAATAAATCAATATAATTTATTGTCAGAATTGTTATGCATGTTAATGAAAACTTGTAAAATTAGCAATTATGTGTCAATTGGCATTTTTTACTCTTTTTGGTATTCATTATGTTAAATACAGATTCTCTGTTTGATGCTATCTCATTTATTCTTAAAACAATGCTAGAGGAGAGGTAGTGAGGATGTAGAAAGGAGGCTGTGTACCTTGGATACAATGAGTATGAGCTTGGGGATCAGCTGATGTCTGACTTGCTGACTGTCGCTGCAGGCAGGGAAAGTAAGTTCATTATTATATCATGTTATTATGTTACAGCATGACATTGTGCAGGAAACAGAAACCAGCCCGACCTGCCTAGAAGGTCTACTCTGGAGAAATGGAAGAATTAATGTTTTTGTGAGGATCTTAAAAGTCAGATGAATGAGTTTGGATGGATAGCAAGGGAAAGGAACCTTATGTTTTAAAACAAGGATTTGGCATGATAAAAGCAGTTCCATAAAGAGGAGGAGCCAGCAGGCCTATGCAGGCTGAATTCCAAATGCACCATTGCTTTGCCTTGATGACTTTAGGGGGTTTCACTTTAGAAATTCAATAAATGTCACCTTTTCAATGGGAGAGACCTTCCCTGACCACTGTGTCCATACTTTCAACTCTCCCCGCTTCTGCATCCTATCCTCTCTCTCTCTCTCTGCTCTGTTTTTTTCTCCTTAGCAGTTATCCCTTTCAAACACAGTATGCATTTTATTTAATAATACATTGTGTATGGCCTGTCTTTCCTGCTGTAATGTAAGTTCTGTAAGGGCAGGGATTTTGTCTATTTATTCACTATTATACCTCCAGCACCTAGAACACTGCCTGACACATAGTAGCCCCTGAAGATTCCATGTTGCATACATCAGTGAATTGATTAGTACCTGTACTACGTCCTATTCTTAATACTAGAAATAAAGTAGTAAATAAGAGACACAAGTTTCCTGCTCTCATAAAGCGTACATCCTAGTAAAGGATTTCAAAATAAACAGAGATGTAATTCCAAATGGTGCTGTTTGCTCAGAGGAAAATTTAACAGAGTTAACAAGAATATAAAATATCAAATAAATGCTCTCCTGTTGCACACATTGAACATATGACAGTCGAAAAGGCTGTTTTTGTTTCTGATTTTGAATTCATTATTCCTAAACGACATACACTGGTTTTTGATTGCAGTTGTTTTTCCTGGAAAAGACACAGAAACAGAGCTTGCAAAAGCAAGAGCCTGACTGTGATAGATTTCTAAATTTTAGATCTCATTCCATTCAGCAAGATCATTCCCAACCATTCCATTCAGCCATGAACTGCATGTCCCATCTCTAGGATGAATACTTTTCAACTGCTATCAAAAAGTAGAGGTTTGTTTTATTTATTTTGACAGGCCAATATCTATTTGGTTCATTCCACACTGAGTGAGTGTCTTCAAAAAACTCAGACTTGGGGTAGGGACTCAGTGATGAGGCAATAATTAAGAAGAATCTGGACTTTCCCATTCCAAGGCCTCTTCTCAAAGCAGTTGTGATCCTTTTAAAAACTACAGACTAGGCCAGGTGCAGTGGCTCAAGTCTGTAATCCCAGCACTTTGGGAGGCCAACGCGGGCGGATTACCAGGTCAAAAGATCAAGACCATCCTGGCCAACATGGTGAAACCCTGTCTCTACTAAAAATACAAAAAAAAATTAGCTGGGCATGGTGGCATGCGCCTGTAGTCCCAGCTACCTGGGAGGCTGAGGCAAGAGAATTGCTTGAACCTGGGAAGCAGAAGTTGCAGTGAGCCGAGATCGCCACTGCACTCCCATCTGTGGTGCCTGGTGACAGAGCAAGACTCTGTCTCAAAAAAAAAAAAAAAAACTACAGACTGAAGGGACAGAATAAGTACATAGAAAAAGAAGCATAGTTAGAAGCTAGGAACACAGTTTTTTAAATAATGGTAAAAAGAAATTTGAAGCCCCGAAGAGGAGCAAGAAGTCAGGCACAGTCGCTCGTGCCTATAATCCCAGCACTTTGAGAGGCCAAGGTAGGAGGATCACATGAGATCAGGAGTTTGACCAGCCTGGGCAACATAGTGAAACTCTTGTCACTACAAAAATTGTTCTCTAAGTTAACCGGCCATGGTGGCATATGCCTGTAGTCTTAGCTACTTGGGAGACTGAAGCAGGAGGATTGTATGAACCTAGATGTTCAAGGATGCAGTGAGCTACGGTCTGGCCACTGTACACTAGCCTTAGTGACAGAGCAATATGTTGTGACACACACAAAAAAAAGAGGAGCAAGAAAGAACATAGAAGAAACCAATCTTGTTCACCCAGAAATTCTCCAAAGAACTGATTTTTTAATCTGTTTTTAAATATAGAGAAAATGGAAGGCATGTAACTAAGAGCATATTTTTAACAATTTAAAAAACCACAGTCATCAAGAATAATTTCATATGAACTGAAACCCAGATAAAGCACAACGTTCCCCCTGTCCCCAAAAAGGACTTTTTTAAATAACAGGAATCGAGAAGAAATAATCCTACTGTCCATGGTCAGTATTGTTACATTAACACCAAGAAATCAGAGCTATTAAAATCCTAACCTATTCCTAATTTTCCACCAAAAAGCCTTATTTTCCATCACAGAATGCAAACGAAAACTGCAATGATATTCCATCTCACACCCTTCAGAATGGCTAGTATTAATAAGTCAAAAAACAACAGATACTGTTGAGGCTGTGGAGAAAGGGACCACTTATATACCGTTAGTGGGAAGGTAAATTAGTTCAGCTACTGTGGAAAGCAGTTTGGATATTTCTTAAAGAACTTAAAACAAAGCTACCATTTGATCCAGCAATACCATTGCTGGCTATATACCCAAAGGAAAATAGATCATTACACCAAAAAGACACATGTATTCTTATGTTAATTGCTGCATTATTCACAACAGCAAAAACACGGATTCAACTAGCTGCTCATCAGTGGTGGATCAGATAAAGAAAATGTGGAACATATATACTATGGAATACTACACAGCCATAAAAAAAATGAAATCGTGCCAACACGGATGGAACTGGAGGCCAAAGTCCTAAGCAAATTAGTACAGAAACAAACAAACAAAAAAATACCATACATTCTCACTTATAAGTGGGTGCTAAACGTTGAGTACGCAAGGTCATAAACTTGGGAACAATAGACATTGCAGACCACTAGAGGGGAGGGGAAAGAGAGGGGCCTGGGTCAAAAAACTACCTATTGGGTACTGTGCTGACTACCAGAGTATAATATATTCATGTAACAGACCTGTACATGTACCCCCTGTATCTAAAATAAAACTTGGGGGGAAAACATGATTTTCCTTTTTTAAACTTAAAGGGATTTTTTAAAATATGATTACAAAATAATGAAAATAGGAAATAGGAAAATTGTTGGCCATTAATGAGTTCATATTTTTGCATCTAGGTTTGTGTCATAAGGCATCAAAGTATTTGAAGAAGAAACTTAAGAACTTTCATTAATAATTTCTCTTAATATTTTAGCTTTTATTTTAGGTTCAGGGGCATGATAAATTTTAATAAATCTTGAAATAAATATAATGAATGCCAAATGACCAGAGAGAGGAAAATATCCTGAGTGTTGAAAAGGAGTAAAATAGGAGCCCTTTCGCTTTATATATTGATAAGCTCAATAATAATTTCTAGATATATCCTAGACAGACTATTAAGCAAATGATTTATAATAAATTTGAGGGTCAGATGCGGTAGCTTAAGCTTATAATCCCAGCACTTTGGAAGGCCAAGGTGGGTGGATCACTTGAGGTCAGGAGTTCGAGACTAGCCTCACCAACATGGTGAAACCTTGTCTCTACTAAAAATACAAAATTAGCTGGGCATGGTGGTGCACACCTGGAGTCCCAGCTACTTGGGTGGCTGAGGCAGGAGAATCACTTGAAACCAGGAGGCAGAGGTTGCAGTGAGCTGAGACTGCAACATTGCACTCCAGCCTAGGCAGCAAGCATGAAACTCCATCTCAACAACAACAAGGCAGATTCAAGATGGCCAAATAGGAACAGCTCTGGAGTGCAGTTCCCAGTGAGAACAACACAGAGGGTGAGTGTTCATTACATTTTCAAACGAGTTTTTACTGCCCACAGACCAGGAGATTCCCAGGCAGAAAAGCGCCATGAGTTTCCAGCATGGCTGTTTCAGCCAGCACAGTGGGTATCCACACAAAAACTCACACAAATCTGAGCCACCATTTCAACTGGCACCTGGAACACCTGGGAGACAGAACTGCTCATTCAGCTGAAAAAAATGGGGCTGAAACAGGGAGCCAGGTGATCTGGCTTGATGGGTCCCATCCCCACAAAGACCAGCAATCTGAAATGGTCTGGATTGAGTTTCACAGCAAGCACAGCTAGACCAGGGACGGTCCAGCTCTGGGGGGAAAGGGCATCCACCATTACCAAGGCAGTCCACCACTACCGAGGCAGTCCACCATTGCCGAGGCAGACCGCCATTACCAAGGCAGACCGCCATTACTGAGGCAGACCTCCATTACCAAGGCAGACCACCATTACCAAGGCAGTTCTAACTACACCTCTATAAACAAAACCTCAAGGAGGTTCACACAGCAGCTGGGCAGAGCCCATGGCAGCTCAGCAATGCCTATGCTGGCAGACTGTAACTAGGCTACCTCCTCTCTGGGCAGGGCATCTCCGAAAAAAGGCAGCAGCACATCAGGAACTTATAAATAAAGCCCCAACTTCCCAGGACAGAGCACCTGGGAAAAAAGGTGGTTATGAGTTCTGCTGTAGCAGACTTAAACATACCAGCAGCTCAGAACAGAACAGTGGAGCTCACAGCTCAGCACTTGAGCTCCTAAAAGGAACAGACTGTCTCCTCAAGCAGCTCCCTGACCCCCGTATATCCAAAGAGGCACCTCATAAAGAAAGGACAGCTCAGGCTGACATCTGGCAGGTATCCTTCTGGGACAAAGATAACAGAAGAAGAAACTGGCAGCAACCCTTACCATTCTGCAGCCACTGCAGGTGATCCCCAGGCAAGTAGGGTCTGGAGTGGACCTCCAGCAGTCTTACAGCAGTGGGGGTATGACTGTTAGAAGGAAAACTAAAAAACAGAAAGAAATAACTTCATCATCAACAAAAAGGACGTCCACTTAGAGACCCCATCCAAAAGTCACCAACTACAAAGACGACAGGTAGATAAATCCAAAAAGATGGAAAGAAACCAGTGCAAAATGATGAAAGCACCCAAAACTGGAACACCTCTCCTCCTTCAAGGGATCATAACTCCTCACCAGCAAGGGAACAAAGCTGGATTGAGAATGAGTTCTCATAAATTGACAGAAACAGGCTTCAGAAAGTGGATAATAACAAACTTCTCTGAGCTAAAAGAACATGTTCTGGCTGGGTGCGGTAGCTCACGCCTATAATCCCAGCACTTTGGGAGGCCGAGGTGGGTGGATCATGAGGTCAAGTGATCAAGACCATCCTGGTCAATATGGTGAAACCCTGTCTCTACTAAAAACACAAAAATTAGCTGGGCATGGTGGCACGTGCCTGTAATCCCAGCTACTTGGGAGGCTGAGGCAGAAAATTGCTTGAACCCAGGAGGCGGAGGTTGCGGTGAGCTGAGATCATGCCATTGCACTCCAGCCTGGGTAACAAGAGCAAAACTCTGTCTCAGAAAAAAAAAAAAGAACTTGTTCTAACCCAATGGAAAGAAACTAAGAACTTTGAAAAATGGTTTGATGAAATGCTGAGAACAAACAGCTTGGAAAAGAATATAAAAGAACCGATAGAGCTGAAAAAGACACAAGAACTTCGTGAAGTATACACAAGTTTCAATAGCCAAGTCAACCAAGCAGAAGAAAGGATATCAGAGATTGAAGAACAACTAAATAAAATAAAATGAAAAGATTCAATGCTATCCCCAACAAGCTACCTATGACCCTCTTCACAGAACTAGAAAAAAACAACTTAAACTTCATATGGAACTGAAAGAGAGATTGCATAGCCAAGTCAATTCTAAGCAGAAAGAACCAAGCTAGAGGCATCACTCTACCTGACTTCAAACTATACTACAAGGCTACAATAATGAAAACAGCATGGTGCTGGTACCAAAACAGAGATATAGACCAATGGAACAGAAAATATGCCTTGGAGGAAATGCCGCACATCTACAACCATCTGATCTTTGACAAACCTCACAAAAACAAGCAATAGGGAAAGGATTCCCTGTTTAATAAATGGTGTTGGGAAAAAAGGCTAGCCATGTGCAGAAAGCAGATTTGGTCAAGCATATCCTGAATACCTTGTAACATGTGGAAAAGATCTGTGACCACTTACATAATATATAATATAAGTGGATAAAAATAAGGAAAGGTTTGTCTTCCCATTAAACTGAAAGCCCTTTTTTTACACAGACTATGCCTGAGTTCCCCCAGCTTCTGGTACAGTGTCTGTAAATATTTGTGATTGATATAGTACAGTGAAAGTAAGATAATATTAGAACAGTGCAGAGACATTGGGAAATAGATTAATCCATTTAAATGTATGCCAAAAGGATCTGGGCCATTATTACTATTTGTAATGTGAGTCTCAAATTCACTTTTGAGCCACCTGGTAGCCAAGGGAAGGAAACAAATATGTTAAAAGATCACAGTCTCCAAAACCTAAAACTTCATTCCTTTTTCCAGAAGCAACATATTAATAGATTTTTCTTACAATAAAATCCTGAGAGAAATTTCTTACAGGATGTCTCATTAAGGAAATACAATGTGAAATACTGAGAAATTATTAAAATACAGTAAGTTGGTTTAATGTTTTTTACTCCTTCTTAAGGAAATAGCAGAAAATCCAATACAGTTTAGTTAAAGTAATTCCTTTAGGGACCAAAGTAGTAGGTCCAAGTACACAGATTGCCAGTGGTCAGCTTTGCTCCAGGCCCTGCAGTGCGGTAGGAAAAGTACAAGAAAATAAGTGATTGTACATCCTTGAGACAGTCTTTTTTGAAACCAAACTTTTGCTGTAGCTGGGCAATGACAGGTTTGAACCTGTATTCTCCAGCAAGAATGGACAATGCAGATATTTACTGTTGGTGATTAAATGCCAATTCTTTTACTTACACTGAAGAGTGATAATGAATCTGGGTCCCACTTTGAGGGATGCAGTAACAAACTGGGCAAACATAAAGAACAGTGATAAGGAGAATGACACATTAGGACATAATTTCATATGCAAAATAGACAGCAAACTGGGCTTGGTATATTGAATCTGAAGACCAACAGGGAAGTCATGATAAAACCAACACCTAAAGAACTCTCTTAGGGAGGAAGGAGCACACATTCTCTGTTGTCCAGAAACTGACCAATGAGTAAAGGTCCCAGACAAGGAGAACTGAGGGGAAAATCATTTTCCAACTGTAGAGCCTTCTGTAACAGGGCTATGCTGCCTTAAAATGATGGGAGGTTCCTGGAGGCTGGAGGGGTTTAAAGACAGACTACACAACTGCCTATCAGTGATGTTTCAAACATAATCCCTGTCCTCAGAGGGAGACTAAATCAGAAATCCTTCTGGCCACACAGATTCCCTGATCCTGGGGTGAGAAGAAGGCAGAGCATGCTCCATGTCTGTTTATGCAGAGTCCACCGACTGCTCTGAGGGAAACCTCTTAAACTGTGGGTTTTGTTGCAACTCCTAGCTCGTTTACATTGGCCATAGTCCTCTAAAGAAACACTCTAAGCAAGTGGAAACCATGGTTTCCCATATCCTCCGATTTCCTCTTAATATCCCACATGTAAAATGCAACATTTCATTCTTTAAAAACTTAGCTGATAATACTGTTTTTAAAACTTCACAGAGATTACAGTGATAATATTTATTTATCAGGGGTCTTTGTTAATATTTAAGATTCATTGCACTTGAAAACCAGAAGCATGCAGTGTTCTAATCAAGCATTCCAAATCACTGTTAAAGACACCAAAAATGTCACAATTAATTGTTTTGCTTTGCAGTGGATCTCAGGTGTGAGTTCACTTCTCTTAAAGAAATGTTATGCATAAAGTGTATTTTGCAAAGTACCAAATTTAGAAAGAAAGATAAATTTAGGATGCTAGAAGAAAGAAATGGCTCCAGGGCTTTTGGTTTTGATGAGGTTTTGATTTCATTAGATGGCTTGTCCTCCAGGCAAGTGCTGTGCCAGCCAGTGGGGTCAGCTGTGGTCTCTAATGTCAGTATGCACACTCCAGTCATCATAATTCATGAAATGCTCTCAAGGTCCTCTGTCAAATGCACTGAAGAACATACTTTATCAGAGCAATATTTTAAAATTTATGAAAAGTCAGAAGCAGGGTTGAATTTCCTTTGGAAGTTATTTCTGAAGAATTGTTTTCTTAAAATAGTCTAGATCATCTTCCTGTTAGCATCTTTTATTTTAATCCCATGATTCCATTCAATTTAAAACATTTGAGATCTCCCCTCCCCCAAAACTTTCTTAATAAGTATAACTGACTTACATGGGCCATTATGCCATGGAATGCTTATAGTCTGCCAAAATGCTTGCAGAGAGCACCTTCCAGGTGGAAATGTGTGGTTGCTTCAATCAGCAAAGCCTACTCTGTTGATTTGCCTGTTGTATCAAGCTAAGTTCAGAAAGATGTCTACTTTAAACCTCAGCTCCATTTCTCCTTTCTTCATTGCATATTCACAATTGTTTGTGAGTGCCTGGGGATTGTGTGGTTGTGTGAATGACAATAGGGCAACTTGCCATAGTTCATTCAGCAGAGCTTTTCTGAATGTTTTATTTTCACATCATTTTCATTCTTACTAAATGAATCTGTGCTTGATGCACTAGCTCTGGAAGCTGGACATCATCTATTATACAAGTACCCATGAGATTCTCAGGTCAAGCTTTTTGTCAAATTAAATGTGACAAATTGATTCTTAATTAACCCACAAGAAAAGTTGATGATAGTTTTCTTGAGTAAACAGAGTCCTTTGAGGTGGTACTATTTAAACTTTTTATAAATTTCCTTCTTTCCTCTCATAATAATCAGTGCCTTCCAAATAAGAAGTTTTGGATAAAAGATCTAGATCAAAATGAATTTCCTCATAAACAAAATATAAATGACTGTTTCAGGCAAAATAAAGGCCAATAGCTATTTCAGACTAATTTTGAAGGAATATGCATCTTATGATACCTCAGGATTAGTGTATACATGGAAAAACATTCATATTTCTTAAACTGATCATAAAGCTGACAGGTACAAAAATGGGCCACCTTCCAGCCTCGTCTTCCCAATTCTCAATTACAGATGTCTTAATTTTTATGTGTGCCATGGGCCCTTCAGCAATCTTGTGAAAACTGTGAACCATTCCTCAAACATATGTGACTACAAAAGGAAAACTTATGTTGAAATCTATTATTAAAACATTACACAAATTTGCAATATGGAAATTTTGCAAATATGTGTCTTTATTTTAAAAAAGCCCTAGGAGTGGGACTAATAGCTACATAATTTGAAATGATGAGCAAAATTAATGTTCAAGATGAAAAAATTATGGTTTCATCTGTAACTGTAAAATGAGGTATTAAAATTTGTAATTTTTGTGAGCAACAAAGTCACAAGTGCTGCTAATACCATCATAATCTATTGCCCTGGTTAGTGAAAGATAAGCACATAATTTTTCCTTCCTCTATGTTCACAACCCCCTAAATTTTACACACAGATCCCTTGGAGGACTATGGACTCTGCATTAGGATAGCCTGAGCCCAGTGACTCTTGCCACTGCTTCTACTTGTATTTGACCACTACAGAGGTGCCCTGGGGTCATGGTCAGTCATCAGCATGCATACGTTTGCATGGGATCCTCAGAAGCAATGGTGTCAGCAGAACCACACACAAACCCCACCATGTCACTGCCAGTGATCCCAGCATGTGAACACTGTCACCTTAGAGGGGTCACTCTGTGTCAGTTCAGTGCTTTCTCCAGCTGGGAAGTCTGCCTCTGGCAATGATGCCAAGAACTAATTCATAGCAGAATGTGTTCATTGTTCTCCATGATGTCATTTGCCAAATTAAAGAAATGGTTCTAGAATATCCTCTATGCTTATTTACCAAAACTTTATATGCTTGGTCTTCACTGTCAGGATATCGTGTTCCACACATTACCTTCTTCTGGGGGTAAAAAAAAAAAAAAAAAAAAAAGGTACTTCCGTATCTCCAGCTAAAATTTGTGCCCAAAATCCACATTTCCATGTGGATGTCTAAAACTGTATTATTCCCTTCTCCCAACAACCAGTTTCTCCTCCTAACTTTGACTTTTCTTCTCCTAACTTGTACAGTCATCTCAGACTTTACAGCCACCACACCAGCTTCCCAGACTCCACTCCCAAACATCCTTCAGTCTCCCTCTTTATTCCATTTTCATTTCTACCATGTTCATTTTCAGCCTAACCTGGATTCACTGTTACCCTTGTTCCTGCCTCTCACTATTCAGATCCATTCTGAATACACTGCTTCAACTTAATTTTTCCAGAAGGCAACTCTAATGAACCATTTATCCTGTTCAGAAATTTTCAGTGGCTCCCTATTTTCTACTGAACTAAATGCAGACTTTGCCCTACAAGCCTCTCCTCAACTTGGCTCCAGACTCCCAATACAACTGCCTGTTTCTCCCTGTTCTGCAAACTTTGATGACTTTTGTTCCATGAAAAAGAGATCAAATAGTTTGTCTCATTCATATTCTGGCTTGCTGCCTTTCACATTTTGTACCCTCCTTCTAGGATGTGTTTCTCTAGAAATTTCTCTTGTTGAAACCCTACTCTTCCTTCAAAGACCATCTCAAGCACTATCTTTTTTCGGAAAACTTCTTGATGTGTTCCCACCTTTCCCAACTAAATAGAATGTCTCCCCAGTTTCAGCCTCTATAGCATTTTTCTGCCCCTGCCTTTCATTATGATCCAATGTGTTCACTTTGCCCACCTCACTAGATTTTAATTACCAATGGTAAGAATTTGTAGCCCATTCCTGCAAATCCATTTTTGCATGGGGATTATTTCAATACAATTGAAACCATGTATTGAGTACCCATTGTGAAAGGCACTGTACCAAAGACTACCAGATGTACAAGGATAAATTAAAATAGCATTCAAATATTGATGAAGAAGGAACTAGCAATAGGTGTGTTTTGAACACAGACATAGAGATTATAAAACTGCCATTGGGATGCTCTTGAAGGAGGAAAGTATCTTAATGATTAAATAATCCCCTGCTTGCTTTTCCAAGTGTTTTCTGGTAAATCTGGACTTGGTGGGGAAGGGGAGGGAATATCCAGATAACAGCTACTCACCAGAGGAGAACATGTGTCACTGTCATCTGATTCCACATCATCCTCCTAACTACCTTAGTGATCCCTATATTTCACTTTCTCCTTTGTAGTTAGGAATCAGGTAGGCACACTGGATTTCGGCCAGTAGTTTGCAAATTCCAGTCCATTAGGACCAACTTAAAATACACTCCATAGTATCCTGAATCATTAGATGCATGAATCAAAAGTATGATGATGCCAGACACACTTTGGGAGGCTGAGGTGTGAGGATCCCTTGGGGCCGGGAGTTCAAGACCAGCCTGAACAACATAGTGAAACCCTGTCTCTGCAAAAAAAAATTTTTTTTAAATAAAATTAGCCAGTCCTACTGGCCTGTGCCTATAGTCCCAGCTACTCAGGAGACTGAGGTGGGAGGGTGGCTTGAGCCCTAGGAGTTTAAGGTAAAAGTTACAATGAGCTACAAATGCACCACTGCACTCTAGTCTGGTCAACAGAGAAATGCTCTATTTCTAAAAATTGAAAAATAAAAAATAAAGAAGCATGATGAATTATTAACATTATGTACTAGGTTTTTTCCACTAACAGGCTGTTTTCTCTTGGAGACTTCTGTTTAGAATGACAATTCCTTCTCCCTCAGTTTGAAGAGATAGACAAGTGTCCCCCTGGGCCGAAAATGTTACCACCGTTCTGATCTTTGCATGCTTATGCAGCAGCACTATGTACAGTCTTGGACTACACAGTGATTAGGTTCTCTTTCTGCTACACAACCTTGGATGAACTACAAATGTTAATTCTCAGTTTACGTATCTGTAAAATGGTGATTTTACTCCGTAAATTTCTGGGGATAACATAGAGATAATGAATAATGTAAGGAGAATGAGGAGAATGCATGTAAAAGGGTTTACCACATTGTCAAGCTCACAGGAACCTCTCCATGAATGTTAGTCATTATTTTCAGCATAGAAAACATGAGCAATTATGAACTCCTTCTCCAGTCCCATGTTGAGATAAATATAAGGAAACGAGGAAAAGATGGGGTCGGTCAACAAACTTTTTCTCTAGAGGGTCAGATAGATAGTATACATTTAAGTCCTGTGGGCCTTACTGTCTCTGTTGTAACTATTCAGTTCTGCAGTCATAGCATGGAAGCAGCCATAGACAATACATAAATGAACGAGTGTGACTGTGTGCTGATAAAACTCTATTTACACAAACAGGCATTAGGAGCCAGATTTGTCCTGTAGGACACAAACAGGCACTAGGAGCCAGATTTGTCCTGTAGGCATAATTAGCCAAACTCTGGCTATACTGCCCAAACCCTGGCCTTTGGAAATTTCCAGTCAAGTGTGGTGGTAAGATTTGTAAGACTTTTCAGGCGAAGGAAGGAGGAGGCAGGGACTAACTTCTACGTCATCCAGAGGAGCATAGAAACTTGGTATTTTAAGACAGCTTACTGAATGAATTTTCCAGAGATGAACATAAGTAAAAATATGGCCTAGAGCAAGTAGCTCAGGTTTGTTTTTTAATCTTGCATTTCAAAATAAGTAACTTCAACTTTGAAACAGAACCTTTCTTTTCAGTACATGTTTTCCTCAGAAACTCAGCTCTCCCCTTGATCCTAGAAGTTACACATTTCTCGGAATAAAAATGTCTGTAGATTAATTGGAAGACAACGCCTGATCCTGACTTCTGTTCCCTATCCTTATATATGAATAGACAGAGCTGAGAAGTCATTTCTCCTGCAGTTTGACTAGAAGGAAATGGAAAGTGCATGGTAGCAGAGGAAATCATTTATTTCCTTTTTTATTCTCATTATTAATATGTGATTGTATCATTAATAATATAAAGGAATAGCAAATGAGAATCTGTGAGCAGTATCAGACCCTGAAAATGAGCCAGTAGCTAAGTAACAACCACTTAGGATACTTGACAGTTTAGTAAAGTTGCCAAACAGGAGACAGACTCTGCTCCTTTAAAAGAAGGGTGACTGCAGCGTGTGTTCCCCACATAGGAGAGCCAGAACATACTTTCTGGGACTTTCTCAGGATCGCTGCTTGGGAAGGAAGTTGTATGGGAAATTCACAAATTCTTAGATGTTAACATTTAAATGTAGCATGCCACAAGACAACCTTTTTATTTTTTTATCAATAAAGTTGCAGGGGAGACCCATTTGCACTGTCTATCATATTGTATTTTGATATTCAAAACAGCTCGTCTCTTCTAGAGTTTTTTTGACTTAATGTTTGCCAATTTAATGGGCCTGGTGCTTTATTCATTAGAAGAAAGAAATTAAGTCTGTGATAATAAGGCAAGGTTCTTATCAGATTTCTCTTTTGTTGTTTTACAGTTTTCTCCTTGTCTTTGGTTGCTTGATTTTGTCAGTGTTTTCTACCATCCCTGAGCACACAAAATTGGCCTCAAGTTGCCTCTTGATTCTGGTAAGTGAAACATGAACAAGAATGTACCTGAATGTTATAAGAACTGCCTGTAATGCTTATATTATGCATCTTATCCCACAATAAAGTCCATCTCAAAAAGAGTTACTGCGAAATATTAAAGTTTCAAAGATTACTGAAACATTTGCCCACCAATTTAACATGTAGTCAGTCCTTAGAAATATATAGAGATGTTCAGGATTGCTATTACACAGCAATATCTTGTGTTACAGATATATCATAAATAGAAGGCAATATTAGAAAGCACTTTTAAGTATGTTTATCTATGCTAATAAACAAATTGTAAGAAGAGTCAGTGTCTATGAGGCCTCTTGCTATATTGTGAAAGACTATAGGGTAGAGCAGTAGCTAAATATTATTGGCCAAGAACTATGAGCATATGGCACCTCATAAGAAAATAGAAGGCTCCTTCATGCTCTTTTCAGCCAACAGACTGCGTTATGAGTTTCGCTGCTAATGCAGTTACCTGGTGATAAATTCTGCAGTTTGCTCTGTTTGCATTATGCTGTCAATCCTCAGCCACACAGAATTGCTCAATTCACTTTAAAATGGAAAAAGACCCCAAGATATTTTTATCCAAATTATTCTGAGCCTTTTAAGCTCTCATACTTTCTATTACAACTAACCTATAGCACTTTATACTCAAATCACATCTGATTGACAGTTTGGTTCATTTTCAACTATTTTGACCCACTCACTTTGTCCAAAATTATCAGATTTGACAGTCTTAGAGCTGTTTGAATGAACTGCGAACTGGAAGAGCTCACTGTTTCTGTAAAGCCTAGGGTTATACAGAAGCAGGGGAAGGAAAACAGTAAGATGTTGTTGTGCCCCAATAAGCAGAGATTGGTTATGTTACAGCAATAAATATTGAATATGAAAAAAATGTTACTACCATGAAGGTGGAAACAAAGATTTCAACTCATATAACCTGAGAGAAGGGGGCAGATGTTTTCCTACCTTTGGTTTCAGATGACTAGTTTGTACTTAAGGTTGCAAGTCATCAAGTCTTTCCGTGCAATATCAGGGACAACTCATTTTGAATCCGTGATAAATCTCTCTCAATTCATTTGCATACAAGCTGTGCTCCAGCAGCATATTGCTCATGTTAAGGTTACCATTTCAAAACCCAAGGTAGAGAACAGATAGACCAAAGAGCCCATCAGGGATCTGTTGCATTTCCAAGCTTTCCCTTTGTGTAGAAAGCAGGCATTTAACCTTGTCTATCCTTTTGATAACAACAAATGATCTGAGCCCAAGGGCTAAGGTATGGCTGGTCCACCTATAGAACTACAACCAGGAATTTTACACTGAAAATAGAAATCTGATTTTTAAACTTGGAAACAAAAAACTGGATCTGCTCCATGACCAATGATACATATTAGGAATAAATCAATCATTAGGAATCTCATGTAAAGGTTTGTTTCAGATCCAGGTCAATATCCAAAATGTTAGATTTACATCCTCCAAATATCTGAAATAAAAATTCTGTCATTGCTAATGAATTTCTAAATAGTCCAAAGAAACCCATGTAATTACAATGTCTAAAACTGGTTCGTTTCTTGACTTTTATTTTTTTATTTTAATTTATTTAGTTAACTTTAGGTGCATACTATATCTGGCATTTGTCCCCATGTTATCCCTCCCCACCCTCCTCACCCCCCACTGTCTCTCCCCTACTCCCCACAACTTCCCCCAGTGTCTGATGCTCCTCTCCCTGGGTCCACATGTTTTCATTGTTGAACACCTACCTGTGAGTGAGAACATGCAGTGTCTGGCTTTCTGTTCTTGTGTCAGTTTGCTGAGAATAATGGTTTCCAGATTCATCCAAGTCCCTACAAAGGACACAAACTCATGGTTTTTTATGGCTGCATAGTATTCCATGGTGTATATGTGCCAAATTTTCCTTGTCCAGTCTATCATCAATGCGCATTTGGGTTGGTACCAGGTCTTTACTATTGTAAACAGTGCCACAATGAACATATGTGTGCATGTGTCTTTATGATAGAACAATTTATAATCCTTTGGATATATACCCAGTAATGGGATTGCTGGGTCAAATAGAATTTCTATTTCTAGGTCCTTAAGAAATCACCGCACTCTATTCCACAATGGTTGAACTAATTTACGCTCTCACCAACAGTGTAAAGTGTTCCTATTTCTTCATATCCTCTCCAGCATCTGTTTTCTCCAGATTTTTTAATGACCGCCATTCTAATTGGCGTGAGATGCTATCTCAATGTAGTTTAGATTTGCATTTCTCCAATGACCAGTGATGATAAGCATTTTTTCATATGTTTGTTGGCCTCATATATGTCTTCTTTTGAAAAGTGTCTGTTTATAACCTTTGCCCACTTTTGAATAGGGTTGTTTTTTTTTTCTTTCATTTCTGTTGTAGTTCTTTGTAGATTCTGATTATTAGCCCTTTGTCAGATAGGTAGATTGCAAAAAATTTTTTCCCATTCTGTTGGTTGCCGATTTGCTCTAATGATGGTTTCTTTTGCTGTACAGAAGCTCTGAATTTTAATTAGATCCCATTTGTCTATCTTGGCTTGTATTGCCGTTGCTTTTGGTGTTTTAGTCATGAAGTCCTTGCCTATGCCTATGTCCTGGATGGTTTTGCCTAGATTTTCTTCTAGTGTTTCTTGACTTTTAAAACCTGTTGAATAGTGAACAATGGATTGGAGTTTAGTAACTAGACTGCATTTAGTAGAAAATAAAAATGTAGATGTCCGTCTTGAATGCTTTCAGATTTAGCAAAGTAGAATGAGTTCCTCTATGCAGATGAGGCCTTTGTTTTGAGCAATGTAGTTAGTGCTACAGATAGATATATGCAGAAACCTATTGCAACAAATCTTTCCATAGGGAGAGGGTTTGTTAACCCTACTGTCTTTGTGCTATAGTGATACATTGTCAAGGTATACTCTTAAAACCCACCTAGAAATATGCAGACTGTATTGCAGAGCTAAGATATACTGATGATATTCTTCACCAATGATTTATCCAAAATCTGTATCTTACTTGGACAAAAAATTCAAATACAGTCTTTGCTTTACTTTTTCTTTAGCTAGCAATTAATAAATTAGGAAAGTATTAATATTTTAATTATTTTTCATAATGAGTTAACATAGTGTATGATAAAAGTTCAATCAGTTATAGAAGATTGGGAAAAGTCACTCACTAAGATGATAAATCTTATGATTTAAGGAATCTCTTATTTATTACCTTTTTTTTTTTTTTTTGAGATGGAGTTTTGCTCTTGTTACCCAGGCTGGAGTGCAATGGCATGATCTTGGCTCACTGCAACCTCTGCCTCCTGGGTTCAGGCAATTTTCCTGACTCAGCCTCCTGAGTAGCTGGGATTACAGGCACGTGCCACCATGCCCAGCTAATTTTTTTGTATTTTTAGTAGAGACGGGATTTCACCATGTTGACCAAGATGGTCTCGATCTCTTAACCTTGTGATTCACCCGCCTCAGCCTCCCAAAGTGCTAGGATTACAGGCATGAGCCACCGCGCCCAGCCCTATTTATTACTTTTTAACATGTATTTTTGAGACATTACTGTGATTTTAAAGTCACAGAACTCAAAGAACACAATTCTGATTAGCAGTAAAGTTCTCAAGACGAGACATATCAAAGGAATTTCCATTCAAAAGAAGAAAAAGGATTGTCATTCAAACAGTAATAGGAATGGCTTTTAAAATGTTTGCAAGGCCAGGCACAGTGGCTCACGCCTGTAATCCCAGCACTTTGAAAGGCTGAGACAGGCAGATCACTTGAGGTCAGGAGTTTGATACTGGCCTGGCCAACGCAGTGAAAGCTCGTCTCTATTAAAAAATACAAAAATTAGCTGAGCACACACCTGTAATCCCAGCTACTTGCGAGGCTGAAGCAAGAGAGTAGCTTGAACCCAGGAGGCAGAGGTTACAGTGAGCCAGGATTGCATCACTGTACTTCATCTTGGGCAACAGGGCAAGACTCCATCTCAAAAATAAATAAACAAAAAATAAAATGTTTGCAAAAATGCACAATAAATCCACATTTGTACACTTTTTGTGTACACTGTTTATATATAAAGATGACACCAGAGGTGTAAATTTAGAACTATATATAAATCCTATATAAGAATTGTGTATTTTTTATAACATCTGTCCCTTTTGGGTTTTTTTTAACATTTTAAAATATGTTCAGAGATTTCCTAGAATTCTATTTCTGTGCAAGTAAAAGGCACCCACACTTGTGACAGGGAGCACACTACAGGCAAACCTGGCTCATAGAGCTCTCTTTGACACTCCTTTTCCACCTAATTGTTCCCTTGAGGGCACCAGCATATTAGGTGCAGGCCATCCATGTCTCACTTGCCTCCTAGGGCCCCCATAAAGACGTTGTCTGCCCATGTCACATCCAAAAGGGATATCTCCCCTCACTTCCATCCAGAATGGCACTGCGAATGCTCTTATAAACTTGTAACATCATTAACTTGCCTTCGTTACAAGCCAAATGAATACCTGTGTTAATTTGCTCATTTATTCTTTTCAGTTGTGGCAACTGAGGTTTCAGGCTATACATGAGGTTCCTTCTCTCTATAGAAGCAGTGGAGCATAGACTTAAGAATGTGGTACAGACTATAGCTGGGCTCCATGAATTCAAATTTCACACCTGTCCTGTTTTAGCTATGTGATTTGGAAAATCACTCCACTGTGCCTTAGTTTTCTCATCTGTTAAAAGTGAATAGGAGGATTCTAGAAGAAAGAGTAGGAAGCACCGGGAGTCTGTCTCCCCACCTAACAACAATGGCACTGGCATAATTTAATGTAATTCAGTGGATGGAACTCTCGAATCTATTGTATATTTACAACCTTCAGAGGAAGGCTTAGATGGTAAATTGCAGTTAATTTTGGTCCACTTCAGCTCTTAGCACAGTGATAGCTACCCATGCCCTACACCCAGTCCATTGTAGGCAGCTGTGCACATGTTCCAGGAGAGACCTGAACATAGCTTGTGAGAGCCAGGATGGGCAAAAAGAACCCTGTCCTCCAAATGTCAGAAATCTGACCTCTGGTGACTAATTGCTGCTTCTGATCACAGAGGCACAGACAAAAAATGTGGCAGCCATTGTTGTTGCACCTCCCCCCATTGCTGTAAGTCCTTCCCCCACCAGCAGAAGTGACTTCCAGGGGATTAAAAGCATCCTCCCCAAATCCTTCATTTTTCTTTTTTCCTATTTTGGAATAAAATATATAAATATGTGATTATATGACATTAATAACTGAAAGGAGTAGGGATAGAGATGTAAAGGAACAGAGTTTTTGTATGCCATTAAAGTTAAACTGTTATACATTCAAATTCGAGTGTTATAACTTTAGGATGTTAATTTAATTCCCATGGCAACCACAAAGAAAATAGCTATAGAATATACACAAGAAGAAGTGAGAAAGGAATTCAAACATTTCACTACAAAAAAAAATCAGCTAAACACAAAGGAAGGTAGCAATGCAGGAAATGAGAGACAAAAAAGCTATAAAGTATATATAAAACAAGGAGTAAAATGATGAAAGCATATACTTATCAGTAATTGCTTTAAATATAAGTGGATAAAAGTTTCTAATCAAAAGACAGAGATTGGCAGAATGGATAAAAATACATGATTTAACTATGTATATGCTGAGTTCAAGAGACTTACTTTAGATTCAGAGACACAAATACATTGATAGTAAAAGGGTGGAAAAGATATTTTATGCAAATAGTAAACAAAAGAGAGCAGGGATAGCTATACTAATATCATACAAAATAGACTTTAAATCAAAAAAGTTATAAGAGACAAAGAAGAACATTATATGTTAATAAAAGGTTTAATACAACAAGAAGATATAATAATTATAAACATCTATGCACTTAATAACAAATCATAAAATACAGAAGCAAAAATTGACAGAATTAAAGGGAGAAGTAGATAGTTCTACAATAATAGTTGGAGACTTCAGTACCCCACTCTCAATGGATAGAACACCAGACAGAAGATAAGTAAGAAAATAGAAAACACAATTAACCACCTAGGTCTAACAGACATATAGAGAACACTCTACCCAATAACAATAACATAAACATTCTCCTCAAGCACACAGGGACATTTTCCAGGACAGGCCATTATGTTAGCTACAAATTAAGTCTCAATGATTTTGAAAGAAGTACACCACACAAAGTATTTTTTCCAACAACAATGGGATGAAGTTAAATACTAATAACAGAAATAAAACTGGAATATTCAAAACTTTAACAGCATACTTTTTTTTTCCAGAGACAGAGTCTCACTTTGTCACCCAGGCTGGAGTGCAGTGGTGGGATCTTGGCTCACTGCAACCTCTACTTTGTAGGTTCAAGTGATTCTCCTGTCTCTCAGCCTCCTGAGGAGCTGGGACTATAGGCGCACACCACCATTACCAGCTAGTTTTTGTATTTTTAGTAGAGACAGGGTTTCACCATATTAACCAGGCTGGTTCTGATCTCCTGACCTCAAGTGAACCACCCTACTCAGCCTCCCAAAGTGCTGGGATTCAGACATGAGCCACCATGGCAGGCCTAAATAGCATACCTGTAAACAACCAATGGGTCAAAGAAGAAGTCTTAGAAATTAATGAAAACAAAACACTACTTACCAAAACCTATGGGACACAGTGAAAGCTATGTGAAAATTAAAATTTTTAACTATAAATGCTTACATTAAAAAAAAGAAATATCTCAAATCAGCAACTTCATCTTACAAGGAATTATAAAAAAAAAAGAAGACATTAGACCCAAGCTGGCCAGAACAAAGGAAACAGTAAGCATAAATAAATGAAATAGAGACTAGAAAAACAATAAAGAAAATCAATAAACCCAAAGTTGACTGTTAGAAAAGGTTGACAAAACAGACAAACCTTTAGATAAATGAACTAAGGAGAAAGAATACTCAAATTAATAAAATCTGAAGTGAAAATGGCAATATTGCTACTGATTCTACAGCAATAAAAATGGATGATAAAAGAGTACCATGAACAATTGTATGCCAACACATTGGATATCTAGATGAAATGGACAAATTTGTGGAAACGCAAAACCTACCAAGACTAAATCACAAAGAAATGAAATGGAATAGAGCTGTAACTAGCAAGGAGGTTGAATTAGTAATCAAAAATCTTTCAACAACAACAAAAAAGCCCAGGGTTTGATGGCTTCACTAGTGAATTCTAACAAACATTTAAAGAACTAGTACCAATCCTTCTGAAACTATTCCAAAAAAATAAAGAGGAAGGAACACTTCCTAATTCTATGAGGCATTACTTTGATGCCAAAGACAAAACTATAGACCATTATTTCTTCTGAATATTAGTGTAAAAATCATCAACAAAATGCTTCAGTATTTTGCTGAATATAGTATATGCTATATTCAGTATATTCGGTATTTGCTGAATATAGTATATTTAGCATCATATTAAAAGGATTTTGTACCTTGGCTGAAGGGGATTTAGTTGTTCAGTGAAAGAATGGTTCAACACACAAAAATTGATCAATGTTATAGGGCACATTAACAGAATGAAGGGGAAAAGCCACATAATCACATAATTATTTCAGTTGATGCCAGAAAAAGCATTTGAAAAAAATCTAATACCCTTTTATGATTAAAAAAAAATACTCCACAAACTAAGAATAGAAGGAAACTACCTCAACATGATAAAAGCCACATATGAAAAACCCACAGCCAACATCATATTCAAAGGTGAAAGACTAAAAGCTTTTTCTCTTAGATCAGGAAGAAGGCAAGGATGTCTGCTTTTGCCACCCCTATTCAACAAGGTACTAGAAGACTGTACTAATTGCTAGCTACAGCAATTAGGCAATTATTAAATAATAGAAACAAAAGGCATCCAAATTGAAGAAGTAAAATTATCCTGTTCACAGACGATGTGATCTTATATGTAGAAACCCTTAAAAAAATTTTTAAAAACTGTAAGAAATAATAAATGAATTCAGCAAAGCAGCAAGATGCAAAGTCAATACATAAAATTGAGTTGTGTTTTACCAACAATGAAGAATTTGGAAAGGAAACTGAAAACAATTTGTTTATAATATAAAAAAAATACTTAGGAATTAGCTTAACCAAGTAGATGAAGAACTTGTACAATGAAAACTACAATAACATTGCTGAAATAAAGTAATAAGACATAAATAAGTGGAAACACATTCCATGTTCATAGTTTTGAGGACTTAATATTGTTAACATGTGCAAAGTGATCTACAGATTCAATGCAGTTCTTCTCAAAATTCCAATGATGTTTTTTGCAGAAACAGAGAAACCCATCCCAAAATTCATATAGAATTTCAAGGGACCACCGAATTGCCAAAACAATTTTGAAAAAGAAGAACAAAGCTGAGGGATTCATAATTGTTTATTTTAAAACTAAAGCTACAGTAATCAAAACTATGTTATAGGCATAAAGACCAATATATAGACCCTTGGAATAGAATAGAAAATAAACCCACGCATCTATAGTCAAATGATTTTCATTCAGTGGGGAAAGGGCAGTCTTTTCAACAAATGGTGATGGAAATATTAGATATCCACATGCGAAAGAATAAAGCTGAACTCTTACCTAAGACAATACACAAAAATTAACTTGAAATGCATTAAATACCTAAAACTATAAAATTATTAGAAGAAAACATAAGGAAAAAGCTTCATGACATTGGATTTGTCAGTGATTTCTTAGATATAACACCAAAGGTATAGGCAATAACAGAAAAATTAGAGAAATTGGCCCTCATAAAAATTTTAAATTGCTGTACATCAGAAGACGGTATCAACAGAGAAAAAAGGCAACACACAGAATGAGAGAAAATATCTGCAAATAACATACCTGATAAGGAGGTTAATATCCAAAATATGTAGAGAATTTCTGAAACTCAGCAACAAAAAACAACCTGATTCAAAAATGAGCAAAGGACTTGAATAAACATTTATCAAAAAAAGAGGTAGAAATGGCCAATAAACACATGAAAAAATGCTCAACATTGTTAATCATTAGGGAAGTGCAAATCAAAACTACACTGAGTACCACCTCACACCTGTTAGGAGGGCTACTATCACAGAAACAGAAAATAACAAATGTTGGTGAGGATGTGGGAAAATGGAACACTTGTTCACAATTGGTGGGACTATGAAATGCTGTAGCCACTATGGAAAGCAATACAGCTTTTTTTCCTCAAAAAATTAAAAATAGAATTATCATATGATGCAGCAATTCCATTTCTGGATGCATGCAAAGAAAAAAAGACACTGACAGCAAGGTTTCAAAGAGATGTGTACACCTATGCACCCATGTTCGTAGCAGCATTATTCACAATAACCAAAATGTGGAAGCAACTCAAGTGTACACTGACAAGTTAGTGGATAAGCAAAATATGGCATATACATATAAAAAATTAATCAGCCTTAAACAGGAAGGAAATTCTGACATATGCTTCAACATGGATTAATGTTGGGGACATTGTGGCAAGTAAAATAAGCCAGCCACTAAAAGAAAAATAATGTGTAATTCCACTTATATGAGATACCAAGAATAGCCAAAAAATTATAGAGACAAAGTGGAGTGGTTGTTGCCAGGGGCTGTGGGGAGCAGGCAATAGTGAGTTATTGTTTAATAGATAGAGAATTTCAGTATTACAGGAAGAAAAGAGTTATGGAGATGGGGGTGGTGATGGTTCTATAGCATTATGAATGCATTTAATACCACTAAACTAGACTTTTAAATGGTTAAGCTATAAATGTTATGTTATATATATTTTACCACAATTAAAAAAATGGAGAAAACATTTTTTAAAAATTAAACATTAGGAAAAATAGCTAATGCATACTAGGCTTAATACCTAAGTGATGGGTTGGTAGGTGCAGCAAACCACTATGGCACATGTTTACCTATGTAACAAACCTGCACATCATGCTTATGTACCTTGAACCTTAAAAATAAAAATGAAAAAAATTTAAAACTACAGAAAAAGTGGTTAGTATACCCTTCAGAAGGCTGATGTGGAAATTAGATACATTCAAGTGCTTAGGACTGGGCCCAACAGAGAGAAAACTCTTGTAAAATTAGCAAATACGATCATCACGGGTTCTGCCACATATACTGGAAACCTCAAAGGGACATAAGTACAGGTGAACTGTGGAATATTTGAAAATGCTACACTTGAGAAAATATTATATTTTATAATAGAAAACAAGTATCTGTATAAGAGTTTTCTCACCACAAACACTGTTAATTACAGAAGCTTGCTACATAAACATGTTCATTGAAAGTGACTCAGTGGCATACATTCTATGTGCAGCATGTGTTGACGATAGTCGCTTATTTCTGATGACTGATGAAACTGATTTCGATTGTTGCAGCTTTTTGGTAAATATGTCTGACCACAGTGTTTGTGGCTTTATATCTCTTCTCTCATGTCTGCATCTGCTGAGTGACACATTGGGCAGGGATAACTCCAGATCTGACGGACTTGCTTGCTGTGCCATCACCCTGGTGATAAAATTTATGAACTCAAGAACATGTATGAAACTATGTGTCCATACTCCTAGGACAGTGAAAAGCTGGTGTTAATTTCCTGTATTTGGTGACTCCATCAAAAATGAAAGGGAGCCAGCATTTTTTAAGTACCTTTCATTTATTAGGCTTATTGATTTCTTATTAAAAAATAAATAGAACTGACAATGTTAAGTATCCCCTCCCATTTTCACAAATAGCTAAGGAAGTTGTGCAGAATAACACACCAAGTGTAAAATAGCCAAGATTCCAGCCTAGGCCTGCCTGAGAAAAAGCCTAGGGTGAATTCAGAGCATCCCACTGCCTCTCATTCTCTTGCTTCTTTCAGGGCTGACAAGTCTACCTAAATGCATATGCCAGAACCCAGTGAAGCACTCATGTCTAAGGCTTCTTTTTGTTCCATACATGCCAAGTGAGGCTTATGATACTTTTACTTAGGATGTTATGCTTTCATAAAAAGTTTCATTTACCAAGTTATCACAAATGAGCATATCAATTCATACCACTAAAAGTTCTTTGTACTGAGAATTCTAAATTCCATTTTGTAAATAATCAAGAGCCTGATTCATGGGGTAAATAGTCAAGTGTAAAATTTCATCTTCTAGTCCCAGGTCATTTTGTTCAGGTGAGCAATCACGCTATTGAAATGAGTTCTCCTGTTTCCAGGTGAGACTATTAAGGAAAGTTTGTTTGGTTTGTTTTGATTTGATTAACCAGAGGTTGTATGTTTTAGTATTGTATTTCCCACCTTTTTGAGAACAATACTATTTGGAGTACATTTCCTCTCTGTTGAATAATTTCTTGCCTTCCAGATTAATTTTAAAGTATTTATTTTAAGTTTTTAGATGAAAATTGTCCGTCATATTGAGAACAGAAAACTTCTGCATTTAATGAAAATGATGCGTATTATTTGCAAAATTCTTATTGCAGGTCATCATTTGTAAAATACCCACCCATAAGCAATAGGAGGAATGCCACTATCAATTTTAGCAAGATAAGAGCCTGTCTTGGTGTATTTGCTCCTGTACCCTTCTGCTGTGTTAGAAAGACTCCAAAGTACAAATAGATCGTGCTCAGCGTCTGGATGAGTACTCAGACATGTGGTCAAATATCCAGGCTTTCCCAAACATCCAGATGTTTGACAGCTTCTACATATGCACATTTGCTCAGGTAGCAAAGTAAACATGGGTTTATTGTTTCCTTGCACAGTGACTCTGCTCCTGAAATGTGTAGAAACTCAATTTAGGCAGGTCTAATTATAGCTTAAATGCACTGCTGGAGCTTACTATTTAAAGAAAATCCATAGGGAATTCCTTTGTAAAGTGAAGCATCCCCTTACTAAGGTAATAACAACTACATAATTAACTTGTTACACGTTTGTTTTCTTTTTTAATGTGGGTACATGCATTTTAATTGCCATATAACTATTCACTATATATATATATAACATGGTATTGCAGAATTAGAGATGTTGTTGCCACTTTCTATCTACCAGTATCCACAGGGGAGGGAAAAATCATCCACAAGCACATTTACCAGTCCTTGCAAAGTAGAAAGGTTTGCACATGAAATTGTATGGATTTGATATAGAATGAGTTGACAGTAGTCTTTACATTTAAAACTTCTGGTATTAAACATGGTAAGTGAGGATGACAGAGTGTAAGGATGAGAATCCACTTGAGGATATTAAATCTTACGTTTGTAAAGGCAGTGACAAGAGTATGAGATATGAAGCCATCAGATATGAGGAATGAGTGATGCGTCTTTAGATTTATCACATCCTATAATTTACTGAAGAAAGCTCTCAGAATATCCCAATGAACACTGAAAACTGCAATTATTTTCCTTTGCTTTTCTTTCATCAAGGAAAATGCAAATAAACTCTAAAATGATTCATAGAGACTAACGATCCTCATCAATCTGCCTATGACTGAAAAGAAAAAGCAAGAGTAGTTAAACACCTACACTGAATCTTAACAGAGAGATAATAACATAGTAAGTTGCTCTGTAAAAAGTATTTCAGATATTAGAGGACAGAATTTTTCAAGTTAAAGATAATGATTATGCCTGAAAAAAACCATGCCTCTATCTACAATAAAGGAAGGAAAGAACTTTCCATAGTTTTATGCTAACATTGATACCTAACCAAGTGGTCCAGGCTACACCACAGAACTCTGTACAATTTTGTTTCAAGACCCAGCAGACCTCCTTAGAGCTATCAATGAGCCATACTCAACCAGGTCCACACTGATGTTTAGCTCTTATGCCCTTTGAGTTTCAGCAAAGTATACTCACTGAGAGAGAAAGAGAAACAAGGTAGTATGATAAACTTTACAGGGTTTCTGGAAGATAAATGAAGCCAAAATGTTTGTTAGTAGAAGGAAAAACACCCTTCTTTACTATCTTTCCATGCTTTGATCATTTCTACCATTTGAAACCAGGGCCAAATACCTCCTCCTTCCTGGAATAAACTTTCTTTCCTCAGTCCTGTCTACTTCACATTGTATATTCTCCATTACTCATTTATTCAACAAGATTTATGAAGGACCCAATATGGATGAGGCATTCTTTTTTAGGAGCTGAAGATATAACAATGAACAAAACAGCCCAAATCTCTGTTCTTATGGAGCTCATGTTTTTGTGGGGAACACCTAGAGTAAACAAACAGGAAAATCAATATATTAGACATTATAAGTAAAAAGAAAGCAAAAAAAAAAAGGAATAGGTAATAAAGAAGTGTTTACATAGTATGTTTAGAGAAGTCCACTGAAAAGGGTGACAGAGACTTGAATGGAATGAGTTGACGAGGCATGTAAAGATTAGGGAAAAGTGGCTCAAGCCTGTAATCCCAGCACTTTGGGAGGCCGAGGCGGGTGGATCACGAGGTCAAGAGATCAAGACCATCCCGGTCAACATGGTGAAACCCCGTCTCTACTAAAAATACAAAAAATTAGCTGGACATGGTGGCGTGTGCCTGTAATCCCAGCTACTCGGGAGGCTGAGGCAGGAGAATTGCCTGAACCCAGGAGGCGGAGGTTGCAGTGAGCCGAGATGGCGCCATTGCACTCCAGCCTGGGTAACAAGAGCGAAACTCTGTCTCAAAAAAAAAAAGATTAGGGAAAAGAACATGCCAGGCAGGTGGAGCTTCAAGGACAGAAGCTTTGGGCGGGAGCATACCTGGTGTGACAAGGAAGGGCCAGAAGATGAGCAAGTGAAGGAGGGCAAGTTGGGGATGGGGGAAGTGGAGAAAAATGAGGCACCAATTGAACTGTAAATTTCTTAAGAATAGAATCCAAAGCTGATTCAGTGACAGCACTTAATACAGTAATAGTTGATGGCAAATCATCAGTAAATGAAAGGAGATGGCCCATTAACTATATAATGCTAATATTGACATGTTCATGGAATCATGGAATCATGGAAATGGCACCAAAGTTCAAACAAGGTGCAGGACCTGACTTTGGACTAGAGTAGAGAGTAACAGGATGGGGGGGGGTTGTAGGATACAGGTGAAGTTATTCAAGTAAAACACAATAGAGTTCTAAACCAAACAGAGACAGCGTGAATAGGAAAATGGCCTGGACTAGAACAATATAGAGAACTTAGAGGTTAAACCAAAACTGTAAGTCCTGTATAATTGCTCTGTGCCTCCCAGAAACGTCTGGGAGGGCTCTCCTCAACAGACTAGAAGCATTCCACCCCTTCAGTTACTACACAGCTGCAGGTTACCTGCCTCCTGCCAGACATGGTTTGCTTTGTTCATGGTTCCCATTGGCTCATTGCCTCTCTGATTGAGACCCGCTATCTTGCTCTAGCCTACTTATCCCAACTCTGGATTTCTCACTTGGTCTCTGATCCTGTGGATTTCTATAGATTTTCATATATTTCCCTGGGTTCTGCCTACTTCCTCCTCTAATTTTTCCAAGTCCAGTCCCTTAACTCATGCAACTCTAACTCAAATATATATTAAATGCTTCCTATATTTTGCCTCTGTGCTGGGGACTGGAGTCCCAGAAATGAGTAAGGCATTGCCCTGGAAGAATTTCACAGTCCACAGTATGGTATCTTCTACAACCTCTGACTGACTCCAGAAGAAGAAAATCGTCTTGAAATCATGGTGAAATTGCTAAATTAGAAGATGAGAGAGAAATAGGTTAATACATAATTTTTAAGTCCCACTTTTAGACATATCCACATTAGAAAATGGGTCTATCTCTAAGTCATTTTTTTCTCTTGGAGACCACAAATGAGATGATCAAAAACTATTTTCAATATAGGTTGTTACTGATCATACCCCTATATTAAATATTGTTTTGGCACGGCACAAAGCCCAAGGCTGGAAGCAGTAGTGTAGGTCCCACTATTCCCGACGCAGGCATACACACCAAGGGTTATATCTAAAGTGAGAAGACACATCATGCCTCTGCAAAGTAGATTAGAGAAAAATTTTCCAAGCTGTAAATGGCAGCTTGACAAACAACATTACAGGCTGGATTCAATGAAAACACTGAAGACCTGGCTCCCTCCAGGGCTATAAATCACAATGAATACACAGAACATTAATGGAAAATGGAGAACAGAAAAGAGACTGTGCAAGTGTTACAGGCCCTCCAGCCTTGGCTCACTAAAGACTAATTGAGGGAGATTCAGTGCTGCAAGGTCTCAGCATTATGGGAAAACCTGGAAAGCCCTGCTCATGAAAGAACACTGCTCAAGAGTCTTAACAAAGAAATGGAAGCTCCACAGCGAAACAGCTTACAGGGGAGACCAGAAGGGTAGAAAGTAAAAGAGGACCACCCCTAGGAGTGCAGGGCAGAAGGGAGGACTCACTCTGGTTCTCACTCCTCACCCCTTACTCTCCTGACATTTTTTAAATCAGGTGAAATTAAGTACAAATAACACCAAAGGCAACCTTAAAAGAAAGAGAAATCCCAACATATGTCAGAGGAGTGTTATGTAGAAGTGAAGAAGGGCTGGGGGGCATTCCTGCCTCTTTGACTTAATGATAATAATGACTGGAGAATTTGTGAGTTAATTACACCTCTATGAATCTGGAGGTTTCTCTGCCTCAGGCAGTTAACCATCTGCATCTCTCCCTTAGGCTCCTTTCTGAGTCACTTTCTGGTCTTGACCTATAACCCACAGCAGAGGAGAACTGGATGCCCAGGGACACTGTAGCCAGGCAGGGATGCGCATACCACTGGCTGAGGCAAGTGGGCTGTGTGATGAGGTTAGGAAGATTGTCAGTTTGCAGAGTCCAAGAAACAGTTATGGAGAGCTCTAGGATAGAGGTCCAGCTGTGTCCTTCAACCCGCCCCCCCCCCATTGTCAGGACAAACATTTACTTGAGTTACTTTTGCAGTTTTTTTTATCTTGACCTGTTTATTAATTCATTTATTCACTCATCAAATATTCACGAAGGACCTACCAGGTATGCTGTGAGCTAGAGGCAGGGCATACATTATATAACAGCTGTATACAAAGATACTCATATAGTCTCCATCTCTGTCTGTGATGATTCTTTAAAATTATTTTTCTAGTTAAATCAGGTGGAGAATGTGGGATACTATGCAAATACAGTCAGTCTGCTACCTTAAGTTTCCATAATGCAAGTTACCTCACCCACAATTTATGAAATTATATATACAGTAATGATGTCAATGTAACACAAAAGTTAGAGATTATTTTTCTCAAATAATAGCAGCTCAGCATACAACACATTGGCCTACCTGAATGCACCAAGACTGAAGGAATGCAGTACTGCCATGTCCACCTTGTTCATTTGGGATACTTGCTCTTCCTTGGAAGTTACTTAGGCAGATCTTCCCAGTCTTGTGCAGAAGACACAAACATAAATGATAAACAAAGTAATCCATCATTAGCATCACCACATTGTATGCAAAGCCCACACCTCTCTCTTCCTGTGACGTGTGACAGGGTTCTCCATAATGCAGCAGCCTGAACACTTACCAACATCTCAGGCCAGCAAGCTCTCTTCACCTACTTGTAAGTGAAGGCCAGGATTACTCCAGCATCTCCTTATTAGAATTTGACATAGCTTTTTAACAGTACTTCTATCTTACTAAAATTGTTTTCATTAGGTCTCTGTTTACAAACTTTCATAGGTTTAGAATCGTTGGGTCTAATTCTATTTTTATCATAAGCCTTGTTCTTTTCAGTGTGAAATCTTTCCCGAAACTAGGTTTTCCAGCAATGTGTATATGGCATTGTGGCAGGAAAGCCCATATTTAAGTGGATAGAGTTTATTCATTCTGCCTTTTCAAAAGCGCGATATATTCTTCATGATAATGCAGTCTTTTCAAGTGAAAGACATCAACAACACAAACTAAGTTTGGGAGTGTCATCTGCAGGTTTCATAAATCAAAAGGATAATTAGGTAAAACTTGCAGTAGGTCATTGTTTGGAGTATTCTTCATCCAATCAAACTTTTCTACTGTTCCTTATCCAGCTATATTAAAGATATCTTTAAGCTTTACAAACCTATTTATCAAAAGTTCAAATTTTTTAAATTAGCCTAAATTTTAATAAAGGAAACTATCCAGTAGTTTAGATAGAAAAACAATGTTATATGGTGCTAAAGTTAAAAACAAATTCTGCAGCTATTACTATAGAGCAAACAATCTTTTATTAAAAATATAAGATAATCTGATTTAATAATTATAAACTTTCTTTACGTATTTTGACATTTTCTCAGCGTGTAACACCTGTAACATTGGGATCATTCTATCTTTTCCTGTTTTTAACCCATAGTAAAATTCCAAATATTTTTCAGAATTAAAATATTTAATTCTTTACCTTATCTGAGAGGAAAAAACAAAGTCTTTTATCTGTCTACTCACAATACAGAACACTTCCTACAACAGATGTGTGGGGAGTTTTCCCTATACACAAAGCAAGTGATCAGTTCTATAGCAGACACCAGCTGGGTGTCCTCTAATTCAGTTCAGTTCTGATACTATCTACCTGGAGAGATAGCATCAGATCCCACAGATCTCGTGGCTCAGTCTCGCAAGACTGCCTCAACTTTCAGATGCCAATTGCAAGCTTTAGGTTTGTTTTTTTACCTGTGCTTCTAACCAATCAGTTACAGATTAGAGTTCCCATGACCTTCTCCTTGGGCTCAATTAATTTGCTGGAATGGCTCACAGAACTCAGGGAAACACTTATTTTATTTACCAGTTTATTATGAAGGATATTACAAAGGATACAGATGAAGAGATGCGTACAGCAAGGTTACATAGGAAGGGATGCCAAGATTCTATGCCCCTCCTGGGCACACCATCCTCTAAGAACCTCCACATGTTCAGCTATACAGAAGTTCTCCAAACCTTGTCCTTTTTTATTTGCAGGGAGGGTGCTTCATTACGTAGACATGATTGATTAAATCATTGGCCACTGACGATCAACTTAACCTTCAGCCCCTTTCCTTTCCTTGGAGGTTGCATGGTAGGTCTAAAACTCCCAACCCTCTAACCCTGTCTTGGTCTTTCTGGTGACCAGCCTCCATCCTGAAGCTATCTAGGGGTAGGACTTCCAGCTACCAGTCAACTCATACAAAAAGACACTTATCACTTTAAAGATTCTAAGAATTTTAGGAGTTGTATGCCAGGAAACAGGAGGAAAATCAAATATACTGTGTATTTCACAGTTATCACACCTTATTATACACAGGATTCCCACATCCTGATCTTTCCTACATCTCTAGGCTAATTCCTGCACCAATTTCCCTTAAAGATGCCCACATATGCACCAATTCATGTGCACACGCACACATGCACACACACACAGTCACATGCTATACTCCAGCAATACTAAACCATTCGTATTTTCCATGCACACTATCTCTGTGCCTTTGGAAATGACATTCCTTCTATTTGAAAAACCCAGTTCTACAACTTCCCTTCACCTTAGTAATTCCTATCCATTCATTAATTCTTAGGTTGCTCTCGAAAGTTTTCCCTGACTCTCCAGGAGTTGTTACATTCCCTTCCTTTGTGTTCTGGGGTTCAACACAGCTCAGAGGGAATGGTCTGTAGCAGTGGATGGTCTATAACAGTGTTCATCACACTCTTCTACAGTTGTTGGTTTCCATATATTTATTTCTGTTACATTGAAAACTACATAAGAATAGGAACAATTTGTTAGTAGTCTATGTATTTCCTAGTATGTATCACAGTGCTTAGCATATAGGAGATGCTCAATACCTATGTGAATAACCTGACCATTCAATCTAAAGAAGCCAGAAGCAATTCTCCACATGTATTCCTGTGTTATTGTCTTTACAGGATTTATCACTATTTGATGTTTGCTGGCTTGTTACTGTCTTTCATTATTGGTTTATTATACACCAGAACAGAAGCTCCTTAAGAGTGGATCCTTATTGTTTTGTTCATCACTTTAGCCTTAGTGCCAAGAACAAAATAGGTATTCAGTGCCTGGACCAAAAGAGATGCAAGATAAAACTATCAACTGCATGAAATGAATGAGTAGATTCAGACTTTTCTCTCCTGTACTTATAGCAAGCTTTTTAATAAATTAGGATATAGGTTCAGTGCTTCCAAGGAGACATTAAAATACTCTGGTTTCAATTAATCTTGTAATTCTAGCAGTATTAAACTCCAAAAACAATTTTTCACTCATTTGGAAGATCTATAAAGGCAAGTGTAATTAAGTAATCTGGAACACAAGCTTCAAAGTCTAAAATAGAGTGATTATTTGCTCATTTTGTGGCTCTTTTTTTTCACTCTTCTTCATTTTTTTCTGAGATTCATTTACCCTTCTGAGTGTTGGCTAATCAATCATTTATGTTATTAAAGCAAACATGCTAATCTAATATCAAAGCAGTATGATCATTAACATTAAAGAATAATAGTATAACATGAGTTGTAGCCAACATTAAAAATAAATAAGATCATATAACAGGAATTACTGCAAAGACCTAGCCAGTTATTCAACACTAACATATTTTAATTAAAAAGTAATTTAGTAATAACTGATTCATAGACTAGTGATCTCTAAAGGCAAAAAAATAAATAAATAAAGACTAATGCCTTCAGATAGCTTCCTATAACATTTTAGTTCAACTGAGCCTAGGCAAACTAAGACATAGTTATCAATCCCTCCTCAGACCTCACATGAGTTTTTCACTTTTGACACATATTTTGCTTTTAAAGCACTGTGTCCAGTTTATGTTTAAACATAACAGTGTTTAAACGGTGGCTCATGCCTATAATCCCAGCAACCTGGAATGTTGAGGAAGGGGGAATCACTTAATTTATGTTATTAAAGCAAACATGCTAATCTAATATTAAAACAGTATGATCGTTAAATATTAAAGCCAAGAGTTCAAGACCAGTCTGAACAGCAGAGTAAGACCTCATCTAGTATGTGCCTATTGTCCTTGCTACTCAGGAGGCTGAAGCAGGAGGATTGCTTGAGCCTAGGAGTTCAAGGCTGCAGTGAGCTATGATTGTGCCAATGCACACCAGCCTGGGTGACAGAATGAGTTTCTGTCTCTGAGAAAAAAAAATGCATTAATCAAGTATTTCTTAAGTGTCCACTCGGTTCAGTGCCCTAGCTCATTCCTGACTTCATTCATGCTTAAGTGAGAGGACCTAAAGTAGGTAGAATGAGAGCCTAATTGGTTATAAGAGAGGAAGGGATTTATCTCCAATGGTAACTGAAGAAAGCTTCCAGAGATGGAGACACTGGAGGTGGTTCTAGCATCACAAAGGTCTTGGTCAGTCTGGCTAGATTTTATGGGGTCAGGTAGATGAATAGAAGCTCAAAGGAAGATTGAAACAGAGAAGAAGCTAGTTTTCTGAGTAGAGTCATTTGAATTTTGTACTGTAAGTGATTGGAAACTGAAAGGAGGTCCTTAAGTAGCACAATGACCTGATCAAATTTGGTTTTGAGAAAGACGATTCTGACTACGTCTTGAGGGAAATCTGGAATAGAGAAGGAATAGTGGAGGACAGGAAGGAATGGAGGCTGCTCCATTGCCCAGAAGCTACATAATGAGCATCAGGACTAAAACAGGCAGAGAAGATGGCAAAGAAAAACCGAATTCAGAGAGCATTTCTGAGGCCAAGCCATCAAGAGGTGATGTTTGAGGTGAGAGACTGGAGGTGAGGATGTCTGCCCTTTCTGACTTTGGGGCATGGTCAGATAGTGATGATATCAGCCAAGACTAAGAACATATGATGTTCAACAATTTCAGAGGAAAGATAGACTCGTTTTAAATATATTACATTTGATTCATTTGGAGACCATCAGAAGATATTGGAAATATTTCTCTCTAGTCCAGGAGATGTGAAAGTCTAGATTTGGAGATCATGGCTATGTAGGGAAAGCAAAGGGACCTCATGAGGTAGAGAGTGAAAAAAAAAATCAATACGGAAAGAGTAGCCACCATTATGATGAGAAAAACACTCTGAAAACAGACTCAATATTAACACTCTTCATTTTTGTATTAAGCCCCTAGGAACCTTCATTTAAAGCAGTGCTTCTGTTAAAATTTAGACTTGAGGCATTTCATCAGGTGCCTTCCCAGGACATGGCTTAAGACCTGTATCAACTTCAATGCTAGCATTTAACTGGTTAGAGTATTAGCTTACAGCAGTCTTCATCCAAAGTCCTGGTGGTCCTGGCTGATGAAAGCAAACTTAGGGATGGAGTCTTCTTGTTTTGAAAGAGCTATACATTACATTGAGGACTTGTTGAAATTAATTGTTCTAAAGGGCTCACTGGGAACCATTCTTAAACCTAATCTAGGATAAAAAAAAAAACAGAATCTTTAGGGTGATTGCAGTCACCTGCTGCTGCCTATTTTCCCGAAGGACAAAGGGATGGAATTCTCCAAGAAGTGGAGCACCTTGAAGGTTTAGTTTTTTATCTACAAAAATATCATTGTTTGTAGGAAATTAACATCTTCCCCAAATGTCAGTTGTCTTTCCAATAATTACTGGGTCAATCAAAATTGCCTTCTAATGTATCAAAGGGAATGTCCTGCTCTTGACAACCACTCATCTTAGCTAATATGAACTGTAAGCAGTCAGTCTTTACCCTTAAGCTTCTGACATAAATTATCCTGGCCAAATACCTAGCAGCAAATATCAATATAGGTGTTCAACCACTGGTACAAGCATCTGCATCATTAGGACAGAATGACTTCAAAGGACAAGGTAATTAAACAAAAAAACACTTTAGGTTAACCACATATGTGAACTTCCCTTGATCGGTCATCAACTGATAGCTTTAGATAAGTAGACAGACAGACAGACAGACAGATACACAGACCTCAGAGTTTGGAGTTTGCAGCAGATAAGGGCAGGAAGGCAAAAGAGAAGAATTAATTGCCTCGAAAAAGCTCCATGAAAAAAATTCATCTGAAATGAGGGATCACTCTTTCTCTAGACTCAGTAATATTCAACACTATAGAGAAATGAAATAAAATCTTAACATGATTTGACTCTAGCCAGAGCCGGAATTCATTTTTAGGTTTTTTCAACAGCCAACAACTTTTTTTAAAATTATAAGTAGAAAATTTCCAACCACAATAGTGACTAGCAGCTTTTTATAAGACTGACATTTCAGATGAACAAAAACATTATTCAGGGAGATTCTCTTTCCAGCAGACAAAATGTGATCAAAGCAAATAATGACATTCAACTTGTATGAATCAGGTCCTAGCATATAAATGTTGAGTGCATTCTGCATGACAATAGTCACCCCACTGCCCACCTTCCTGCCAGCACACTCTCTCCTCAATACCCAAAGATTTCAATTAAGTAATAGTATCAATTACAAGCCATATGCTTTTCTTAATATTTTGAACGCTCAACATTTGATTGAGAGGCAGGGAAAGATAGAACTATTATGCCCTAACTTCCTCAGTAATATTCTTACTTTATGGCCAATCCTTTACACGCAGTGCTAAAGTCAGAAAATAAGATAAATTCAAAGTCTCTTCTCCCAGCTTTGGCTTACATGCCAGAAAAAGTGAAAAGTGATCTAATTCTCTCTATTGTCATACTATTCCAAAGACATTCAAGCCAGACATTTATCAAAATTGGAGAAAAAGATGGCAATTTTACCAAAACTTGCAACATAATTGATGCTCTAGATTTTCCAGCAAGAAGAAATTGAGCGCCTGAACAAGATAAGCAAGCATTACAGGGTTTTATATCCTACAAACTTATAAATAAAAACATTTCAGCCAGACGCAGTGGCTCACACCTGTAATCCTAGCACTTTGAGGGGCTGCGGCAGGCAGATCACATGAGGTTAGGAGTTCGAGACCAGACTGCCCAACATGGCAAAACCCCATCTCTACTAAAAATACAAAAAAAAAAATTAGGCATGATGGTAGGTGCCAGTAATCCCAGCTACTCGGGAGGCTGAGGCAGGAGAATTGCTTGAACCCGGGAGGCAGAGGTTGCAGTGAGCCGAGATCGCGACACTGCACTCTAGCCTGGGCGACAAGAGTGAAACTCTATCTCAAAAAAAAAAAGTTCAAGTGTTCTGAATTCCCATTTAAATGTATTTTGGAAAGTATATAAAAATCAAACATGATTCTTCCCATATCTGCTGTTTTGCTTTCCTTTACTGCCAGTAAACAATACCAAAACTCACATTGTTTCTCATCTCCTCAAAGACATTCTTGGAAGCTTGTCCGTTCACGGCCACATTGAGGACCAGGGCTGAGTAGCTGTGAGTTGGCACTTGGCAGTGAGCAGAATAGTACTCACTTGAAGGTTCTTATAATTATGGAAAATCATCTAATGAGGATATGATATATTTATATTTTCAAGCTTCTGCTTTTAGCATGCATCAGGGAATGCCTTGTTCTTAGCTTAGATTCTCATTCCTATTCCCTTGCCTAGAATAGACATACTTATGAGTTTTGTCCCAGTTTCCATGCCCTGATCCTCAGATCATCTCCAGGTGCCCACTTCCTTTTAGAGGGATCTTCCATCTCTACCAAAACCTGCTGAGGGATAAGAGCAGCTGTGGTCAGAGCACAAGTCTGAACTTCGGCCTAAGGCCTTTGTCCTGGAATGTACTCCCCTTTTTTTGCAAAGTAAAAGCCAAAGTTCTTACAGTTACATAAAAACTATGTAGGAACACAGGCTAGTCAGCAATTCCCAGCTATCCTCACTTCCTGTCCCTCTTGTTTTATCCAGTCTGCTTCAGCCACCCCAGTCTTCTTGTTCCTCATTCACATCTCAGAGTTTTTGTACCAACTGATCCATCTGTCTCGAAACTTCTTCCATTAGATATCTGCTTGGCTCCCTTAATAACGTTGAGTTTGCTCCAAAAGGCCTGCCCTGCTCCTATTTAAAGCTGGAAACCTTTCAGCTCTTCCCAGCGGCTTCATCCTCTCTTATCACTCTCTATAGCACTTATCTTCCAATGTTCTATCTTTCTATATCCCAATGTACTTGTTCATTATATTATCTGCTTGCCTCCACTAGAAACATCAAGTGGGCAGGGATATGTTTACTCGGTTCAATTCTGTATCCCAGCACTTAGAAGAGCACTTGGCTCATAGTAAGCACTCAGCAAATATTTAATGAGTGGACTTAACTTTATTTAACAGAGTTAAAGTGATTTCTATGTATCAGGCACTGTTTTAAGCACTGTAAAAATACAAATTTATTTAAAGTCTGGTAACAACCCTATTAAGAATGGGTTTTTGATTCCAGTTTTATAGAAAAAAAATGAGGCACAGAGAGATTAAGTTAAATTGCACACACACACACCGTAAGTGGCAGGGCCCCTTCATGCTTCTGTCTCCTGGCTCTGCTAAATGAATGAATGAAACATAGTAGAGACCACCTTTTCTGCACTTTGTCCTTAGCATCCCACTCTGACCAAGTTGATGATCCCAGTGTTTGGCATTGACCCAGTGAAGTCACTGTGCTGGGCCTTTGCTTCACCAAAATTTGTAGCTTCTTAGGGATTAGGAGCCATTATCAAGGAGTAAGAGGAAATTAGGCCTTATCTACTGGGATAGGTCTACCTTTTAGTGGAAGTATGAAAAGGATTAAAACAGAATATGTAAATTCAGAGCAAGGAACTAGTGGAGGTAGGGCTGTGGAAATGAATCTCAAGCCCCCCGGATCAGTGGTAGACCCTCCTTCTGGTCCAGTTTGTCATGCTTCTGCTAGGCTAAGGGCTGCCTCCACAGATCGAAGGAGCCTGGAACTTACCTGTGGGACAGACTGACATGTATTTGCATACCAATTTATACAGCTAGCTGTAGCTTATTTGAATGATTACTTCAATGTTTGGGAAACATTTAAGATGATTGAAAGGGGATAATTAGCATTTGAGAGGAGGCATATCTCTTACCAATTTCCCTTTGAGTCAATACTTAGAGAATCTCTGCTAACAAACTGTTGCCAAATAAAGATCCTGCTGGGTTTTCTTTAATTAATGAGATGGCTTGATTGTAATTATTCTATTAATTGTTTAAATGCAAATAAGTGCTATTAAGGATCTTGAAAAGTGTTTCCTCTTAAATATACTAAATTTTCCCCCTTGTCCTCTCATTTCTGTTCTTAATTTGCCTAGTAAATCCTCTTTTAATAAATGATAAAAGTAAGTGTCACCCAAACTCTAGTGGAATGATCACAAGTTCTGAATTAATGGCGTCTGAATGGAAGCGACGAATTGTATTAGTGTTCTGGAAGAAGATTAAATTCCATTGAATCCATACTTACTGTGCAAACAAGCAGGGTAAAATAACAGAAGTTGTAAAAATGGGAACTTTCAACAGTGTAAATAATTTATAGTCTCTGATGAGCTACCAATCTTGGATATATAAACCTAGTCTTTGAATACTGTACTTTCAGTGCCTGTAGATACTCTTTATTATGGGAGAATAAATTTTGCTTTAATACAATTCTGTTCCCTGCCTGCCAAGATATGGGGCTGGAGAATACTGTAATTTCAGTGACTTTAGAAACTCTTTATCATGGGGGGAAAAAATGCTTATTTTAATACAGTTCTATTCCCTGATTGCCAAAATATGGAGCAGCAGAGTCTCCCCAGCTCCAACACCTGCAGAGAGATTCTTGGGGTATCCACCATGACAAGACACTGTGAAGGACACAGCTGCACAGTCCGGCTACCTGTAGATAGGCATGAGAGCATTTCTCCCTCAAGGCTTCATGACTGGCCTGGAATGTAAGCAAGGATGAAAAAGGGGGATGCAAACAAGAGCGAGGCTAGAGTTGTTTCCCTTTCAGCTTAGGAAATTTTTCAGAGCTTTCCTTGTTTCAAGAGGAGAATCCACCACTGTGGGTTCCTTGTTCCTTTTTTCCTCAGGCCAGCCATCCCCATTCACTCTGAGCCAGGCTGTAAATTTACTTCCTGTACACCTTGCTCCAGGACTTCTTTTGTCTAGATTTTACAAAAGGTCAACTTGACACTGCTGTATCACTTTACATCTATTTATTCAGGCATCCCATGCTGCTTAGGAAATAGTAAGAAGTGCACTTTCTCTCTCTAATGCATTCTTTTCTGGGCAGACTCTTAGTTCTGAATAGACAGTTATTTTTGCCCAGAGCTTACTTCTTGTTAATGTCCTGTAAATTCAATATATGGGTCTATATTTTCATGGCTTTGGTCACTAGTTGTGTACAGGATGTGTGTTAAAATTCTGAATCAGTCCTCTCACATATCATTAAACTACTACCATGGTCTCCAAATCAAGTGTCGTGTTGCCAGGTAGGACTAAGACCAAATAAAGGAGCAGGAGAGAAGAGGAGGGTTTCAAGTTACTGTGGCAGATCAGTTCCCTCCTATACTAAGTGATTTTCCAAATCATTTCAAGCCACGGCAATTAATCCTGCTGTGGATGGAGGCCGTCACCTATCAGAGATTATTTGGCAGGTGTGTGTGCATAATGGGTGGCAAGCAGGCAGTGATGTATTAATTAAGATATATTGATGATGTGAGCAGAGGTACATGACAGCAGTAATATTCCAGATACTACTGTGGGCAAGTAAGAGTGATGGCTTGTGTGCAGTAGGAGTCATGTCTATCTGAGATAAAGGCTAGACTTAGCAAGAAAGGCATTTTCTCCCCAGCAGGGAAACTTTAGAAAAACAAATGGGAATCCGAACATGGCTTGGTGAATGACACAAGAGAGAAATGGATTATAATAGAAACAAAGGATACTCCCATAAATTCCTGGATTCATCTGTCGGGATAATTCAACATTAAATCTAACTGCAAAATATTTGCTATGTTTCATGCTTAGGGAACATCAAAAAAAAATTGTGTTCTAAAATGCTTGGAAATTGCCCAGGTAGTTCTCTTGTTTTTATCCTCAACTCCATTTTTTTTAAAAGCCAGTATAGAAACATATTTATTCCTAAAATGTTGTTTAATGGTTCAAATGAACAACTAGCAGAAGAGCTCATTAAATTAGTTCAAGATTATCTCTGATCAGGCCCTTCATCTTACTCAATTTAAGAGTATATTTGACTTATGGCATGAGTGGTCTTGAATGATTTTGATGGATGACTGGAAACAATTAAAGATATAAATAAATAGCCCAGAATCATAACAGATTTCATGAAGAATACACTGTGAAGATTCACATGGTTAATAAAATTGAAACTATTAAAATAAATAATTCTGCATATATTTGTTTTTTCTTTGTGATCTAGATGTAAAAAGTGACAGAAAACTTTAAATTTTCCTTAATTTTGAAAGTGTCATTAATGGAATATTGTTACATTGCCATTGATTTTACTTTGAGGATAGTTAACTTCTTTATGTTTGTTAGAAATTGCACTGAGAGCTAATGTGCAGTTTCTATTTGTGGTGATATGTTCTGTTAATAGGGTCTCCTGTCAGTTTTATTTCTGAAATTTTTGCCTTTCCTGTTCTTTCGCATGAGCCTAACTGACTGAGTTTCAGTACCAAGTCCTGAAAGCAAGTGAGCATACACGTGTGCATGCAATATGCACAGAAAGAGGTGTGTTTCCCAACCTCTCAAAGCTCACCAAAGGATATTAGTCATATTTCCACAAAGTAGATACACACCAATAATGTATACTATAGTAATGGGAAAAATATATAATCTTAAGTAATAAAATGCACTTTGGTGCTTAAAAAGGAAAACAATCATAGGTAGGAGAGGAGGAAGGCAAGACTAGGTTTTGAATACAAATGTTCTCATTTTGCTAGGAAGTCTAGAAGTTGGCTCAAATGACCTGAGGAAGCAAGGAGATTTGTCCCAGTGGCATATGGAGGGGCACAAGAAGCCTAGGGGCATGGAAGAAAGAGAGATTGTATCTATCTGATTTCTGCTGAACTCCAACACTACCCTGCTGATACCGTTTTCTCCTCTGAAAGACATGATCCCAAAGGATTCCATTTCCTCCAGGTTTTTCAGTCTATCGGCAAGCAGGATGTCTTCCTCACTGACAGCTCAACAGTTGAGGTTTTTGGGGTTCTACCCACTGCATCAACACAGCCTTTGCCTTCCAGGTTATTGAGTAGATAAAACACATTGGCCACTTCTGCTTAGCCTTCAAGAGCCACTCTGGCTCCTCCCTGAAGTTCCATTTCCTTCAAGAACTAAGACATTTGGAGATTCTGCCTAAAACATGCTCAGATAAAAGGGATAAACTGTCTCTTCTTTCCTCTGTGGCTTTTCTTAAGAATAGTGGTGTAACCATTGGTGAAAAAATCCTTTCAGGCCAGTAAAATGTAAAATGTAAAATGAGAAGAGCTATCGGGTAACAACAATGAAAATAAAATCATTCAGTGGTATAAACCATAGGAGTGAAATTAGGTAGTTACTGTCCACCAGCTTACATTAATCAAAATAAGCCCACGCTGTCACTAAGATGTCTGGCAGTGAGAAACCATTCACCCTCTCATTACAATTAGTGTCGTAAAGCTCAATAGACAGGTCAGAAATGAAAATCATAGGCCATTTAACTTGTTCTCATTTTTCCACCTCCAGCTAGCTCTTTTTGAGAATTTTGATTTTAATAGATTAGTAAAACAGTATGCTAATTGGTTTTTGCTGAGCATGAAGCCTTGAACTGAAGGAAACTTCAACAGACATTTGGCTAGGGCCTGCTCTAGGTGGAGGCGTTACAACAGTGGGTTTACTGAGTAGATGGGTAAGGCGTTTCTCTAGGAACCACCACTCGGCAGAATTTCTGGCACATCATTTTGTGAGTTTTCTAGTGATGTGTATTTTCTTCCCCTGATAGGTTATAAGCTCCTCGAGGATGGTAGAACAGGTTGCTGATCTTTATACCCTGCATGTTGATGGTATTTAGTAGACATTTGTAAAATGAATTCATGAAAAGCAGAACACCGAGAAATGAAGTAAACATTGTAGAGAAGTTAGTTATACTAAACTCTGTAAATATCCTCAAGGAAGAAGGAAGAAGCAGATTTTCTGGAAATCAAGGGGTCTCCCAGTATAAGAGCAATTCCTTTGGTCCAAAGAAAGGCAGCTGTAAGAACAGAGGTGTAACTCCTCAGTAAGAAAAATTAAAAGTTCCGAAAGTTCTCCTGAACATGCCCATCCTGACCTGCCTCTCGGCCTCTCAGTAGCAAGGAAGCGATACTAACTCTTGTCTAAACACAAGCGTCCACTTCGACATACAGGACAAATGAAAGATAAGGTCTGTTTTATAGTCAACTTGGCTGATATGCACTAATTTCTCAAGGTCAGAATATCTCTGTAAATAGAAATATTTGTTTGTTTTAAGGAATTTTATTTAAATTTGTATAAATATCTTAAATTTTAATTTTGATCTCAGTTCACTGCAACCTCAACCTCCCGGATTGAAGCGATTCTCCTGCCTCAGCCTCCTGAGTAGCTGGGATTACAGGTACCAGCCACCATGCCTAGCTAATTTTTTGTACTTTTAGTACAGACAGGGTTTCACCATGTTAACCAGGCTGGTCTTGAACACCTGACCTCAGGTGATCCACTTACTTCGGCCTCCCACAATGCTGACATTACAGGCATGAACCGCTGCACCCGGCCTCATGTAGTTCTTAAACGGAAGAAAAGCCTGTAGATTAATGAGAAGTAGACACATGAGCAATTTGAATCAAATGAAAACTTGGTTTGATTTGATTAATTTGGAGACTCTTTTGGTGTTTCCATTTTGATCTGATTCAAGACATTTAGCTTTGCTTCTAAGTTGAACCAGTTAATTTGTGATTATTTTGCAAAATCAGAACAGCATATGTGTCTGGGTTCAGTTCAAGGTGCAGCAAGCCCTTTTTAGTGTTTCCAGCTTAGTGTTTATGGTTCAGAGGCTGCATGCAGACACACCCAAATACAAACCTCAAACCAATTAAGGTATACTTAGGTTTAGAATAGGGAAGGATAGACAACCAAAAAGCCTCAGCAAGCCTGCTTTTTGGTCCCAGGGGAGAGAAGAGGAGGATGTGAAGGAATCCCCATCATATGTATTGCCAGCTCGGGCTCCTCCACAAAGGGCATCACTTCATCTTGGTCCCATGGGCAGACTTCACCTGTGGCAGGTGAAGGGGAAAGCCTAAGACATCCTTTGCTCTGATGCAGATGTGACTTACAGAACATAAAACATAAACATAGAAGGGATCATCTGGGTGGCTGCTCATACCAGGCAGGCATTATAGCTCCTGACAAGAGTCAACCCATCCCTAAGGACCTAAAATCACTACAAGAGAGGACAGAAGTCCTCTCATCATGGCACCCCAATAGTTACTGCAATGCATAGGGCCACTGTAGGTAGGCAGCTGGGGTAAACCAGGAATGTCTTGCTGTTTCTAACTCTTCTCCCCAAGAAGGTGGCACCTACTTCCTGCCTCCAGCCCATATGGTCTCAACTCATGGCTTCAATACCTGACAAAAACCAGCCTTGATCCTTCCTTAGTAACAAAGTGTAATCAGTCATTTGGAATGAGGCATTTTCAAACTATTCCCTTCCCTATAATCTTCTGAAGAACCTCTGGGATAAATGAGCATTGCTATTTAGGTATGGTTAAATGAATTACTTTTCAGGAGCAGATTTACATAACAGGTGTGAAAACTCGAATGGATAAGTTATTTATAAAGAAATTTCAGGAAGCAACTAATCACAAGGGGGAAGACCTACTAAGACACTGGATTTTGCTGGAGCTACCTCAGACAAATTCATCTATCACATCTTCCGAAGCCTTCCCATTAATCAGGCTAGCTGCAGTGACACTGTCTGTCAAAACTATCTCAGTCATTTGTTTCCAAGGCAGGAGGCATCCATACCCCTTCATGCCTTAATCTAATCTCCTCCATCTCCACCCACTCTAATCTCCCCCATCTCTACCCACTCCCACTTCTATGACCGCCTTCTCCCCATACCCACCCCTGGAAATGTCTACTAGGCAACTTAGTGAAGTTCTGTCAACTCTCACAACCAGCCCCATCAGCAATGATTATGTAAATATCCATGTGTCCTCAATTCCAGGTCAAATTAGTCCCTTTGACTAATTTGTAGGGGAACAGCAGCAAAGGCACCAGAACTTGTCTCATGGCTTACCCAGCAAGGGTCAGAAGAGCCATTCCATCCCTAATTTAGATGGTAAAAACATTCATTCCCTCAAAATTCTCTTCCAATACAATTAACATACCTTCCCGAAAAGTAAGGAGAAGTTTGAAAGTTAGATAGATTGATGATTGTATGTGATGTTCTGTAAGTTATGATTCGTAAGCATGTTTTTCTGCTCTCCAAAGAGACCAAATTCCAAAAGATAATTTACTTTTGTATGTTTTCACATTTTGATATAAGTTTGGAGCCATATCTGGATCTTAATTTCATTCCCCTAACGTGTTATACTAGTAGAATTTTCCAAATTATGTGGAATTATAACTGCAACCCTTCTGACTGATGCCTTTTTTTATAATGTTACAATGCAGTTTACATCACACATTCTTTCCCCGCAAGGATTATGTAAGGAGGCATGTTGGCCTGCTAGTCCTATGTTACTTTAAGTATATGCACACACACACAAAGGAACAAAAATAGCTGGCAATTGATTATGTTGATATTCTGAAAAAAAGCAATAGTTCTAATTATGTATGTCTAATTAGCCACAGCACTTCAAGAATTGGTGCAAATGTCACAAGGTTTATAATGTCGGCATTTCATCTTCCCAAAAATGCTATTTGATGGCACAAAACCAGAAAAAACTAATGGTCCTAGAAGACAGCATGTAGATTAGACAAAGGTCACTGTGTTTTGATGAACAGTACTGTTAATTAATGAGAAAACAACTGGAACATGAGCTTTTACGTATTGTGAATTTGTGCCCCAAAAAATTAATCTTTACCTAAAACAATTTTAAGTAGCTAAAAGACAAAGTAAGTGCAAGAACATAATTAAAACCACAAATGGTACACCAAAGTCATGTATATCAATTAAATTGCATCAGAGTTCTCAGATGTGACATATGAAGAGGCTTCTTTAATACCTAGAAAAGAGGGTTAATGTAGATTAGTATGCTCAATACATATTGTAGATAAAATCCAGAACTAGCTCTATTATTGCCTCTTAGGCTTCTTAATTTCCTTTTCATTTAAGAAGAATAAAAAAGGTCTTCTATATTTTACCAAAATTTTGTGAGGACAAATGAGGAAACACTAATTCCTTAAGGGTGAGTGATAAAAATAATAAACATTGATTGGCTTTGCTTTTGTAAAAAGCTATCAAAGCCAAGCTTCTAGGGGCTTCAGTAAGGACAGGACCATTGTTAATAACATTGTCTTTTCACTCCAGCTTTCCTCCAAATAAGTTAAGTATTTTGAATATTATTCACTAATCTCTTTAGCTGCCATTTCAGTAAATAGTAAGCATTTTGTTTCAACTAAAACCAAGCAAGAGAAAATGAACTGATTTATCCTGAGGTACAGCAGCAAAGGCACCAGAACTTGTCTCATGGCTTACCCAGCAAGGGTCAGAAAAACCATCCCTAAATTAAATCATCTCAACTGAATGTAACAGTTTTTTATATTTTCAATTCATATGAAAATAAAACAATGAGACCTCATCCAAAGAGTGATTTAGAGAGTATCTCTAAACAAAACAGTGAAATCATACCTAGCATCTGGAATTGAAGAAGAATACATTTCCTCTTATGAGTCTATCCCATTGTCTAGATTGCTGGTAATGGCTTTTTTTCATTTAAATTGTTATTGAGATAATTGTAGATTCACAAGCAGTTGTAAGATATAGTAGGCATATCCTATGTATACTTTACCCAATATCCCCAAAAGGTAACATTTTGTAAAACTATAGTATAATATCACAACCAGGATAATAGCGTTGATACAGATCACAAATCTCATCAGATTTCTCCAGTTTCACTTGAATTCGTGTGTGTGTGCGCGTGTGCACGTGCGCACGCGTGTATTAGTCTGTACGGTTTTATCACTTGCAGAGACTGGTATATCTAACCCAACAGTCAAGATATTTAGACAGTTCTGTTCTCACAAGGATCTCTCAAGTTGTGCCTTTCTAAGCACATCCACCTTCTTCCCACTTGCACACCCCTTTCCTTCCCCAGCCTGACACCTAGCAACCACTAATCTGTTCTCCATTTCTGAAATGTTTTTATTTCAAAAATGTTACATAAATGGAATAATATAGTGTGTAACTTTTTAAGACTGTCTTTTTTTGCACTTAACATCATTCCCTGGCAATTCATTTATGTTACTCTGTGTATCAATAGTTCATTAATTTGTATTATTGAGTAGCATGCCATGGTATGGAGGCACCATAGCTTGTTTAACCATTCTCATGGTGAAGGGCATCTGGGCTGATTTTAGGTTTTGGCCATTATGAATAATTCTGCTATGAACATTCATGTACAGGTTTTTGTACAAACATAAGTTTTCATGTCTCTGACATGAATGCCTAAGAGGACAATTGCTGAGTCATATGGTAACTATATGTCCAGTTTCATAAGAAATGACCATACTATTTTTCAGAAGGACTACACTGTTTTACATTCCCACCAGCAGTGTTTGAATGGTCCAGCTTCTCTGCATCCTCCCTAGCATTTTGTGTTGTAACTATTTTTTGCCACTATTTTCTATTTTAGCCATTCTGCTAGCTGTGTAGTGATATCATTGTGATCTAATTTGCATTTCCCTGATGGCTAATGATGTCAAATATCTTTTCACATGCTTCTTTGCCATATGGGTAACCTCTTTATGTATGTCTTCTTCTATGAATATTCTGTTTATATCTTTGCCAATTTTCTAATTGAGTTTTTGGTTTTTTACTGTTGAGTTTAAGGTTTCTTTACATATTTTAGATATTTGTCCTTTGTCAGATCTGTGGTTTACAAACGTTTTCTCCCAGTCTATGGCTTGTCTTTTCATCCTTAATACCTAGGTCTCACAGAGTAAGTTTTTTCTTTTGATGGAGTCCAATTTATCTATTTTTCCTTTTCTAACTTCTGCTTTTGATGTCAAGATTAAGAACTCTTTGCTTAGTTCAAATCCCAAAAATGTCTTCATCTTTTTTTACTTAAAGTTTTATTTTATATTTAGTTTTTAAACCCATAGTCTATTTTAAAATGATTTTCATATAAGGTAGGAAATAAAGATTAAGGTCCACTTTTTTGCCTATAGATGTCTGATTTTTCCAGCCTCATTCATTAAGGGCTCTTCTTCCTCCATTGAGTTGCTTTTGCATTTAAAAAAAAATCAATTGAGCATATTTGCATGGGTCTTGTTCTGAATTCTCTACTCTGCTCACTGTTCTATATGTCTATCCCTCCACCAATACCACACTCTTGATTACTGGAGCTACATAGTAGGCCTTAATATCAGGTAAAGTGATTGCTCTTGCTTCATCTTCTTTGTCAGCGTTGTTTTAGCTATTCCACGTCCTGTGTATTTTCATATAAATTTTAAAATAAATTTGTATCTATTAAAAAAAAACCTTGCTAGATTTTGATAGGAATTTTATTAGACCTGTAGATCAGTTCGGGAAGAATTGACATCTTTACTATATTCAGTCTTCTGATTCATAAACATGATATTTCTCCTCACTTATTTAGGTCTTCTCTGATTTCTTTCATCTGCATTTTGTAATTCTCAATGCACATAAACTGTATTTTTCTAAGTGTATAGTTAAGTATTATTTTTATTTGAAATTGTTATAAATAAGATCATGTTTCTAATTTTTATTTCCACATGCTCATTGTTAGTATAAAGAAATATGATTAAGTTGTTACATTGATCATATATCATGCAGCCTTAGTGAACTCATTCGTTTCAAGGGTGTCTTCATAGATTCCTTGGGATCTTTGTAGTCAATCATATAGTTTGCCAATAGACCATTTTATGTTTACCTCTCTGAACTGCATGCCTTTTTTTCTTTTATTTGGCTTACTGTAGCAACTATTAATATAACTTACAATACTATGCTAAATAAGAATGATGAAAGTAGACATCTTGGTTGTTCTTAATTTTAGGGAAAAGCATTCAGTCTTTCACTATTAAGTATGATGTTAGTTGTTTTGTAAATGCTATTTATCAAATTAAGCTGTTAAACCTCTTTTCCTAACTTGCTGAGATTTTTTTTTTCTTATCATAAATGGGTGTTGGATTTTATCAAATGCTATTTCTTCAACAATTGATGTGGCTATGTGATTTTTTTTCTTTAGCTTTTTAAGGTAATGTATTATTTGGATTGATTTCAACCATTGAACTAGCCTTACATACCTGGAATAAATCCTACTTACCTGTATATTGACTGATTCAGTTTGCTAATATTTTGTTGAGGATTTTGTATCTAAGTTGATTATAGATATTGGCATGTAGTTTTTGTTTTGCTTTGTTTTATTGTCTTTGTCTGGTTTTGGTGTCAGGATAATACTGACCTCATAAAATGATTGAGAAAATTTTTCTCCTCTGTTTTTTGGGAGAAATTATGTGAAAATGGTATATTCTTATTTAAATTTCTGGTTGATTTTGCCAGTGTAACCATTTGGCCTGGACATTTCTGTTTGGAGAAATTTTAAACTATGAGTTAAATTTCTTTAGAGGTTATAGGGCTAATTAGATTGCCTGTTTCTTCTTTGTTGAGTTTTGGTGGATTGTAGTTTTCAAGAATTTGGTCCATTACTTCTGAGTTATCAAGTGTATGTGCATAAGGTTACTCTTAATTCTCCTTAATTTTTTCAGTGGCTGTACATCTATAGTGATATCCCCTATTACATTCCTGACATTGGGGATTTTTGTCATGTCTCAAGAAAGAGATTTATCGGCCAGGTGCTGTGGCTCACGCCTGTAATCCCAGCACTTTGGGAGGCCGAGGCAGGTGGATCATGAGGTCAAGAGATCGAAACCATCGTGATCAACATGGTGAAACCCTGTCTTTACTAAAAATACAAAAAATTAGCTGGGCATGGTGGCGCGTGCCTGTAATCCCAGCTACTCAGGAGGCTGAAGCAGAAGAATTGCCTGAACCCAGGAGGCGGAGGTTGCGGTGAGCCGAGATCGCGCCATTGCACTCCAGCCTGGGTAACGAGTGAAACTCCGTCTCAGAAAAAAAAAAGAAGAAGATTTATCAATTTTATTGATTTTTCTCAACCACTTTTTTGTTTCATGGATTTTCCATATTGTTTTCCACTTTTCAATTTCATTAATTTATGCTCTTTTCTATATTATTTCCCTCTATCTGCGGCCTTTAGGTTTATTCCACCCTGCTTTTTCTAATTTCTTGAGGTAGAAACTTAGATTTTATTATGAGGCGTTTTTCATCTACAGTGTAAGCATTTAGTGCTATAAATTTTTCTGTCAGTATTGCTTTTACTGATTCCTATATATTTTGTTACGTCATTTTTTATTTTCATTCAGTTCAATGTATTTTTTTAATTTTTTGAGACTTCCTCTTTGACCAATGGATTATTGAGAAGAATATTGATTAATTTTTACATGTTTAGAGATTTGCTTATTGTCTTTCTGTTACTGACTTCTGGTTTTATTCCATTGTGGCTTGAGAACATGCTCTGTCTGATTTTATTCTTTTAAACTTGTTGAAATTTGTTTATTACCCAGGATATAACCTATCTTAATAAATATGCCATGGGTGCTTTTTAAATATGTGTATTCTGCTAATGTAGGGTGGAATGTCTCATATCAGTCAGATCCTGTAGGTTGAATGTGTTGTTCAAATAGTTTATATCCTTGTTAATTTTCTTTCTGGTAGTTCTATTCCCATAGTTCTGAGCAGGGGTAGTGTGGGGTGATAAAGTCCCCAAATATGACTTAAGATGTGTCTATTTTTCCTTTCACCCCCATTAGTTTTGCTTCATAAATTTCAAGACTCTCTTGTCAATTTTTCCCTCACCTCCTTAAAAAAAAAAAAAGCAGCAAGCAATATTTCTGAACAATAGGCCTTGAATAAAGAACTTTTAAATGTAATTTATCCTGCCTCACTGCAACATAAAAATAGTGCAGTGACCTTGGCATACCTAAGAACAATGGGCATATATCTGTCATCTGTTAAGATCAATGGGCATATTGGTGTCATCTGTTTCCATGAAGAAGAAAAATTGCTACATGGAAGTGTCCAGGGGCTCAGGCCACGTTTGGAATTTTCTTGAGATCCCTCATAATATGAATTCTCACAACTGGAGTGCCAAATGTCCTGGCATAAATAGGAATTAGGAGCAGGGATAAAAAGTGGACCTGCCATTCAACCTAGGTTGGGCACAGGCACAACTACATGGGCATTTTAGGCCTGAGTATGTTTTCTGTATTTGGAAAGATGTGCTGGATTAAAAATAAATGATCTGGCACTTTAGATACATTAATAAATGAACAGATTCAACTACCCAGATATACATTCAAAACTAAAACAAAGCCAAAATGAAACAAAACCCTGGGATTACTGATGAGTGTATGTTGACCCTAGTTTCAGTTATCTGTGTGTAAGGTCATCTTTGAAGGTTTATCCTATAAGTAATTTTGAATAACTGTGTGTAAGTGGTGATGATATTAGATATTTATTTCCCATGATAAGAAATATTGTGGATTACTTAGTATCCTACAAATAAAAGAAGGATAGAATGATATAACTCTACTAGGCATTTCAAAAGTGCAGTATATCATCACATGCTCTAACTAAAGAAACAGACATTTGCCTGAAATTTGCAACAAAAATGCCACTTTTGTAAATTTGGTAACAGTTTTTATCCTGGGAGTTGAATGGGAAAGTGGGGAATAGGTTAAAACTTTTATTTTCTCTGCTTTATATTTCTGTGATGTTTGGAAGTTTTAATAAAGATCATATATCACTTTTATAATTAAGGTGTTATAATAAAAATCTATATTGTTCTACATTATAAATGTTGAATGAACACTTGTTTTAAAACAAGAAAGGGAAATACTTTTTAAAGGAAAAACAATTTTGATAAATTAAATGCCTGTCTTTATAGGAAGAAATAACAAGGTGACTGTGCTAAGCTTGCTCCAGAGATGCTTTTGTTTTACAAATTCCATTTGGTTTTTCATTCTATCACTGACTGTTTAATGAGCTACTTTAGCTGGCCTTTCCCCAGGGTTAACTCACAACTCTTCCTAAATAATCTCAGTCATTTTCCTGGAACAGGTGTTGTTTTCTAGGCAGCTCTCGCCAAAGGGCAGCATAATAATTAACAAGCTTCAGATCCAGAGGATTCAGGGTCTCATTTCTGGCAAAGGATATACATGTCTCACACTGTAATGCTTTGGAAACTTACTGTTTTATAAGGAGATTTTGACACTGTAACAAAAGAACTAAGTATACTTCTAAATTTTTGCTTCTTTTTCTCTGAGAACAACTCTTGAAGATTTAGAGATTATGTCACTCCTTGCAGCAAAATGAAGCTCTATTTTCTGTAAAACTTGCCATTATATTTCAGGATCCGCTATTTTATTTCAGATATTTCACATGTTACTGGGTAGCTAAAGTCAGCTACACTATAAATTCCAGACAAGACACATTCATTATTCAGCCTGCACACTTAGTATTGAAACTGACTCCCAAATTTGCAACGTATTAGTGACTTGAAAAGGAATAGCATTCCATGATAGGAAATGCCAACAATATGAGGTTGAAATGCTCTCCAGATTTAGTTTGATTTGGAGAAAGGAAATATTCTTAATGTTAGATATTAACAACTAGATCCTTTAGACAAAGTGCCTAGATATGCAAAAGTATTCATAGAGCTTCTTACTGTACTTTGCTCCATAATGCGTCTCTCTGATATGTCTTATCTGATATTTTAGGAGTTCGTGATGATTGTCGTCTTTGGTTTGGAGTTCATCATTCGAATCTGGTCTGCGGGTTGCTGTTGTCGGTATAGAGGATGGCAAGGAAGACTGAGGTTTGCTCGAAAGCCCTTCTGTGTTATAGGTGAATATCAGAGTCTCAGCTACCTGGACTGATGACACTAGCATCAGGAGACTTCTATCTCCTGTTTTGCAATATTTGATTAATATTAAAAGCTAACATCCATGGAGTATTTATCATGGACCAGGCACTCTTGAGTTTTGAAAAGGTTGACTCATTCAATCCTTTACAGCATTATGAGGTAGATATTTTTATTATTCCCATTTTACAGCTGAAGAATTTGAGGCAAAGAGAGGCTGAGTTAGTTGCTGAATGTCATGCAGCTACTAAGTGGTAGAGCTGGAATTTTAGCCAGGCAATTTGGCTCCAGAACACCCACTTATATCTACACTCTGAAATATGACTCCCTCACCCTCCAACCCAAAATCCCCAAATACATGACACATCTCTGTACCTCCCTAGCTGCTGTAGTGTCTGAGAGACATCATTCACCTGGGTTCCAGCTTGAAATTATACTTCCCAATGAAGAGGCCATAGAACATTCTGGAATTATATCAATTGACTTATATGGAAATATATGGTTCTCCAGTGTTGTCCTGATTTAGGGGAGCATTGATTTCAGTGAATATAAAAAACTTTTTTTGCTCTACAACATGACACCAGATTATGCTTTGGATCAGCTAGAATAGATAGCCATACATTGGTACTGGTAATGCATATCAATTAACATTCTTCAAGAATGATTATAAGTATGGTTTACTTAATGCATTGGCAACTTTGGACTGAATGAAGTATTCTACACTCTGAAATATGACTCCCTCACCCTCCAACCCAAAATCCCCAAATACATGACACATCTCTGTACCTCCCTAGCTGCTGTAGTGTCTGAGAGACATCATTCACCTGGGTTCCAGCTTGAAATTATACTTCCCAATGAAGAGGCCATAGAACATTCTGGAATTAAGATCTAACATTTCTCAGTAATATTTAAAAGTATTGTAAAATTGAAAAGTCTATATAAAACCTATTATTATTATTATTTAGCAGCTAAATTTGGTTTTCTTGCTTTATAGTCTTTATTACTTCTTAGGCAGTTATTCAAACCCAAATACTAAAAATTCTTGATGAGGCTTATTTATTTCAACTATTTTCAACCTGAAAAAAGTAGGTTTTTAATTTACAAAATAGTTTAGACTATCTTCTTCAGCTACCACAGTTTTTCCGTTTTGTTTTAGGAGTCAGGAATTGCTGAGTAATCTTCTTAGTTTCCTCCCTTACTTCCGTTCCCTACTGTGGGGGCAGAGTGGATTCAAGGAAGAAAGTGTATTCCCATCCATGGGTACTGTTAAGAAGACTCCTTTATTCCATACTTCTTTCATAGTATGCACATTTCAAAAGTCTTCATTTATTAAACCAGAATTTATGGAAATTTGGTTGTGGGTGCGGCACTAGTTTTACAATAGTGAATCTAGTGAAATTCTAAGTTAAATCTATCTTAAAATAGATTTGGCCCTCATGAATGCAGTCTGTTTGTCCAGCTGTCTATATTCTCCAATAATAGGCTTTACTTCTTTTTGGAAGCTGTTATGCTAAGGTATGGAGGAAAGTAGGTGGTAACTCTCAGCCTTGAAGGTTTTTGAAGCCCCAAGGCGTATTAGTGAAGGCATTAGATTTTTCTCCCTGGAGATATATTTTTCTCTCTGAATTCTCTACTCAGGCAGCATCACAAAGGACTGTAACTTGATGTGAAACTACTGCACAACAAGTACTTTCTGTCCTATAAGGGGCCCAAACAAAACAATTCACAAGGCAGATGGTTAGCCAAGATTCACTCAACTTCTACAGGATAAGGTCAGTTCATGGATGACTGGAAAGATGTTTCATTCCAGATTTTAAAACCAATTAAAAACTGGTTTTGTTCCAATTCCAGAAGCAATGCCAACGTATCTCTGGCCTCCATACTAAACAGAAGGTTTTTTCCCAGATGTCTGTTGGCTTTTGATAACTGTTTTCAGTTATGGATACATCAACACATCTTAGTCCTTTAGTCTTTCTCCTCCTTTCTCAGGTCCTTGCAGGTCTTGATATATTATGTAGTTCTAAAATTAATGTTATGTTATCTGTATTCTTAACTTGCCTTTGGACCTAGCAATAGGGACCTTAAAAATTTAGTATGAGTCCTGGTGCAGTCACTCCTGCCTGTAATCCCAGCTCTTTGGAAGACTGAGGAAGGCAGATCACCTGAGCCCAGGAATTTGAGACCAGCCTGGGATGAAAAGACCCCGTCTCTACAAAAATTGAAAAATTAGCCAGGCATGGCAGCATGCACCTGAAGTCCCCACTACTCAGAAGACTGAGACTGGAGGATCACATGAGCCCAGGAGCTCGAGGCTACAGTGAGGCATGTTCCTGCCACTATACTCCAGCCTGAGTAACAGAGTAAGACCCTGTCTCAAAACAAAAAACTAGTATGACATGGTTCAGGCATAATTGCAGTTTTATTAGCCCATCAGACCTTTTCTTTATTTAGATATTTTACCTCTAGTAAGTTAATTGCTTTGGAAGAAAATTTCATGGATAAATACATAATGAATCCCATTAGAACAAGGTCTAGATTTGTACTTACAGTTAAGATACCTATGAATTTTTTTTAGTCTTTTATTAAATGTACGTGTTTGATCCAAGGTCCAGCTGAACAGATGTTATAGTGAAGCCCGTTCAAACATGGCTTATCAGCATCAGGTCAGTAATTTTTAACCTACACAGAAGAATCTAACATCACCTTCCAGAAGGCAGCAAGCTGTACCAGATAACTGTTGAGACTATTTCTAGGCCTGTTCAACAGGTTCATAAAAATCCTTGATGTAACTTGTAAAATAGTCAAGTGAACACTGTAGTCCCCTTGTTCAAGCTAGTTTACTGTGACAAAATGAAAAAAGGAATAGCATCTCTCATCTGTTCATGATAACTGCTCTGAATGAGTGTTTGGAAATGTTGCGAAAATCTCTCAAAACTTCATGTATTTGTAAGATTTGATTACTCTGAACATGCCAAGTATACACCCAAATGTTTTTAGAAGTCTTTTCTTGATTCAAGAAAAGAACATAGAAAAGATTGTGGTAGACTGGCTGTGCCTTCAACCTGAGGAGTGCTTTCTGTAAGCACACCGATGTTTTTTTTTCCAGGTCGAAGCAGACTAAAGCTGCTACAGTGGTCAGCTAACAAGCTTCATATAGTATTGCACCCTATTAACAAAGGCTCAATTGATCGAGGTTTTATGGGCTAATTCCTGAAGATTTTTAGCATGTCTCCTTCTGAACTGCCCACCCTCCTTACCTTTGTACTCTAGCCAGAACCAAGAGCATTTCAAAAGCTCATTGATTTCATAAATCATAAAATCATTACGTATTTGTGTTTGGTAAACATATTTTAAATAACTGTAATATAAGGGAAGAAAAAAATCTAATGTTTTTAAGTTTGATACTTTCATTACTACTGTATATTGATTTATCTCTACTTGGTTTTGAGAGTTTGCTTTGAAAATTGGTATAATCTTATCTAGAATATAAAATTATTCCTTATATATATGTGTTCAATTTTTATCTCTCCCCTAAGACTCTTCTGTCATAATAACATTTCTATAGCTATGAGCAATAATTGCTGCATTACTGATTTGAATAGTCAAGTGTATTTTGGAATGACCATCCAAGCTACCCTTCATTTACCTGGGCTGGCTGCTTTATTTCTCTATGTGCAAACGCAAATCACTCACCCAATAACATCAGCATAAAAAATTTGTGAATAACCTCTAAGACTGATTTCATAGTCATTCTTTTTCTAGCTTTCATTACTGACCTACCCGAAAACTGCAAATAGTGCCAAAGGCTGATACTCGGATCACAATAATGAGCCTGATGTGTCAGGAAGCCAACAAATTACTTCTCACAGTGGCTTTTTAGATTTCTTGATGATGCTTTTCAAAGGCAGATACAACAGGGCCATATTTTTCAGTCTTGCAGGAAGTCTCAGTGAAGCAGGAAATACCAGCCTGTTATTAGTCTTCAATCTGTATTTGATGCTAAGTGTAAGTTGATTTCTTATTGTGATTTCAACAGTTTCTTTTCAGTGTAATTATTTTTACAAGAGAACAAAAGATGCATAAAAAAATTTTATTTTATCCAAGTAGGATAAAATAAAATTTAAGCCTTTATTAAAATAAACCACATGGCTGAGGCTACTCTAATATATCTATGATTTCATCTTATTAAAAGACAAGTTGCTAATGTGTTCAAAAGTTAGCAACACAGACTCCCAAAACTGCCACTGCGTTCTAAATTGATTTGAGACATCATTTTTCTATTTCTCTACCTTCTCCATCTTTTGTTCTAAGAGTCTCTTGAGTAACATTATTTTCTATGCCTTCTACTCTCTTCGTCTTTAGTAGAAATTATTTCACTTATTTCTTGTTAGTCATATTCTCTTCTGTGACTTTTTACTTCTAAGTGTTCAGACTCTCTCAGTGCACATAGATTCCTTCCATGTGATTAACTGGACCATCTGAACACAATTCAAACCCGTTGGATTGACTGATCACAAAACATTAAAACCATTTTAATCCCTCTAGTTAATAATAGCTGATATTTATTGAGAACTACTATATATTAGGTACTGCTCTAAGCGCTTTATAAATATGGTCTTATTTAATTCTACATAAGTACTATAATATCCCATTTTATTTATTTTATTTGGTTTTATTTTTTGAGACAGAGTCTCCCTCTATTACCCAGGCTGGAGTGCAGTGGCAAGTCTCAGGTCACTGCAACCTCCACCTCCTGGGTTCAAGCTATTCTCATGCCTCAGCCTCCTGAGTAGCTGGGACTACAGGCACACGCCACCACATCCAGCTAATTTTTGCATTTTACATAGAGATAGGATTTCACCATGTTGGCCGGGTGGTCTCAAACTCCTGGCCTCAAGTGATCTACCCACCTTGGCCTCCCAAAATGCTGGTATTACAGGTGTGAGCCATCATGCCTGATCCTTATAAGTAAGAAGTAAGACAAGACTTAAGAAATATGCCCAAAGTTAAGAAAGAACCTAGACTTATTTCTCATGATTTCACTCTAGTAGAGTATACATACCCAACTGGAAAATTTCCTTTACCGTTTATTAGCATTTTAAAATTAAATTTAGGCCAGGAGCAGTGGCTCGTGCCTGCAATCCCAGCACTTTGGGAGGCTGAGGTGGGTGGATCACCTGAGGTCAGGGGTTTGAGACCAGCCTGACTAACATGGACAAAGTCCATCTTTACTAAAAATACAAAAATCAGCTGGGCATGATGGCATGCACCTGTAATTCCAGCTACTTGGGAGACTGAGGCAGGAGAATCGCTTGAACCTAGGAGGCAGAGATTGTGGTGAGCTGAGATCACACCATTGCACTCCAGCCTGGGCAACAAGAGCAAAACTTCATCTCAAATAATAATAATAATAATTTAGTTAAACCTTGTCTATTGTCATCAACTTATAAACAAAAGAACATGATACTGTTATGCTTATCATTAGTAATTCAAATCATAAAACCATTGAATATGAAAAGCCAGGCTTTATAGAACATTAATTGCAGTATCAGCCTTTACTATTTTAGCTAAATTATTTTACTTATTGCTGCTATCTAACCTGAAGGTGAAATTAGGGTCTACAATAGACTTACTTGCCTGTATCAAACTCGCATATGCTCCTGAGTTGATGTTATCATGGGCTCCCTGGGTAGTTCCAAATTGGAGACATCTCAAGAGCAAGTAATATTACTTTTAGAAATACCTTCAAATGTTTGTAAACATTAATAAACTATTGATAATTTAGGTAATTGTTGACTTGGTATACAAACCTGAAAGTTGAACTTATAAGGTAACTTGATTAGCTGATCTGATTGGACCATATGAAGAAAATTTATTTCCTAAGAGGCAAATGAATAAAGACTATTTCCCACTGTTTCTACAAACTTTAATAGAGTACTATAATATACTATGTTAACATTCTGTACTATCACAAGTAACATAAGAAAATTCAATCACAGAGTATTTATTATGTGCCAAACACAATCTTAGGTACAAAGGATACAAAAGTGACTAAAACACGGTCCCTGCCTGTAAGAATAGAATCTCCTGTGCCCTTAGAGAATGGCAAAACTGATAGGAGGTATACTATAATTACAGTATTACAGAGCAAAGGTGATGGAAATTGAAGTCGTTCTGGAAAGAAGGCTATTGAATATCATGAGTGACTGTATAAAACAAAGGAGCAAAGGATTACCCCCAGGTTTGAGATTATGTTTGAGTCATCCATCAAACATTTATCCAATTTCTATCATGTCCAAGCATGCTTATGGATGTTGGAGAGGCTGTATGGCACCAAATGGACAAGGTCTTTCTTCTTGTAGAGCTGATATGTTCATGGACAAAGAAAACAATACACAAATATGCTTTTGAAAAATAAGATAATGTCAGCTACAGATAACAATAATGAAGAAAATAAAACAGAGAGAGTAGAGGCTATCTTAGCTTGGGTGGTCTGAGAATGTAAGGTATTGTGCCTGGAGCTCAATGAGCAGTGGGGAGAACAGTAGAAGGTGATGGAGAGATAGGCAGAGGTCACACCCTGTAGGCCATGTAGGCTCTGCTACCCTGAATCAAGGTGGCATCTTAAGACAGGCCATCAGGCGAAGGTCCAGTGGGTTGCTGGCAGGCCTAATGTGAATACTAATCAGGTTACGAATAGCAACATTGATCAGGCACCAAAAAGTATGGTTGTTTAATGTCCTGGGTTCTTTAGTCATCTATGCCTGCTGGAACTTTGTATCAGCAGTTTACAAATTATTACCCATTCTGAAAAATATAAACATAAGTTTATAAGGAAATAATGTTCTGAATTTTCTGTGTTTCTATATTTCTGCCCTTATAAACATAAAATTTTACATTTTTTAAAAAACAGTGTTATTTTCTTTGAGGAACTGGAATTAGAATTTGATGGAAACTATTTTACAGCCCCAGCGGTAAGTATCACCAATAAGCAATTCCTAAGAGCCTCCTTGCCAAAGGACTCTATTCCATACTCTTAGTTATGATGATTGCAGTGCAGAATTATTTCATTAAAGATTGTTTATTTCTTTTGAGAAATTGTTCCTTTTTGCCTTGAGATGTTATCTGAAACTGTATGATCAATAAGAAGCATTAAACTGTCACTATGGGGTAAATTTTCAAAGTGGTGTCTGCAATTTGCCAGTATGAGTCCCATTAACTTCAGTGGAAGTCCTGCAGTTAAGCCACTGCACATGGCTTTGAAAATGTTCTACAGTTTGTCTTTGTGGTGCCTTTTTTATTTTCAATAAATATCACGGAGCAACTCAGTGCATAGCTGATTGCAGTATTTAAGATGTGGATAATGTACTGTGCAGGAGGAGGCTTTTAAAATTAGATTTTAAAGCTTCATTTCTATTAAGAGTCACAACAACAATATAAAAACATCTTTAATTCTTCAAAGAGTACCTTTCTATAAAGAAATTTGGAGCTCAGTTAGAATATAGAGCTTACAAAGCAGCACTATGTCCCTCTGAGACATTGTTTATCTCACTCTATAGACAGAAAAGTGGAGGCACTGTGAAGTGGGGGTGCTTTGTTCTTAGCCCATAAATCAGCAGTAAAGCTAGGAATAGCATGCTGGCCTTCCAATAGCTCATTGCTCTAAAGCACTGCCTCTTGTTAGAATCAAATATAATTATTGTATAATCCATTTAATCTACATGTGGAAAAATAATGAAGGAGCAGGAAAAATGAATTTATTAACAGATCACTGGGAAACCATATTACCTATCTTTTCAGATCTGTCTTTTCAGGATCCAAATTTTCATCATGTTCTAGGTGATGTCTGAGGCCATGAAAGCAATTGTTCTAATTCCACTGGCCAGAACCGGCAAAGAATCTCATTTTCCTTACTTTGAAACATAAGTAAACGGGTTCTACTTGAAAACGAGTAAGCCATGTGATGAGATTCAATTTCTGTCCCCAGATCTCCCTCCTTCCAGGGGCCATTATCTAAAGTTTAAAAGAAAACAGATCAGGCACAGTGGCTCATGCCTGAAATCCCCACACTTTAAAGGGAGACCAAGGTAGGAGGATCACTTGAACCCAGGAGTTCAGAATCATCAACCTGGGCAATATATTGAGAACCCATCTCTATAAAAAAAAATAATAATTGCTGGGTATGGTGGTAAATACTGGTAGTCTCAGCTACTCAGGAGGCTGATGGGGGAAGATAACTTCAGCCCAGGAGTTCAAGGGTCCAGTGAGCTGTGATTGTACCACTGTTCTATAGCCTGGACAACAGAGGAAGAAAGACAGACAGAAAAAAGAAAGGAGGAGAAAGAGAGAGAGAGAGAGAGGGGGGGGAAGGAAGGGAGGGAGGGAAGGAAGAGGGAAGGGGAGGAAGAGAGGGAGGGAGGGAAGGAGAGAGGGAAAGAAAGGAAATAGATGTAAGTATTATAAAAGATGTTCAACCTTTTATTTTGGAATAACATTTTTGGAATATTTTTTTAATTGTATTTGGGCTGTGGGGTAAATGTGCACATCCTGCCTCCTGCAGGATTGTTGCATAGGTACATACATGACACAGTGGTTTGCTGTCTCCATCCCCACCTCCCCCAACCCCCGTTGCCTACATCAGGCATTTCTCCCGGTGTTATCCCTCCCCACCCCACACTGTCCCCCCTCCCCTCCCTTCCCCTCCCTGCTCCCCCAACCTAGCCCTGTGAGTGTTGTTCTCTTCCCTGTGCCCAGGTGTTCTCATTGTTCATCAGTCGCCTGTGAGTGAAAACATGTGGTGTTTGGTTTTCCGTTCTTGTGTCAGTTTGCTGAGAATGATGGTTTCTAGGTTCATCCATGTCTCTACAAAGGACATGAACTCATTGTTTTTTATGGCTGCATAGTGTTCCATGGTATATATGTGCCACATATCTTTTGTCCAGTCTATCATCGATGGGCATTTGGGTGGTTCCACATCTTTGCTATTGTACACAGGGCTGAAATGAACATACACATGCATGTGTCTTTATAGTAGAACAATTTATAATTCTTTGGGTGTATACCCAGTAATGGGATTGCTGGGTCAGATGGAATTTCTATTTCTAGATCCTTGAGGAATCGCCACACTGTCTTCCACAATGTTGAACTCATTTACACTCCCACCAACAGTGTAAAGCATTTCTATTTCTCCACATCCTCTCCAGCATCTGTTGTCTCCAGATTTTTTAATGATTGCCATTCTAACTGGCATGAGATGGCATCTCAATGTGGTTTTGATTTGCATTTCTCTAGTGAACAATGATGATGAGCATTTTTTCATATGTTTGTTGGCCATGTATTTGTCTTCTTTTGAAAAGTGTCTGTTCATATCCTTCGCCCACTTTTGAATGAGTTTAGTTTTTCCTGTAAATTTGCTTTAGTTCTTTGTAGATTCTGGATATTAGCCCTCTGTCTCATGGGTGGATTGTGAAAATTTTTTTCCGATTGTGTTGGTTACCAGTTTACTCTAATGATTGTTTATTTTGCTGTGCAGAAGCTCTTAAGTTTAATTAGGTCCCATTTGTCTATTTTGGCTCTGTTTCCATTGCTTTTGGTGTTTTAGTCATGAAGTCCTTACCTATGCCTAGGTCCTGAATGGTTTTGCCTAGGTTTTCTTCTAGGGTTTTTATGGTGTTAGGTCTTATGTTTAAATCTTTAATCCATCTGGAGTTAATTTTAGTGTAAGGTGTAAGGAAGGTGTCCAGTTTCAGTTTCCTGCAAATGGCTAGTCAGTTTTCCCAACACCATTTATTTAACAGGTATCCTGTCCCCATTGCTTGTTTTTGTCTGGTTTGTCAAAGATCAGATGGTTGTAGATGTGTGACATTGCTTCCAAGGCCTCTGTTCTGTTCCATTGGTCTGTATTTCTGTTTTGGTACCAGTACCATGCTGTTTTGATTGCTGTAGCCTTATAGTATAGTTTGAAGTCAGGTAGCATGATGCCTCCAGCTGTGTTCTTTTTGCTTAGGATTGTCTTGGCTATGTGGGCTCTCTTTTGGTTCCATATGAAGTTTTAAGTGTCTTTTTCTAGTTCTGTGAAGAAGGTCAATGGTAGCTTGATGGGGACAGCATTGAATTTATAAATTACTTTGGGCAGTATGGCCATTTTCATATTGATTCTTCCTAACCATGAGCATGAAATGTTTTTTCCATCTGTTTGTGTCCTCTCTCATTTCCTTGAGCAATGGTTTGTAGTTCTCCTTGAAGAGATCTTTTACCTCTTTTGTTGGTTGTATCCCTAGGTATTTGATTCTCTTTGTAGCAATTGCAAATGGGAGTTTGCTCATAATTTGTCTCTCTGTCTGTTATTGGTGTATAGGAATGCTTGTGATATCTGCACGTTGATTTTGTATCCTGAGACTTTGCCGAAGTTGCTTATCAGTTTAAGGAGGTTTTGGGCTGAGATGATGGCATCTTCTAAATATATGATCATGTCATCTGCAAATAGGGACAATTTGACTTCTTCTTTTCCTAATGGAATGCCCTTTATTTCTTTTTCTTGCCTAATTGCTCTGGCTAGAACTTCCAATACTACATTGAATAGGAGTGGTGAGAGACAGCATCCTTGTCTAGTGCTAGTTTTTAAAGGGAATGCTTCTAATTTTTGACCATTCAGTATGATATTGGCTGTGGGTTTGTTGTAAATAGCTTTATTGTTTTGAGATACATTCCATTAATATCTAATTTATTGAGAGTTTTTAGCATAAGGTCTATTGAATTTTGTCGAAGGCTTTCTCTGCATCTATTGAAATAATCATGTGGATTTTGTCTTTGGTTCTGTTTATGTGGTGAATTACATTTATAGATTTGTGTATGTTGAACCAGCCTTGCATCCCTGGGATGAAGCCTACATGATCATGGTGAATAAGCTTTTTGATGTGCTGTTGGATTTGGTTTGTCAGTATTTTATTGAAGATTTTTGCATAACTTTAGGCTTATTAGAAGTTGCAAAAATAGTACAGAATTTTCATGTTTAAATGTACTCTTTACCGAACTTTCCACAAAATATTTTACCTGTCAAAACCAGGATATGAATACATACTATTAACTATAGTCCTTATTTGAATGTCACCAGTTTTTATGTGCATTTAATTTTAATATACACTCCTATCAAATTTTTCTCATGTATATATGCATTAAACCACCACCACAATGAAGATACAGAACTTTTCCATCACCCTAAATAAACCTGGAATGATATACTTTGTATTTTTCCTTTACAGGTACTCCCTCTCTTCATTCCTAACCTTAGAGAACCACTAATCTGTTCTGTTTCACTATAATTTTGTCATTTTTATAATGTTATATAAATGAAATTGTAAAGTAGTAATCTTTTGGAATTGGCTTTTTCTTACTAAGTATGATACTCTTGAGATCCATCCAAGTGCATCATAGTGCATTCCTGTTTATTGCTTAATAGAATTTCATGATCCAGAGGTAATATAATTTGTATATTTGTTTACCTAATAAAGGTCATTTGGGCTGTTTCTGGCTTTTGGCTATAACAAATAAGGCAGCTATGTACATTCACGTGCAGGTTTGTGTATGAACATAAGGTTTTATTTCTCTAGGGTCATATGGTGCTTGTTTATCTTTATCAGAAACTGCCAAACTGTTTCCTTTTAAAATATAGAAATGCCAATGTGAATATGTGTATGGAGGTCAGCAGCCCACCTCCTGCTCCACTCTGCCACTGCTGCCAGCATGAACACATGTATGGAGGCTGGAAGCCCCACACCCACCAGCCTGCACCCACACTGACACTGCTACCAGCATGAGTGTGCATGTGGAGGCCAGCAGCCCCATGGCCACCAGCACTCTGCCCCAGTCAATGAGCATTCACCTCACCACACTGTCACTGCTCTTGACACTTACAAATGAGCACAGATCCTGCTTCCACCACCCCAACAAAGTGTTTGGCTGGTACCACCTATCAGAGTGTTATGGCCAGAGGTCCAAGAACACCTCAGCCCCTCCAGTGCAGCAGGTTCCTAACCTCAAGGAGCCAGAGAACAAACTCAGGGATCCAATAACAGCCTCCCAGAGTTAAAGCATGTGCCCAAAAGTTCTGAGCTGAGCCCTGTCCCCTGAAATTCTTCCAGAAACAAACCCAGTTGACTGAACCCACCTTATACAAGATTCAAACCTTCAAGGGCATCAAAGAAGATAAAAGAAAAAAAACCCATCCAATGAACAGCAATTTCAAAGACTGAAGGAAAATCAACCCACACAGATGAGAAAGAGCTACTGCAAGTACCCTGGCAACTCAAAAAGTCAGAGTGCCGTCTTACCTCCAAACAATTGCAGTATTTCCCCAGCAATGATTCTTAACCAGGCTGAAATGACAAAAACAGAAATCAAAATGTGGATAGGAACAGAGATCATTGAGATTCAGGAGACAGGGATTCTAAGGAATACAACAAAATGATACAGGAGATGGAAGATGAAATGGCCACTTTAAGAAAGAACCAAACTGATCTGATAGAACTGAGAAACTCACTTCAAGAATTTCAGAATACAGTCACAAATATAACAGCAGAATTGATCAAGTGAGGAAAGAATCTCAGAGCTTAAATATTGCTTCCTTGAAATAACTCAGTCAGAGAAAAATAAAGAAAAAAAGATTAAAAAGAATGAACAAAATCTCCAAAATATGGGATTATGTAAAAGACACCAAATCTATGACTCACTGATGTCCCTGAAAAAGAGGGAGAGAAAGCAAGCAACTTGGAAAACATATTTCAGGATATCATTCATGAAAATTCCCCAAACTTTGCTAGAGAGGCCAACATTCAAATTCAGAAAATGCAGAGAACCACTATGAGATACTACACAGACAACCATCCCCAAGACACATACTTGTCAGAGTCTCCAAGGTCAAAATGATACAAACAAAAAAAAAATGCTAGCAGCAGACCTTACAGCAGAAACTCTGTGAACCAGCAGAGATTTAGGACCTATATTCAGCATTATTAAAGAAAAGAAATTCCAAACAAGAATTTCATATTCATCCAAACTAAGCTTCATAAGTGAAGGAGAAATTAGATTCTTTTCAGCCAAGCAAATGCTAAGGGAATTCATTACCACCAGACCTGCCTTATAAATTGTCCTAAAGGTAATGTTAAATATGGAAGGAAAGATTATACTGGCCACTACAAAAACACATTTAAGTACAGACACCATTGATGCCAAAAAGCAACCACACAAACAAGTCCACATAATAAACAGCTAACAATGCAAAATAGGATTTGATCCTTCAGATCCACACATATCAATATTAACCTTAAATATAAATGGGCTAAATGCCCAATTAAAAGGTGCAGAGTGGCAAGTTGCATAAAGAAGCAAGACCCAAGAGTATGCTGTCTTGAAAAGACCCATTTCACATGAAGTTACACACATAGGATCAAAGTAGAGAGATGGAGAAAAATCTACCAAGCAAATGAAAAACAGAAAAAAGCAGGAGTTGCTATTCTAAGTTTAAACAAAACAGACTTTAAACCAACAAAAATCTAAAAAGATAAGAGCACTACATAACGGTAAAGGGTTCACCTCAAAAGGTCAGACTTAAGTATCCTAAATATATATGCACCCAAACAGGAGCACCCAGATTCATAGAGCAAGTTCTTAGAGACCCACAAAGAGATTCATATAACCACACAATAATAGTAGGAAACTGGCAGTATTAAACAGGTCATTGAGGCAGAAAACTAACAAAGGAATTCAGGACCTGAATGTGACACTTGACCAAATAGACCTAGTAGACATCTACAGAGCTTGCCACCCAAAAACAACAGAATATACATTCTTCTCATCTGCACATGACCCATAATCTAAAATTGACCGATCAGCCATAAAATAATCCTTAGCAAATTTTTAAAAATCCTACCATCCATCCTCTTGGACTACAGTGCTACAGTGCAATAAAAATAGAAATTCATTAAAATTAACCTTCTCTTGAATGACTTTTGAGTAAACCATGAAATTAAGGCAGAAATCAAGAAATTCTTTGAAACTCATTAGAACAAAGATACTACATACCAGAATCTCTGGGACACAGCTAAACCAATGTTAAGAGGGACGTTTATAGTGCTAAATGCCTACATCAAAAATTTAGAAAGATCTTAAACTAACAACCAAACATCACACCTAGAGGAAATAGAGAAACAAGAGCAAATCAACCTCGGAGCTAGTAGAACACAAGAAATCAAAATCAGAGCTAAATTGAAGGAAATTGAGACACACAAAAAAGAAAAACATACAGAAGATCAATGAATCTAGGACTTGGTTCTTTGAAAGAATAAATAAGATAGATAAAATGCTAGCTAGACTAATAAGGGAACAAAAAGAGAGAAGATCAAAATAAGCACAATCAGAAATGACAAAGGGGATGTTACCACCTACCCCACAGAATTAAAAAAAAAAAATAACCCTCAAAGACTGCTAAAAGCACCTCTATGCACACAAGCTAGAAAACCTAGAAGAAATGGATAAATTCCTTGAAACATACAACCTTCCAAGACTGAACCAGGAAGATATTGAATCCTAGACAGAGACCTCTAATGAGTTCTAAAATTGAATCAGGAATAGCCTACCAGCCAGAAAAAGCCCAGGACCAGTGGGATTCACAGCTGAATGTTACAAGAAGTATAAAGGAGAGTTAATATCTTTCCTATTGAAACTATTCCAAAAAAACAGAGGAGGAGGGACTCCTCTCTAACTCATTCTATGAAACCAGCATCATCCTGGTACCAAAACCTGGCAGGGACACAACAACAACAACAAAAACTTTAAGCTAAATTCTTGATGAACATAGATGCAAAACTCCTCAATAAAATACTAGTGAACTGAATCCAGCAGCATATCAAAAAGTGAATCCACCACTATCAAGGAGGCTTCATTCCTGGGACACAAGGTTGGTTCAACATAACATGAATGAATAAATGTGATTCATCACATAAACAGAATTAAAACCAAAAACCACATGATCATCTCAATAGATGCAGAAAAGGCTGTTAATAAAGTTTAACATCCCTTCATGTTAAAACCCCTCAACAAACTAGACATTGAAAGAACATACTTCAAAATATTAAGAGCCATCTATGAGAAACCCACAGCCAACGTCATACTGAATGGACAAAAGCTGGAAGCATTCTTGTTAAACACAAGAACAAGAAAAGGATGTCCTCTCTCACCAGTCCTATTCAACATAGTACTGGAAGTCCTAGCCAGAGCAATCAGGCAACAGAAAGATATAAAAGCCATCTGAATAGCATGAGGGGAAGTCAAACTGTCCCTGTTTCCAGGCAGTATGATTCTATGCCTTGAAAACCCCATAGTCTCTGCCCCAGAGCTCCTTGGTCTGATAAACAACTTCAGCAAAGTTTCAAAATACAAAGTCAATGTACAAAAATCAATAGAACCCCTATACACCAACAGCGTCCAAGCTGAGAGCAAAATCAAGAATGCCATCCCATGCACAGTAGCCACAAAAGAATAAAATACCACCAACCAAGTAGGTGATATCTCTACAATAAGCATTATAAAACTCTACTCAAAGTAATCAGAGACAACACAACAAAAGGGAAAACATTCCATGCTCATGGATAGGAGGAATCAATATTGTTAAAATGGCTGTATTGCCCAAAGCAATTTACAGATTCATTGCTATTCCCATCAAACTACCAATGACATTCTTCAAAGAATTAGGGGAAAAAACTATTTAAAAATTTGTATGGAACCAAAAAAGAGCCTAAATAGCCAAGGCAGTTCTGAGCAAAAACAACAAAGCCAGAGGTATCACATTATGTGACTTCAATCTACATTACAATACAGTAACCACAACAGCATGGTACTGGCACAAAACACACAGACCAATGAAACAGAAGAGATAACCCAGAAATAATGCCACACACAAACCATTTGATCTTCAACAAACCTAGCAAAAACAAGCAATGGGGAAAGGAATTCCTATTCAATAAATGGTCCTGGGATAACTGGCTAGCCATATGCAGAAGATTGAAACTTGACCTCTTCCTTATACCATATACAAAAATCAACTCAAGATGGGGTTAAAGGCTTAAATATAAAACCTAAAACTATAAAAACCCAGGAAGAGACCTGGGACATATCACTCTGGACCTAGGACCTGGCAAAGATTTTGTGACAAAGACAAAAGCAATTGCAACAAAAATAAAATTTTGTCAATTAAACTAAAGGGACCAAATTAAACTAAACTGCTTCTGCACAGCAAAAGGACCTATCAACAGAGTGAACAGACAACCTACAGAATAGGAGAAAATATTTGCAAACTATGCATCTGACAAAGGTCTATTATCCAGAATCTGTAAGGAACTCAAACAAATTTTCAAGCAAAAAACAAACAGTCCTATTAAAAAGTGGGCAAAGGCCATGAACGGACACTTTTAAAAGAAGACACACATGTGGCCAACAAACATATGAAAAAAATGTGCAACATTATTAATCATTAGATGAATGCAAATCAAAACCACAATGAGATACCATCTCATAAAAGTCAGAACGGCTACTATTAAAAAGTCAAAAAATTGTTGATACTGGCAAGGTTATGGAGAAAAAGGATGCTTATATACTGCTGGCGCAAATGTAAATTAGTTCAGCCATTGTGGAAAACCGTTTGGCAATTTCTCAAAGAACTCAAAAGGAAATGACCGTTTGACCAAGCAATATCACTATTGGGTATATTCCCAAAAGAATATAATTCATTCTACCATAAAGACATATTTACTCATACGTTCATCACAGCACTATTCACAATAGCAAAGACATGAAATCAAACTACATGCCCATAGATGTTGGATTGCCTAAAGAAAATGTGGTACATATACACCATAGAATACTATACAACCATAAAATAGAACAAGATTATGTCTTTTGCAGCAACATGGATGAGACTAGAGGCCATTATCCTAAGCGAACTAACACAGGAACAGAAAACCAAATGCACATGTTCTCACAGGTGGGAGCTAAACATTGAGTTATATGATCACAAAGAAGAGAACAACAGACATGGGAGCCTACTCGAAGGTGGAAAGTGAAAGTGGGAGGAGGGGGAGCCTAAAAAAGCTACATATCAGGTACTACACTTATTACCTGGGTGATGAAATAATCGGTACATCAAACCCCCATGACACACAATTCACCTGTATAACGAACCTGCACATGTATCCCTGAACCTGAAATAAAACTTTAAAAATAAATCATAAAATGTTGAAATGCCTAGAATGTTTCATTGCATTAAATTACACATGCTGACTTAAATGACATTTTATTTTCATAGAAATCATGTTTCTGCTTTTTCTGCTTTTCTATGAAAATTATTTTTAATAAGCAGAAGTTTCTGAAGTTTGTATTTTGCCACTTGGGTCAAGAAACAAATGAAAGTATTGCCCATTAAAGAATGATCATGCTGTGATAAGTGTATATAAATATTGTTTACATAGATGAAGTGTTAACAGACCAATTAATGTAAAAAGCCAATACTGTAAAATTCCTGAAGGACCATTATTTAAATCTAAGTTTACTTTTTAGAAAGTCCTTATTCAAGCAAACTTTACTGATACCAATACTAATTTTACTTTTCTGCTAAAAGATAAATACAATGACATTAGTTATAGCCTCAAAGTACTACTCCAATGGAATAAAATGTTTAAAATTGCCACCAAGACCCAATGGTGCTTTATAGAGTTGGGTTCGATATTCATGGTTCTAATGTGATCTAAAAACAGGTCATTTGTTCTCCTTAATTTAACACCTCTCAGAAATTGCCCTATTCTTAAAACTATTCTCTAAGATTGCTTCTCCTCCAAAATTCTGCCTAATGTCTCCCCTTGGATCTTCCATCATAACCAACAAAAAAATTAATTTCTCAAAGTTAGAAACAACCCTGTGTGGCCAGATATATGAATCTCAACTTTATTCTCACTCTGGTTGTAAGAAATGCTGGAATAATTAATTACTCATCTGGAAAAAGATAAAGTTGTACTGATATCTGTCTTACCAGATTCCAAGATAAACTCCAGATAAATCAAAGATTTAAATTAAATAAGACCATAAAACACTAGGCAGCAGAAATTGGTAAATTCTCTTGAAACCTTGGAATCTGGAAATATTTTTAAATTACAACTAAAAATACAAAAGTCATAAAAGAAAATATAGATAAATCAGAATACATAAAATCAAAGAATACTGTGTGATAAACTAAACAGCAACGTCAAAAGAAAAATGTGAAAAAATATTTACAACTCCCACCAAAGAGTAGAAGCTAATCACCTTAAATTATAAGGAGTTCTAAAAATCAAGAAGAACCCAACAACCTAATAGAAAATAAAATGGATATGAACATACCTGTCACAGAATAAGAAATACATATACACCTCTTAAACATACTCAGTCTCACTCAGAAAAAAGAAATACAAATGAAAGCATTCTGTCACCTATCAGATTGGCAAAAATCTGCAGTTTGACCACACACTTTCTTAATGAGACTGCAAGGAAACAGACACTAATACGCCACAGGAGTACAAAGGGGTATTACCCTTATGGAAGAGTGTCAATATCTACCAAAATTGCTTAAGCATTTATTCTTTGACCCAGTAAGTCTACTTCCTAATAATTCAATCAATTTGTAGTAACTGTTCACTATAGCTGAGTAAACTATGGTACATCCAAACTAAACAATAAAAGACAGTGAAGATCTTTCTGCACAGCTATAGAAGAATCCCAAGATATATGAAATAAAAGAAAACATGCTACTTTTGTGTAAGAAAGGAGAAAAATAAAAGTTTACGTTCATATTGCTTGTGTTGGTAAAGAAACATGTTAACTATTCAAAAACTAAATTTAAAGAATTATTGCCTGGCACAGAGGAAGGACAGTTTAAATGCTGACTATTATTATTTTTTGTATAGCAATATTGGGATGGGTTCATGGGTTCATATGTTATACAGTTCTTCTGAATTTACTGACACTCTTGGCACTTTTGTCATTGCAAAGAGGGACAATGCCAAAGATAACTTACCATAGGATTTTCATGTGTGCCTCCTCAGTTCTAGGCTACAGTAACACAAAATGGCATTTTTAACTCATGAAAAACTCTACTCTAAAAAGTGCTTTTTATTTTCCTTAATTTGTTCCTTATCTATTTCCTTAATTTTAAATTTAGAATTTTAGTTGTACCTTTTCAAAGGATTGCCCAAGAAGATGCAATGAGATGATACGTGTAAATTGCTTAGCTTAGTGCCTGGTATTCAATACTCCATAACTCTTGGTGGTAGCAAACAGAATAATGAAAGTGATGTGTTTCATGAAACCTGTAATCAATCCTAGAATTGATATCTACAATCAGAAAAAAATTATAAACTCAGACCTTCTTTATTTTTGTTGATTATTTTTCCTCAAAATTTCTTCAATACTGCATTCCTAGAATTTGAGAGTCTTTTAAAAAAAATGTATCTTAAACAAGAATACATTTTATTTTAAAAGGTAAATGGAAAGAGCAGGAACCAACACAGGTACTTTTTGAGTCTGGAGTTTTTAGATATAATAAATAATTTCATGAATGGTATGTATGGCACCTAAAGGATGTGGTTTAAAAAGGCTTTTGAAGCTTTCTTGTAGACTGGTTGTTAATTACAGCTTCACCTATGTTTCTCCCAGAAGGCCTTCCTGGCCTCTTAGCTAAGTTAATTGTCCCTGAAATGTGCTCCTTGTATTTCTTCTATCATAACATTCATTACCCATGATTGTGGTTACTCAGTTCAGCATCTTCTAGGCAAACCATGCTTTCAGCCTTGTGCAGACAGGAGGCATCTATCTGGTCCACACCATCCATGCCCCATCCATACCCTTTAATATTATATACCCAGGTCCTAGAAGTTTCTGGCCACAATGCATGTGTGTTGAATGAATAAAAAGTTTAGAAAACTTTAAGCTAGTAAACAGTCACCTGAGGAGCCCCATCCCCACCCACAACCCCTGCACACACAAAGTAAAAACAGCACAGTCAACATGAACAAATAGAGAAAAAAACTGGCAGTTATAAGCAATGCAAGGTGAAAAATAGCCCCTTTACCTCAGTTATCAGAAGTTTTCAAAAGGATATTTTTGCCTGCATTTTTTAATCTGCTTGCTTCAATTCTTTAATTTGGTCTTGTGAACATGAGTATAATTTTTAATAAAGTGCTTAATTTGCATGCATGCTTTTAATTATATGTTCTTTTACAGAAGCCTTATCTACTCCCTTACTGCCTTTTTCTCAATTATTTTACTTCTGCCTTTTGTAAAACGTTTTAAATATTTGATTTTAGACCCTAACACAGACTCCAAATCTGTGCTTGGAATTTGGAGATCAAAGCACTGTAGCTAATCCTTAGGACATTTGCCATCATGTGATTTAAGAATCCATCTCTTATCAAGTTTCTGTGGTTTTCTGGCGTATTCACTGGTCATAATGTCAAAATGTGCACATCTGAAACTATTTTTGAATTATGCTTTCTTTATACTCTTCCATATTTAGTTAATGGGACAATATCCAGCTCCTGAATGGTATTGAACTCAATTAGACCATCTCCAGTCTCCTTATAAAGGATTCCTAAGTTGTAATATCACATGTTTTCAATAAACCTTGTTTTTTTCCTTTAAATAGAGCATGTCTTATTGAAAAAGCTCATAACAGTAGGAAAGGAATTGACAATGAAAAGAAAGTGAGTCCACAGTAGGATTTCTCCTCATAGCTTTAGGATATTTTATAAGACAATGCGTTTCACCATCTGACCTGCAGCTTTGAGAGTCAGTTGCCATGAATTCTGATCCTGTTTCTGGAAGTAATTTATTACATTATCTTGTACAAGCCTCTCTGGGATGCTCTTTCTTTCCTTTTAAGCACAGATAAGAGCCACAATATAGTTTGCAGGGTTCATAAACAGCAATACATAAAAGCAAATATGAAATTACAAAGTTCCAAAAACTGCTCTAATCTAGTGCCAGTGAAGGCAAATTTTGTGAAGGATTTCACAAATAAAGATGGGAGTTAGATGCATAATTATATGTGTGACCTGTTTGGTTAATAATCTCACTGAAATACAGGCAGATAGATGATAGATGATAGAAGAGAGAGAGAGAGAGAGAGAGAGAGAGAGAGAGAGAGAGAGAGATAATAGATCTACACATGGCAACAAGCAGGATTTTCAAAATTATAATGAACGTCAGGTATTTACTCTTGGCTTATATTTACTCAAATTCACTCCTTCAAAGTGCTATCTTTTTATTCTTCACTGGAGGAAAAGTCTATTTTCACACCCCAGTGTTTATCCCTAAGGATTAGTCAAGTGCTTAAACTGTATCCATTTTATATTTCCAAAAATAAGAAATTGTTCATTGAAAAAGATTAAGAGAGCAAAGTGAACCAGGTAATTCTAAATTTCCCCGGATAATACTTAGAATGAATTCCTGTCCATAAACGTCCTTTGCTGAATGACGTTTCAGCTCCAGTGGCATCTCCATTGCAAAACCCAAGTAACACAGTCTATTCAAAGAACTTACTGAAAATATCCCTTCAAAAACTTTTAGCAGTAGGTGATGATTAATCATAAGCTGTATGTCATCTGAAAATAAGTATCAAGTTTCTCAAAGAAAAATTACATAGTCCAACAGTATTAAACACAACTGGCTGCTAAGTTTCAGAGTTCATATTATTTAACTGCTTAGAGTAAGTACAAAAAGAAAGTATTATAAACTAGGTATTGTGCGTTTGCTCTGTAAATTTCAACCCATAATGCCATTGTTTGCCTGTTGATGTTTAAATATTCAAGCTATGACCTTGAGTAAGATATCCAAGCATGGAATTTCATCATAGGATGTTGGGATTTCCAGCAGATGTTTCAACTTTGATTATTCGTTGGTGGAATCCAAATTTTTTTTTAAATCTGCAGTCAAATACTGGTATGGGGTTCTGTTTAGGAATCAAAACTGACTGCAGCTTGTCATCTGGTATGTGTGAAAGTAGGTACTGAAGAAAATTTTAAACATCTGAGGATATCAAAGTGCAAAATTGTTGATTCTAAAAGCTTGTCTTGAACTTTCTACATAAAAGAACACAATATAAAGCTACTTTATCATTGCCCTAAACTATATTCTAAAACATCAGAAAATACAGATGACTTTTCATCTCTTTGATTTATTGAGAACTGATGGAATCGCTCCTAGGTAATTTACCACAGATACTATAGTATGCCTTAAATAGGATGTGCCTCCTACTCCATGATGACTCTCAGGGGACAAATGCTTCTTTCCTGTTTTTATAAATACAGAAACACAGCTTCCTTGCCTCCTTCAATCTGTAACCTACGTCTGAAATTAAATGTTTGTGATCACGCTTTGAAGCAATTTGTTTCAGTAGGTTACTGATACTGCAAGGGATTCATCCTGTAGTATGAAATAAATAAATAAATAAACAAATCTACTACTTGACTCTGCATCTCTGACCTCTCCCCAAACACCAGCCCCGTTCACCATCTACAAAATGCCTACTAGGCATCTCAAAATTAACATGGCCAAAACTGAACAGGTAGTTCTGTCCTTCATGTACTGCTCCCTTCTCACCTATCCCCATGGTATTTCCCCAGATCAGTAAATGACACTTCATTCACCCAATTGCTTAGACCAAAAACCCTGAAGTCAGCCTTATACTCTTTTGTTTGTGTCACATCCCACAGTCAGTTTCAGCAAATCTTGGCCTTTCCACCTTCACAGTGTGCCCCAAATCCAGCTCCTTTACAGCTCCTCCTGACTTTAACCTCACTTTTGTAAAGCTGCTCTCACCCTTTGTCCAGACCACAGCAGTGGCTTCTTAACTGGCCTTCCAGCTTCCTTTCTGATGTCTGACTTCCTTTCTGGCCTCCAGCCCCCTCCTGATTGGTTTCCCAAAGGTAACCAAAATGATCTTGTAAAATGCACATCTGATCCTGCACTCTGCCCAAAACTCTCCCCCTACTGCTCTTGTGTAATACTTAGAAGGACTTCTAAAGCTATTCCCAAAGATATTGTGATCCGTCCAGAGCCCTCCCTCACTAACTTGATCTCCTTGCCTTCCCTTGAACACACTGAGCACGCTTCCACCTCAAGGTCTTTATATTTTTAGTCTGGAACCCTTTCTCTTAGATATGATCACAGTCACCCCTTCACTTCATTAGGTCTTGGCTCCTCTGAGATCCTTTCCCATTAAGACAACCTAAAATATTAAAAATGGCCAGGCGCGGTGGCTCACGCCTATAATCCCAGCACTTTGGGAAGCCAAGGCAGGTGGATCACTTGAGTTTGAGACCAGCCTGGCCTATATGGTGAAACTCTGTCTCTACTAAAAATACAAAATTAGCCAGAAGTGGTGGTCGGCACCTGCAATCCCAGCTACTCGGGAAGCTGAGGCAGAAAAATCACTTGAACCTGGGAGGTGGAGGTTGCAGTGAGCTAAGATCATGCCATTGCACTCCAGCCTGGGTGACAGAGACTCTGTTTCAAAAATAAAATAAAAAATAAAAACATGTTAATTATAAGATGTTTGCTAAATTTTACCTGAATATCAACCATTTGTAAGTAGTTATATTCCCTGTTCTTAATAATACTTTTACTTCCTGGAACTTCACATCAAGATAGACCACCTGCTCCTCTGTGACTCCACCCTCATCCTGCTCTGTATTTCCCCAGGGTTTTTGTCCCTACCTAACGTTATATTCTGTACTTGTTTATTGCTTTAACATCAGCCTACCCCAGAAGAATAAAAGTTCCCTGAGGGCAGAAAACTTTTCTGTTTTATTCACTCTTCTACATCTCATGCTTGGCTCATAGTAGACACACAAGAAAAAATATTTGTTGAATGAATAAATTGCCTTGACACTTAATTTGAGAAAAGTCATATCCACAACACTCCTGCTGATGCTTCATCATTCAACTAGTATTCAAAATGAAGAACGTACCACTTAAAATTTGAAAAATTCAGTTAGAAAGGATCCTTGACACTTTCCAGTTCAATCCAACTCTTAAAGGTAGGGAAACCAGCCCTGAGAGAATAAGTGGTGACAAACCTAGTTAATGGTGAACAGATAATTAAACTAGGCATTGTTCAGCATTCTTTTTTTTTTTTTTCCTGAGACAGAGTCTCACTCTGTCACCCAAGCTGGAGTGCAGTGGTACAATCTCATCTCACTGCAACTTCCACCTCCTGGGATCAGGCAATTCCTCCTGCCTTAGCCTTCTGAGTAGCTGGGATTACAGGCACGCACCACCATGCCCAGTTTATTTTTGTACCTTTGGTAGAGATAGGGTTTCACCATGTTAGCCAAGCTAGTCTTGAACTGGCTGGTCTCAAACTCCTGACCTCATGATCCACCTGCCTCGTCCTCCCAAAGTGCTGGGATTACAGGTATGAGCCACCACGCCTGGCCAGTTCAATGTTCTTTATGCTTCCATACTTTACATCTCTGTTTCTTTTGAACGTTCTTTTTAGAACTCTGTATACATAAGCAAATATAATGGAACCAGAACATTTCAATTCTGGCTCATGATATACATGGAACGCTAAAAAAATTATAAATTTCTACAGAAAAGAGCTCACATTGATAAGATAGGTTGACCTCTCTTTTTCAATCTGCTATGCCATTGAGACAACCTAAAATATTTAAAACATGTTAATTATAATATTTTTGCTAAATTTTACCTAAATATCAACCATTTGCATGTAGTTATATTCCCTATTCTTGATAATACTTGACTTCTTGGAATTTCACATTTAAGCCTTTGACTTTCTACATCTCTGTTTACTAGACGTCCTACAAAATAAAAGCTACCAAAAGAGAAACATGGGAAAAATATGTAAGTGTTCTGGAAACAGAAATGAGTTTGATTTTTGGCTCCGTTTACCAGCTAAATGACTTTGGATAAGATTCTTGAACTTTCTTAGTATCAAATTATTGATCTAGAAAAGTGAGGGGAAAGGTATATATATATAAAACATTTTTTTTAGATTGAGAGTTAACATAATACCAGGCACACTAAAGCAGATTAAAGGCTTTATATGTATTATTTCATTTAATCATTACAATATCCCTGTGAGGAAAAGGAATCTATTCCCTATTTACAGGTGAGGACTCCAAGACTCAACAAGATTAATAGGCCCGAGGTCACACAACTAGAAAAGGACAGAACTAGAAACACCTTGGCTGTTGCACATGAAGTTTACACTCATAACCTCTGTACCTCCTTGAAGGGCTATTATAGAGAAATAATGAAATAGAGTCTGTGTACTGAGTAGCCCACACAGCCTCGTACTTCAGAGGTACTCAATAAATCTTGCCCATTTCTCTTCTCTTTTCCTACCACTGACTAAATAAATTACCTTGGCCAAGGTACTAACCTTTCTAGGCCATAGCTACTTTTTAAAATAAATAATGGTTCTCTTTTTTCTCATTACAAAAGCCATGCATGGTTATTAAAGATCATTTGGACAGAAGCTATATAGAGAGAGAGAGAAACTAAAATTTATACCTAATCTTACCACCTAAAGAAAATCACATTAATATGCAGATATATATATTACAGTATTTATGTTTCTATATACATAATCTGTATATAGAAATATATAAGAATACATAATCTGGCCAGGTGCAGTGGCTCTCACCTGTAATCCCAGCACTTTAGGAGGCCAAGGCGGGTGGATCACTTGAGGTCAGGAGGTCGAGACCAGCCTGACCAACATGGTGAAACCCCGTCTCTACTAAAAATACAAAAATTAGCTGAGCATGGTGGCAGGTGCCTGTAATCCCAGCTACTGGGAAGGCTGAGACAGGAGAATCCCTTCAATCTGGGAGGTGGAGGTTACAGTGAGCTGAGATCACACCACTGCACTCTAGCCTGGGCAACAAGAGGGAAACTCTGTCTCTAAAATAAAAAGAATACATAATCTTTTGGGAGAACAAAACTGAAATAATCCTATATATCCTGCTATGTAACCAGTTATTTAAATAATGATGCTTAGAAACATTTTATCTCACAATATTCTTCAAAGATATGATGTTTTGTGGTTGCATAGTATTTGTGGTAATAATAGTAATAAATTAGCTAAAATGTATTGTGTAGTTTAGTATTATACTGAGATGTTTCACAGTTAAATTATTCAATTCTAACAATCCTATGACATAGGTACTTTTATTGTCTTCATTTTACAGATAAAAAAACTGAGGCAAAGAAAGTTTCAGTCAGTCACTTAACCCAGGTAACCCAACTATTAAATGGCAGAGCCAGAATTGGAGCTCAGGCACATGAGCTCCGCAGCCCATGCTCTAGAAAGGATATACCATGTTGTTTTTATTAATCCATCTTTATTAGAGATCTGGATTGGTTCTAATTTTTTTATACTATTACTAGTAGTGTTAGGTATGCTGAGAGGAGATAAAAATAGTAGTTTAGTAAGTATGCTGATGCAAACTTTTGTTAGACTCTACAGTTTTATCACACATCCCTAGAGTTTAAATTCCTGAAATAATAGTTATTCACATTGTTAATAGTCTTGGCAGATAATGTCAAATTGCTCCCCAAAAAATACCATATCAATTTATCATTGCAGAAAATCTTCATCAATTACTTTTTCTTCTCTGCCTTGCCAATACTGACAATTCATTTTTTTAAACTTTGTAAGTTTGATAGAATAAAATTATACCTTTCTACTATTTTAAATTTCAAAACTAGAAATCGTTAAGAACTTCTTTCTATATGTTTATTAGTCATTGTTACTTCTGTCCAATTTCCTACTAGCATGTTTTCTTAGTGTTTTACATTTATGTATTAAAGATGTTAATCTTTTGTTCATCATTATATATGTTACCATTTTTTTACAGCTTTGTTTTTTGCATCTCAATCTGGATAGAATTTTTGTTTTTGTTTTTTTAATGTATGGGTTTTTGTGTATTTGTGCCTTCACTTCTCAGCTGCAAAATGTGGGAAGAATAAGTAGGTTTACAATAATTGATACTACTTTGAAAAGGAATAATATTATTGTCATACTACTATAGGAATAGGCAATAAAATGTAATAGAATCTAAAAATAGGCTTCTCAATAAGTACATGGAAACATTTGGAGAAGGACATACTTTTTATTTAGATGGTATTGGTAAAATTGACTTTCACATGGGATAAAAAGTGAGATTGGTTCTCCACTTCACCACAGAGACAAAAAAATTCCATTAAAGCTGCAGATTGTATAAGCTAGAGTAATTCTTAATTATTAAGCAAATCTCCAAATTCTAGTAACTAAATAAAATAGCAGTTTATTTCTTACTTGTAGAATATCCAATGAAAGTGTTCTTTGTTTTGGATTGGGGTATATGATAAAGGTTCTGTTCCATGCAGTCATTCAGGAATCCAGGCTGACAAAGGCACTGCCATCTTCAGCATATTGCTTCTAAGGGCAGTCTTACCACCAAAATGCAACTAACATAGAAAAAGAGAAAGTGATAAGCCAAATGGGCTTGCCCTAAGCCTGAAAGTGGCATACATCATTTCCATTCATCTTCCACTCACTAGAATTAGTCACCTCATCTCACCCAGAGCAAGGGGTTCAGGGAAATGAGACGTCTGGACTTGCAGTCACTCCTCAGAGATAATGCTATACCTTGGAAGGGAAGCACATATCTGTGGTAGACAGCTAGCTACCTTCGACACAAAGACTATTCTGAATAGTCAACATAAATTTATTAACTAAACAAACAAGAAAGTGTGCCAAAATAAAGTATAGGAAAATATTTTTATAATCTTGGTTGGACAAAGTCATTCTAAGTAACTTCTGTGACTTTTAAATGATATGAAGTCCAGGAATCTAAAGTAGGAGGGGCATGGTTTTGTTTGCCTATTGTATTTGCAAAGATTGAAGACTTATAATATCCCAGGTAATACATAAAAATGCTTGTATGTCTATCATGTCTATCACATAGACATACATGTATGTCTATCATGTCTATCACATAGTGAACAGTAAACATTAGCTTTTACTAATACTATTTTTATTATTAGGCTTTCTTTTTATTAACAAGGAGAGAGAGATGTAAGTGTTTCCATACATTGTTAGGGAGAATTGGTACCATCATTTTGAAGGCATCTTGAGATCAATCACAAATCAAAATATGCCAATAATTTAGTCTCAAGGAATTTACCCTTAAATTCCTTATCCTAAAAATAGATGTATAGGACTATTCATTTCAGCAGCATCTTAATAGCAAAACCAAAAGTAACCTAAAATTCATTAATAACTGTCTTAGTTCATTTGTGTTGTAATAAGGGAATACACAAGGCTAGGTATTTATAAAGAAAGGAGGTTTATGTGGTTCACAGTTCTATAGGCTGTACAAAAAGCGTGGTGCCTGCATCTGCTCCTGGTGAGAACCTCAGGCTGCTTCCACTCATGGCAGAAGGTGAAGCGGGGCCAGCATGTGCTGAGATCACATGGTGAGAGAGGAAGCAAGAGAGAAGTGCCATGTTCTTTTTAACAACCAACTCTTAAGGGAACTAATACAGCCAGAACTCAGCCATTACCTCAAGGATGGTACCAAGCCATTTGTAAGCAATTCTCCCCCATGACCCGAACACCTCCCATTAGGCCTCACCTCTTAACACTGGGGATCAGATTTCCACATGACATTTGGAGGGGCAGATATCTAAACTATAGCATAAGTAATTGGTTAATTAAATAAATTAGTGTCTTACCTTATACATATTTGTATTATTTTGATATTTTACTTTATAGCTTTAAAATGTACATTTCATTAAAATTATTCAAAGTTTAGCTTATAGTGAGAATAATTAGCTTATAATTATTATAAGTTAGCTTTAGTGAGGCCACTAAAATAATTCAAAGAACTGAAACAAAAAAAATGTGGTGGGACGGGGGATATAAACATTAAGACCATTGTATTTGTTGCACTTCTGATTTTCCCAGAGAGAACAAGATGAAATTAGCTTAAAGAGAAAGAGGTAAATTCATGTTTGTTATTAGGGAAAACTTTCTGAGACTCTAGAATAACTTTTACTATATAAAAACTTTAAAAGCCTGAAGTCTCCAGACAGTTTATAGGAGTCAAGATGTACCCTCCTTGTGGCTTATCTCCAGAGAATTTATCTGTCCTTATAACTACTAGTTTGAAAGTGTTCAACCATACTTTGTTTGATCCAGATGATTTAGTTCTTTTCATTGTGTTTTTACACTGAGCCATGTTATACCTTCTAAAAGATGCATTATGCAGTGTAATTGTAGCAGCAAAACACAGACCACCAGGTTCAGATGTACAATTGGCCTTACTTTAAGCCAGTCCTTGAGTTCATGATAGGGAAGTTTTGGATATAATGAAGGCTTTTTGGTATTTCAGGGACTAACACCTTTTAGGCAGGGTCCATGGTGATCAATTCATGTTGATTTTGCTGACTAAATAATACTTGAACAAAGTTCCAGTGGCATCTAAAAATAAGCTCTTTCACAGTCCTTACGTGCCTTAAATATCATCACAGTATTTATTTTGTTCAAATCTTTGCAGTCACCTCAAATTTCCAGAAGTCCTGTGTAAATCATTCTAAGTAATTCAGTAAATTTGTGAACCTACTTCCTAATACCTTGTAAACCTGCATTTCACATTTCTATGGGCTGCTTATAATCAATAGCTCTTTCTTCACTGCTTCCCAACTTGTTCTAATTTGTTTCCTTTGGGAGAGGTGGATTTTAAGAGCTCAGGATTACATGCTTTTTTTTTTCCATGCGATTTAGAGCTCCTCCTTGTTTATTAGCAGTTCTGTGTCCTCTAGTCCCATTTTCTCTTGAAGCAGCCATAAAAGTACCATCTGCTTTTTAGCATCATTCTATTTCTGCTTTCTCCTCCCTGCACTTTTCTCTTCTCTGAATGCTTTATGCGATAACAATTTATTCTTGATTTATCCACCTGCTTTCACAGCCTTCCCCTTTCTGCTCCTCCTCCACCCCTATCCCACCCTAAATGGAGTGGTATACCATAGTTCTTAAGGACACAGCTCCGGAGTCAAGTAAGGACCAACTCCACCACTTAGTTTGGGCTTTAGTGACTTGACCACTACGAGCCTCAATTTCTTCGTTTATAAGAAAGAGAAGGTTATAGTACCATCTACTACATAGGGTTTCTTGAATAATTAAATAAAATAATATTAAAATAATATACATCAGCGTTTCTCAGCCTTGGCACTATTGACATTTGGGGCTGAGTCATTCTTTGTTCTTGAGGCTGTCCTGGGCATTGTAGGATGTTTAGCAGCAACCCTGGCCTTTACCACTAGATCCTCATAGCAACTCTCGTCCCAGTTATGACAATGAAAAATGTCTCCAGACATTGCTAAATATCCCAGGGAGGCAAAATTGTCCCCATTCAGAAGCACTGATGTATAGAAACATTTAGCACAGTGCCTGGTACATAGTGGAGACTTGATTAATAATCGTGATGAATGAATGGTCAGATGAATGATTGAATATTCATTTTTAATACAAGTGTCTAATATAATTCTTGACAGAAATTAACCACTTAATACAAAAATGAATAAACAAGTGAACATGAAGCCAGTGAGTTTCAAGGGCTGTCCATAGTTTCTACCTTATACTAAAATGTGGTATCTTCACTAAACACAAGCTTCCTATGTTTCAAAAAATATTTTAGACAATTAACTAACTGCACAGCTTAAGCTACTCCCACAATTTAATATATATGCATATACTTTAAAGAATAGGGAGATTTTAAAATAAACTCCAATGGATGATAGCTGTAACAATTATGTTATAGTAGAATTCATTGCTAAACCTCGAAGTGATCTTTTGATTAACTTGAGTATTTCAGGTCGATATTCCAGTGAATAAGCCATTGATGTGGTAAGAGAACAAAGCTCAGGCAACGTTTAGGTATTTGTTAATCTCAGTTATCTTATGTAAATATTTTTGAGTGCCTACTGTGTTTCAGGCACTGTTCTGGATACTTAGGATACATTCGTGAACAAAACAATGATCCAATGCTGTGGAACCTCCATTCTATGAAGTATTGATCACAAAAATAATAAGTACATATATAGAAATAAAAATATAGATTACTCACAACTTCTAAAATATTAGCGCAGGAAATACTCTAGGTGAGACTGAGAGCAAAATTTTAGTGGATGACTGTAACTGAACCAGAAACATTTTTGTGACTGCATTCACTGTTTGCCATTTGGTTGCTCGTCTGTGTTTTCAGTTTGCTGAACTCTAACTTTCTTGTCTGATCTGAATTACAGTGAAGGTATTAAATCAAATCTCTGGTTACCTTTGCATGTTTTGGAACTTCAAACGTTTAGATTATGATTCACTGTGTGCGTAATTTTTTAAATTGTCTCAAATCAACAATCTTACTTTTACTTTTCTAGGTTTTTCTCTAATGAACTAACTTTATAGCATACTTTTTGTGCTGTGGTCTAACAAACCAATAGCTGATTTTTTAAGAAAATGAATACAATTTATGCTTTTTGTACCTCCCTTTTTTCGCCTGTAAAATGGGATCTGTGAGATACCTAACACATAAAGTTGTTATAAGGATTAAATAAGGTAATGTTTATTTAAAAAAAAACAATTTAGAACTAAAGAAAATGCCAAGCACATAGTAAGTATTAAGTGTAGTATTTTCTGCACGCCTACTGGCTGTATACTTTTTTCTAGAATTTCCAATATTTTAACTTAATAAATTAGGTAGTATATCTTTTTCTTTTTTTTCTATACTTGGGAGAAAGAAAGCGGGATTACAAGGAAATAAAAGCAAAATATATATCTGACAGGGCCATATAAGTAATGTCTCTTTGTAAACCAGTAGTCTCAGGAGTAAATCCCTCCACATGATGAAAACCAACAGATGTTTATAACTCTTTTTATAAAGATTTTTTAATTGCAAAGACACAGTCATTTTTATAAAATTCTAACATACCAAAATTAATAATTTAGAAAGTGAAAAGCCCCTTTATGCATATATTAACTCCAGCTCACTACCTTTAAAGATAATTAATGGTAATAATCAATGTATAGTCTCACTTTCTTCTTTTTTGAGACAGTCTTGCTCTGTTGCCAGGCTGGAGTGCAGTGGCCAGATCTCAGCTCACTGCAACCTCTGCCTCCTGGGTTCAAGTGATTCTCATGCGTCACCCTCCTGAGTAGCTGGGATTACAGGCACCCACCACCATACCCAGCTAATTTTTGTATTTTTAGTAGAGACAAGATTTCACCGTGTTGTCCAGGATGGTCTCAGTCTCCTGACCTCATGATCCACTTGCCTCGGCCTCCCAAAGTGCTGGGATTACAGGCATGAGGAGCTGTACCCAGCCTAGTCTCAATTTTTTTTCCTGGTCATATACAAGTATATATTTCTATTAAAACAAAATCACATTATACATAGTTTTGCAACTGGCCTTTATTCACAGAATATGTCTTTGGTGTCTGTTTCGCCACATTTAGTTCCTTCTTATTTCCAACAGCTGTTGGGTACTTGCCCACAAAGGCACATGCATTAGAGCTGGTTGAAAAAGTCCTTCAGGGCAGGCACCAGTGGCTCACACCTGTAATCTCAACTTTTTGGAGGCCAAAGCTGGCAGACAATGTGAGCTCAGAAGTTCAAGACCAGCCTGGGCAACATGGCAAAACCCCATTTCTACAAAAAATACAAAAATTAGCCAGGCATGTTAGTGCATGCCTGTAGTCCCAGCTCCTCAGGAGGCTGACGTGGGATACAGAGGTTGCAGTGAGTGGAGCTCATGCCACTGCACTGCAGCCTGGGTGACAGAGTGAGATGCTGTCAAAGGATGGATGGATGGAAGGAAGAAAGGAAGAAAGAAAGAAACAAGGGAGGGAGGAAGGGAAGAAGGCAGGGAGGAAAAAGTCCTTCAGCTGAAACTTACAATGCCAACAACTGACCCCTCTCTCTTTCTCAAAGCACTGACCCAACAAGGGGCATGAGCAAAGAGGCTCAGAAGGTCTTCTCACCTTCTGAAAAACACCAAGAAACCAGACCTTTCTCAGTGCAGGGAGAAGGATGAACTGAATGAGGAATACTCACTCATATGGCAGTTAATCCAGAGGATGACAGAAACATTACAAATGTGACACCATTGAAATGGAACTCCTCTTTGGAGTATGGAAGCCCAGTCTTACGCAACTCACTTGAAGCAGAAAGGAAATTGTATTTGAGGATGTTAAGGTCAAACTAACTTTTATTAAAATTGCCACAGGAGGTCATTCATCCCCACTTCATTTATACCACTTCAAAGCCTACTTCCCACCACTCAGATACTTGTGGAGTGATTAAGTTATCTTTTATCTTTTCTATGCTTTCATTAGATGCTCTTTTTCTCTTTTTTGCTTATAAATAGGAAGTTAAGTCAAGTGTCAATTCGTCAAACATTAAGTATCTATTCCCTTGCAAAGCAGTGTTTATATTTACAAACCCTATTACAACAAATGTAATATTATTTAATTATGCAGCAAACTTACACATAATTGGCGAACCAGGTCTAAGGAATACTCTGTACAGGAAGAATATTCAGCTTAGTTGAGGCCTTTGTTAAACAGTATGCAAAGTTGCAGGTGCCATGCTATGGAATTTTTGGGATAAAGGAAATGCAAACTTATTTGGCAGGAAAATTAGAGGCATGATTATACCTTGCCTTTATACCAGCACTTTCATGGCTGGACAGATTTAGATGCCTCTGTCACATCACCCAGAAACCGTAGTGTTGAGGGCTGAGGCAGGAGCTCCTTTTGCCACTGGAAAAAGGATGAAACCAGAGACATTGTGAAATGTTGCCCCAGAGTCTTAAGGCTCTCTGAAACCTTGGGTTTTTTTAATGCTATTGTCCAATCTGTTGAAGGTTATATAATATGTGGTTCAAAATTACATAGGTAAAGCACAGAATGGCCAAAGGGTCAGAACTACAGCAATAGGTAGGTCCTGTTCTTTGCCTTTTCACTCTTAAGTCTTCACAGAGGCCAAGTGGCACTAGATGTGGCTGGGGATCAGGATCTGCATATTTGTGCCTTAAATAGGTCAAAGTGAATTTTTGGAAATATTGTTTTCATAAATAAAAATTCCTGGTCATGCTAATTATGGCTGTTTCAACCTGTTTCTTTCAGATACCATTGTTCTTATCGCTTCAATAGCAGTTGTTTCTGCAAAAACTCAGGGTAATATTTTTGCCACATCTGCACTCAGAAGTCTCCGTTTCCTACAGATCCTCCGCATGGTGCGCATGGACCGAAGGGGAGGCACTTGGAAATTACTGGGTTCGGTGGTTTATGCTCACAGCAAGGTAAGATTTGCTTTCTGAGTTTAAAAACAAAATTTTTGAAACCTTTTCATTGATTGCTGTAATATTTAATAAACCTATCACAAGCAAACTTAGTCATTGCAGAAATTGGTTAAAACGATTCTGGGACATGATGTGCAATGTATTGTGTAGAAGCCATCGTAAACATCCAGAATTAGTAAAGGGGATAGAATCATCATAGAATTCTTTTTTCCTTTTTCAAAGATTTTCCACCTCTAAAAAATCTTTCATTCCTTTTATATCTAGGAATTAATCACAGCTTGGTACATAGGATTTTTGGTTCTTATTTTTTCATCTTTCCTTGTCTATCTGGTGGAAAAGGATGCCAATAAAGAGTTTTCTACATATGCAGATGCTCTCTGGTGGGGCACAGTAAGTATAAAAATATGTTTTTATTTATTAGATGTTGTGAAATGTTTTTTTTAATACAATGTAATGGTTCCTATGGAGGGTCTCAATAAAAATATCAACTTGCAAAAGAGAGTTATTTGGGAAATATACTACTTATAATTGTCTAAAGGCTTTCCACATCTTTTTGGGCCAACTATGGTCTCTTATAACCATCATTAGTATTTCTTGAGTGCTAGATTGTTGCCAAAATAAAAATATATAAAATATATAAATATATATTATTTTTTAAATGGTGATTAAAACATTGATAGGTTGTTTGTTTTAACTTTATGGAGCACAAATTGAGATTATCAATTGTTACATTGATTTTTCACTCTTCAAAAGTTCATCTGGGTTTAAAAAGTGAATGGAAGCTCTGAATAAAATTACAGCAATGAAAAAGAAGACTGGTAACCATCTGTGAGATCAGAGATTATAGACATCTAATTTCAAAACTTTCTTCTCAAAACCTGCTTTTTTTTATAATGTTATTAAAGAATAATTTTCAAAAAAAAGTAAAATCATGATTCTCACATAAATAGAAAGTTAACACATGCTAAACATTTTATTTAGCTCATTTTTAAAATTTAAGTCATTAATAATGAAGAACCCAGTAAGATGTTGAAACCAGTTCAAAGCACTATCCAAAGAACAGAAGCATTTAAAGATCAGGACTATTGAAATCAATGTGCAAATAGAGGCAAAACTGGCTCCTTCCACAGTGTGGAAGGGAAGTCAGTTAAACCTCCACTAGGCAGAATTTACATGTCCATAGGCAAGAATTATTTTGCATTGCTACCAGTTATCAACAACTTACAGAGCTGTAAAATAGCTAAAAGGCTATGAAAAGAGCAGAGCAGTGTAAAATCAGAATCCAAAACCCTGGAAGGGTGTACTCTGAATAACGCATAATTTTCCACTGAAGCAAAAATTTTCCCTGCATTGTAAAGAATTTGTAAAACAGTCATTGGAACTTGTGCCCTAATAAGAATGTCACGGGATAAGAGTGATATATATATATAAATTACATTTATTTTTATTTTATTCCTTTAAGGTATTCCAAAGGGGAATTATATGAAAATAATTATAACCAAGCATGGTGGCTCATGCCTATAATCCCAGAACTTTGGGAGGCCAAGGCAGGAGGATTGTTTGGGCTCAGGAGTTTGAGACCAGCCTGGGCAATATAGCAAGACCCCATCTCTACAAAAAAAAAAATGCAAAAATTAGCCAGGTGGGAGGATCGCTTGAGCCTGGGAGGTAGATTATAAATGCTTGTCTATGGAATGTCCAAACCCCTTAAGTTCTCTTTTATACCACCCTTAGTATTTCTTGAGTTCTAGAGTGTTGCCAAAATAAAAACATATGATTTTCTTAAACTGTGATTTAAACAATAAGCTTTTTATTTGTTTTTTATGGTTCTTTTGGTTCAGTGGAGCACAGATTTAAGTTACCAATTGTTGCATTGTTCCACTACTCATCAAAAGCTCATCAGCAAGACCCAGAACACTTGTCAGAGACAAGGAAAATTTGTTAGGGCTGTATTAAGCAGCACTTGTATTTGTTGATTGCATAGCAGCAATAAAATGAATAAAAATCAGAAATACATTCACCTGAAGATTAGAATTTTTTTCTTAAGTTGTCTGAGTAAATGTCTACAAGATTATGCCATTGGTTTCAAAGGATTCTGTTGGTTTAATAATGTGGTTTCCGGATGCTCCCCACTATTCACAAGCAATAATGGGCATTTCCAAAGAAGAGTGGAAAATTGAAAGAGAGCAGTCATCTGACATTCTTAAAATGCTTTTTATGTGTAGAGAGCAATGAAAATCTATGACTCATGATGGGATAAACTGTAAACTGGGAAAACAGGAGGCTTTTCTTGCCAGCAAGGGGAAGACAGTTTATCATCTCAGCTTTCAAAGCAATGGTTTGAATTCAAGTTTAATTTTGCTTCTCTTGGATAATTCTAATGTGTTTAACTCACTGATGCTCCCAGGTGCCCCTTTTCCCACTGAGATGCAGTTGTTGGTGAGTTTAGCCTGGCAGCTCATTATCCTTCTTTTTATTAATCTTTTCTTTCTCCTTATTACTAAAAAGAAGTGCTGTGTTGTGTGTTAGTGTGTGGGAAACTCTTAATATACCTCTCAGTTAGTCACCAGCTTGTTTCCTTTGCCAGAATTACCCACACAGCAGGTTTTCAAAGGTCATATCTGTGACTTTCAGGGGAAGAAACATATTTTCATTGATTTCCCTTTCAGTTGTGCTAATTTGACTGACATTTAACCTGTACTTAACAGGTTCCTGAATGGCCTAATTATGTTTTTATTTTTTTTTTTAAATCTAGTCTTAAACATGAGAGTAAAAATCTTATAAGATGTCAGACTTTGAAGAATTTTTTAAGGCCTTATTGGTTCATAGCAGGTTCGTTGATATTAACTGACTCATTAATGAAATTGTCTGAAACGTAAAAAGACAGAAACAGCAAACAAGAGAACTCACTGTTTCTATTTATTTTAAGAAGAACATATACTAGATTCCTAATGGGAAATAAAATATATTTAGACTATTATATCTTTTACTGATACATTAATCAAGACCTTAGTGAAAAATATGGTTGGCCTCATATATTTCTTCTTTCGTAAAGTGTCTGTTCATATCCTTTGCCCACTTTTGAATGGGCTTGTTTGTTTTTTTCCTGTAAATCTGTTTGAGTTCTTTGTAAATTCTGGATATCAGCCCTTTGTCAGATGGGTAAACTGCAAAAATTTTTTCCCATTCTGTTGGTTGCCGATTCACTCTAGTGACTGTTTCTTTTGCTGTGCAGAAGCTGTGGAGTTTCATTAGGTCCCATTTGTCTATTTTGGCTTTTGTTGCCAATGCTTTTGGTGTTTTGTTCATGAAGTCCTTGCCTACTCCTATGTCCTGGATAGTTTTGCCTAGATTTCCTTCTAGGGTTTTTATCGTGCCAAGAACAGAAAATGAAACACCGCATATTCTCACTCATAAGCGGGTGATGAAAAATGAGAACACATGGACACAGAAAGGGGAGTACTAAACACTGGGGTCTATTGGGGGGAAAAGGGGAGGGCCAGTGGGAGGGGCAGGTGGGGAGGGATAGCCTGGGGAGAGATGCCAAATGTGGGTGAAGGGGAGAAGCAAAGCAAAGCACACTGCCATGTGCGTACCTACGCAACTGTCTTGCATGCTCTGCTCATGTACCCCAAAACCTAAAATCCAATAAAAATTTTTTTAAAAAAAGAAAAATATGGTTGGATATTTCTTAGTTAAAATTGCCCATGTTGCACCTAATAGACATCTTAATAACTATGGAAGTATCCAGAATAAATAGGGAAAGGACAGCATCCTAAGTGGGAGTATTTCTAAGCATTATACTTTGATGAAAAAAGGAAATCCCCCATATTAAAAGAGCCCACAGTATCAAAATTAAGTATCAAAATATAGTTTTTTTCTACAGTTATACTGTCCCAATGAATTTTCAATACTAATTACTGAACTCCTTCCATTAAGATAATGAGGTATGTCCCCAAGATCAACTTTTGGAGGGTTATCATGGTGGGATCAGTGCTGCTCAAAGCTAATAACAATTCAAAGAGTTTTGATCCCTGAAAGCAATTTCATATTAGTGAATAGCAATACCTAGCTCATTGAGTAAGTGAAATAGATATGAAAGACCTGGTACCAAGAACATTGCAAGTGCCCAATCAACTATGATAGCTATTGTTGGTGTAGATATGGCTGCTGTGGAAGTTAAATGAAAGCACCTTTCATACAAAAGGAACAAAAAAAAGGCTGAGTGCTTTGATGCAGACCCACAGAACACAGAAAAGGCTTGGGAATTGGAGGCTGTGATGAAAAGATGCCCTGGGTTCTGATGTGGCCACTAAAGTTGCATTGATGGCAGAAAATGGAAGAGGGAAGTAACTGTAGTAGCTGAGGCACTGAGAGCTACTGGAAAAGGAGTTTTTCTATTGCTGGGTGGAGCTCCACTTATTATCACTTTCCATTGTTATTTTTCTCATTGATTGTTTCAGATTTATTCTGAAATAATTTAAGAATGGGTTTTCCTGGGGTTATTTTATTATTAAATCCTTCCTGTTATTATTGTTCTCCTTTTGATTTGCTTTAGATTTATTCTGATGTAACTTAAGGTTCGGTTTTCCTGGAGTAATTTTTTCTGGTAATAACCTTGAAGGCCAGTTTGTCCTCTTTCTGTTTACTGCTATTACTATAATGAAGATAGTGTTATGGGATTTTATTTTTAAAAGATGCATACAGCAGCAGATAGTATAAATCTACCCTTGAGAAAGCATCTGAATATAGACTTCACCTAAGACCATGTGCTTGAAGTATTTCAGGCATGTCAAAGAATTTTATGTCAACCAGAGTTAGTCTAAGAATTCATGCTGAAAAATCTCATAGGCTTTCTAGAAGCAAACCATATAGATGGTTCTATGTATAAAATGTAGTATACTGTGCACTCAACATGTTGTTCATCCCAAATACATGCCTTGAGATTCATCCATCTGTAAAATCTAAGGGTAAGAAATTGTGTAAATTTGTGGAATAAACAATGATACTCTTGTCCTGATGGTACCAAGACCCTTCAGAGAATTAACTCTCCTTACTTGGGTTTACCAATACAAAATGTTTCTGCAACATCATCTAAGCTGATGTTTTTGAATTAATGCTGGCATATTAAAGTTAATAATTACTTCTTACTACCAATGCATTATCTGATGGTATCAAAGCATTACTTGGCCATAAAAGGATCAACACACTAGCTCCTAACTATTCAAGAATATTATCAGTTACCAAGAATATACCCCAGCCTCAACCCACTGAAACATTCAGGCTACTATGAGCATCTGTAAGTCCCATGCCTGCCTTATTGGCATGCATTTGTGATGTATATTATCACATGCCTCTTTGGGGAACTCTTTCCTAATGAGAAATCTAAAGTAGCATTGATGACAGACTATTTCTTCAATAATGTCATCTCACGCATGCCTCTGGACACTTTTTCTCAGTGATTATTATTCTATAAGCATTGAGCACAGGCTGTTTTGAAAAAATAGAAGAATTGGAGTCAAGAGACCTGGGTTCTGGCCCTAACATTATGATTTAATGGAGGTGTGTTATTAAGCAGTCATTAACATCTCCGTAAAATTGAGATATCACCCAAACACAAAGTTACTATCTATATAAAATGAGATTAGGACATGTAGATGTGCTTTATCAAGCACTAAGCAAATGGTAGTCATTACTGTTGTTACACCACCAGTCTGAAAGAACAAGATGGAATGCTAATGCCCTGGGCTACTTGCCACAGCAAAGCCCAAATTTTATGATGCCACCACCACAGGAGATTCTAATGTTTGAAGATGGAAAGTCTTTCTGACCTTCTAGTTCAAGGTGACTAAATTTCAAAATTGACTGCACAATTTCTGTGACCACCTACTATCTGATACTAGGTGAATCACCCTTCCTTAAAAGACTCCCTTATGGGCTGAGCATGGTGGCTCATGCCTGTAATCCCAGCACTTTGGGAGGCTAAGGCAGGAGGATCACTTGAGGTCAGAGGTTGGAGACCAACATGGCCAACATGGTGAAACCCCATCTCAACTAAAAATACAAAAATTATTGTATTTTTGTATTGTATTTTGTTGGGGTGTGGTGGCATGCACCTATAGTTCCAGCTACTTGGGAGGCTGAGGCAGGATAATTGTTTGAACCTGGGAGGCAGTGGTTGCAGTGAGCCAAGATCGCAGGACTGCACTCCAGTCTGGGTGACAGAGTGAGTCCCTGTCTCAAAAAAAAAAAAAAAAAACACTCCCTTATGGAGAAATTATACTGTGCCATGGAAATCTAGCAACCGTATATTGTTCACTGTCTAAATTATAATCTGACCATAGCCTCAGCCATCTCATTAGAAAAAACAAAAAGCCTGGACCAGAATTTTCATTTGTTTTGCAATAGTATTTTTGAGGAAGAATTCTTGAATGCTAAACACATGAAGGTGCCCCCACTCCACCTCAGATTTTGCTAACATAATTACAACTCTATGCCAACATTTCAACCCACAGATTTTTCAGAATGTATTTTCTTTCACCTGTATGACTGTATCTGAGCATAGGAAACATGAGGGCAAAAATATATCTAAGCTGTTTCTATCTGCAAGGCACCTTCAAGTAAATGGTCCAACTGAAGAGATGGCACAGACTACGAGGAATTCCTGAGGCCAGCTTGGGGGATGTAGGAGGGTGAAGCAGGCCATCCCTGCCCAGATCCTCATTTATCTTGTTACCCTGCAGCCTGAAAAGGCAGCTGCCAGCTTCTACCTCAGGTCATGAAGTATGGCAAGAAATGCCAGCTTCTCACTTAAGAAGAATACTACTCTGCCTAGAACTTCCCTGAAAGAGATGGTGGGCATTTTTGTGACTTGTAATTTATTTTTTAATTTTAAAAAGGAAATTCAGCCAGGCACAGTGGCTCCCAAAGTAATCCCAACACTTTGGGAGGCCGAGGTGGGCAGATCATGAGGTCAGGAGTGCAAGACAAGCCTGACCAACATGGTGAAACCCCGTCTCTACTAAAAATACAGAAAATTAGCTGGGTGTGGTGGCAGGTGCCTGTAATCCCAGCTACTCGGGAGGCTGAGGCAGGAGAATCACTTGAACCCAGGAGGAGGAGGTTGTAGTGAGCCAAGACTACACCATTGCACTCCAGCATGAGTGACAGAGTGAGACTCTGACTCAAAAAAAAAAAAAAGCAAATTAAAACTTCCTGACCTTACCTACGATATTATAAAGATCATACTCAAAAGTCATAAGTATGAATCACAGAAGATGTTTGTAATAGAAATGTAATTTGGGCTGGGCTCGGTGGCTCACACCTATAATCCCAGCACTTTGGGAGGCCAAGGTGGGCGGATCACCTGATACCAGGAGTTTGCGATCAGCCTGACCAACATGGAGAAACCCTGTCTCTACTAAAAATACAAAATTAGCCAGGTGTGGTGGCACATGCCTGTAATCCCAGCTACTCAGGAGGCTGAGGGTGGAGAATTGCTCGAACCTGTGGGGAGGAGTTTGTGATGAGCCAAGATCGCACCATTGCACTCCAGCCTGGGCAACAACAGTGAAACTCCATCTCAAAAAAAAAAAAAAATGTAATCTATCCAGTGCATGTAAACCAGCATATCTCTTACAAACCCTGGAATGAGGTAAAAAATGTAATTAGGTCCAATATTTTGATGTAAAATTCCATCTCTCCTTTTCTCCTGCTTCTCATCTCTTGCACACACATATATATAAGCAAAATGTCACACTCACATGTGTGTAGAAATCAAAGTTCACAAAACACTATTTGGTTTACTTGCCTACTTATGTAAATATTGTATTTGTTTTACAATAGAGTAGAAGCTCTCAGAACTCATTTCCTTCACTGACTGGCCAGATTAACCAACACACCTCACTCCCACAAAAGATACTGAGGCCTGTAGAGCATGGATTGCTCTTTAGTATCCACAGAATTCTGTCCTTAACATTGTTTGAATGCTAGCAAAGAGTCAGCGTGTTCATTACCAGACCTTTTCTTTTTCTTTTTCTTTTCTTTTCTTTTTTTTTTTTTTTTGAGACAGGGTCTCACTCTGTCGCATAGGCTGCAGTGCAGTTGTGCAATTATGGCTCGCTGCAGCCTCAACCTCCCATGTTCAAGCAGTCCTCCCACCTCAGCCTCCTGAGCAGCTGAGATCCCAGGTAGGTGCCACCATGCTTGGCTAATGTTTTACTAATTTTTTGAAGAAACAGGGTCTCACCATGTTGCCCAGCCTCGTCTCAAACTCCTGGGTTTAAGCAATCTGTCTGCCTCGGCCTCCCAAAGTGCTAGGATTACAGGCGTAAGCCACTGCACCCATCCCATTCCCAAACCTTGTTATGCCAGTTGTATTTGTAATTATAATGGCATGGTTAATTTTATATTATTGCATAAACTGATGACATATGGTACAGAAAGAAAGATGGATGGTTTATGAAAATAGAATGCTTTAGAAAAGCTTGATAAATGCAAAATACTAAATATACTAAAATACCAAAAATACTTTAAAATCAGGGGTGAACACACAACTCTGTGGGGGGAAAATCTTAAATATCTAGGACTTTGTCCTCAGATGGCTCCCACAAAAGTTGAGTTTATGTACCACTTAAAGAAAAGTTAATTTTAAAAAACACTAAAATTAAGGAAAATAAGTGATGCATTATGAGTGAGATTTATGCAAAAATGATAACGCAGAACCCCAATTGCAGAACGTATTTTTCATCAAGAATATTGCATTTATGTGCTTTAGGTTAAAATTAAATATGTAACATGTAAGTCGCTTTGTGATTATCTGCATTACTCAGATTTCTTACTAAGCAACCAAGTATCCATCATAGAAGTTTCAATTAAGAAGTCTTCTCTGTGTATTCTCATGCATTAATATATAATATCAGAAAATCATCTCACCAACAGAGAATAACAAGGCTCTCTCATAAAGACATTTATTTTACATTGATTCAACTGCTTTATGGTTCTACTAATTCCCTTGCAACACATTTGCTATGCAGAGTAAAAGTCTGATGTATTGTGATTCACTTTTAACACTGTATATATTAGAAGAGAATTAAATGCTTTGACTCAGGAAGTATCAAAAATATATTAGTACAAAAAGAACCCATTAACCGACCACACTTTAGTTCTTTCTGTCATCCAAAACCCACCCAATCCCTGTCATCCCCACCCACCCATCCCATATGTAGTTGTGAAGCATCCTCTTGGTTCACCCAAGATGAACAGTCACTGGGTTTGATTCCAGCACCATCACCCGTGGGGCTCAACCCTTGCACCCTAATGCCATATGCTCATGTAGAACTAGCAGAGAATTACACAACAAAGCGGGTGGGGTGTGATGGAAGTATCTTCAAAGGAGCAACTATATTATTTATTTAATGTTGGATTCCCAGTCTAAAGTCAGTGTAAGGAGTGTGTTATTTGTTTTTCATTATAACAGTAATCCATTTTTTCCAAAATTAACTCTGGCTTTTTACCTTCATTCTGCCCACGTTACTGTGTTAACTGGATACTGTAAGTAATAATGGCCACCTGCCCTTCTGCCTGGGAGTCACTGAGGTATGCACTTTGTAAGCATCTGCAATGCAGAGATGATGAGATACAATCGAATAAGTCATCTTGCCATGCCATGCCATCAAGATGCTGCTGGGTTCTTGGAGATCTGTGAGGAATGTTTCTAGAAAACGAACTGACTGCCTCGTCACCCAATTCAATTGTGAAGTCTAGGTGTGATTTCCTCCAACCCCTTAAAGATCACATATACAACCTCTCAAGATTCTCTGAAACATGCTGGTATTCCAGACTCTCCCCAAGTATTCTGAAGAACTGGTGCCTTTGGGTTCTTGTGTGAGCCTGCCTTTTTCCAACCCTGAACCTAAATGAAACTAATCATTATTGGGTTCAACCAGTGAAAAGATTCACAACATTTCTGGAAGGCAGAAAGAAGTTTATTATTTAGCACAAGCATGGGAGAATGAGCACCAAGAGGGCGTCTGCTACTCAGTTCATGTACAAAGGATCAGCTAATAAACATTAGCAGGGCCTTCCAAGTGCGAGGAAAAGAAAATAAACATAATTAGTTGTACAGTTCTAAGGAGACTCAACGGTACTTCAAGGGCAGCTTGACCTGAAAGTCTACAAACATCAATGAATATCTATGCAGCGCTCATCTAAGGATGGTTTTATCAAATGAAGCTGGTCCTTGCCTTAGAATGTCAAAGCCAGAATCAAGCAGATGGGTCAGTATGAATACCTGGAGAAGATTCACATCTTTTTATTGTAAGCATACCTTAAAAGATTTCATAATTTTATGTCTGGTGCTACCTTTCTGTTCACATCATAAAACCCAGGTGTCATCTTTGTATGCACAGAAGGGAAATAATGCACTGTCCAAGTGAAAAACAAAGGAAACCCACACCAACTCCCTCTCTGACTTAGAGGGAGACAAAACTGCCACCCTGTTTCCTGATCCTTCCCAAGCCTAAGCTGGCAACAAAATGCCCCTATGCTTTCAACCAGGACACATCCCTAGCTCCTTTGAAATTAGCGTGGAGGAAGTTTTTGAGGCTGGGTGTTCAGTTGCTGGCTATTCAGGTTCCTTGCACTCAGTGAAATGTCATCATCCAGGAAGCCTGAACCAGAGCGTAGGGAGAAAGTGGGCAGTCATTGCCCACCCCCAGAGGAACTCCAGAGTGCTGCTCTCAGATTTCACAACCTTCTCTTCTCCCCCACAAATCACCCCTGTAAGAGAAAGGGGCAACCCTAAATTCAGAATGAAAGAAAGTAGGCACTCTTTTCTACTCAGGATGAAACACAGCACATTGTCACTTGGCTATGTCCCATTCTTCAGAGTAAGAGGCAGTGGTTTAAAACCCACTCCCTGAGCACTGAGCCAAGCAAATATATTACTGGAATGAAAAGCAAAGCAAACCATGAAATGGAACATTTTTGCTGTGACCAAACCATGAAAGTTCTTCTTCAGTCTATTATTAATAAACCGATGTAAAAGGATTAAGCTATTTTTCAGAAAAAGGATAGACTAAAATCTGTCCCACATATATAAAGATTGAGAATAAAATTGAGCTGGGAATTTTTTCTGCATTCTCAAGGAATTCTTTTGAGAATCCCGTATTAATACTGCTGGTGACATGTGATTAATTTGGCTCCTGTAAAGTTCTACTACAAATTTTCTCTCTCTGACATTGGATCAGCTCTTCCAACCAGCAAACGTCTTATTAACCTGTCCTTGACCCCTTCTCAGACCTTCACAGCCTGAAGCCTTTTTGCCTGTTCCAAGCCTCTGACTCTCCGCACATGACCCTCCCTTCTCCTTGTCTATAACTGAAAGGACGGACATAAGCATTCCTAATCCTTCCCTCCACTCATGCTGAGGCCACATCATAGCCCCACCATGGAAGTGCCATCCTTTCATGCTGCCTGGACTAACCCCTCCAACTGTGCCCTTAACCCGGTTCCTTCTTGGCTACTTTACTCCATCATGATGCTGTCACCCCTTTCCTCTTCAGTCTCACCCTCTCTGCAAACATGCACAAGTACATCCTGGAAAGCCTCCCCTCAAGTCAGAGATTCCTGGGAGTTCTTGCCCTCTACTTCTCACTCCAGTTGCTGCCAATGTTCTTGAAAGTATTATTTATTTATTTATTTATTTATTTAATATTTAGTGAGTTCCTCTTAGTTTGTGGCAAGCATTATGCTAGATGTTAGGGAGATAAAGAGTAAGCCGAGGTTCCACTTTCTAGTTAAGAAAGTAAGAATCTCTACACATTGAAAAATATAACACACTACCACTCATGTTGAGTGTTATGAAGAAATAAGGAGCTGAATAGAGAGTAATCAGAGACCCCACTGAAGATAGGTAGAAAGGCCTCTCCAGTGAGGGAGTATTTTGGATAAGACCTGAAGGATGAAAAGGAGCCCTGGGAAGAGTGAGGAAAACAGCAATTCCAGCTGAGGGAACAGCTTGTGCAAAGACCCTGAGGCAGAAAGATCCTGGCTTGTTTGAGGAGCTGAAAGTCCACTGCCATTAAAGTGCAGTGACCAAGGGTAAAATCAGGATGATCTTAGAGAGGTAGGCAGAGACAGCTTAGAAGCTTAGAATTTATTTTGAATTCAACAGATAACCATTGAAGGATTTTTAGATCGAAATAAGAAAATGATACCCCTTGCAGGCATATGAAGAAGGAACTAGAGGAAAGCAAAAGCAGAGAGAGCAATTAAGAGGCTACTGTAGCAGCCTGGTCTACCATGGTGGCAGCAAAGACAGAGAAAAAGTAGTGAATTTGCAAAAATTTAAGGAGATAAAATCAACAGGACTTGCTGATTCACTGGAGAGAGTGAGGGAAATGAATAATTAGGATGATTCTGAGGCTTCTGACAGACATGAGCAACTGGATAAATTGGTGGCTCTTGGTTAAGATAGGAAGGAATACATTGGTAGAAATAAGAGTTCTGTTTAAAACACATAAAGTTTAAATGACTGTGTGACATCTAAATGGAACTGTCAACTGCAGATAGGTGAATTGGGAGCCCAGAAAAGTGGCCTGGCCTAGAGGTATAAATTTTGCATGTTTAACATAAAAGTGGCATTTGAATCTATGAGAACATTTAAGACCACCTGGAAAGATAGAAAAAAAGGAGGGATAGAAAAGAAAAAGTCTAAGAAGAATAAAATTCTTAAAAGAAGAAAAAGATCTAGAACCAAACCTTAGAATCCAGTGTCCAAAAGTTGAAAAGGGTAAGAGGAGCCACAGAAAAAGAGCCACCAAGGATATAAAGAGAAAACCATGCAAGTGAAGATTGAAGAGTGCTTCCAGGAAGGCCTGGTCAGCTAAGCTAAATGCTTGCGTAAGGGCTGGCATCATAGAGTTTGTCTCTGTCTTTTTCATTTCTGCCTCTGAATTGTTCCCCCTCTTTCAAAGCCCCAGGTAAGGGGCATGACCAGAGCAACCAGTTTCTCAGTGATAGCCAGTGACCACCTATCTTCACCATATTCAGTGTCTTTCTCAATGCTCACTTTCCTTCCTTCCTTCCTTCCTTCCTTCCTTCCTTCCTTCCTTCCTTCCTTCCTTCCTTCCTTCCTTCCTTCCCTCCTTCCCTCCCTCCCTCCCTCCCTCCCTCCTTCCTTCCCTCCCTCTCTCTTTCTCTCTCTCTTTCTTTCTCTTTCCTTCCCTCCTTCTTGCCTGCCCACCTGCCTTCCTTCCTCCCTTCTTTCTTTTCTTTTCTTTCTTTTTAAGACAGAGTTTCACTCTTGTTGCCCAGGCTGGAGTGCAATGGCATGATCTTGGCTCCACCTCCTGGGTTCAATCAATTATCCTGCCTCAGCCTCCTGAGTAGCTGGGATTACAGGCTCCCACCACCACACCTGCCTCAGCCTCCTGAGTAGCTGGGATTACAGGCTCCCACCACCACACTTGCCTCAGCCTCCTGAGTAGCTGGGATTACAGGCTCCCACCACCACACCTGCCTAGTTTTGTATTTTTAGTAGTGACAGAGTTTCACTATGTTGGCCAGGCTGGTCTTGAACTCCTGGCCTCAAGTGATCCATCTACCTCAGCCTCCCAAAGCGCTGAGATTACAGGCATGAGCCACAGCACCTGTCCCTATTGTCCTTGCTTTCTATTAGTCTGTGACATCAGGGATTACCTGGTCCTTTGTGAAACTCTCCATTCTCTGTTGAGTTTCCATTTATATAACCCTTTCCTGATTGTCCTACTTTTGAAAAGCTTTTGAAAAACATGATATCCAAAGACATTCTTCTCTGACTTTCCTTTCCCTTCCACTCCTTAAATGTCTGTGTTTCTTGAGGTATCCCTGGATCCCTTCTGTGTACTTTTTATAATCTCAGTTATGCACATAGCTTTAACAATCACCCTATACCTGATTCTAAAACCCAAATCTCATGCCAAACCCAATTTCTGTCTCAGGACTTAGGCTCTCATTCTCAGTTTCCTGCTAGACATTTCTGCACTAGTCATACTGACATTTAAAAAAACATTATTTGCAAAACCAAAATCTTCACCTTTGCTCTAAAACCTTATTTTTCATTATCATATTTTTATTTATGGTGCAACCATCTTTCCACTTGACCTTTTCACATTGTTGACTTAGTCTTTCCCTTTACCCCAATCAATAAATTTATTTCTGTTGAACTTCCTAAACATTTCTCTTTACTCTCCACTCTCATATAGTGTCTTTTTTTTTTTTTTTTTTTTTTTTTAGACAGAATCTTGTTCTGTCGCCAGGCACTAGGCTGGAGTGCAGGAGTGCAGTGGCGTGATCTCCGCTCATGCAACCTCTGAGCAATTCTCCTGCCCCAGCCTCCCGAGTAGCTGGGACTACAGATGCGTGCCACCACACCCAGCTAATTTTTTATATTTTAGTAGAGGCAGGGTTTCACTATGTTAGCCAGGACGGTCTTGATCTCTTGACCTCGTGATCCGCCTGCCTTGGCCTCCCAAAGTTCTGGGATTACAGGCGTGAGCCACCACACCCGGCCCTCATACAGTTGTCTTAACTGGTCTCTTCATCTCTCATTTCTTCCTATTTTAATCTCTTCTGTACATTTGCTGCCATAATTTCAGCTTCTAAAAGCACCACTCTGATCACATTATGTACTTTGCTTACAAAAACCTTCCATCAGTATTTCTGGGCTGCAAAACAGAGCAGAATCCTTATCCCACCCACAGGCTTTCATTCCTTTATTCAATAAATATATATTGAGTGACTACTATATGCCAGTCACTGTGCAAGGTTCTTGGATTCAGCAGTGAGTAAGATGAAGTACCAACCCACATGCAATTTACTTTCTAGTTGGGAAGGCAAACAATAAACAATTAATTTAATCAGTATATAATATTATTTCAGGTATTCATACATTCTATGAATAGAGATGATCACAATAAGGATTTAGTAAACAATTGAGGGAAGTAGCATATTTTGTTGGTTTTTGGTGAGGTTTTTTTGTCTTTATGAGAAATGACATTATTATACAGTGTCCCCTAGTGATTATTTTTTCCATAAGTTTATGGGGAACAGGTGGTTTCTGGTTACATAAGTAAGTTCTTTAGTGGTGATTTGTGAGATTTCGGTGTACCCATCGTCCAAGCAGTATACACTGCACCTGATTTGTGGTCTTTTATACCTCACCTCCTTCCCACCCTTTCACCCTGAGTTCCCAAAGTCCATTCTGACATTCTTATGCCTTTGGATCCACATAACTTAGCTCCCACCTATGAGTGAGAACATAGGATGTTTGGTTTTCCATTCATAAGTTACTTCACTTAGAATAATAGTCTCCAATCTCATCCAGGTCACTGCAAATGCCATTAACTCATTCCTCTTCATGGCTGTGTAGTATTCCATCACGTATATATATTCCACAGTTTCTTTATCCACACATTGATTAATGGCCATTTGGGTTGGTCCCAGGTTTTTGCAATTGTGAATTGTGCTGCTATAAACATGCATGTGCAAGTCTCTTTTTCATATAATGACTTCTTTTCCTCTAGGGAGATACCCAGTAGTGAGATTGCTAGATCAAATGGTAGTTCTATTTTTAGTTCTGTAAGAAACCTCAACACTGTTTTCTGTAATAGTTGTGCTAGTTGACATTCCTACCAGCCGTGTAGATGTGTTCCCTGTTCACCACATCTCCACCAACATCTAATGTTTTTTTATTTTTTATGGCCATTTTTGCAGGTGGTATCACATTGTGGTTTTGATTTGCATTTTTTTGATCATTAGTGATGTTGAGGATTTTTTGTTTCCTGCCTATTCGTATATCATCTTTTGAGAATTGTCTATTCATGTCCTTAGCCCACTTTTTCATGGGATTGTTTGGGTGGTTTTTGTTGTTGTTGTTGTTGTTGTTGTTGATTTGTTTGAGTTCATTGTAGATTCTGGATATTAGTCCTTTGTCAAATGTATAGATTGTGAAGATTTTCTCCCACTCTGTGGGATGTCTGTTTACTCTGCTGACTGTTTCTTTTGCTGTGCAAAAGCTCTTTAGTTTAATTAAGTCCCAGCAATTTATCTTCGTTGTTATTGCATTTGCGTTTGGATTCATAATCATTAAATCCTGGCCTAAGTCAATCTGTAGAAGGGTTTTTTTCAAGGTTATCTTATAGGGTTTTTATAGCTTCAGGTTTTTTATTTAAGTCCTTAATCCATCTTGAGTTGATTCTTGTTTAAGGTAAGAGATGAGGATCTAGTTTCATTCTCCTACATGTTGCTAGCCAATTATCCCAGCACGATTTGTTGAAAAAGGCATCCTTTCCCCCACCTTATGTTTTTGTTTGCTTTGTTGAAGATCAGTTGGCTGTAAGTATTTGGGTTTATTTCTGGATTCTTTATTCTGTTCCATTGATCTATATGCCTATTTTTATACCAATACCATGCTGTCTTGGTGACTATGACCTCATTAGTTTGAAATCAGGTAATGTGATGCCTCCATTTTTTTTTTTTTTTTTTGGTCTTGCTTTGGGCTCTTTTCTGGTTCCATATGAATTTTATCATTGTTTTTTCTAATTCTGTGAAGAATGATGGTGGTATTTTGATGGAAATTGTGTTGAATTTTTAGATTGCTTTTGATGGTATGATCATTTTCACAATATTGATTCTACCTATCCATGAGTATGTGATATGTTTCCATTTGTTTGTGTCATCTACAATTTCTTTCAAAAGTGTTTTTGTAGTTTTCTTGTAGAGATCTTTCACCTCCTTGCTTAGGTGTATTTCTAAATTTTTTTTCTGTTTTTTTTTTTTTTTTTGCAGCTATTTTAAAAAGAGTTGAGTTCTTGGTTTGATTCTCAGCTTGGTCACTGTTGGTATATAGAGGAGATACTGATTTGGGTACATTAATTTTGTATCCAGAAACTTTGCTGAATTTTTTTTATTAGTTCTAAGAGCTTTCTGGAGTAGTCTTTAGGGTTTTCTAGGTAAATGACCATGTCATCAGCAAACAGTGACAGTTTGAGTTCCTCTTTACTGATTTGGATGCCCTTTATTTATTTCTCTTGTCTGATTGCTCTGGCAAGGACTTCCAGTACTATGTTGAAGAGGAGTGATGAGAGTGGGCATCCTTCTCTGAAAAGAGAGAATGCTTTCAACTTTCCTCATTCAGTATTATGTTGGCTGTGTGTTTGTCATAAATAGTTTTATTACACTGAGTTGTATCCTTTCTATGCCAGTTTTGCTGAGAGTTTTAATCATAAAGGGATGCTGGATTTTGTTCCATGCTTTTCTGCATCTATTGAGATGATCATTTTATTTTGGATTTTAGGTCCTAACTTAATGTGCAGCTTAAGTACTTGAGTGGAAAGTTAGGACCTATGATCAGGGATTATTCTCAAGGATAGACCAGGATAGAACATATGTTAGACCACAAAACTAGTCTTAAAACATTCAAAAAATTGAAATAATATCAATTTTTGACATTATTCTTTCTTTTTTGATATTATCCTTCTCTGACCACAATGGAATGAAACTAAAAATCAGTAACAAGAGAAAATTTGAAAACTATACAAACACATGTAAATTAAACCATATGCTCCTGAATGACCAATGGGTCAATGAAGAGCTTAAGAAGGAAACTGAGGGGAGAAGACCCAAGATGGCCAGTTAGGAGCAGCTCAGGATTGCAGCTCCCAGTAAAAGTGCAGAGGGTGAGTGGACGCCGCATTTCCAGATGGATTTTTATTGCCCACAGAACAGGAGATTCCCAGGCAGAGGAGCCCCATGGGTTGCCAGCATGGCTATTTTGGCTGGTGCAGCTGTTTTGCTGGCACCCTAGTGTGGCATTTCTCCATAAAAAATAAACTGATCTGGGTGCCCTTCTACCTGGCGATTGGAGCTCTGGGAAGGCAGAGTCACCCATTCATCAGATTAAAAAGGGGACTGAAGAGGGAGCCAGGCCAGCAGATTCCCAGGCAAAAAAGCGCCACAAATCTCAGCACCGCTGTTTCAGCCGGTGCAGTGGGTTGCTGCATGGGAAATCACACAGATCCCGGGGCCTTTTCAACAGGTGACTGGAAGACCTGGGAGAGAGTCGACCATTCAACTAAAAAAGGCTTTGAGACAGGGAGCCAGGTGATCAGGCTCGGCTGGTCCAACCCCCACAAAAAAAACAGCAATTGGAAACACTCTGTGTTGTGAGTTTCACAGCAAGCACAGCTGAACCCAGGATGGTCCAGCTCTGTGAGGGAGGGGCGTCTGCCATTACTGAGGCACTCCATCACTATGGAGGTAATCTGCCATTGTTGAGGCAGCCTGCCATTGCCGAGGCAACTCACCATTACAGAGAGAGTCTGCCATTACAGAGGTGGGCCACGATTGCCAAGGCAGTTCTAACTACACCCATATAAACAGAACTGCAGGGAAGTTCACACAGCAGCTGGATGGAGCCAACAGCAGCTCAGCAAAGCCTCTGCAGGCAGACAGTGACAAGACTGCCTCCTTGCTGGTCAGGGCAGCCCTGAAAAGAAGGCAGCAGCACAACAGAAACTCATAAATAAAGGCCTAACTCCCCGGGACAGAACACCTGGGGAAAAAAGGGGTTTATGAGTTCTGCTGCATCAGACTTAAACGTATCTGCCCAGAAGATCTGAATGAACAACAGAGCTCACAGCTCAGCACTTGAGCTCCTATAAAGGACAGGCTGTCTCCTCAAGCAGCTCCCTGACACCCATGTATACAAAGAGTCACCTCATAAAGGAGAGATCAGACTGACATTTGGCAGGTATCCTTCTGGGACAAACATAGCAGAAGAAGAAACTGTTAGCAACCCTTACTGTTCTGCAGCTGCTGCAGGTGATCCCCAGACAAGCAGGGCCTGGAGTGGACCTCAGCAGTCCTACAGCAGAGGGGCCAGACTCTTAGAAGGAAAATGAATAAACAGAAATAATGTCATCATCAACAAACTGGACATCCACTCAGAGACCCAATCTGAAAGTCAGCAACTACAAAGAAGACAGGTGGATAAATCCAAAAAGATGGGAAGAAACCAGCACAAAAAGGAGGAAAACACCCAAAACCAGAACACCTCTCCTCCTACAAGGGATCACAACTCCTCACCAGCAAGGGAACAAGGCTGGATGGAGAATGAGTATGATGAAATGACCAAATCAGGCTTCAGAAGGTAGGTAATAAGAAACTTCTGTGAGCTAAAAGAACATGTTCCAACCCAATGCAAGTAAACTAAGAACTTTGAAAAAAGATTTGATGAAATGCTAATGAGAATGGACAACTTAGAGAGTAATATAAGTGAATTGATGGAGCTGAAAAACACAACATGAGAATTTTGCGAAGCATGTACAAATTTCAACTGCTGAATTGACCAAGCAGAAGAAAGGATATCAGAGGTCAAAGATCAACACAATGAAATAAAATGAGAAGGCAAGATTAGAGAAAAAGGGTAAAAAGGAATGAACAAAGTCTCCAAGAAATATGGGGCTATGTGAAAAGACCTAATCTACATTTGATAGGTGTACCTTAATGTGATGGAGAGAATGAATACAAGCTGGAAAATACTCTTCAGGATATTATCCAGGAAAGCTTCTCCAACCTAGTAAGGCAGCCCAATATTCAAGTCCAGGAAATACAGAGAACACCACAAAGATATTCCTCAACAAGAGCAACCCCAAGGCACATAATCGTCAGATTCACCAGGGTTAAAATGAAGGAGAAAATGCTAAGGACAGCCAGAGAGAAAGGTTGGGTTACCCACAAAGGGAAGCCCTTCAGACTCACAGCAGATCTCTCAGCAGAAACCCTACAAGCCAGAAGAGAGTGAGGGCCAATATTCAACATCCTTAAAGAAAAGAACTTTCAACCCAGAATTTCATATCCAGCCAAACTAAGCTTCATAAGCGAATGAAAAATAAAATCCTTTGTGAACAAGCAAGTACTCAGAGATTTCATCACCACCAGGCCTGCTTTACAAGAACTCTTGAAAGAGGCACTATACATAGAAAGGAACAGCCAGTACCAGCCACTCCAAAAACATACCAAATGGTAAAGAGCTTCAACACAATGAGGAATCTGCATCAACTAATGGGCAAAAGAGCCAGCTAGCATCAAGATGACACTATCAAATTCACACATAACAATATTAACTTTAAATGTAAATGGACTAAATGCCCCAATCAAAAGACATAGACTGGCAAATTGGATAAAAAGCCAAAACCCATCAGTGTGCTGTATCCAGGAAACTCATCTCACATGCAAGGTTACACAAAGGCTCAAAATAAAGGGATGGAGGAAGATTTATCGAGCAAATGGAGAGCAAAAAAAAGCAGGAGTTGCAATTGTCATCTCGGATAAAATAAACTTTAAAGCAACAAAGATCAAAAGAGACAAAGAAGGACATTACATAATGGTAAAAGGATCAATACAACAAGAAGAGCTAAAAATCCTAAATATATATGCACCCAACACAGGAGCACCCAGATACATAAGGCAAGTTCTTAATGACTTACAAAGAGACTTAGACTCCCACACAATAATGGTGGGAGATTTTAACACCCCATTGTCAATATTAGACAGATCAACCAGACAGAAAATTAACAAGGATATCCAGGACTTGAACTCAGAACTGGAGCAAGCAAACCTAATAGACATTTACAGAACTCTCCACCCGAAATCCACAGAATATACATTCTTCTCAGCATCACATCACACCTACTCTAAAATTGATCACATAATTGGAAGTAAATCACTCCTCAGCAAATGCAAAAGAACGGAAATCATAACAGTCTCTCAGACCACTGGGCAATCAAGTTAGAGCTAAGAATTCAGAAACTAACTCAGAACTGCACAGCTTCATGGAAACTGAACAACTGGCTCTTGAATATTGACTGGATAAGCAATGAAATGAAGTCAGAAATAAAGAAGTTCTTTGAAACCAATGAGAATAAAGACACAACATACCAGAATATGTTGGACACATTTAAAGCAGTCTCTAGAGGAAAATATATTTGAGTGCCCACATGAGAAAGAAGGAGAGATCTAAAATTGACACCTATCATCAAAATTGAAAGAGCTAGAGGAGCAAGATTAAAAAAAAAAAACTCAAAACCTGGCAGAAGACAATAACTAAGATCAGAGCAGAAATAAAGCAGATAGAGACAAAAAAAACCCTTCAAAAATTTAATGAGTCCAGGAGCTAGTTTTTCAAAAAGATCAACGAAATAGACCACTAGCCAGATTAATAAAAAAGAAAAGAGAGAATAACCAAATAGATGCAATAAAAAATGATAAAGGGGATATCACCACAGATCCCACAGAAATTCAAACCATCATCAAAGATTATTATAATCAACTATGCACATAAACTTGTAAACCTGGAAGAAATTGATAAATTCCTGGACATTTGCCTCCTCCCAAGCCTAAACCAGAAAGAAGATGAAACCCTGAATAGACCAATAACAAGGTCTGAAGTTGAGGCAGCAATTAAGAGCCTACTATCCAAAAAAAGCCAGGTCTAGATGGGTTCACAGCCGAATTATACCAGACAGACAAAGAGGAGTAGGTACCACTCCTTCTGAAACTATTCCAAATAATCCAAAAAGAGGGAATCCTTCCCAAATCATTTTATGAAACCAACATCATCCTGATACCAAAACCCGGCAGAGACTCAACAAGAAAAGAAAACTTCAGGCCAATATCCATGAGGAACATAGATGCAAAAATCTTCAATAAAATACTGGCAAGCTGATTGCAACAGCACATCTAAAAGCTTATCCACCGTGATCAAATAGGATTCATCCTGGGGATGCAAGGCTGGTCCAACATACACAAGTCTATAAATGTAATTCATCACATAAACAGAATGAAAGACAAAAACCACATGATTATCTCAATTGATGCAAAGAAGGCCTTTGACAAAAATTCAACAGCTATTTATGCTAAAAACCCTCAATAACCTAGGTATTGACAGAATGTATCTCAAAATAATAAAAGCTATTTATGACAAACCCACAGCCAATATCATACTGAATGGTCAAAAGCTGGAAGCATTCCCTTTGAAATCTGGCACTAGACAAGGATGCCCTCTCTCACCACTCCTATTCAATATAGTACTGGAAATTCTAGCCAGAGCAATCAGGCAAGAAAAAGAAATAAAGGGTATACAAATAGGACAGGAGTAAGTCAAATTGTCTTTATTTGCAGACAACATGATTGTATATTTAGAAGACCCCATCGTCTCAGCCCAAAATCTCCTGAAATTTATAAGCAACTTCAGCAAATTCTCCGGATGTAAAATCAATGTGCAAAAATCACAAGCATTCCTATACACCAATAACAGACTTAAAGAGAGCCAAATCAAGAACGAACTGCCATTCACAATTCCTACAAAGAGAATAAAATACCTGGGAATACAAAGAGAATAAAATACCTGGGAATGCAACTAACAGGGAACATAAAGGACCTCTTCAAGGAAAACTACAAACCACTGCTCAATGAAATAAGAGAGGACACAAACAGATGGAGAAACATTCCCTGTTCATGGTTAGGAAGAATCAATATCGTGAAAATGGCCATAATGCCCAAAGTAAATTTACAGATTCAACACTATCCCCATCAAGCTACCAATGACCTTCTTCACAGAACTGGAAAAAAACAGCTTAAACTTCATATGGAACCAAAAGAGAGCCCGCATAGCCAAGTCAATTCTAAGCAAAAAGAACAAAGTGGGAGGCATCACACTACCAAACTTCAAACTATACTACAAGGCTACAGTAATCAAAATAGCAAGGTACTGGTACCAAAACAGAGATATAGGCCAATGGAACAGAACAGAGGCCTCAGAGGCAACGCAACATATCTACAACCATCTGATCTTTGACAAACCTGATAAAAACAAGCAATGGGAAAAGGATTCCCGGTTTAATAAATGGTGTTGGGAAAACTGGCTAGCCGTGTGCAGAAAGCAGCAACTGGACACCTTCCTGACACCTTACACTAAAATTAACCCAGATGTATTAAAGACTTAAACATAAGAACTAACACCGTAAAAACCCTAGAAGAAAATCTAAGCAAAACCATTCAGGACATAGGCATAGGCAAGGACTTCATGACTAAAATGCCAAAAGCATTGGCAACAAAAGCCAAAATAGACAAATGGGACCTAATCAAACTCCACAGCTTCTGCACGGGAAAAGAAACAGTCATTAGAGTGAATCAGCAACCAATAGAATGGGAGAAAATTTTTGCAGTTTACCCATCTGACAAAGGGCTGATATCCAGAATTTACAAAGAACTAAAACAGATTTACAAGAAAAAACAAACAAGCCCATTCAAAAGTGGTCAAAGGATATGAACAGACACTTTACAAAAGAAGACATACATGAGGCCAACAAACATATGAAAAAATGCTCATTATCACTGGTCATTAGAGAAATGCAAATCGAAATTACATTGAGATACCATCTCACGCCAGATAGAATGGTGATCATTAAAAAATCTGGAGAAAACAGATGCTGGAGAAGATGTGGAGAAATAAGAACACTTTTACACTGTTGGTGAGAGTGTAAATTAGTTCATCCATTGTGGAAGACAGTTTGGTGATTCCTCAAGGATCTAGAAATAGAAATTCCATTTGACCCAGCAATCCCATTACTGGGTATATATCCAAAGGTTTATAAATTGTTATAAGAACACATGCACACGAATGTTTATTGCAGCACAGTTTACAATAGGAAAGACCTGGAACCAACCCAAATGCCCATCAATGATAGACTGGACAGGGAAAGTGTGGCACATATACACCATGGAATATTATGCATCAAAAACAATGAGTTTGTGTCCTTTGTAGGGACATGGATGAACCTGGAAACCATCATTATCAGCAACCTGACACAAGAACAGAAAATCAAACACCACATGTGTTCAACTCATAGGTGGGTGTTGAACAATGAGAACACATGGACACATAGAGGGGAGCACCACACACTGGGGTCTGTTGAGGGGAAACAGGGAGGGACATTGGAAGGTGGGGAGTTGTGGAGAGATAGCATGGGGAGAAATGCCAGATATAGGTGAAGGGAAGGAAGGCAGCAAATCACACTGCCACGTGTGTACCTATGCAACAATCTTGCATGTTCTTCACATGTACCCCAAAACCTAAAATGCAATTAAAAAAAGAAGGAAATTGAAAAATTTCTTAAACAAATGATAATGGAAGCACAACATATCAAAACCAATGGGATACAGCAAAGGGAGTACTAAAAGGGAAGTTTATAACTATAAGTGTTTACATCAAAAAAGAAGAAAAACTTCAAATAATCTGTATGCAACCTCCAAAAGCAAACCAAACCCAAAGTTAGTAGAAGAAACGAAATAAAGATCAGAGCAGAAAGAAATGAAATTAAAACAAAGAAAACAATACAAAAGCTCAACAAATGAAAAAGTTGTATTTTGAAAAGATAAATAAAAATGACAAATGTAGCCAGACTACGAGAAAAAGAGAGAAGACCTTGATCAATAAAATCAGAGATGAAAAATGAGACATCGCAATTGATTCTGCAGAAATTCAAAGGATCATTAAAGGCTACTGTGAGCAACTATATACCAATAAATTGGAATACTTAGAAGAAATGGACAAATTCCTATGTGCATGCAACCTACCAACATTGAACCATGAAGAAACCAAAACCTGAATAGATCAATAACAAGTAATGAGATTGAAGCCATAATAAAAATCTCCCAGCAAAGGAAAACCTGGGAACTTTACTGTTGAATTCTACCAAACATTGAGAGAAGAACTAATACCAATTCTGCTCAAACTACTCCAAAAAGTAAAGGAGAAATGAATACTTTTAAACTCATTCTATGGGGCCAGTGTTACCCTAATACCAAAACCAGATAAAAATGCATTAAAAAATGGAAGCTACCAGCCATTATTCCTAATGAATATTGATGCAAAAATCCTCGACAAAATATTAGCAAGCCGAATTCAGCAACACATTAAAAAGATCATCCATCATGACCAAGTGAGATTTATCCCAGGGATGGAAGGATGGTTTTTTCTGTATTTAGAACAAAACAAAGAGGCTCATTTTCTCCACCATTATTCAATGTAGTACTGAAAGCCCTAGCTAGAGCAATCAGAGAAGAGAGAGAAATAAGGGGCATCCAAATTGGGAGGGAAGAAGTCAAGTTATCCTTGTTTGCAGATGTTATAATCTTATATTTGGAAAAACCTAAAGTCCCCATCAAAAAAACTGTTAGAACTGATAAACAAATTCAGTCAAGTTGCAGAATACAAAATCAACATACAAAAATCAGTAGCATTTCCATATGTCAACTGCAAACAATCTGAAAAAGAAATTGAGAAAATAATTCTATTTCAATAGCTACAAATAAAATTAAATACCTAGGAATTAACCAAAGAAGTGAAAGATCTCTACAAAGAAAGCCGTAAAACACTAATGAAAGATATTAAAGAGAAAAATGAATAGATCTTTCATGTTCATGGGTTAGAATAATCATTATTGTTAAAATGGCCATACTTCTCAAAGCAATCTACAGATTCAGAGCAATTTCCTTCAAGAATACCAATGACATTCTTCATGTAAATAGAAAAAAAAATCCTAAAATTTATATGGAGCCAGAAAAGACCCAGAATAGCCAAGGCTATCCTAAGTAAAAAGAGCAAAACTGGAGGAATCACATTACCTGACTTCAAATTATACTACAGAGATATAGTAAACAAAACAGAATGGAACTGGCATAAAAACACACATTGACCAGTGGGACAGAAGAGAGAACCCAGAAACAAATCCTTATATCCATAGTAAACTCATTTTTGAAAAAGTACCAAAAACATGCAATGAGGAAAGGACAGTCACTTCAATAAAAGGTTCTGGGAAAATTGGGTATTCATATGCAGAAGAATGAAATTAGACCCCTATCCCTTGCCATATGGAAAAAAAATCAAATCAAAATGGGATTAAAGACTTAAATATAAGACCTCAAACTGTGAAACTACTACAAGAAAACATGAAGGAAACTCTCTAGGACATTGGACTGGGCACAGATTTCTTGAGTAATGTCCCACAAGCACAGGTAACCAAAGCAAAAATGAACAAATGGGATCACATCACATGAAAAAGCTTCTGCACAGCAAAGGAAACAATCAACATAATGAAGAGACAATCCACAGAATGGGAGAAAATATTTTCAAATTATCTGACAAGGGATTAATAACCAGAAAATATAAGGAGCTCAAACAACTGTAAAGGAAAAAATATAATAATCCAGTTTTAAAATGGGCAAAATATCTAAATAGATATTTCTCTAAGATGACATTACAAACCACAAACAGGTATATGAAAAGGTGCTCAATATAATTAACCATCAGAGATATGCAAATCAAACTACAATGAGATATCATCTTACTCCAGTAAAAATGGCTTTTATCCAAAAGACAGGCAATAACAAATGCTGGCAAGGATGTGAAGAAAAGGGAAGCCTTGTACACTGTTGGTGGAATGTAAATTACTATAGCCACTATGGAAAAGAGTTTCAAGATTCCTCATAAAAAAAAAAATAGAGCTGCCATGTGATCCAGCAATCCCACTGCTAGGTATATACCCAAAATAAACGAAATCAGTATATCAAAGAGATATCTGCACTCATGTTTATTGCAGCACTATTCACAATGGCCAAGATTTGGAAGTAACCTAAGCATCTATCAACAGACAGATAAAGAAAAGATGGCATGTATACCCAATGGAGTACTAGTCAGCCATTAAAAAGAATAAGAGCCTATAATTTGCAACAGCATTGATGCAAATGGAGCTCATTTTGTTAAGTGAAATAAGCCAGGCAGAGAAGGACAAACTTCACATGGTCTCATTTATTTGTGGAAGCTAAAAATTAACAGTTGAACTAAAATAGAGAGTAAAATGATAGCTACCAGAGTATGAGAAAAGTAGTGGAGAAAGTGAGCAAGGAGAGAAGTGGAGATGGTTAATGAGTACAAAAAAAAAAACAGAGTGAATAACATCTAGTATTTGAAAGTACAACGGGGGACTATAGTCGATCATAATTTAATTGTACATTTTTAAATAAGAGTATAATTGGATTGTCACACAAAGGTTAAATGCTTGAGGTGATGGATACTTCATTTACCCTGATATCATTATTACATATTGCATGCCTGTATCAAAATATCCCATGTACCTCATAAATATATATACCTACCATGTAACCACAAAAATTAAAAATTATGAATAAATTGTTTGATTTAAAAAAACAAGGATGCCCACTTTTTCCACTTCTATTCAATATAGTAGTGGAAGTCCTTGCCAGAGCAGTTAGACAAGAGAAAGAAATATAAGGCATCCAAATAAGAAAGGAAATTGTTGCTGTTTGCTAACAACATAATCTTTTTTTTAACATAATCTTGTATATGGAAAACTCTAAATATTCCAGGAGAAAAAACTGCTAGAACAAATAAATTTGATACAGTTGCAGGATATGAAATCAACACCACAAAAATCACTAGCATTTCTATATACTAACAGCAAACTTTCTAAAAAAGAAATCAAGAGAACAATCCTATTTACAGTAGCTACAAAAAATAAAATACTTAGGAATCAATTTAACAAGGTGCTAAAAGACCTGTACATTGTACTCTATAAAATATTAATAAAATAAATTGAAGAAGTCACTAATCCTTTTCAAATCCACCATGCCCCAGTCCAGCAGAACAACGTGTGCTTTTCAGAAACTACTCTATGTGTTCTCACTGTTCTGCAGCTAGCCACCTCTTTCACCTCCTTAGGTCACCTTCTTTATCATTTCTGCTTCTCAAAATGTTAATCCTCCTTCAAAGCCCAGGTGTGATGACATCTTCCTAGTCAAGAGCTCCCTCAACACCTCAAGCTTATAATAACTAATCTCTTCCTTGAATTTCCATAGCAGGTTATTTGTACCTTCATAATACCTGTCTCATCCTATTTTGTATTTTAATTATTTGTGTGTGACATATTTCTTTTATTAGGCCATAAGTGTCTTAGGACAAGAACTATGCCCTTATTTTTGTTCCACCACAAATCTTATCACATACCTTGCACACAACAGCCCTTCAGGAAATGCCTGCCAAGGTAATGAATGGACACTCTAAATTAACATAAATTATTATTTTGTGTACTGACCCAGTCCTAAATCCACGGTGCTATCATTTCTGTATCACTGATGGTTATCCGCTTACTTAAATAACCTTTCTTTGCATACACTTAGAAAAGATGGAAAACTGTGTTATAAGGGAGGAACAAGTATGTAGGTTATTCTTTTCCTTAAACAAAGAGAAGTTCTGTTATGCGTCATGGAAAATTAAAGCACAGTAATAAAAAGCACCAACAAGATTTGTTGAATAATGATTTAGTGGAAACGTTGCTTGCCTCCTGATCATAGGTCCTAACTTTCCTCTCAAGTACTTAAGCTGCACGTTCTATTTATTTTGTTTCTAGATTACATTGACAACTATTGGCTATGGAGACAAAACTCCCCTAACTTGGCTGGGAAGATTGCTTTCTGCAGGCTTTGCACTCCTTGGCATTTCTTTCTTTGCACTTCCTGCCGTGAGTACCTTTGCACCAATAAACCAGTTTAAATTAGGTCTTAGAAATGTATTAGAGTAAGCTCTCACAAATTGGTATGCTTGGGAACATATCTATATCATTTACAAATATAATTTTTCTGATATAATGTTGACTTCTCTAAATATATCTACTTGGATAATTTATAAACTATGATCTTCCCTTGGAGACACTTAACCTGAGACTTTATTTAATATTGGCTCATATTCTGTGACCAAATAATAATTCAGATGGCTCACTTTTTAGGCAACATGCTACTAAGACATTTGAAATATTTGCAAAGATGTAAAGCTATCTTCTTTTAAAACTGATCCTTCCAATTTGGTTTATAATGTGTGCTATTTAAGAGATGGATATGCTCAGTAGAGTGTTTTTCTCTTCATCCATTTGAGTGAAAAGCATGTGACCTTAAAGGGTGTTAAACATGGCAGATGATTTATTCATTGTGTCATCATCGATTTTTTTAATGAGCAGTTTCTGTATTTTATCAGAATAAAGGGCACATTAATCTGCCCCCAAGCTTCTGATTAGAAGCTTAATTTCTCTTCAGTGAATGAAGGCTGCCTTTCTGATCATTTTATTCTCTTGTGTCTTTAAAGGCAGCTGTTCAAAATATTACAGTTTGCCCCCATTTCCAAGGTCTTGCTTTTGTTTATTCCACCTTGGGTGGGGAAGGAGGAGCCAACCAAAAGGAGAGTTAAGGCAGTGGCAGCAGGAGTGCTTAAGGAAAATAGCTCCAGTCTTGTTCCAGACACAGCTCAAGCTATACCAATGAAAGACCCCAGAGCACCTCTCCAAAGCTCTTTTAGCTCATGGGGCTTCTCCTGAACCTGTCAATGAGTACAGAGGACACCCTTGTCCCACCAGTGCCCAACTCTAGATTTGCCATATGGTTCTGCCTCGGAACACTCAAAATCACAGAAAGACTGAAAAGTCCATGTGTATGCTTGGGTACTAGACCTCAGTTTGAATTACATTTGTATCATGTATTAACTATATGACTGCTTTGGTTTACTATGGCTGCCTTAACAACTACCACAGACTGGGTGGCTTAAACAATACAAATGTATTGTCTCACAGTTCCCAAGGCTAGAAGTCCAAAATCAAAGTGTTGAGAAGCCATGAGAGCCATGAAGGAAGGATGTGTTCCAGGCCTCTCTCCTTGGTTATAGATGGCTCTTATTCCTGTGGCTTCATGTCATCTGTGTCCAAATTTCTACTTCTTATAAGAACACCAGTCATATTGGATTACGGTCCATCCTAATGACCTTGTTTTAAATTGATTACCTCCGTAAGGACCCTATTTTCAAACAAGGTCACATTCTAAGGTCATGGGGATTAGGACTTCAACATAGGAATTTTGGAAGGACACAGTTTAGCCTGAGTAGTGACCCTGAACAAGTTTCTTTTTTATTAGAATGGAAGAAGAATTATTGAGCCCAGAGAAATTTTGTGCAGACCAATGCAATAATGTAAGTCAAGTGCTTGTCATGAAGAGAACTCTCAATAAATGTTACTTCCCTTTACCAGGATGAATCTAGAAATACATGTTTCCTTGAACAAAATGATGAAATCAAGGAGAGTCAAAAAAAATCTTATGTATCCAAGGCAACTTCATCTGGCAATCTCAACAATTCAGAACAGAGAAGAGATTCACTCAATAATCAGATTCCCTACAGGAAAATACCTTTAGAAACAGTACAACACAGTCTTGGATTTTTCCCAAAATAATGGCACAAAATAATTACAGCTTTTGTGTTTATATTTATCCTGAGGCCACATTTATAGCAACCTCTATGATTCAGTAAAAAACTGTGAAAGAAGGTAGGCAACCTCAGGGTTGTTGAAATAGACAACAGTACGTGTTCTGTCCTCATAGGAGAGCCGCTTGAGATCTAATTCATAACCTAGTCTTCGTTCCTAGAAAATTCTGATAAACTCATATATATGGTTTCACAATTCTTTGAAGATTATAAGCAACAAATATAGAGAAAGCTGACAGAGCAAACACTGCAACAGAAAGAAATGGTAAAAGACCAACAGCAAAGGAGGGGAAAGGAAATCTGTGAGTAGCAAGGAGACATAAATGTTCAAAATGTGTATCTTGTTGTAAGAAGACCAGTAAAAATAAAATAAAAAGATAAAACAAAATCTGTAAAGATCTAGGGCCAATTAGTGTTAGGGACAACACTCCCCTGGAAGTTGGCTGCATCCAGCACAGCAAAAAGTCAGTCCCCATAAGTAAACTCTGCACTATCACAGGGTGGTTAAAAATGTCACTGGTTAAGTTAAAGGTCAGAGACTAAGTAGTCGTTCTTGGAAATGTTTCCAACAAAGTAAGTATGAAATTTTTATATACAAATTAAATTAAATAGGGAATCTGAAAATTTTGCTTTCACAGAAAGGAACATTTCTTAACAATGCCAAGAAAAGTAACCTTTACTATAGATCTTTTACTGAAGTCTCACGATATTTTCTGAGTCCTCATTTATTAAATGAAAGACTAAATGGTCCATATATACCTTTAGGAAAAAACAAGGTGGCCAGAGATTTTATTATATTCTGAGTACCTGACAGCCAATAGTGTTGTCTGATTTAAATTTAGGAAGACAAATTGACATTTTGCTGAGAAAGCTCAAGGGGAATTGTGGGCTGCCCCTGTGTAGGGTTCCTCTTACCCAGGACACCTGAGAACCAAGAAAGAAAAGAGCGTTTCTCCATCTTACCCTCGAAGCAGAAGGGCTATTCTGTACATCACAGAGTCACACAAGCCACCCTTCCAAAGCTCCACTGTGGGGTCACTTCCCGTGGTGCCCCTCCATCTCAGGCCTAATGAGCTCACAGAAGAAGCCCCAGCTCCTCTGTGTTACCCTGATAAGCAGTTCTTTCTCCTCTCTAGAGTGCTCCCTTGTCTTCTGCTAGATATTCCTGCTAAGAGTATATGTTCATTGATGAAGAAATTGAGTTTTATAGAGACTGAATTTCTTGAGACCTCCAGCTAGTAAATTCAGTGCAAGAACTAGTTCTGTTTGACTCAAGATATTAGCCATTCAATTTAAAAAAATAGCTACTGTAATCATTCACCATATTAACTAAATGCAATTGTTGCAGATAATAAAATGTTAACAACCATTTTTAAAATAGGGTATCTTTCAGCATAGCCTTTGCTATGTTTGGATTACAAATTAGGTTCATTTAATCCAGAAGATAATGAAGGGTAAATATTTTTTAGACCAAAACGTATTTCCTCTCCACTTGGTGTTGACGAAGCAGTTCTCAGCAAAGAACTGAATCATAAAACCTAAAAAATTAAGTCTTGTTGTCTTAGAAAACAAATTAAAACAAAACTCAATGTCTAAGAATCTACATCTATTGGTGTCAGTATTTGGAGGGATGACACGTGTTCAAAGCTTAAGCCATGTTTTATGTGTGTATATATATATATAATAGACTTTATTTTCACAGACTTCTATTTAGGTGCACTGAGCTGTGTACTAAGAGAGAGGTGGAAAAAAATTGGAAAAGAGCCATTATAAGACAATAAGCAGACCTGGTTTAATAACTGCTATAATGTACAGTCTGGCACAAGAGATACATAGCAAACATTTGCCATTCACTAATATATGTTTCCGAGCAATGCCAATGTGATTTTCAGCACATTTTAGATTGACAGATGACAGATGACAGATTTGTGCTACGTAGGGCCTGTCTTTATTTTCCAAAGGGTATTAAACTCTGAACCTCATATGCACATAATAAGTGCTCAAAATGGTAGCTAGTGCTGTTAATTCAATGTCTACAAAATCTGAATTATGCTTCATACAAGTGGATTCTATGCATATATGCACATAAATGCATGTATATATAATATATTATAAATATATGCTAGAAATCCTAATATTTCATATTCTCTTACACATCTACACTTTATGAAAAGTAGTATTAAAGGAAAAATAAAGGAATCTTTCCTAAATGATCTTAAATAGCAGAAAAACATTAGAAGTTACAAAAGACTTAAGTTGTTCTGGATTTAGAAATGGATGAAAACATTGTTTAAATCTATAAACCAGTTCACAGAGACCAGGTTTTTATAAAGCTGAGTTTGTACAATCACAACCTGTATGAGATATAGATCTTAGGGAGTGTAATACAGTCACTGAAAAAGAGAGATGGAAAACAGAACCTATGATGTAATTTCTAATTTCATAGTACAGTCATTTATACTAATTAATAATGGAGTAGATCATTGCTCATGAATAGCAAATAGTATTATTAGACCACTGCGTATTTTAAACATGATTGCATTACTTACTGTCTGGTTATTGTCACAGATGGACTCAGAATTATGGAATCTCAAGATAAGAAGGAAGGTTAAAGGCTATCTAGAGCCCAAAAATATCTCAGCCAAGTTGTTATTCAGCTGAGACTTAACACCTTCTAAAGATGAAAAACCCACGGCCTCTCCAGGCAGCCTATGGCATCTTTGAACCATCTTTGAGCTACTCTAAAAATGTAAAGAAAAGAAAAACAACCATTCCTTACCTGTGGCACATAACTGACTTAGTGCTTATAAAATGTTCATCTATAACCTAAGGGTTAGACTCCTTGAAGTTTAATAAAAAGCTAATAATTTATAGCTAGCAAGTAAAATCCACAGACTTGAAAGCAGCAGAGCTCCCAGTCTCATGCCAATAAAGTCAAGAGTTATAGACAAAGCCCAGAGAGTCCAAGTCAAAAGCTCCAAAAGTCAACCCAAGGCTGAGACAGAGCATCTTGTTTTCACAAATGTTAGTAGACCAGAACAAATTGAAGAGCGGGGAACATCAAAGACACCAGAATTTTGGCAGATCAAGATGATAAGCAGAAGGAAAACAAACTGGCCAAAAACTAATGTAAACCTAGAAGAGAATACTAATCTTGCTAATCCCAAAAACTGAGTAGGTGAACCAAAATCAAAAAGACAAGGAATGGTAAAAGTATGAATTAAAATGGAAATGTCCTTTGCAGTGATCCTTGTTCTTGTCTCTATTATACAAATGGGCAAAATAGAAAATCTTCTACTGTGTGTCTTCAAAACTGGGTATTCCCTTCCTCCTCCATTTTACTTTTCTTTTAGTAGGTGTAGAGTTATAACACTATAAAGAACTATAGCTGGGACAGATTGTATACAGTTCTCTCTCCTCCATTTATGGATAGAGAATATAATTTTTAAAGTCTCATCAAAGTGCTAGATGTATTCCCACATTCACAGCAGTGAGACTTTAACTCCCCCAGATTTAAAATCCAGCTCTGTCCCAAGCTGAAATTCATGTTCTCTACTACATTCCATCACTGGATGAGACCATTCACCCTAACTTAAGCAAAAAGAAATGTCACAGAGAAGGACACACACACACACACAAATTTTTATTGTGATTTTATTTATAATCATGGTGCTTCTTGCTATACCACAAAAGATAATAAATAACAATGCCTAATTGATTTACTAAAGAACAGACGTTGTATCTCTTGGCAGTATTGCCCAACAGTTTGCCACTGGCTGATGGTATTATAATGGAGAGAAATGCTGCTTATTTTAACAAGTAACATGTTTCTGGACAGGTTACATACTATTTGTCTTCTCTTAGACTCATTTTAGTGACTTTTCAATATTTGTATTATTTAACAGTGCTTTTGACACTTTTGAGTGCCGTTTTTGTATTTTGTTCCAGGGCATTCTTGGCTCAGGTTTTGCATTAAAAGTACAAGAACAGCACCGCCAGAAACACTTTGAGAAAAGAAGGAACCCAGCTGCCAACCTCATTCAGGTAAATGTCAATGTAATAGGTAGATGGCAACATCTGTGTCCATAGTGCTTGATGGGTCATTTTCCAATCTCTGTGCTTCATTGCTTGGCAGAACTACTGCTTTGTTCCTTTTTTAAAAATGAAGTCAGAACCTAATATACAGTCTTGGATTTGGGCAGGTGTTCCTCCTCTCTTGATCTGAAAAACATGTATTTTTAGCAAATGATCCATGCATTGTTCAGACTGAGTAACCATGTCAGCAAGGCCATGCAAAAGTTAGCAGTTATGTTGCTCCTGGAATTATCTAATACATCTTATGAATTACTTGATGAAATGTAATTAATCATTAAGTGATAGAGCAGAACAGGGCATTGTTCCCTGCATTACAATTACTTTCTCCAGCCAGATATATGTCGCTGCTTTAAAGAATAACATATTTGTTTAGAATGTCAAGGCTTAATACCTGTGAAATTGCTTTTAGTGCCATCGAAGGAAGTAAGTGGAAATAGTTATCCTATTTTGAGAGCTGATTGGATTATGGAATACATGGTGTTTGAGAATATTAAACAATAAGCATGTAATTTGAAGCTAGCTCATAATCCATAGGTTGTTAATTAGCATTTCATTTACTTTTCAGTAACTCAGGATTAGCTTCAGCACTAAACGGAATGCTTCTCTTTTTGCCATCCATATATTTGCCATCCTAGATTCAGATTAAGAATCACAAAATATATTTTTTGTTAGATTCATAACATAGAGTTGACATTTAGTTATGGACTAAATAATTCTATAATCTAAAGTTTCCCCCTTCCTGCTAGGGAAGTGGAAGCTACAGAATTTCTAAACTGGAGGGGCTTGAAATGGTACTACAAGGCCCTAGGAAACTTATCTTAATGCTGCAATAACAAACACACTGCTGTAATTTAGGTTGTGGGTTTTAGTGGGTGGGTGGTGGGAGATAACCACCACAACCCCTGCCTTTAGTGTTTGTCTGTGGCTGTGATACATGCAGTGCCTCCCACAGACATGGAGCCGGGAAAAGGAGAGGGCAGTATGGCTCATTATATCATGAAGATCTGTTTGTATCTAATCACTAAATGAGAATATTAATTTTTAAATCAAGCGATTCTGCAACCGTTGACAAGAAAGTGGACCATCGGGCATGACTTCCAATGCAAATCACTGAGAATCTCTTACTTTTTACATTTTATTTTTTACAATATTTTTACATATTCTTTACAGGTTTTAAAAGGGCACTAAAGAGAAAGTAAACTTATTTTCTTAAACAAAAAGACCCTTACGTAGTTAGAGTTTAAGATCTGATGCCAACCAATAATCAGCAGAATGAAAAGATGAGTCACATGCTTTAGGACACATGCAAAATACCCCAAAGTCCAGAATTCATAGCCTTTCACCCTTTAGCACTCCTTAACTGGTTACACATGTTCTCATGCTTCTAATAAGATTTTTTCTTTACTGTTCTTACCCTTTAATTTCCCTTCATTCTAGAACAATGTTTTCCAGACTGTGAGTGCAGAAGTTATTGCATGGGTTCCTTGCATTCATCTGAGCACCAAGCCCTGTCTACATATGGAACCAATATTACATTTCACACAATAAAATCTCTTGGAATATCAGCTGTTCTGTTAGAAAGTGAGCTCTTTGAGGAATGTCTCATGCACATATCAGTTGTGATGATAGAAAGCTGTGCTGCTCAATACACCAACCACTAGCTACATGTAGCTTTTTACATTTAAACTAATTAAAATTAAAAACCAAGTTTGCCAATGGTACTAGCCACTTCTCAAGTGTTTGATAGCTACAAGTGGCCATCAGCTACCATACCGTACAAGAGAAATTTAGAGAATAACTGCAGGAAATCTCCTGATCTAGCTTATTATTGACTGCTAGACTGTGCAAGAACAATTTCCAATTGAACTTGAAAATAAATTGTTATTTCTACAGCAAATCATTGGAGGAGAGTCATTTGTATGTCTACAGTCAAAACAAGGCAAAGCCTCCCTCACAGGTAACCCTGTGGAGAAGAGGCTAATTGAACAGTTTTATTTGGAGACCTAGAATTTTATTTTATGGAACTGGGTTATGTAATGTATATTGTGATCAGTTATTGAACTTGTACAAATGCAGGTAACAATGAAGTAAAATCAATGAGTTTTTATTTTACTTAAAACTCCAACTTATATGTTGTTCTTATTATTTTTGTTATTCTTAACAAAAATAATGCAAAATGGAAGGCTTGAAGCATTCAAGAGTACCTTTAAAATCTAATCATAGTATCATTAATCAAAGTAGAATCTATTAATATTAAAAGGAATAGCTCCTTCACTTAAATGCAATTGTTTATTAGACATAGAAATAATAATATAATTATTAAATTTATTCATTGTTTTCCCTTGCTATAGTATTTAGACGGAATTCAAGGCTTTAAGCCTTGATTACATATTGTAGAAATTTATATTTCAGGGTGCAGTAGATTGAAAAGCAACTTCGTTTACTGATCTATTCACTTTCTTACCCAATAAACCTGACTTGGTTTGCTGAACACACAAAGCATCAAGCCCAAAAGCGTCTTGTTTATTTTAGGCCAGAGTCACTATCTTCTTAAAAGGGCAGCTGAGATGCCTAAATTGCTTCATCATTTCGTTGGTGAGAGAACTAAATTAACCAACATTTCAGGGTTTTAGGAAAAAATTTAAACCCCCAGAAGTTTGCAGCAAATTTAGCTGTGTCAATATCTTTGCATGATTCATTTAAATTAACTTTTCATTTCAAGCTGGAGCAGTCTGGAAAAAAGAAATCAGCTCTCAGTAATGTTTTGAATACCTGCCCAAATGTCACAATTTTTATTAATAATGCTTAAGACTCATGAAGTGCTTTTTGGTTTGCAGGGTGCTTCTAATACATTTTGTTACTTGATCCTCAAGACAAGCCTAGGAGGAGCTAGGACTCAAATCCCTGCTGTCTGAATCTGAATCCATTACTCCTTTCTAAAAGCATCATTTGCATCCTCGTAAATATATGAGGATGTATGGGATGCCTGCAGACTTACATTTAAAGATTCTTCAAAAGTTCCATGTTAAAGGTTTACTTCTGGAGAGATTGGACTAGTTTATGGTGGGGTCAGGGTGCTTTATTAGAAACAGAAACAGGGAATTAAGTAAAAGTTTGTGAAATAAAGCCTGGTAGGGATAGATTAAAAGATGTTGCTTTGATGCTAACTGACCCAAAAGAAAAATATATGTTCATATTGAAACTTTGGCTTCCCCCAGTAAAATGACTTGGTCTTCGCCAAATTACCCTAAAGTAAAGCCACTAGTCATTAAGCCCAAGCCACTTATATAGAGATTTTACATCTTTTTAGTGCTCCAGTCATAAATAAAAACAGGGCCAGATGCAGTGACTCATTACTGTAATCCCAGCATTTTGAGAGGCCAAGGTGGGAGGATCACTTGAGTTCAAGATTAGCCTGGGCAATATAGTAAGACCACATTTCTTTAATAAATAAATAAGAACAGACTCAGAAAAAAATATCTTAGATGTGAAAAACATGAAGGTAAGAAAAAGAAAAGGTAAAATAAAGTTGTGAAAATCTCCCTGAAAGTAGACTAAAAAGAGATTGAAAATAAAGCAAAAAAGATGAGAAACATGAAGGACCCATCCAGGTGTTCCAATATCCAGCTAACAGAGATATCTCAGCTCGAGTGCAGAGAAACTAAGAGGAGGATTTTATCCAAGAAATATGACATTATGATTTTCCAGAACAGGATGATGGGAGTGACCATAGTAGAAGAGCTCACCAAGTGCCCAGCACTTGAACCAAAAACTTCACCCCAAATTATCATAGTAAAATATCAGAAAACTTACGAAAGGGGCATTCTAAATGCTTTCTGAGCAGGACATAGCCAAAGGATCAAAAATAAGGATGACATTGGATTTCTCATTCGTAACCCAAAAATTAGAAGACAATGAAACAATACTTTCAAAATTATAGAAATTATTTTCAACCTAAAACTCTATATCCACCCAAACCACCATCAAGTGTGAGAGCAGCACCAAATCACTTTTTGGCATGCAAGATCTCAAAAATTACCCTACCATTTACCTTTACTCAAGAAACTTTGCAAATAGAATTTCTCTACCAAAACAAGGGGATGAGCCAAGAGAGAAAGAGACGCGAGATCAAGGAAACAAGAGATTCCACACAGGAAAGAGCAAAGGGGATTTCTATGATGATAAGGAAGGGAAGTCCCAAGACAATAGCTACAGCAGGCCTTGAGAACAGAGTGAAAGGGAGGCTGAGAGCTCCAGGAGAAAGATCTTCAAGGAAGCGAAAGAATGGAACTCTCAGATTTCATGACGCGTTTGACCAGAGGAATTTTATAGTTCTGTTGGAAAGATCTGGAGTGTATTTATAACAGGTATATATATGCAAATCAAGAAATTAAAATAGGGCAATTATAAGTCCCAAAAGAACAAAAACTTGTGTAAGAAAGAAAGAGTAGCTATAGTACATTACATTGCTGAACTGAAAACAAGTTACATTGTCATAATAATGCAGATATTAAATAGTAACTTAATTAAGAATTGTGATATTAAAATATTGATAGGATGAAAGGAGAAGAGGGCATGCAAGTGGGCAATGTCATCTTTCATGATAAGAACTTAATTGATAATGTCTAAAATTGAAAATCAAGAAATATAACCATAAGCATAATCCTTAAACGTAAGCATTCTTGGCTGGGCACAAGTGGCTCATACCTATAATCCCCACACTTTTGAGAGGCTGAGGTGGGAGGATCACTTGAAGTCAGGAGTTAAAGACCAACCTGCACAACATAGTGAGACCCCACCTCTACAAAAAAATAAAAATAAGTCAAGTGCAGTGGCATACACCTATAGTCCTAGCTACTCAAGAGGCCAAAGTTGGAGGATTGCTTGAGCCTGGGAATTCAAGGCTGCTGTGAGCTCTGATTGTACCACGGCACTCCAGCCTGGGCGATGGAGTATGACCTTGTCTCAAAGAAATAATAATACTAAATTAGGATTCTTAAAAATAGAAGCAACAACTATAAGAATTGAAGGGGTTGCCTCTGAGGAACAGAAAGTAGTGTGAAGAGAATTGTGGAAAGGGATGGCTAGTTAATAGCCTAAATCTTTCAGGACTCTGACATCTTAAACTCCATACCTTGAAAAAATAAGTTCCATGTTCATTATTCCTTCAGATGGTCAGCTGAAACTTTCTAGACCATTTCCAGTAAGGATCAAACATGCCGTAATTGTAATACTCTAAGCAAGGCAAACAAAATACTCCCAAAAAACTGAATTATGCTGGCATTGCACTTATTGAGCAAAGTTCAAATCTGTTTGGCTGCCTAGAGCACCAGCATCACCTGGTAAATGGTAAATTTGACTCTCATCTTGCTTCTTGTTGATTTGTCCTTTGAATTGTATACACCATGTAAGTTAACCATAGGAAATTCCTCTAAACAGTTATTTTTCTCCTGCCAATTACTATGTGATTTTGGCTTTAAATATAGGAACATCAGCTACTGGATCACAGGGATATGGGCTCAGAGTTCAGCTACTAGAAGCAATTTGCTGAGAGAGAGAGCTAAAGACAAAACAAAGTTATTAGAGTGCAGGGGAGTGAGTTACACTTTCCACCTTCGCTGTAACTGTTAACTAATATCAGCCATGTGACAGATGCCACCAGCACCTTCTGTACCTTTCATTTAAAAGGCATTTTTGGGAGATGAGTAATGAAGGAAACAAGCCTCAGCTGTTGGGATCAATTTGATAGAAAAATAGCAAGACACCAGGTCTCATTGTAAAGAAAATCTTTCGTTTTCTCAGAGTGGCCTCTTTTCCCCCAGTTCTTTATAACACTCACAGGCAATGCCTTGGTCCCATTCTTTTGCTGTTGTTGTTTTGGATTTTTTCACTGGTAGTCTGATAGTACAGATCTGCTATATGCTTCTACTTCTACAGGAGTCTTGCTTTCAGTGTATCAGAATTCATATATATGTGATGCCTTCTATGGAAATTGTTTAATTAAAGCAGCCATCTGTGTCATCACAGTATTAGAGGATCTCTGGGCTTCACTACTACAGAAGCTGAAATAATAAATCCATGTGTTTTCCTTACTTATTCTAGATCACTCTATAAATTGTGTGTCTATAATATTTACAAAAAATTAACATTTCCAGATGATACAACAATAGTCGCCTTATATAAGATGTTAAGATACTTGCTACAAATTTCCACAGATTTGTAGATTAAATCAGCATAAGCTATGTAAGAAAGCTCCAGGCAAACAACTCTGTTTCATTTAAACCTTCCTTAAAAATATAAAAAATCCCTCAGGTTCGACTACTATATTTCTCTAGTTTTTTATATCATTTTCTGAAATTTCATTGAAGTATAATGTGCGTACAGAAAAGAGCACATATCCTAGGAGAACCTAGCACTCCTGCATAACCAACACTCAGATAAACAGAGCATGACCTCCTGTGTACCCCTTCATGATCACTATCCCATAAGGATAACCATTGTGCTACCTTCTAACAGCATAGAATAGTTTCCCCTGGTTTTTGTACTTTATGGAAATGTACTCCTTGGTGTCTTCTTTTTCTCACTCAACGTAATTCACATGAAATTCATCCATAGTGTTGAGTGTAGTAATATGTACTATTGCCATGTAATATTGCACTATGTAAATGTATTACAAATTTTCTGTTTTACTGTTGCTGGGTGTTTGGGCATTTTCAGCTTTAGTTTACTAAGAAACCAACACATAGTACATATCTTTTAGTGAACATATATAAGCATATGTGTTGAAAGTATACCTAGGAATCTGTAGCTGTATCATAGGATACATATATGTTCACCTTTAATAGAAACTGCCAGTTTTCCAAAGTAGTTGTGTCCATTTTTAACTTCTATTCAGCATACATTTATTCAATGATATTCTCAGGAAAAGGAATATTATTAGATCACATTTACTTCATTGTAGATTTCAAAATTATGACTGATGTCATAGTAGGAATATGGCCCATTTAAATGAATCTGTCTGCCAGGCATAGAGGCGCATGCCTGTAATCATAGCAAGTTGGGAGGCCGGGGTGAGCAGATCACTTGAGGTCAGAAGTTTGAGACCAGCGTGACCAACATGGTGAAACCCTGTCTCTACTAAAAATATAAAAGTTAGCCGGGTGTGGTGGTATGTGCTTGTAGTCCCAGCTACCTGGGAGGCTAAGGCACGAGCATTGCTTGAACCCAGAAGGCAGAGGTTGCAGAGAGCAAAGATTATGCCACTGCACTCCAGCCTGGGGACAGAGGGAGACCTTGTCTCAAATGAATAAATAAATTTGTCACATAAAATAGAATGTTTTGATTAATCCACTATAATGAAAAATTTTCTCTGAGGATATTGGTGTAAATACTTAGCCATTAGAGATGTTTGCAGACTCATTACAAGAAAGAAATTTACAAAAATCTATATTGGAAAGTAAGGTCAGCAATCTCTCCGATGAGCAGTTCAAAGAGAAGCTTTTCCAACAACAGTCTTCAAGCAGTCAGCAAGTATCCGTGGAGGGACTCTATGACTGAGAACCAGGCAATTTGAGATATTGTCTCAACTCCACCAACGTGGTATAAACCTCTTCATTTATCTAAGCGCTTCTTTTCTCACCTACAAAATAGGAATCTTAATTCACACTTTGACTGTGAGGATCACATAAAAATACTTTGTCTTATGTATGCCAAGTACAATTATATGAAATGGAGAGAGCTTATGTTTTACATAAAAGATTTATAAACATATTCTTAGATCATGGCATAAATCCTTAGGTGTTTTCCAGCTATACACCTAGAGAGTACATTTTCCCCATCTTGTTTTAGTTCTGCTTCTTGTAATCACTATCTTCATTTTTAGCATTAGAAGTATTACGTAATTCAAGGATTTCAATGATTAAATCATTAGCATACCCTGGTGTTCATTAGTTAACTAGTTAGCTTACTAGTTGCATAGTGGATTTTCATTAGTCCTTTGCTTCTCCTTTATCAAATATTGATTAAAGATCAATCCCTGGAATATGTGTTCATGCTCAAGTGGCTTACCTAAGTACTATCTTGGAAATCAGTATTTAGCCAGTCAATCATTACTTTTTGTTTTGGATAATATAGTATCTCCCTTAACAATTCAAAAATTACATTATATTATACTTTTTGGGCCTTTTGCTTCTTGGTGTGTTGTTTTGAAAAGCAGCTCTGGCCAGGTGCAGTGGTTCATACCTGTAATCACAGCACTTTGGGAGGCCAAGGTGGACCGATCACTTGAGGTCAGGAGTTTGAGACCAGCCAGGCCAGCATGGCAAAACTCCATTTCTACTAAAAATACAAAAAAAAAAAAATTAGCTGGGCATGGTGGAAGACACCTGTAGTCCCAGCTACTCTAGAGGCTGAGGCACAAGAATTGCTTGAACCCAGGAGGTGGAGATTGCAATGAGCTGAAATCGCACCACTGCAGTCCAGCCTGGGCAAAAGAGCAAGAGTCCATCTCAAAATAAATAATTTTTAAAAATAAAAAATGAAAAGCAGTTCTGAGTGATGCAAAATGTTTAACAGCCAGCTGAAAATGCCAAAGTAGCCTTCTTCCTCTTTTGGGTATTTATCAGGGCTAAGTATGAGAAGCAAAAGATTCTTAACGTGTAGTAACTCAATCATTTCTCTTCCGATTTTATTCTATCTCCTGCTCTCTTTTTTCTTTTTCATGTCCCCGTCTATGCCACATGCAGTGTGTTTGGCGTAGTTACGCAGCTGATGAGAAATCTGTTTCCATTGCAACCTGGAAGCCACACTTGAAGGCCTTGCACACCTGCAGCCCTACCAAGTAGGTATCAGTGTGACAGCTGCTGCTGTAGTTGAGTCTTTTCAAGTTTGTTAAACAAACCATACCCACACATAAAAGGTGTTGATGTTTGGCTTGTCTTACTCTCTGTTCCTCTTAGAGAGATTTAAACCTTTTTAGTAGCAATTCCGGTACAAAACTAAATAGAATCACTATTATTTCTCACAATCCACAGACTGGGATTAAAGATTAAAAGAATGTAAAATTTATAGAGATTTATTTCTACTATTTATGTTTTTTTCCTAATGTCTCATTTCATAAAGCCCACCAGCATCCTAAAGGTAAGCACCGCAGTTCTTGAAAAACAAGGATTATTTATTTTGTACCCATCACCTGACCCCAAGAGATGAGTGCTTCGAGAGTAATCCATCTTTGTACGTTTAAATCTCTCAAAGCCATTTCTCATATGAATCCCCTCTGGATGGTCCTCAAGCTTTCACTTGCAGATCAAACTCATGTCAGTGGCAAAGAAGAGAAGAATAGGAGTCCTGGTATATTGCAGTTTACAATGAGGCAGTGGGACCAAGCAGATTAAAATTTGGAATTAGCATTCACAATTTTCAAGTAATATTATTTTCCTTCACATTTCATTGGCCAAACTAAATCACCCAGCCATGTCTAAATGCAAAGAAAATGGGGAAGTACAGTCTTACCATATGCCTAGAAGGAGGCAAGAACCAAGGAAATTATGAACAGAGATTCATAATGATTACCACAGAGACATGTAATTTAAAAAAAAAAAAAAAAAAAAAAAAAGGCCTGTCTTAATCTTGGAGTCTTGGAGTCTTTGAACCCTGGACTCCAGTTCAACTATCACAGAAAATGTTAAATCATATTCACCACCTAATTAAAGATGTCCTCGTTGAAATACCAAAGCAGTAAGTTCTGAGAAAGTCTTTCTATGAGTCAGCCAGCTAGATTAGCATAGTCAGTTCCTCGGGTTGTTCAAAAGTTATTAAATTGCTCATACGACTTAGTGTTTGAGAGCAACGGCTGTTTTTCTTCATATCCCAACAGAACCTTAATCCTAGTGGCTTCATGGGATTCAGAACACCTAGGTACTGTGGCTCAGGAAAAATTACCTTTTCTTACTGATCTGGGGGGATATCAGCTGGGGAAATCTCCATGGCATTCCCTGGCATTGCCACCTTAATGGAGGTTTGCGATGCCGCAGAATGCACACAATTGGGGAGTATCAGATTCATCATTAACTACATTACTTCCCTGTCCTACCCTGGTCCTCAGTTTTCCCACCCACAAAGAGAAGGACAAGAGTTGGGCTAGATGATTCCTAAGCTCTAATGAGACATGTCTCCTGGTGGATGGTTTCTAAAATTCTTGTCAGCACCTAGGACAGAGATATTCATAGCACCCCAAGGATTTTAGAAAGGATGGAACCTGAGCATGGATAGAAGCGTGGATGCTATTTAATGCATGTGTGGATTTGATTCTTCTTATTTAGATCTTGAAGTTTAGTTGAATTTTTTATGTAGTATAAGACCCTTTCAACATTTTGATACTAAAAAAAAAAACAAAAATAGAACATAACTCCTGTGCCACCTATTCCTTGGGACTATGAACCAAAAATGAGAATTATATAGGAATTGTATTTCTTGTCTTCATGAAGTTTGCTAAGTAAATGTAGAAAAGGAATCTGAATAGGGAAACCAATAGAGAATTCTCAAGTGACAGAGGGGAGTGGGCTATTGTCATATGTGATTATTTGGCTTCCCACTTACTGCAGTTTTTGGATTAAAAGTCATTCTGAAGCCTGGAAAAACTGTTTAATAATGAGTCAAATTGCCCCAGTAAATCAGCTATTATTTTACTCACATAAGTTCTTTCTATTCCTCTGATATTTTCCCTGTCTTAAGTGGGGGTGGAGGTGGAGGCGGATTTATGCAAACACCTGTATTCATCATGTCCCACTGTGCCTGTCAATCGTTCCCTTACTTTCCTTTTCCTGCAATCTCACAAACCATGGGGCTCAGCCCCATTGAATCAAGAACAGTTGTTTGTCCAGAATGACACAACAGTCACTGGCAAAGTTCATGGGAAACTGGATGTCCTAACATCTCTCCCTCCAGCGATGCTTCATTGCCTCAAATTGCAGTGGGTCTTAAAATCTTTGTTGTTGTTTTTTGTTAAATCAGTGAGAATATGATGGAAATTATGGGGTCTTTATCAAGAAAGATATTCAATGCACAAGAAAATCAATACTTTGTCTACAATTGTAATGTATTCACAGACTCCCTGAAGCAAAGTTCAAAACTTCTGCTTTAGGAAGCAAACTTGCTTTAATCAAGTGACAATAATTTTCAATGACTTAGAGGGATCTTTTTACATTTAAGTGGCTTACCAAATGCAGAGTGATGTAGTAACAAACAGACTAAAATTACTTTTTTGTTTGCAGTATTTTCCTTTAGCATTCAGCCTAAGAACACAGTTCTAGACACTGAGAATGCAGCAGTTTGAGTTTAAAAAACAAGTTAGAATCTCTGGCCTTGGGAAGTATATATTCAAGGGATGCTGGTATAGACAATATAAATAAATAAATAAAATATAGAATATGTTAGATGGCAATAAGTGCTAAGGAGAAACAGAGAAAGAATTTAGGGAGCACCAGAGGCTATAATTTCAAGCAGGTGGCCAGGAAGAAGATCAATTTATCAACAGTATCATCATCGTCATCAATGGTATCATTATCATTAAAAAACACCAGCCCTGGCTGGGCGCAGTGGCTCACGCCAGCACTTTGGGAGGCCAAGGCAGGTGAACCACGAGGTCAGCAGTTTAAGACCAGCCTGGCCAACATAGTGAAAACCCGTCTCTACTAAAAGTACAAAAATTAGCTGGGTGTGGTGGCACACACCTGTATTTCCTGCTACTCTGGAGGTTGAGGCAGGAGAATCACTTGAACCAGGAGGCGGGAGTTGCAGCAAGCCAAGACCACGCCATTGCACTCCAGCCTGGGTGAGAGAGTGAGACTCTGTCTCAAAAAAAAACCCAGCCCCAAGCTCTTGTTCCCCATAGTTTTAGAGACGCAGTGGGATGCTTTGATTGCACTAAGTAGGATGAGAGAGAGGTCTGAGAAACAGCTGTGCAGGGGAGAGAGGTATGGGAGGAGGGACACTCAAACCCGCCGGGGATACAACCAGCAGTTCCTTACTGTCTCATTTCAGGTCTGGTTTGTCTCTTACATACACTCTAGAGATCTTAGCTATTCCATTTCAAAGTTTTGTTTTAAGAACAGAAGGTTGTATAGAAAGAAGTATTTTTCTTGATTTTCTCTTCAAAGAGAGTGAAGCCTATGCAAAGGGCAAAACACAGGTAAATATGCCATTTAGGGAATGAGTCAGATATTTTATGAGGCTATGGGGAATTATCAAGCTCCAGAAACACCATGTGGTACCTTTAAAAGTGGGAATTTGAAGATTATCTAACCCAAAGCCTTTGATCTACTCATAAGAAAACCAAGATCCGCACGCAAACAGGGTGCCTGCCCAAAGGCACACAGCTCATTCGCGAAGAGTACAGACCCTGCATCATGGTGCTTAGATCTAAATTTGCTAAAATTAGTTATTACAAATGCCACCCAACAGTATAGGCTAAAAGAGTTTTGGTAAATGTTCTGTGTACCTTATTTACTCCATGGAAATTTAGATTTTGTACAATACAAAAAAAATCTGCCTCAGCAAGTGACTGAGATCCAATTCATTAATAAATTCAGGTTTAGAAACCTGAATCTGCCGGAAGCACAGAAAACAGTTATGTTGTCGCTAGCAACTTTCTAAGAGCCCTCACTAATGCTGGTTAGAGCAGAACCACTTTTTCTTAGCCATGGATGGCTTTGGCTAATGAAAAATCTATTGTTTTTGGTTCTATGTGGGCAGCCTTGACTTTGCCAAGTAAATGTTGTGCCATCTCAGGTCTGTACCACAAAGAACATATGTTAGCAAGTTGCGTACATTTATTGTAAAGAACACTGCTTTTGTGGATCTTGCATGAAAAGACTCACTTAAGGTACTTGATTCCCCAATCTCCAATTTGGCCGTTATCAAGTGCTATAAATATATTCACTGGTTTATCATCATTTCTCTTCTGCCTGCACGCACCTGAAGGAAAGAACAAGGGGAAGCATCAAGCAGGTTTGTGATTTCTCTTTTGCTACATGTTTGTTTATAGATCTGATACCTACCAGATGTTTTAAATGTGTCTCATGTGAGTAGAATCAATCAACAAATACCAGATAATTAAAAGTGACCTTTCTCAAGATTTGCCTGCAAAGGTTACTATTTTATTGATTTCTCCCCGCTTAGTATCAAAGTGTCTTTCCCTAACTCACTCCCTGCTTTTTCAAAATCTGCAGGGCATGGAACATTTAGAGGTGGGGGAGGAGAGGAATTGATCTTGGATTAGTACTTGCTGTCATTTTCCCAGAGAGGAGTCTTATCAAAGTATTAAAATATGGTAATCTAGAGAGTGAAAGAAAGAAATTTTTTCTGAATGTTATAAGCCCAGGTGGCAGTCTAGGATATGGTCCCCTTCACTAGGGTCCTTCTTTGGAATGATTGAATTTATATATGTGTGTGTGTGTGTGTGTGTGTGTGTGTGTGTGTGTGTGTAATCAATTTTTTGGCAATAGGAACACTGTGTACAGGAGATGAAAACCCTGTCTCTGTGACACCTCTAGCCCACTGAGTGCTGAAGTCTACTCAAGTGACTCAAAAAAGAGTTCCACCCCCCCCATCTTTTAGGAAGAAGCCAGCCCTCCCAAAAATTCACCAAATAATTTATGGTCAGTTTTCTATGCCATAGATGGAATGCTTCATCAGATTACAGCAGAGAATTAAACCTAGATGGAATGGGAGGTGAAAGAAAAATTTCTTAATATGTGTTAATGGGTACCAGGAAGTGTCTAGATTTGAGAGCAAAGCCCGGAAAAACAGAACCAGGTGGAACCCAGCATTAATGGTGTGATGAGTGGCAGAGGCAGAACCAGGTGCCTGGAAAGATAAAAGGGATACCATTTTTTTCCTTCCATTGTCACTTGTTTCAGTAAAGAAATGAAAGCATCCACCTACTCAGAGTTGATCCCTAAGTGGAGGCCAGTGTGGGTCAAGGGATTGTTCTTTTAGCTTTGTACTATTATAGTAATTACATTAATCATAATAGAGTCATGCAATACTGAAACCAGTTTTGAAAGTTCACTTGGGATGTTAACGTTCTGGATTATCCATTTTTGCATTATGTTAATATGTAAAGATTCACAAATCAGAACATAAATGCATTCATCTATGATAGGAGATAGATACAATAGGCTCTACAACATCAGGCATACCTTCTGGGCAGGTAACTTACCCAAGGGATGACATTAAAGTCCCTTCTCTTATTTGGTAGCATAGAGTTAGAGTCAAGGGCATTGGATATTCCTTGGTGATATTTCCAGAAAAAGTTGTTCTTCCCCACCTAAGAAAAGTTTTTGACCAAAGAGAGGTTCTGGTCATTAGATTCAGAATAGTCTTTGCCTAGACACTGGAGGAGATAAGCTGACGAATTCTAGACCTTTAGTACTTTTTCTAGATTCCATGCAGAACTCACCATCCTTCTGTTGTGACAATTTTACCTGAAAAAAGTTACACAAAATAAATCATAGCCATTTTAAGCTAGATTACAGTTACTTTTGTGATATTTTCAAAGCTTTCATTGTCTCAGGAGCTATCCATTTACTAATTCTCTCAAAGGGTGATCTGCCTCCAAATTCAAAGGACAGAGACCATCTTTGGCACAAATTCCAGAGCTACCTGAGAATGTGATCACCGTCTTAGTTTCATCCTCGAAAGCAGAGCTGTTAACAACTAAAAGAGAAATTTGTAAACCACATGGAGGTGCTTGAATAAGCATAAACTCTATGGCAATCCTGAGTGAGGGGTCACCTTGGGCTGACACAATGATACTGCACTGTTTTTAAATGCTAGCACAGCAGAAAACAAAGACAAAATTAAAGTATCAGTGTTGAGCTTCTGCTCACCAGGCCAAAAATGAGCTTCCTACTCAGTTGTCACATTTCAAAAAAAATACCAACCAAATTTTCTACATTTAGAATGTTTGCATATATCTACAACATTTACCTCTCTGCTGTATATTTGTGACTGAGGTTGTCAATGATACCTCACACGTAGGTTCAAATATGTACAAAACCATTGAAATGGGTTGATGACTTAGAGAATCACACACAGAAATTTCTTGCTTCTCTGTGGTCATTGAACATTTAGCAAAGCCACCCTGAAATCAGTTCTGTACTATTACTTAGCCTGGATTCCTTACTTAAGGTCTTACATTTCATGCACTTGGGTCTCCTATCTTCCAACTAGCTGTCACGGCACTCTGGGTAAAGCTATGACAGAATGTGCTCAAGAAATAATTATTGCACAGAGTAATAAAATGCCCTTGACCTCAAGTAGTTTGTGGGAAGAGATAAACACCAACAAAAAAATGGGAAGAGAGGAGAAATATAAAAAGAGAAATAGAAAATTAAAGACATTGCAATGATCTAATGAAAATAAGCTGAAGCTCCCATTTTAATAATATGTGAGCGTTCACCTTGTTGTGCTCCATATACAGAATTTATAATCCTACATAATGAATGCAGAAAGGCTGTTGTGATAACAATAGCAACAGTATCATCTTAGAAAGTAACAAAGTTGTCCTTACCCAAGCAAAATATGCACGAAGTAAAATGCATTTATAATGCGAGTTCTTCCTTAGAGAAGAGCAGATCTGACTCCAGAGTATTGTTAATTAATGCTTGGCCCCATTTCAAAGGAACGAATTAACACCACCCAACTGTAGAGTCATTTACTGCCTTTGGGACCACTGAGTTATTGGTGGTGATTTAGATTAGCAAAGTAGACAAGCTTCAGCTCAAGCAGGAGCCAACATTTTCATCTTTTAGCTCAGAGCTTGGAATCTCCTAAGTTCTTCCTCATGGTTTTCTGTGTGTTACAAACTGAGAGTAACCCAAGTGTAGCTGAGTTCAACACAGCAGCCAGCATCCCCCTCTGTGTGCCTGGCACTCTCACCGAAGAACGAAAGCCATGACTAGAGACTGGGCCATACAGAGAGACTTTTCTTTCTGCAAAATTGATTAAGATGTCAAACACATTTGTAGAACCCTTAGTTAACTATATTCCTGGCTTTGGAATGTTCTTTTGAAAAAGAGATTTTTGTCTTTCTACACTGAGGTAAGGGTATGTTTAAACAAAATTTGTCTACGATGTCTTGGGCTAAGGAGAAATAGCACATTGTTTGTGACAGATCCAAAAACTTTCTTTAAAAATACAATGCCAGGTGCAGTGGCTGACGCCTATAATCCCAGCACTTTGGGAGCCGGAGGCGGGTGGATCACCTGAGGTCAGGAGTTCAAGACCAACTAGGCCAACATATTATGAAACCCCATCTCTACTTAAAAAATGCAAAAATCAGCCTGGCGTGGTGGCACACACATGTAGTCCCAGCTACCTGGGAGGCTGAGCAGGAGAATCTCTTGAACCCAGGAGGCAGAGGTGTCAGTGCCACTGCACTCCAGCCTGGGCAACAGAGCAAGACTCCATCTCAAAACAAAACAAAACAAAACAAAAACAAATAAAAGACATCAATCTGAAGAAGAGGTTTTTAAATATAGCTCAACTGAGCAATAGTGGAAATACTGTTTCATCACTTCTTTTTGGTACAGAGTCAGGTACAAATTACTGTTATTCTCAACTGAGCCTGCTCTGTTTTTCCTCTACTCCAATCATAAAAATACTTCTTCAGCATTATTTAATCACTCATTTATTTTCCTCTGAATTCCCACTTAAACAGTTCTAATCTCACATATGTGGTAGTAAACGTGTTTATTTCGTTCTATTAAAAATCAGTTGGAAAAAATCATTTTTTAAACTGAACAGGTTTTTTTCTGTGTTAATGTAAATTGTCCTTTTCAGAGAACTGAATTCACCTGTGAACCCATCTGGCCAGAATAAGCCAATATTCTCACCTTGAGGGTTTTATGTTGTTCTCCCTTCCTCCTTGACCGTATGATCAAATAGTAGTCAGTCAGTCATCACATTGGTACAAGAAGGCTTTTCCTTCTTTCTACCTCAGTTTTATTGCTACAAAAACAGATTGTACTGTCTGAGGTTTTGAGATTGTCTGTACATCTTGCTGCCTCTACTTACTGTCTTCTAAATCAGCAATGGTTAGCTATATGTCTGCTTATACTTAAGCTTCCTTAATGGCAATATTAAAAGTGTTACTAGAACCCTTTCAGATTTCTTAGTAGACTAAAGTTGCTTTACCAGGTACCTGTGAGACTGTTGTAAAGATGCATGTCTTAAAAGTTGAGGCACAAATGATATTTTTATATTACATTACACTCTTGTGTTGTGAGCCACTGAGTGCTTTTCCTGAACCACTCCTGCGTGATTGGTTTTATTGGGCTCTGAAGCGGTGTGTGGCTCTTGTAGAGAACTCTAGAACCCTGGTGGAAGACGGTGTGCTTTTATATTTCTTCTGCATTTATTTTCCATTATTTAATTTTTCTTTCTTCTGTGTGCAATGAATGATCTGCCTGTGTTGTTAAACTAAACCCAGTGAGACTAAACTATGTTTTTTTTCCAACATAGTCAACTTGTGTCCTTATTGGCAAAATGTTCCATTGTTTCAAAAACAATCTTTCCAAATGGTCTCTCCTTCTGTTCACATTTATTGATAGAGGAAATGGAGTTAGGCTTTTAACAACACATCAAAGGACTTAAAGTAAGAAATGTACTTTTCTTTCTTTTTCTACAAACTAGCAACCTAGAATCTTTTCTTCTGTTTTGTTGAACATATTCTGACAATTGGTTACCTATATCAACTCTAACTGCAGGGATTTCACACAAACCAAGAACTTATGTTTTTAAATTTCAGCAGTTACGAATTTATTGATTTCTGTAAATATTTATTCCTTAAAGTTCTAAAGTATATTATGACTCATATATACTGTTTTATTATATTTATTACAGGGGTGGCTGTATTCTAAAGTATTTATTCTTATTTTCATATGAAACATGCTAACACAGAGACTATCGTCATTCGTAATGTCTAGTTCAAATCTGATTTTTCCACTTAGTCATTAAGATCACTGGATAGCTTTCAAGCAGCACAGTTAAACAACATAGTTAGTACTCTCTGCTTAAATAGTCTGTGTGCTTCTATATTAAAAACAATAAAGCCAAATGGCTTTGTTTTTATAAAAGAAAGAATCCCTAAGCACTTTCCTATTCGTGAAATGCTTAGTAATGTGCTGCTCTATTTCCCTCACTCCTAGTAAGTTCTGTAGTAATAAGCAGAAGCTCTTCAGAATGTACACCTCACGGAAGCAGAGGTACCCAGCATCCGGGCTATTGACATGAGACTTGAGAATGCCAACTAACCTCAGGTGCATGACCAGGTTATACCCACCCCAACTGAGTCCTGTTCAGAGGCTCACTCTTTCTAGGGACTCGAATGAGGTTTTTAACCCGCTTGTAATTTTCTTTGTTGCCTGTTGCCTGCTTTGATACTCTCCACCGCTGGGACCAATAGTTGGCGTCCCGCGCAGAACTGGCAGTCAGCCCTTTGGCGCCTCCTTGTGGTTGGACATCTGCTAAGCTGCTGCACGCACTGGATTGTCATGGCTCAGTTGCCATATTGTGCCTGAGGCGAGAATTTGTAGAATGCTTATCCCATGAAGGGCTAAAACCCTAATTAAGTATAACAATAACTACAGCATTCTAAGTCCCAGAGGATTACTGTGGGGTTATGATGATGCCACACAGTTCCCTGGCAGGGAACAGCTGGTAATAGACTGCATACTAGGCCATTTGAATAACCTGTACATCTAGTTCCTAGAGACGGGAGAATTCTCTCTTGCAGGGTGACTGTGCAGGCTCTGCTGAGCATGGTCCTCAGCTGGGAATGTGGGACTGTATACTAAGAAAGATGCTCTAATCATTGACCACAGCAATTTTTTGTTGCTTTCTATAAAGCAAGACCTCCTTGTTGGTCTCCTGGGGATAATCCTTGACATTCTTCCTAAAAATACTGTTCCATAAATCTTCAAAAATCATGTGCATAGATGTCACCCAAAAGTGCAGGAAAATAATGAAAACTTCAAGGTACCAGTGAAGAGTCTATATGTTTTAATCAGTTCAATGTGTGTTTTCAGTAACAATTACCTAATCAGCTTGATAGTCATCTAATCAAGATGCTCTGTTGATTTTCAAAGGGAAACAAAGTAGAAAAATAATAAAAGTGAGCTTTTTGTAAGAGGACACAACTACAGATCTTTGCTTGAAAAGAAAATTTTTCCTGGTTAAAAAGCTCTTGATTAGAATCTTATTCTTAACTTTCACATAATTATGTCAAAAGAGAAAATGAAAACATTACTTTTTGTCTGATTTAGTATGTAATATGCTGAGTTTATTTTTTAAAAATTCTCAGGAATCTTTAAAATATTAGACATTAGCAAATATCCATGTAGCTTAGAAGGACAAAAGGGAAATGTTACCTAGAATTTATTTTTGTCAACTTTAAGTGCTTTAAATGGTACTGAGATTTAGAGAATATTATTCCCACTTTCCGATTTATTCATAAGGTAATGTCAAAACGTTTCATAGAAGCAATTTTTAACAATACTTTCATAGAAATGATTTTTAAAAGACTATTATTATAAATAAACCATGGTATATTTAATGCTAATACTTTCATTTTGGATGTTTTTACTTTTTTAGTAATTGAGTTTTTTTATTAAATGTTTTTATGATGTCTTATCCATTCCCTATTTGTTTAATTGGCATAGAAAAGAGATATATCTTGAAAGTTTGAGAAAATAATTTGATATTAACTAAACCCAAACTTTTATAGTAATTAGCATGTTAGTTACAGAAAAGGTAATAGATAAAATCAAATATAGTGAGGACAATTGTGATGATATCTTTGTCAACTTGAGCTATTCATTAATCTAAATAAAGGTGCAGAAGTGAACATATGCTTCCTGAACTAGATCATTGTAAATTTAAATTATGGAACAGATGTGTTGAAACTAAAAAGAGATTTGAAACTTTTGCAATTTTTAAAAAAGAAAAAAGCTTGAGACAAGTAGACATTTTTGGGCACTATCCCTTTGACGGATTTGTTTAAATAATTGAAGGCTTTGGGATGACATGGAAAACCTAGCCTGAGAATTAAAAGATGCAGGTTTATTATATTATTGTTGCTCTTGTTTAATGTAATCTATTGTTTAATCACACATGTGTCAAGTACAGATAAACCCTTTCACTGTTGGGATTGTAAAGAACTCTTGAACCCACCTGACCTCATCACCAAACTGCCCCGCCTGTTCTTTGCATGTGCCTTCAGCGAGTCATGCCGGACTTAGCCATGTCTGCATTTTCCAAGGGGAGCTGTCAGTTGCATGGTCAACTTGTTTATTGTTTCCAAAACTCCCTGACCACCATAGTTCATTATTTGATTTGTTTTCATGTAAACACACATGAAATGTGGTGCCCTTTTAGAATATCGTTTGTTAAGCAACTAGGCATGGAAAAATAAATGTTACTGTTTCTTGTTAGCTACAAAACACATATCCACTAAACACATTTGCTGTTGGCATGCTGCAGCTGGGGACAGTGGACATTGCGGTAAGTGGAAAAAAACAAGGCCTCCACTTCGTCTCAAATAAGCCTTATCCATGAGAACGCTGCTTTCATACCCCACAAAGGCTGCGGCACAACTCAGAGTAGCTGCTCTGAGCGACTTCCCTCAGACTCACTGCCCCATGATTTCTTCAGGCCCTGCAGAGTCCAGGGCCCCTCACATTGATGACGGTAGCACCTTCTAATGAATGGCACAATTACTTCATAAAGGAAACAAGAAAACAAACAAAGTGGGTGCATCAAACTTCTTACAGTTCATTTGATTCCCACAAAAATTCCTTAGCTCTGCTGCTATGTTTATCTCCATGTTAGAGATGAGGACCCTAGCACCCATGTCTCTCATCCCAACCTGCCTTTCCTAGCACATCACACCACAGCTCTTGATTAGGAAAGCGTGAAGATGTACTTCGGATTTTATGATTCTTGTTAATGCTGCTTTTATGAGCCCACAACAGTTCGATCTTAGCCAGCATCAGAGCTGAATGCCTGAACAAATATAATTTACCAGTAGCTGCCACAGCAAATCAATAACCTGTTTACTAGCAGGAAATTGTGTTAGTGAACATAACATCTCATTCCGTTCATCAGTCATCACATTCATTATATGTTGGGGCTGTTCTATCTTGTGTGGTTTTCATCTCACAAGAACAAATGTAAGCATAAAAGAAATCTGATGTTAAGTGTTGTATGTTTAATATTATGTATGTGATGCTACCAACTGCAATGAGACTGCATGAATTTATGGATATCATCATCTTGCCTGGAATATAAAATGCATGCCAAATGTAGGTATACGTGTTAACTGTCATCCCTGTTTTCCTGTAGAAATGTTTAGAAATTACAAAGAGATATGCTCCCAAATAAAAAATAACTTTTTAAATCTTAAAAGTTGAGGTTAAAGCTAAAATTATTCAACTGTTTTTCAAGTGAATTCCAAAACAGTTCTTGGTTATCTACAGTGTAATTGTGGACAAACTGCTATATGACCTCAGGCCTTTCTATGATGAATCCAAGAAAGATGTGTGTACCTATAGAATGAGATTGAGCTCAAAGGAATGCAAATACAGAGATTAAATAAAGCTTAAATTTTAAATAAGGGAAAAATACATTGCTGTGCTCCTATATGCTGAAAACATCTTGTCTATTGAAATATATGACCACATGAGCTTCATCAAATAATTTACCCAAGCAAACTGGAGGAAATTACTTGAAATGGAATAATCATGCCTCTGTTCTCCACAGTCAGAAGCTAAGTTTTAAGGAGCGAGTGCGCATGGCTAGCCCCAGGGGACAGAGTATTAAGAGCCGACAAGCCTCAGTAGGTGACAGGAGGTCCCCAAGCACCGACATCACAGCCGAGGGCAGCCCCACCAAAGTGCAGAAGAGCTGGAGCTTCAACGACCGAACCCGCTTCCGGCCCTCACTGCGCCTCAAAAGTTCTCAGCCAAAACCAGTGATAGATGGTAAGCCCTGTTTTTCCATAACCATTTTTAATTTGATAGGCTATAGTGAGTGAGATTATGAAGTAATTAATTCTCCATAGTGCCACTTGAAGATAGAAGAAAACAACCCCAGGGAAAGAATTGTTTGTTTGTTTTATTGGAAATTTATTCATTGCCTTGGGCAAATGTACAGAAGTTTACTTTTGGAAACCACTTTGGCAGCTAAATTTACATTTCAAAGAAGCCAACAAAATGTTGTTAATTCTTCACTTGTATCTACACATTTATTTCTCAGACAAGGGCCACGTTAAGATCAATGGGGCTATCATTCTGATGTATATATTACGTCTGACCAGCAAAGCTCCAAGACCCAGGGACAACCAGGTGCTCTGTGAATATCTTGAAACACAATAAAAAGGGTGATCATTTCTGGTCAAGAATGAAGGGGCTCTTTCCCTCTCTCACATACTCCGCCTACCGGCAAATCAGATACCACTGCTTATCTTCCTTAGAGAGGTTCCTGTTGAAAGTTACTTCAAAGTCTTCCAATGATAAGTAAAATTCAAGTTCTTCTCCCAAGAGGAATTAACCTATTTTATTTATCATATTGTGTAGCAGACATTCACTTGCCAACACATTTTATTGAGTGCCACATAATTTTCATGTTTATAAAACATTTTATTTTTCATTTAAGATAAGCTTGGCTTTCCTTTTAACTAGGCCCCCTGGGATCTCTTATACTGGGCAAGGAACCAAAATCAAATAGCATGTCCCATTAATGCATAAAAACTGCAAAGGCTGTCAGTCCTTCTGTTCTCTTTCCCTAAAATAACGTGTATTTTCCCAGGCCCTGAAAGCCCGAGGAATAAAATTAACAACCAGGGTCATAATCACAATGATCTCAGGCTCCCTGCAGTGAAATCCCTGGAACCTCAGTCCACGGGTTCCTCCCAGCTTACTTAGAGGTCCTCAGGGATCTCTCTTCCACGCTTAAGTGAGCAACACAAGTCTCTTCACGCTTCACTCCACACCCCGTGAGTGCCATGCTCTTCAGGGCGACCCCTACTGGCTGCACTGACATGGCTCCTCCTGGCGGAGCTTGCAGATCTCCCATATGGGCGCAAGTCGTCTGATCCTGCCTTGCTTCCCCCCAACCTGTCCTGTGCTAAGGAAGGAAAAACCTCCGCCACCAACCCGGGACACTCCTCCGTCGAGCCACTTGCAGGATCTGAGTCACTTGTGGCACAGCTTTTCAGTGTCCTCTAGTTTCCTCACTCTTCTCTTAGGATTTTGGCTGAAAGCCCTTGAGCAGCTGAGTCAAGAGTTACAGGGCTTTATGTTGCACTCAAAATAGACTTTCTGAATATAAATGGGTACATCCTTTCTGGAGGGCAATTTGGCAAAATATATTAAAAGTCTTTACATATGTCTAAGCCTAGACACATCCTACCCTCCAATTCTATTTCTAGGATATAATAGATACAATGAAACAATATCAGACATTAGAGATGATACTCTAAATTTAAAATTATTGACACAGAAAGATAAAAAGAAAAAATCATTCCATTTATGTATATTATATAAATTCGTGAATATATAGGGAAAAGTCTGGAAAGATTTACAAGAATGTATGAACAGTTACCTTTGAGTGGTGTGATCACAGTTATATTTTGTTTCTTCATTTTTTTAAAATCTGTATTTCCTAATATTTCTGCAATGAACAGGTGAATCTCTTGTAATAAGGAAGCAATAGAGGATTTTCTTTTTCTTTCTTTCTTTTAAATTTTATTGTATTTGGGCTCCGGGGCACGTCCTGCATCCTACAGGATTGTTGCATAGGTACATACATGCCATGGTGGTTTGCTGTCTCCATCCCCCCACCACCAGCATCACCTATATCAGGCATTTCTCCCAGTATTATCTCTCCCCCTCCTCCTCGCCCCCCCGTTGCCCCCCTCCCCTCCCCTCCACACCCCTACCTAGCCCTATGAGTGTTGTTCCCTTCCCTGTGCCCAAGTGTTCTCATTGTTCATCACTCACCTATGAGTGAAAACATGTGGTGTTTGGTTTTCTGCTCTTGTGTCAGTTTGCTGAAAATGATGGTTTCTAGGTTCATCCATGTCTCTATAAAGGATACAAACTCATCTTTTTTATGGCTGCATAGTATTCCATGGTATATATGTGCCACTTTTTTTTGTCCATTCTATCATCAATGGGCATTTGGGTTGATTCCAGTCTTTGCTATCATAAACAGCGCCACAGTGAACATATGTGTGCATGTGTCCTTATGATAGAACAACTTATAATCCTTTGGGTATATACCCAGTAATGGGATTGCTGGGTCAAATGGAATTTCTGTTTCTAGATCCTTGAGGAATTGCCACACTGTCTTCCACAATGGTTGAACTAATTTACACTCCCACCAACAGTGTAAAAGTGTTCCTGTTTCTCCACATCCTCTCCAGCATCTGTTGTCTCCAGATTTTTTTAATGATCACCATTCTAACTGGTGTGAGATGGTATCTCAATGTGGTTTTGATTTGCATTTCTCTAATGACCAGTGATGAGCATTTTTTCATGTTTGTTGGGCGCATATTTATCTTCTTTTGAAAAGCATCTGTTCATATCCTTTGCCTACTTTTGAATGGGTTTGTTTGTTTTTTTCCTGTAAATCTGTTTTAGTTCTTTGTAGATTCTGGATATTAGCCCTTTGTCTAATGGGTAGATTTCAAAAATTTTTCCTCATACTGTTGGTTGCTGGTTTACTCTAATCATTGTTCCTTTTGCTGTGCAGAAGATCTTAAGTTTAATTAGGTCCCGTTTGTCTATTTTGGCTTTTGTTGCCATTGCTTTTGGTGTTTTAATCATGAAGTCCTTGCCTTTGCCTATGTCCTGAATGGTTTTACTTAGGTTTTCTTCTAGGGTTTTTATATTGTTTGTTCTTATGTTTAAATCTTTAATTCATCTGGAGTTAATTTTTGTATAAGATGTAAGGAAGGGGTCCAGTTTCAGCTTCCTGCATATGGCTAGCCAATTTTTCCAACACCATTTATTAAACAGGGAATCATTTCCCCACTGCTTTTTTCTGTCAGGTTTGTCAAATATCAGATAGTTGTAGCTGTATGGCATTGCTTCTGAGACCTCTGTTCTATTCCATTGGTCTATATCTCTGTTTTGGTACCAGTACCATGCTGTTTTGATTACTGCAGCCTTGTAGTATAGTTTGAGTCAGGTAGCGTGATGCCTCTAGTTTTGTTCTTTTTGCTTAGGATTGTCTTGGCTATGGGGGCTCTCTTTTGGTTCCATATGAAGTTTAAAGTGGTTTTTTTAGTTCTGTGAAGAAGGTCAATGGTAACTTGATGGGGATAGCATCGAATCTATAAATTACTTTGGGCGGTATGGCCATTTTCACTATATTGATTCTTCCTAACCATGAGCATGGAATATTTCTACAATGAACAGTTAAATCTCTTGTGATAAGAAAGCAATAGAGGATTTTCTTTTTTAAAAAAGATAAAAATTTTTTAAAAGCCCTTAGTTTATAAAAACGAAATGGTAGAGGAAAAAGAAGAAAACAAAACTAGGCATTGAAGAAAAAAAATTAGCCCTTCCTTTCACACACTGCCCTCTCCGTTGCCCTTTGTCTAGGGGCCCTTGCACTGACTCGTACTCATCTAACTCCTCTCCTTAAGCTGATGTCCTCCCAAGTGGTAGAAAGAGCAGCTTGTCTTTGTCTTTATGGTGAAAGCCAGTCTTTGTTGAATGCAAACGTGGGCTATGTAATGATGTTTAACAGCTTCTACTACAAATGGAACTTGTATTAATTTGCTCAGGCTGCCATAACAAAGTACTAGATGCCTTAAACAACAAAAACTTATTTTCTCACAGTCTAGAGGCCAGAAGCCCAAGTTCATGGTATCAGCAGGATTGGTTCCTTCTGAAGGCTTTCTTCTTGGCTTGTAGATGGTCTTCTCCCTGAGTCTTTACATAGACTTTTCTGTGTACATGTGCAAATGTCCTCTACTTGTAAGGATAGCAGTCATACTGGATTAGGAACCACCCTAATAACTTCATTTTAATTTAATCGCATCTCTAAAGACCCTGTCTCCAAACACAGTCGCATTCGGGGATACTAGGGCTTAAGACTGTAACATATGAATTTTGGAGGAATGCAATTCGGCCCATAGACAAAGCTCATGCTTACCCATATCACAGCATCCCTGGCAAGCTGAAATGTGTCCATATCTTCATCCCTGGCCCTGGCTTCACACTCTATTAGAAATTGTATATTACATATTGCAACAGGACTATATTCTTCTAACATGGGCTTCAAAAAGCATTTAGCTTTATAATGTAAGGTCCCTGCTGTTGACTGAGCATATTTAGATATAAAATTCATAAAATCTGGATTTCAATTTGGTAAACAATTCTACTTGCACTGTTTGGCCAGAGGGAAAGAATTTTTCAACGACTCTAGAGTCCACACTGTCTATCACAGTATTTTCAGTAGCTGCAAAGATGTCTCAGAGGTCAGACAGAAACAGAACTCCTATTCTCTACCAAACCACAAACTGGAACGGTCTCCTGTCATCTATTTTCTAGGTCATTTCATACGAGTTCAGTTTTGTTTGTTTACAAAGAAACTGCTTCTCCCTTGTTGATGCCCATATCAATTAATTCTGAGTTTCCCAAGTGACCAGAGGGCCAATTGCTATTCTGCTGAAGGTGCTGTGTTGGCTGCCCACCTGCAAGAGAGAATAGTTCCTGCCTCCTCATTTAATCCAATAGTCCAGAATCTTTACCTCTGATTGAACTCAATGTTGAGTCTTGGGAAACTGGAAGTTCTTTTTTTACAGGAAAAAGAAAATTAAATACCTGTCAAATAAATGTAGACTTCATTTATATATCTTTACTTATAGTACCTCTCTAGGTTTTAAGTATTTCTAAAATTTACTTAATACCATGGAAAATAATATATAACACAGCCAGCTTTCAATTATTCCAGGTCTGTTTACTCATTTACTTCTGGGGCAGTTTTCTTCTTCTCCCTTACCCTCACATATTTTTTTGGCATTCCATTGCCCATTAACATGCTCAGGAGAATAGAAAAATAAAAGAAAGAATAATGGAAACTCAGATCAAGTTTAAGTTAATAACTAAAAGTTACATTTGGAAAATAGTAGGTCTGCAATTGAAAGACAGCATAATAGAGAAACAAAAAATATTTGGGGTTAAACTGTAAAATTTAATAATTCCTGACAAATCTGATACCCTTTACAATGAATGGGAGTGTTTTCATAATTTAATGATTCTTTAAAAAGGTTATTAAACATCCATGGCATTTTTCTCTTGCTATAATTTTTAATAAGATTAACGTGATACACTTAAAAAGGCACAATTATCTCTCAATATGCCACACTTATGTGTAACAGAAAAGTTGAAAGTAGCAGGCAGATGCTGAAGCCACAAATGACAAAGGAAAGAAAGTAAACTCTAAAGGACTGGTGTAGTGTTGCCATAGCAAATTGATTTTGACCACTGTGGTATGAATCATATTTTTAGCTGATAAATCCTATAATAAAAGGTAGAAATACTCTGTTCATTGATAGTATGTAACCCTTTTCATACAATTTTAGATATTAGATAATATAGAAATATTTTTGTCAAGTACAATGGTAATAATAATGATAAAACTAACATGTATTGAATTCTTCCCAGTGGCATGCATTGTTCTAAATTCTGTACCTCTATTATCTCATTTAATTCTGCCAATGCCCCTTTGGAGCAGTTCCAGTATTATCCCTATTTTAGAGATGAGGAAACTAAGAGTTTAAACTAAGAAATTTGCCCAAGGTCTAGCAGTTGTAAGTAAAGGAGCCACAATGCACATGCAGTTTAATATCACAGTCCTCCTACAAATGTATTCTAAGATGTTCTCCCAGATGTTGTATCAATTTCCCTTTAAGAATCTTTCATTTCTTCTCCTCCCCCCACCCACCACCCACCATTTGCCTTCACTCTTCCAACTTCAATTGGTCAGATTCCTCTTCCCATATAAACCCCTTGACCATGCCACTATCCCATCTTTCTCCCAGCCCCAGCTGCCAGCCTTCTCAACTACATCATCTCAAGGCAGCCAGAGCTAGAAGATTAGGCAAATTGGGGAAATGGCCTTTCAGTGACCGTTCTCTGTTTCGATCAGGTATCTGGGAAGAGACTCAGGATAACAGCCATACTTATCTGTGTCTATTTTCCCTGGGAAGGAGGCCAATAGTGGGGTCATCTGAGGTCTGTTTCAAGATGCAAAGGATAGTGTCAGGAGATGCACAGGTGTTGCCAAAAGACAAGCAACTGGAAGGTGGCAGATTGCAAGTAAGAAAAGTAGCAAGCAGCAAAAATCCACAAGAATGATACTAAGGTAGAGCTAGGAGAAAATCTTCAGATTTCTGGTGACTAGTTTGCTACAAAAGAGTCTTACACTTACTGAACCCCACTGCATTTGGGAGTGCCTTGCAGAATTACAATCAAAGAGTACAATAACCTGGACAGTAAAGGAGAAGGACGTACCTTTAGGGAGTTCTACCTTACAGTGCTTAACAGTAACTAAACTCAACAGTCTATAGTAACTAATTCCAACATTCTATAGTAAGTAGGATGTTCATTCCAGCAGTGGTAATAGATTTAAAAATCCATCTCACATACATGTATAACCATGCATGTTATAACAAGTTTAACACTGTGTCTGCTTAAGGAGAAATTACCATTCCTGCTGAGCAATACTCAGGGCAGCTGCCATGGAAGGTACATCCTCACCAGGTGTTTATGGGAAAGACTGACACAGCCTGGGTTCAGGAGATGTTTACGGTTCACCAGGGTGGGGTCTAGATAAGATGAAGATGCAGAATATCTTCCAATCATGAGGGTCCCTCAAGGCTTTGTTTCAGGCACTGTTGGTAATTCCTCTCTCTTCACTACCCTTCATGTTCCTTTCTCCTCTCAGCCAGTGTGCCAATTAGGATGCATTTGGCAACAGGGCACAAAAGCAGCAGATTCAACTACCTTAAACCATGATGCAATGCGTAATACCACATAGAAAGAGGCTCAGAGATAAGATAGCTCTCCACAAGGAGCCTTAGGGCTCTGGCTTCATTTCTCTATGATTCTCTTGAGTCTTGTTTTGACTTTGTCCGTCTGCCTGCCTCCTCCTCAGGCTGGAGGCAAAATGGCTACAGCAGTTACCATATCTTCTCTAGATGCAGCACTTTCAGAGGCAGAAAGAGGCCAGCTGATGTGTGTGTCTCTTCTTCAAAGTGAGGAAAACTCTCCATTCACATCTTATTTGGCACAATCCTCATGCCTAAAACAATTACTAGCAGGAAGGATGGGACCACCATCACTGGCAGTCTCCCGTCAGGACCCAGCAGCTGGATCTGTGCTGAAGCACATGATCAAGTGTAGGGGGGAAGCAACTGGATAAATTTGAGGGTTTATGTTTGGGGATTGGATCTGGGGAAAGCAGCTTCCCATAGTATAATATTTGATATAGCCAAGAAACCTCTTCCACTTAGGGGTGAGGTTAAGGAGGCAGCATGTCGTTCGACATGATGCTTTCTGTAAAATATTCTGTCTGTGTGTCATTTCTGTTCCTCTAAATGTCTGGGCTTTTAAAAACATAAAAGCCAGATTTATCTTTTTTTTTTTTTCACTTTTCTCTCATCACATCATTTCCATGAGACAACAAGCATAGACTAGACTGACTCCTTGAATTTCAAAGGAAAGGCCAAGTGGGTAAAGGAACAACTAGCAAAAATAAATAAATTAGTATTTCGATCATGTCATCCTTCCTCGCATTCAGTCAGCCCATAAATGTTCTATCACCACCACCAAGGGAAACCTGGTACAGTTCCCTTCCTCTCCACCTCCTCAGCAGCTTCATGACACCTCGCTCCTCAAGCTGTTTCTCTTGGTGACTCCTTCTTCCTTCTGAAGTTAATAACTAACCAGTCTCGCCTAAAAATAGCAAAAAAGTAGAAATACACCATGTGGGGTACCAGAACTCTCAAGTCTTCTTAAAGATAGTTCATCCTCTTCCTCTCTTCTTTTAACCTCTGCTTGGGTTCTAGGCCCACCAGTCTGCCACAACCCTTGTTTGAGAATATCAAGATCACTGAAAACAGTGACAAAAGGCAGCATTTTCATGCAATGGTTTTGACAACTATCCTGAACTAACAGTCTCTTGTATCCATAACGGCATATTCTCTTCCAAGCAGGATAAATCACAGACTATCAGCATTTTATATTTGACTAATTTATGCACCCGGGCTTTCATCTTACACTAATCCTCTTTATGCTTATTTTCCACTGGCATCTTCCTCCCTCATGTTTTTCTCAGTCTCCCCAGTTGACATTTTTGGTGTTTCCACAAAATGCCAAGTATCAAGCTGCACTTAGCATTTTTCCTGACTTTCCATAATGATGGCCCGACTTCAGCCAGGCCTTGATTATAATTTTCCACATGATGCTTCCTGGCACTTTCTGAAATTGCCTGATAATGACTCTGCATTGTATTGACAGAAATAATTCTTGTTAAAGCCGTATCTTATTAGGGCTTCCACTTAACCTGTTTGTGCAGATTCCTGGCCTGGGATTCTGACTGAGTTGGGCACCCATTCCTGTCAGCCTCTATTTGTAACAAAACCTGAAGGTTTTCTTTAGTGATAAAAACAAAAGGATTTATTGAGAATGACTGGATCTAAACTCTGGAAACCTATTGTCCATATTTAACTCTATATTAAGCATAATTGTTGAAATAATTCTGTGCAAATGCCTACAAAGGGGATTCAGGATTCTAAAATGCACTTTCAGTTCTTCCTTAACTTACTGGTAAAAACCATTGCCTGAGGAAATTGTCTGAATTCTGATCCATAGGTGTTTTTTTCTTTAGTTGTCCAGGTTCTTCATTCAGTCCCTCAGGCTTCTTCATTCAAAGGCATATCCTAGTCCTCTGCTGTGTGTCACATGTACTCTGGTGCCCCTAAGATCTCCTTCTCCTATTGGATGGAGAGTGACTTCTCAATCTCTGGTTTTAGACCCTAAGTGACTACATTATTTCCTGGATTTCTGAGAAGAGTTGTGTCTTAGTTTGTTTGGGCTGCTGTAAAAAACATAGCATAAACTCAGTGGCCTACAAACAACAAATATTTACTTCTCACAGTTCCGGAGGCTGGAAGTCCCCGAGCATGATGCCGGCAGATTCTGTCTGGAGAAGGCACACTTCCACATGACAGAAAAGATGAGGTAACTCTTGGGTCTCCTTTATGAGGGCACTAATCCCATGTATTAGGGCTCTGCCCTCATAGCCTAACTGTCTCCCAGAGACCCCACCTCTTAATACCATCACCTTGAGGGTTAGGGTTTGAACACATAAATTCTAGGGGGACACAAATGTTCAGACCCTAACAGGCTGCTTCTTCCATTACTTTTTGTGAAATGATTCTTCATAGTTTTTAGTGATGGGGGAAATGCTTTTCTAATTTAAGTAGACTGGAGTTCCACCTGACTTTCTACTCTAATCCAAGTGCTTTGTATTATAGAGCAGGATTTGTCAGATTTCTCTAGGTTCTGTCCCACTGTTTGTTGTTACCCTACAGTGATAAGGAAAAATATCTTATTTCCATTGGTGGATAAAATAGCTCCCTGCTTGAGCTATGAATGGACCTCATCTCCTCCCTTCCAGCAGAAACTGAGCTGCCAAATGACCTTTGCGTGGCAACTTAACCATACCTTTTGGCTTCCAAAGATCCAGGTTTCATTGGGAAACTCAGGGTTAGAAACTGGAGCTCTCTATTTTATTTCATCAGCAAAGTGTGTGTGCATGTGCACACTGATACTTTAAAATGCATCAGAATGCTATATTAGTTATATATTGTTACATAGCAAATTACCCTCAATGTAGTGGTTTAAAACAACACGTCTTTATAATCTCACAGTTTCAATGGTCAGGTATCCAGAAGCAGTTTAGCTGAATGGTTATGGCCCGAAGTCTCTTATGAGGCTGCAGTCAAGCTCTTGGCTGAGATGCTGGGAGAGGACCCATTTCCAAGTTCACTTGAGCATTTACTAGCAGGCCTTATTTCCTTGCCACATCAGTCACACCCTAGGTTGCCTGATCATCCACATGACATGCGGCTGGCTTCCCCGAGAGAGAACAGAGAGAGCACACAGGCAGAAACTGCTGCCTTTTGTGCCCTAACCTCAGAAGTGTTAGGCCATCACTTCTTTCATGTGCTAGTAGTCACACAGACCGACCCTGTAGAGTATAGGTGGGGACTATACAGGGGGGTAAAACCAGGAGATGAGGGTCACTGGGGACCATGTTACAGGCTGGCTACCACAAATGCCTTTAAATAGATTATGTCTTTTAAGTTGTGGATTTCAACCAGTCCCTATAAACAACAAATTTATAAACCACCAATTCCCCATTCCTTTTCTTTAATGACATGGGTTTTTGACTTCTGGTCTAATCATTTCATGCCCATGTCCTTTGTATTATATCTAAAAAAAAAAAAAATCCTGGCCTCAACCTATAGCTACACAGTTACATTCCACTCTTAGTAAAGCCTTTCAAAAGTAATATTAGCAAAATATTAAGCACATGATTACTGAAGCAACAAATAAAATGAGGAGGCCAGGTGCCGTGGCTCATGCCTGTAATCTCAGCACTTTGGGACGTTGAGGAGGGTGTAGATCACCTGAGGTCAGGAGTTCAAAACCAGCCTGGCCAACATGGTGAGACCTCATCTCTACTAAAAATACAAAAATTAGCTGGGCATGGTGGTGGGCACCTGTAATCCCAGCTACTCCAGAGGCTGAGGCAGGAGAATTGCTTGAATCCAGGAAGGGGAGGTTGCAGTGAGCTGAGATTGCACCACTGCATTCCAAAGTGGGTGACAAGAGTGAGATTCCATCTGGAAAATAAATAAATAAATAAAATGAGGGAGGAGGACACCAACTAGTAAGTTACAAAACCAAAGTTTCCTAACTTCTAACCCAGCTCTCTTTCTTGTACAATGTATGGCCCCTCTTCAACTTTTCAAGAGGTTGAAGATGTGTTCTTGGTTGCTTCGAAGGGCAGAAGAAGAACTAAAAGGTGTTACCAATGTTGAGTTCAGTATAATGACAGCTTAGCAATTAGAGACTCCACAGCAGGGAGCCGCGGTGGCTCCGGCCAGTTGTCCTGGCGCTTGAGGAGGCGAGGCTATGAGTTCAAGGCCAACCTGAGCAACATAAGAAGCAACATTTTTTTGTCATTGACAAAAAAAAAAAGAGAGACTCCACAGCAATCAAATGGATTCCATGATTGGAAGCATTCAAATCAAACTTGGATGATCAATTTCAGGAATTTCTGGAAGCTTAAGGAGATCAAACCAGACAATCTCTAAGAAAAAATCTTCCAAACGTGAGTTTCTATAATCTGCTCTTCTGGCCCAGTGGAAAGTAACTTCCTTAGCCATTAACTCATATTCTCACTATCAATTCCAAACTAAGAAATGGAAGAGGAAAACAAGGATTGGCTGAGGAATGCCAGGAGTGAGTTTTCTGTCCTTACCCTAGTTTCACATCTCTTTGATACAGAGAAAAGTACGACCTACTGCTTCTTGCCTCTCATTCCCCCCACTCTTTCTCTTTCTTTTTCACTGTCAACCATAGTCCTTTCTGTCCTGAGAAGTGCATCACGTGTGTCCCACCCTCCATTCTGAGGTTTATGTGTGTGTTTCATAGTGGCTCATTCTTAGAATTTGGATAAGCCCTCCACTGAATTTCAATTCAAATTAGGAAGTATTTGAGGGCTGCTACTCAGAGCTAGCGTGTTTGTGGGCATTTAGAAGACAGGGAGGAGGCGTGACACAACTGTCACCTCAAAGAACCTGCTGTTTGTCTGTAAGTTTTACCACCCTAGGCCACCCCAGTTACAATATTGATTGGCAGTGAGGGGAACAAAAGCCATCTTCCTCATTCTCCAGACTTCACATTTTTCAGAAATAACCCGTGGGTGACCTCCAGAATTTCACACAAAATAAGCACAAAGTTAACCATTACACAAATCACAGAATTTAGCCCATATGTAAGAGAAGCACCTTTCAGCTACACGGTGGTTTTTACTTCATATATCTCAAATTATTTCCTTCAAAGGCACACTTAGTTGTCTGCTGCACAAAGAGAAACCAATATGACACAATTTTAAAATTATATTTAATCACTTTCATGGTGTGCTCTACCTGGTAAAGAAGCAGGGAAAAAAGGTTAAGTAAAGGCCAAGATCCTTTTTCTGCAATGGATGATGGACATGGAAAAGAGATGAGTTACCCAGGCTTTGCTTTCTGCTACCTGTAGTATAAAACTCCCTACTATTGTCCCAAATTCCTTTTACAGATATTTTATTTTCAGTGTCTCATTTTGTTCAGCTTTTCTTCCCTTACCATCTTTTTCTTCTTTTTCCATGTATAATACATAACAACAGTTTCAGAACTCCAAAAACATAGAAACCTCAGAATAATATTTCCTGGGAAAAATTAATCTCTGTACCTCTGGGTACCAAGAATCATTTGCACAGGAAGCCCTGAATTCCCACCGGTGAAAGATTTGCATATTTCATTAATCTAATGCAGTAGCAATTCTTTTTTTTTTTTTTTAATTTTTTATTGCATTTTAGGTTTGGGGGTACATGAGCAGAACATGCAAGACAGTTGCTTAGGTACACACATGGCAGTGTGTTTTGCTTCCTTTCTCCCCTTCACCCACATTTGGCATTTCTCCCCAGGCTATCCCTCCCCACCTCCCCTCCCACTGGCCCTCCCCTTTTCCCCCCAATAGACTCCAGTGTTTAGTACTCCCCTCCCTGTGTCCATGTGTTCTCATTTTTCATCACCCGCCTATGAGTGAGAATATGCGGTATTTCATTTTCTGTTCTTGTGTCAGTTTGCTGAGGATGATGTTCTCCAGATTCATCCATGTCCCTATAAACGACACAAACTCATCATTTCTGATTGCTGCATAATATTCCATGGTGTATATGTGCCACATTTTCCCAATCCAGTCTACCATCAATGGGCATTTGGGTTGATTCCAGGTCTTTGCTATTGTAAACAGTGCTGCAATGAACATTCGTGTGCATGTGTCCTTATAGAAGAACGATTTATAGTCCTTTGGATATATACCCAGTAATGGGATTGCTGGGTCAAATGGAATTTCTATTTCTAAGGCCTTGAGGAATCGCCACACTGTCTTCCACAATGGTTGGACTAATTTACACTCCCACCAACAGTGTAAAAGTGTTCCTTTTTCTCCACATCCTCTCCAGCATCTGTTGTCTCCAGATTTTTTAATGATCGCCATTCTAACTGGCGTGAGATGGTATCTCAATGTGGTTTTGATTTGCATCTCTCTGATGACCAGTGATGATGAGCATTTTTTCATATGATAGTTGGCCTCATATATGTCTTCTTTCGTAAAGTGTCTGTTTATATCCTTTGCCCAATTTTGAATGGGCTTGTTTGTTTTTTTCCTGTAAATCTGTTTGAGTTCTTTGTAAATTCTGGATATCAGCCCTTTGTCAGATGGGTAAACTGCAAAAATTTTTTCCCATTCTTTTGGTTGCCGATTCACTCTAGTGACTGTTTCTTTTGCCGTGCAGAAGCTGTGGAGTTTGATTAGGTACCATTTGTCTATTTTGGCTTTTGTTGCAGTAGCAATTCTTATACCACATCATTCTATTGGAATTGATGACTAATCATCCCCAAAACTGTTTTGAAACTATTGTTCCCATAATTTTGTGTTTTGATTGAAAAATGTCTGACCCATATCTCCTTACATTTGTATGCTATCTGTTACATAGCTAATCCCTCCCCTTCAGATTTAGTGGCTTAAAACAGCAACGATTTATTTAGCTCACAATTCTGTTAGGCAGTTCTTCTAGTCTTAGATGAACTCACTCATACTCTGTGATCAGCTGTTCTATTGGCTGGTGCTGACTGGACTAATGGGGCCTCAGTTAGGAGTACTCCTCTATGGTCATGTGGTCTGTCATCCTCCAGCAGGCTGGACTGGTTCACATGGTGGTGGTGGGTTCCCAAGAGCAGTACATTGGCATCTGAAAGGTCTCTTGAAGTTCAGGCTCAACCTATCACAGTGTAACGTCCGCTATGTCCTGTTGGTCAAAGTAAATGACAAGGACAGCCCAAATGGAAGAAATGGAGACAGAGATTCCACCTCTTCATGTCAGAAGCTGCAAGTATTGTGGCCAGTATTGCAATCTACCATCCCAGCCATTTAAAGCTTGTTTTCTTTTAGTATTTTCAACATCCTGTTGGCTCTGTGAAGACAGTGTCAGTGTCTAATTTACTTTTTTATTTCTTCCTATAGTATCCTTCACTCACAGAGCCTAAGAAAGGGAAGGAAAATAACAGATAGCACCTAATATATTGAGGCATTGGATAGACATTTTCTATGAATTAGTTCATTTAATACTCACATAGCCATTTTGCAAATAGGGAAACTGAGAATCAAAATGTAAATAACTTCTCTGTATCATTTAGTCTAAATGCAAAAGTTGGGGTTGCAAATTGCACTTAGGTCTATCCTCAAAGCTTTTTATGTTCTACCATGCTTGCTGCTTAGCACATTTTCTTTCATATAATTCATGCTGCTAATGAAACAGAATAAACCAGCTGTATGTTTAGTGTTAGTGAAATGACTTCTTGTCTTCTTTTTTTAGTAAATATGATAAATATGCTCAATTTATACTCTTTATCATCGTATACATTATAAATATTCTCTCTATATACCTTCACATGTCAATTAAGGTATGCAGCAGTAATTTCGAGTAAAAAAAAAAGGGGGTTATTTATATATATATATATACACACAATATATATGTGTATGTATATATATAATTAGTACAGAATCCATTCATACAGAAAAAGCATTCAATGAAGTTTAATATCCTTTCATGATTAAAAATATACTGACTAGAAATCAAATATATATATATATTTTTTTATTTATTGCACTTTAGGTTCTGGGGTACATATGAAGAACATGCAGGATTGTTGCATAGGTACATACGTGGCAATGTGGTTTGCTGCATCCATCCCCATCACCTATATCTGGCATCTGGCATTTCTCCCCATGTTATCCCTCCCCAACTCCCTACCCCCACTGTCTCTCTCCTAGTCCCCCTGCAACAGACCTCAGTGTGTGATGCTCCCCTCCATGTGTCCATGTGTTCTCACTGTTCAATACCCGCCTATGAGTGAGAACACGCAGTGTTTGATTTTCTGTTCTGTCAGTTTGCTGAGAATGATGGTTTCCAGGTTCATCCATGTCCCTACAAAGAACACAAACTCATCGTTTTTTATGGCTGCATAGTATTCCATAGTGTATATGTGCCACATTTTCCCTGTCCACTCTATGATCAATGGACATTTGGGTTGGTTCCAAGTCTTTGCTATTGTAAACACTTCCACAGTGAACATTCATGTGCATGTGTCCTTATAGTAGAATGATTTATAATCCTGGATATATACCCAGTAATGGGATTGCTGGGTCAAATGGAATTTCTATTTCTAGGTCCTTGAGGAATCGCCATACTGTCTTCCACAATGGTTGAATTAGTTTATACTTTCACCAACAGTGTAAAAATGTTCCTGTTTCTCCACATCCCCTCCAGCATCTGTTGTCTCCAGATTTTTTAACGATAGCCATTCTAACTGGTGTGAGGTGGTATCTCAATGTGATTTTGATTTGCATTTCTCTAATGACCACTGATGATGAGCAGTTTTTCATATGTTTTTTGGCCTCATATATGTCTTCTTTTGAAAAGTGTCTGTTCATATTCTTTGCCCACTTTTGAATGGGTTTGTTTGTTTGTTTCTTGTAAATCTGTTTTAGTTCTTTGTAGACTCTGGATATGAGTCCTTTGTCAGATGGGTAGATTGCAAAAATTTTCTCCCATTCTGTTGGTTGCTGATTCATTCTAATGATTGTTTCTTTTGCTGTGTAGAAGCTCTGGAATTTAATTAGATCCCCTTTGTCTATTTTAGGTTTTGTTGCCATTGCTTTTGGTGTTTTAGTCATGATGTTCTTGCCGATGCCTATGTCCTGAATGGTTTTACCTAGGTTTTCTTCTAGGGTCTTTATGGTGTTAGGTCTTATGTTTAAGTCTTTAATCCATCTGGAGTTAATGTTACTGTAAGATGTCAGGAAGGGGTCCACTTTCTGCTTTCTGCACATGGCTAGCCAGTTTACCGAACACCAGGGAATTATTTCCCCATTGCTTGTTTTTCTCAGGTTTGTCAAAGATCAGATGGTTGTAGATGTGGGGTGTTGTCTCCAAGGCCTCTGTTCTGTTCCATTGGTCTATATCTCTGTTTTGGTACCAGTACCATGCTGTTTTGATTACTGTAGCCCTGTAGTATATTCTGAAGTCAGGTAGCCTGATGCCTCCAGCTTGGTTCTTGTTGCTTAGAATTGACTTGGCTATGCAATCTCTCTTTTGGATCCATATGAGTTTTAAGGTGATTTTTTTCCATTTCTGTGAAAAGGGTGATAGGTAGCTTGATGGGGATAATGTTGAATCTACAAATTACTTTGGGCAGTATGGCCATTTTAACTATATTGATTCTTCCTAATCATGAGCATGGAATGTTTCTCCATCTGTTTGTGTCCTCTCTTATTTTGTTGAGCAGTGGTTTGTAGTTCCCCTTGAAGAGATCCATTACATTCTTTGTTAGTTGTATTCCTAGGTATTTTATTCTATTTGTTGCAATTGTGAATGGCAGTTTGTTCTTGTTTTGGCTCTCTGTAAGTCTGTTGTTGGTGTATAGGAATGCTTGTGATATTTGCACATTAATTTTGTATCCTGAGAATTTGCTAAAGTTGCTTATAAGTTTCAGGAGATTTTGGGCTGAGACGATGGGGTCTTCTAGATATACAATCATGTCGTCTGTAAATAAAGACAATTTGACTTCCTCCTTTTCTATTTGAATACCCTTTATTTCTTTTTCTTGCCTGATTGCTCTGGCTAAAACTTCCAGTACCATATTGAATAGGAGTGGTGACAGAGGGTATCCTTGTCTAGTGCCAGATTTCAAAGGGAATGCTTCCAGTTTTTGCCCATTCAGTATGATATTGGCTGTTGGTTTGTCATAAATAGCTTTTATTATTTTGAGATATGTTCCATTGATACCGAGTTTATTGAGGGTTTTTAGCATAAAGGGCTGTTGAATTTTGTCGAAGGCCTTCTCTGCATCTATTGAGATAATCATGTGGTTTTTGTCTTTGGTTCTGTTTATGTGGTGAATTACGTTTATAGGCTTGCATATGTTGAACCAGCCTTGCATCCTTGGGATGAAGCCTACTTGACCGTGTTGGATAAGCTTTTTCATATGCTGTTGTAATCAGTTTGCAAGTATTTTATTGAAGATTTTTGCATCTGTGTTCATCATGGAAATTGGCCTGAAGTTTTCTTTTTTGTTGAATCTCTGCTGGATTTTGGTATCAGGATGATGTTGGTCTCATAAAATGTTTTGGGAAGGATTCCCGCTCTTTGGATTGTTCAAAATAGTTTCAGAAGGAATGGTACCTACTCCTCTTTTTATGTCTGGTAGAATTCGTCTGTGAACTGATCTGAATCTGGGCTTTTTTTGGTTGATAAGCTATTAATTGCTGCCTCAGTTTTAGCCCTTGTTACTGGTCTATTCAGTGTTTCAACTTCTTTCTGGTTTAGGCTTGTGAGGATGCAAGTGTCCAGGAATTTATCCATTTTTTCCAGGTTTACTGGCTTATGTTCAGAGAGTTGTTTCTAGTAATCTTTGATGGTGTTTTGTATTTCTGTGGAATCTATGGTGATATCTCCTTTATTATTTTTTATTGCATCTATTTGATCATTCTCCCTTTTCTTTTTTGTTAATTTGGCTAGCAGTCTTTTGTTGATCTTTTCAAAAAAAACAGCTCCTGAATTTATTGATTATTTGAAGCATTTTTTGTGTCTCTATCTCCTTCCGTTCTGCTCTGATCTTAGTTAGTTCTTGTCTTCTGCTAGATTTTCAGTTTTTTTTATCTTGTTCCTCTAGCTCTTTCAGTTTTGATGATAGGGTGTCAATTTTATATGTTACCTTGCTTCTCAGGTAGACATTTATTACTATAAATTTTCCTCTAGACACTGCTTTAAATGTGTCCCCTGGTATTTTGTGTCTTCATTCTCATTGGTTTTTAAGAACATCTTTATTTCTGACTTCATTTCATTGTTTATTCAGTCAACATTCAAGAGCCAGTTGTTCAGTTTCCATGAAGTTTTGTGGTTCTGAATCCTGAGTTCTAATTTGATTGCACTGTGCTCTGAGAGACTGTTTGTTATGATTTTCATTCTTTTGCATTTGCTGAGGAGTGATTTACTTCCACATTTGCATTTGCTGAGGAGTGATTTACTTCCAGTTATGTGGTCAATTTTAGAGTAGGTGTGATGTGGTGCTGAGAAGAATGTATATTCTGTGGATTTGGGGTGGAGAGTCCTGTTAATGTTTATTAGGTTTGCTTGGTCCAGGTCTGAGTTCAAGTCCTGGATATCCTTGTTAGTTTTCTGTCTTGTTGATCTAATATTGACAATGGGGTGTTAAAGTCTCCCATTATTATTCTGTGGGAGTCTAAGTCTCTTTGTAGGTCATTAAGAACTTGCCTTATGTATATGGGTGCTCCTGTATTGGGTGTGTATACATTTAGGATCATTAGCTCTTCTTGTTGCATTGATCCTTTTACCATTATGTAATGTCCTTTGTCTCTTTTGATCTGTGTTGGTTTAAAGTCCATTTTATCAGAGACTAGGATTGCAACTCCTGATTTTTTTTTTTGATCTCCATCTCTTTGGTCAATCTTCCTCCACCCCTTCATTTTGAGCCTATGTTTATCCCTGCATGTGAGATGCGTTTCCTGTATACAGCACACCGATGGGTTTTGACTTTTTATCCAATTTGCCAGTCTGTGTCTTTTGATTGGGGCATTCATCCATTTACATTTAAGGTTAATATTGTTATGTGTGAATTTGATCCTGCCATTTTGATGCTAGCTGGTTTTATTGCCCATTAGTTGATGCAGTTCATTCATTGTGTTGATGCTCTTTACCATTTGGTGTTTTTTGGAGTGGCTGGTACTGGTCTTCCCTTTCTAGGTTTAGTGCTTCTTTCAGGAGCTCTTGTAAGGCAGGCCTGGTGGAGATGAAACCTCTGAGAAATTGCTTTTTCATGAAGGATTTTATTTCTCCTTCACTTATGAAGATTAGTTTGAGTGGATATGAAATTCTAGGTTGAAAGTTCTTGTTGTTAAGGATGTTGATTGAATACTGGCCCCACTCTATTCTGGCTTGTAGGGTTTCTGCTGAGAGATCCGCTGTGAGTCTGGTGGTCTTCTCTTTGAGAGTAACCCAATCTTTCTTTCTGGCTGCCCTTAGCATTTTTTCCTTCATTTCAACCCTCGTGAATCTGACGATTATGTGCCTTGGGGTTGCTCTTCTTTAGGAATATCTTTGTGGTGTTCTCTGTATTTCCTTGACTTGAATATTGGCCTGCCTTGCTAGGTTGGGGAAGGTCTCCTGAATAATATCATGAAGAGTGTTTTCTAACTTGTATTCATTTTGTCCATCTTATTCAGGTACACCTATCAAACGTAGATTAGGCCTTTTCACATAATCCCATATTTCTTAGAGGTTTTGTTTATTTCTTTTTACTCTTTTTTCTCTAATCTTGCCTTCTCGCTTTATTTCATTGAGTTTATCTTCCATCTCTGATTTCCTTTCTTCTGCCTGGTCAATGCAGCTATTGAAACTTGTGTATGCTTTGCAAAGTTCTGGTGTTGTGATTTTCAGCTCCATCAATTCATTTATATTCCTCTCTATGCTGTTTATTCTCATTAGCATTTCATCAAACCTTTTTTCAAGTTTCTTAGTTTCTTTGCATTGGGTTAGAACTTGTTCTTTTAGCTCAGAGAGGTTTTTTATTACCCACCTTCTGAAGACTGTTTCTGTCAATTCATCAGACTCATTCTCCATCCAGACTTGTTCCCTTGCTGGTGAGGAGTTGTGATCCCTTGGAGGAGGAGAGGCATTCTGGTTTTGGGTGTTTTTATCCTTTTTGCACTGGTTTCTTCCCATCTTTGTGGATTTATCTACCTGTGGTCTTTGTAGTTGGTGACTTTCAGATGGGGTCTCTGAGTGGATGTGCTTTTTGTTGCTGATTAAGTTATTTCTTTCTGTTTTTTAGTTTTCCTTCTAACAGTCCGTCACCTCTGCTGTAGGACTGCTGGAGGTCAACTCCAGACCCTACTTGCCTGGGAATCACCTGTAGTGGCTGCAGAACAGTAAGGGTTGCTGCCAGTTTCTTCTATCTTTGTCCCAGAAGGATACCGCCAGATATCTGCCTGAGCTCTCCTTTATGAGGTGTCTCTTTGGATATATGGGGGTTGGGGAGCTGCTTGAGAAGACAGTCTGTCCCTTATAGTAGCTCAAGTGTTGAGCTGTGAGCTCCATTGTTCTCTTCAGGGCTGCTAAACAGGTATGTTTAAGTCTGCTGCAGTGGAACTCATTACTGCCTTTTTCTCTCAGGTGCTCTGTCTTGGGAAGGTGGGGCTTTATTTATAAGTTTCTGATGGGCTGCTGCCTTTTTTCAGAGATGCTCTACCCAGCAAGGAGTTAGCCTAGTCACAGTCTGCCAGCAGAGGCATTACTGAGCTGCCATGGGCTCTGCCCAGCTGCTGTGTTAACTTCCTGACAGTTTTGTTTATAGAGGTATAGTTAAAACTGCCTCGGTAATGGCAGTCTGCCTTGGTAATGGCAGACTTTCTCGGTAGAGGTGGACTCCTCAGTAATGGTGGACTGCCTCAGTAATAGCAGACTGCTTTGGTAGTGGTGGACTGCCTTGGTAATGGCAGACACCTTTCCCCCGACAGAGCTGGACTATCATGGGTCCAGCTGTGCTTGCTATGAAACTTAGTCCAGAGCATTTCAGATTGCTGGTCTTTGTGGGGGTGGGACTGGACAAGCCAGATCACCTGGCTCCCTGTTTCAGTCCCTTTTTTTTTTTTCAGTTGAATGGGCAACACTGTCTGCCAGGTGCTCCAGGTGCCAGTTGAAATGGTGCCCAGATTTGTGTCAGTTTTTGTGTGGAAACCTGCTGCGCCAGATGAAACAGCCATGATGGAGACTCATGGCACTCTTCTGCCTGGGAATCTCCTGGTCTGTGGGCAGTAAAAATTCATCTGGAAATGCAGTGATCACTCACCCTCTGCATTTTTGTTGGGAAATGTGATCCAGAGATTTTCCTATTTGGCCATCTTGGATCTTCTCTCCAGGAATATTATTTTTTAAACACTTATGTTATCATCTCTAGACAAGCTAGTCTAGATGATTTTTGGGTTAACATGTTCGCATTTCCTGGCACTATTACTGCTAGCTGAGAGTCGAAAGTTGGGGGGAAATTTAACCACATATGTATTAGTTTGTTCTCACACTGCAATAAGAAACTACCTCAGACTGGGTGATTTATGAAGAAAAGTTTAATTGACTCACAGTTCCACAAGCTGTACAGTAAGCATGCCTAGGAGGCCTCAGGAAACTTACAGTTATGGCAGAATGGCAAAGGGGAATCAAGCATGTCTTTACTTGGTGGCAGGAGAAAGAGAAATAGAGAGTGAAGGTGGAAGTGCCACAGTTTTAAACCATAGGATCTTGTGAGAACTCACTCACCAGCATGAGGACAGCAAGGAGGAAATCCACCCCCTTGATCCATTCACCTCCTACCAGGTCCCTACCACAATATTGGGAATAACAATTAAACCTGAGATTTGGGTGAGGACACAGAGCCAAACCATATCAAGATTTATTTAGAATTCTTCAGCACATTTGATTAATAATATGGGTTTGTCATTCTGCAATTTGTAGGGTCATTATAAAACATGACTGCTTTGATTGCAATCGGATATCTCTGAATATGGTTCAAAGGAAACAGATCTCATCCTTCTGGAGACAGGATTACATAACTCCCTCTCAGTCATACTTGCATTGATTCAGAATGTTTTTCCCTAAGATGAAGTACTGTTTTAGCCTAGAACAGTAAGAGCAATTCATCACTGGGCGCAGTGGCTCACATCTATGATCCCAACATTTTGGGAGGCCGAGGTCGTTGGGTCACTTGAGCCCGGAAGTTAGAGACTAGCCTGGGCAACAGGGTGAAACCCCATCTCTACAAAAAATATAACAATTAGCTGGACATGGAGGCACATGCCTGTAGTCCCAGCCACTTAGGAGGCTGACAGGTGGGAGGATCTTCTGAGCCCAGGAGGTCAAGGCTGTAGTGAGCCATGATCACAGCACTGCACTCCAGGCTGGATAACACAATAAAACCCCATCTCAAAAAAAAAAAAAAGCAACTCATTGATGTCTTCTAATTTGACTAGTTCAATTATATATGTGACAAGACTACCTGAGATGATGTCAGGTGTGGAGCAATGACTATCCCAATGATCTGAAAGTGATTGAACACTTGGCTTTACCAGGATTATCTCAGTATTTGGTTCTAATAAAGTATTGGTTCATAGCAGTCATTCTAGGCTATGAATTTACCTTGCTTTTGCTATCAACACTTCAATGATATACAGTGAAACTACAAAAATCTATAAAAATTGGGTTTTGTATGTGAGTTTTAAAAACAATGTTTTCACCAGGCTATGTGTTTTATTTCTTTGTTTTCTATTGGGAAAACTAATAGTGCTATGACTAGTATGTTCTCAAGGAAATTTTTATGAAAACTGAATTAATCAGACACAGTGCATGGTTTTGGAGTAAAACAGAACTCGTTTTAAATCCTAGTTCTCCCACTAGGTTGGGTGAGATGAGACAAATAACTTAACCTCACTTCACTTTAGTTTGTTCTCTCTCTCTGCCTCTAGGGTAGTAGAAATGATACCTACCTAATAGGGTTATGTGAGTAATAAGATATAATTTGTATAAAATTCTTATACAATGCCCAGCACAGAATAGGTGATCAATATATTAAATGTGTTGTTGTTATTTATTAATTAATGCTGACTTCTGCATTAATTTTAATTAATTGAAATCCTGGACTTGATTAATTTGCATGTTTTCATATTTCCTTCTTCCAGTACTTCATGGTAAACGGAAGGCTAAAAGTTACATGTTCATACAGATTTTAGTCCTTTATTCCTTAGAGTGAGTTTTAAGAGTCCTCATGTTGAATAATTCCTGTAATCACAGAAAGAATACTATGTATAAGGGACCACTTCCTTTATTAAAGATAAAGGGAATGGAAATACTGCCTTTATCAGAAATACTTCAGCTACTCTGAGAGAGACATTGATTATGTGACAGCACAGTCCATGACACATAATAGAAGTTTGGAAAATATTTATTTTTAATGAAAGAATAATGATCACATTGTGAACAAATAAATGGTTTAATATTTAATTATTCAGTATTCAATTAATTAAGCTTTATTCATAAAAATTGTTTGGAAATTGTCAAAAGCCCACACACAAAAGAGATGCATCACAGAGGCAAAGACTATGATATTATTAAAACAGTTATTGCTGAATCACAGTTCAGCAGTAAGTGAGCAATAAGTATTTGAGGTACTCAAATAAGTGAGTACTTGAGTGATTCTCAAGAACTCTCAAGAATTTGAGTGATTCTCAACAAGATAATGAAACTCTTCCGTTGCTTTACAGTTGCAATAATTTTTAAGAAACACATAAAAACATACTCTAGTGCTTCTATTTAAATAAAGATAGTATATATAACATATGAAACTAAAAAGAAAGAAAACAAAATTTTTTTAATATTTTATTGTATTTTAGGTTTTGGGGTACATGGGAAGAACATGCAAGATTGTTGCATAGATACACACATGGCAGTGAGGTTTGCTGCCTTCCTCCCCAACACCTGTATCTGGCAATTCTCCCCATGTTATCCCTCCCCAACTCCTTACCTCCCACTCTCTCTCCCCTAGGCACCTGCAACAGACCTCAGTGTGTAATGCTTCCCTCCCTGTGTCCATGTGTTCTCATTGTTCAATACTCGCATATGAGTGAGAACATGCAGTGTTTGATATTCTGTTCTTGTGTCAGCTTTCTGAGAATGATGGTTTCCAGGTTCATCCATGTCCCTACAAAGGACACAAATTCATCGTTTTTTATGGCTGCATAGTATTCCATGGTGTGTATGTGCCACATTTTCTTTATCCAGTCTATCACTGATGGGGATTTGGGTTGGATCCAAGTCTTTGCTATTGTAAACAGTAAACATACGTGTGCATGCATCTTTATAATAGAATGACTGTCCAGCATCTGTTGTTTCCAGATTTTTTTAATGATCCCCATTCTAATTGGCATGAGATGGTATTTCAGTGTGGTTTTGATTTGCATTTCTCTAATGACCAGTGATGATGAGCATTTTTTCATATGTTTGTTGCCTCATATAAGTCTTCTTTTGTAAAGTGTCTATTCATATCCTTCACCCACTTTTGAATGGGCTTTTTTCTTGTAAATCTGTTTTAGTTCTTTGTAGATTATGATTAGCCCTTTGTCAGATGGGTAGATTGCAAAAAATTTTCTCCCATTCTGTTGGTTGCTGATTCACTCTAATGACTGTTTCTTTTGCCCTGCAGAAGCTCTGGAGTTTAATTAGATCCCATTTGTCTATTTGGCTTTTGTTGCCAATGCTTTTGGTGTTTTAGTCATGAAGTCCTTGCCTATGCCTATGCCTATGCCTATGCCTATGCCTTTGCCTATGCCTATGCCTATGTCCTGCATGGCTTTGCCTAGATTTTCTTCTAGGGTTTTTATGGTATTAGGTCTTATGTTTAAGTGTTTTATCCACATGGAGTTAATTTTAGTGTAAGGTGTCAGAAAGGGGCCCATTTTCTGCTTTCTACACATGGCTAGCCAGTTTTCCCAACACCATTTATTAAACAGGGAATCCTTTCCTTATTGCTTGTTTTTATCAGGTTTGTCAAAGATCAGATGGTTGTAGATGTGTGGTGTTGCTTCTGAAGCCTCTGTTCTGTTCCATTGGTCCATATCTCTGTTTTGGTACCAGGACCATGCTGTTTTGATTACTGTAGCCTTGTAGTATAGTTTGAAGTCAGGTAGTGTGATGCCTCCAGCTTTCTTCTTTTTGTTTAGAATTGATTGTGGCTATGCAGGATTTTTTGGTTCCATATGAAGTCTAAGGTGGTTTTTTCCAGTTCTGTGAAGAAGGTCATTGGTAGCTTGATGGGGATAGTGTTTAATCTATAAATTACATTGGGCAGTATGGCCATTTTCACAATATTGATTCTTCTTAACTATGAGCATGGAATGTTTCTCCATCTGTTTGTGTCCTCTCTTATTTCGTTGAGCAGTGGTTTGTAGTTCTCCTTGAAGAGGTCTTTTACATTCTCTGTTAGTTGTATTCCTAGTATTTTATTCTCTTTGTAGCAATTGTGAATGGCAGTTGGTTCTTGATTTGGCTCTCTTTAAGTCTGTTATTGGTATATAGGAATGCTTGTGATATTTGCACATTGATTTTATATCCTGAGAATTTGCTGTAGTTCCTTATCAGCCTCAGGAGATTTTGGGCTGAGACGATGGGGTCTTCTAAATATACAATCATGTCATCAGCAAATAGAGACAATTTGATGCCCTCCTTTCCTAACTGAATGCCCTTTCTTTTTCTTGCCTGATTGCTCTGGCTAGAACTTCCAATACTATATTGAATAGGAGTGGTGAGAGAGGGCATCCTTGTCTAGTGCCAGATTTTGAAGGGAATGCTTTCAGTTTTTGCCCATTCAGTATGATATTTGCTGTGGGTTTGTCATAAATAGCTTTAAATATTTTGAGATAGAGTCCATCAACACCTAGTTTATTGAGATTTTTAGCATAAAGAACTGTTGAATTTTGTCAAAGGCCTTATCTGCATCTATTGAGATAATCGTGGTTTTTGTCTTTGGTTCTGTTTATGTGGTGAATTACATTTATAGACTTGCATATGTTGAACCTGCTTTGTATCCTCAGATGAAGCCTACTTGAACATGGTGGATAAACTTTTTGATGTGCTGTTGCCATCGGTTTGCCAGTGTTTTATTGAAGATTTTTGCATCTATGTTCATCATGGATATTGGCTTGAAGTTTTCTTTTCTTGTTGAGTCTCTGCTGCGTTTTGGTGTCAGGATGATGTTGGTCTCATAAAATGATTTGGGAAGAATTCCATCTTTTTTGATTGTTTGGAATAGTTTCAGAAGGAATGGTACCAGCTCCTCTTTGTATGTCTTGTAGAATTCGGCTGTGAACCCATCTGGACCGGGGCTTTTCTTGGTAGGCTATTAATTGCTGCTTCAACTTCAGCCCTTGTTATTAGTCTATTTAGGGTTTTGACTTATTCCTGGTTTGGGCTTGAGAGGATGCAAGTGTCCAGGAATTTTTTTTTTTTTGAGGTGGAGTTTCACTCTTGTTACCCAGGCTGGAGTACAATGGCACAATCTCGGCTCACCGCAACCTCTGCCTCCTGGGTTCAGGCAATTCTCCTGCCTCAGCCTCCCGAGTAGCTGGGATTACAGGCACGCATCACCATGTCCAGCTAATTTTTTTGTATTTTTAGTAGAGATGGGGTTTCAACATGTTGACCAGGATGGTCTCAATCTCTCGACCTCATGATCCACCCATCTTGGCCTCCCAAAGTGCTGGGATTACAGACTTGAGCCACCATGCCCAGCCGTGTCCAGGAATATATCCATTTCTTCCAGGTTTACTAGTTTATCTGCATAGAGTTGTTTGCAGATAAACTACTCTGTGGTGATTCCACAGATTCCCTTTATCTTTTTTATTGCATCTATTTGATTCTTCTCTTTTTTCTTTTTTATTAATCTGGCTAATGGTCTATTTTGTTGATGTTTTCAAAAAACCAGCGCCTGGATTTACTGATTTTTCGAAGGTTTTTTTTGTGTCTCTGTGTTCTTCAGTTCTGCTCTGATCTTAGTTATTTCTTGTCTTCTGCTAGGTTTTGAGGGGTTTTTTTTATCTTGGTCCTCTAGCTCTTTCCGTTTTGATGATAGGGTGTCGATTTTAGATCTTTCCTTGCTTCTTATGTGGGCATTTATTGCTATATAATTTCCTCTAGACACTGCTTTAAATGTGTCCCAGAGATTCTGGTACATTGTATCTTCATTCTCATTGGTTTCAAATAACATCTTTATTTCTGCCTTCATTTCATTGTTTATCCAGTCAGCATTCAAGAGCCAGTTGTTCAGTTTCCATGAAGCTGTGCAGTTCTGAGTTAGTTTCTGAATTCTGAGTTCTAACTTGATTGCCCAGTGGTCTGAGAGACTGTTACAATTTCCGTTCTTTTGCATTTGCTGAGGAGTGATTTACTTCCAGTTATGTGGTCAATTTTAGAGTAGGTGTGATGTGGTGCTGAGAAGAATGTATATTCTGTGGATTTGGGGTGGGGAGTTCTGTTAATGTTTATTAGGTTTGCTTGGTCCAGGTCTGAGTTCAAGTCCTGGATATCCTTGTTAAGTTTCTGTCCTGTTGATCTAATATTGACAATGGGGTGTTAAAGTCTCCCACTATTATTCTGTGGGAGTCTAAGTCTCTTTGTAGGTCATTAAGAACTTGCTTTATGTATCTGGGTGCTCCTGTATTGGAGCATTGTGTTGATGCTCTTTACCATTTGGTATGTTTTTGGAGTGACTGGTACTGGTTGTTCCTATGTTTCGTGCTTCTTGTAAAGCAGGCCTGGTGGTGATGAAATCTCTGAGTAATTGCTTGTTTGTAAAGGATTTTATTTTTCCTTCATTTATGAGGCTTAATTTGGCTGGATATGAAATTCTAGGTTGAAAGTTCTTGTGTTTAAGTATGTTGAATATTGGCCCCCACTCTCTTCTGGTTTGTAGGGTTTCTTCTGAGAGATCTGCTGTGAGTCTGATGGGCTTCCCTTTGAGAGTAACCTGACCTTTCTCTCTGGCTTCCCTTAGCATGTTTTCCTTCATTTAAATGCTGGTGAATTTGATGATTATGTGCCTTGGCATTGCTCTTCTTGAGGAATATCTTTGTGGTGTTCTCTGTATTTCCTGGACTTGGATATTGGCCTGCCTTGCTAGGTTGGGAAGTTTTCCTGGATAATATCTTGAAGACTGTTTTCCAGCTTTGATTCATTCTCTCTGTCACATTCAGGTATACTTATCAAACATAGATTAGGTCTTTTCACATAATCCCATATTTCTTGGAGACTTAGTTCATTTTTTTTTATCCTTTTTTCTCTAATCTTGCCTTCTTGTTTTATTTCATTGAATTGATCTTCAAACTCTGATATCCTTTCTTCTGCTTCATCTGTTTGACTATTGAAACTTGTGCATGCTTTGCGAAGTTCTCATGTTGTGTTTTTCAGCTCCATCAATTCATTTATATTCCTCTCTATGTTGTTTATTCTCATTAGCATTTCATCAAACCTTTTTTCAAGGTTCTTAGTTTCTTTGCATTGGGTTAGAACTTGTTCTTTTAGCTCAGAGAGGTTTCTTATTACCCACCTTCTGAAGCCTGTTTCTGTCAATTCATCAGGCTCATTCTCCATCCAGACTTGTTCCCTTGCTGGTGAGGAGTTGTGATCCCTTGGAGGAGGAAAGGCATTTTGGTTTTGGGTGTTTTCATCCTTTTTGTGCTGATTTCTTCCCATAGGGTCTCTGAGTGGATGTCCAGTTTGTGATGATGAAATTATTTCTGTTTCTTAGTGTTCCTCCTAACAGGCCCCTCTGCTGTAGGACTGCTGAGGTCCACTCTAGGCCCTGCTTGCCTGGGAATTACCTGCAGCAGCTGAAGAACAGTAAGGTTTGCTGCCAGTTTCTTCTTCTGCTATCTTTGTCCCAGAACGATACCCACCAGATATCTGCCTGAGCTCTCCTTTATGAGGTGACTCTTTGGATACACAGGGGTCAGGGAGCTGCTTCAGGAGACAGTCTGTCCTTTATAGGAACTCAAGTGCTGAGCTGTGAGCTCTGTTGTTCCACTTAGAGCTGCTGGGCAGGGTACAATTAAGTCTGCCACAGCAGAACTCATGAATGCCTTTTTTTCCCCCAGGTACTCTGTCTTGGGAAAGTAGGGCATTATTTATAAGTTTCTGTCATGCTGCTGCCTTTTTTCAGGGATGCCCTACCCAATGAGGAGGCAGCCCAGTCACAGTCTGCCTGCAGAGGCTTTGCTGAGCTGCTGTGGGCCCCACCCAGCTGCCATGTGAACTTCCCTGCTGTCCTGTTTATAGGGGTAGAGTTAGAACTGCCTCAGCAGTGGTGGTTCACCTCTGTAATGGCAGACTTCCTCGGCAATTGTGGAAGGCAATCATGAAAGGTAGTCCTCAGTAGTGGTAGATTGCCTCGGTAATGGTGGATGCCCCTCCCCCACAGAGCTGGACCATCCCGGGCTCAGCTGTGCTTGCTGTGAAACTCTCAATCCAGAGCATTTCAGATTGCTGGTTTTTGTGGGGGTGGGACTGGCCGAGCCTGATCACTGGCTCCGTTTCAGTCCCCTTTTTTTCAGTTGAATGGGTGACTCTGTCTCCCTGGTAGTCTAGTCACCAGTTGAAAAGGTGCCCAGATTTTTGTGAGATTTTGTGCAGAGACCCGCTGCGCTGGCTGAAACAGCCACACTGGGGGGTTTGTGGCACTTTTCCACCCAGGAATCTTCTGGCGTGGCTCCCTGTTTCAGTCCCCTTTTGATCAGTTGAATGGGCGACTCTGTCTCCCCAGTGTTCCAGTCACCTGTTGCAAAGGCACCTGGATCTGATTTCCTGTGTGGCGACCCACTGCGCTGGCTGAAACAGCCATGCTGGAGATTCGTGACACTTTTTAGCCTGGGAATCTCCTGGCCTGGCTCCCCATTTCAGTCCCCTTTTTATCATTTGAACAGGTGACTCTGTCTCCCAGGTGCTGTAGTCACCAGCTGAAATGACAGCTGGACCTGTTTATTTTGTGCGGAGATCCCCCCACACCAGCCAAAACATCTGTGCTGGCAACCCATGGGGCTCTTCTGCCTCGGAATCTCCTGGTCTGTGGGCAATAAGAATCTGTCTGGAAATGCAGCATCCACTCACCCTCTGTGCTCTCACTGGGAGCTGCAATCAAGAGCTGCTCCCAATTGGCCATCTTGGATCCCTCTAGAAAAACAAATCTTAATGCATTTTGCTTTTTACCTTATGGGCAGTTACTAAATATGTGATCAGCAACTTCAGCAGTAGAGACCATATTAATTGTTTCTGAAAGCTCTCTAGTGCTTCATATCATCATTCAAAACAGAAAAATTCCCTTGAATTAAGTGTCAGGAACTATTCGATTAAATTTTGCCACCATTTCTGCTAGCCAGTAAGTAAGATTAATTGACAATCTTTAATAGAGAATCTTAGAGAAATTCATATCATAATTAACATAATTTAAGATACTGATGATGCATGAATTATCTACTCAATGTAAGTGGGGTCTTTGATTGTAAAGAGAAATGCTTAAGTGCAGTGGTATCTTACATAATAGATCCCCTCATTAGTGTGAATTAGTGTTTCTGAATGTTGCTAATTAGCAAGCCTGGGAAGAAACAATAAAAAATCAAGTTTGCCAAATCCCAAAAGAGTACTAGTTAGCGTATTTGATAAACATGTGTCAATAACTATTTTGATTTAATCTCCGAGCAACCAAGTTTACTGTGGTTGCAGGCCCTGTACACAGTATGTTTTACCTGCCATAGGTATAATCAACAAAATACTGAAAGTTTATAATGACTGGTGAGATAAAAAGTATTTCAGAAAATTACGAAGAATATAGTTTTGTGAGGAATAAGATGATGATGTTCTATTTCTGATGTAACTGTAAAAAGGCATAGAACTTAAAAGAGAAAATAACAACAGTGCCTCTTGTTTTCCCAGAATTTATTTCAACTGTCTGTTAAAACTGCCCTTGCTCTCTTAGGACTCATGCTAAGTAGAAATGCAGATTCTCTGCAGTTCTGGTCACCTCCTAGGGAAGCATTGACAAGGAGCAAGTAATAAACCTAAGAAAAAAAACCTACTGTCAAAGAGCAGTAGGTTATTTTTGTGAATATCTGAGATAGAATTGGTGACAGAAAAGTTACAAAAGAAGACAAACTGAAAAGTAAAATTGAGGGATGTGGACCAGGTAGAAAACACTGTGTCTACCATGCTTTTCAAACTATAGTAGAGTGTCATAAAATCAAATGAATGGGTTATGATCAGCATTCTTTTAGTGAAGTGAGAAAAGATGGGATGAGAAGTTATGGAATGAGATGGGAAGGTCTGGTGTAAGATGGGATAGGATAGAACAGAATAGGAAATACATATTATAGAATGTATCGCAAGAAGAGCCAGTGTCTTTTTTTTATTTATTTTACTCTAGGTTCTGGGGTACACGTGCAGATCATGAAGGGTTGTTGCATAGGTGCATACATAACCAGGTGGTTTGCCACCTCTATTCCGCCTTTGACTATATCCAGCATTTCTCCCCCTGCTATCCCTTCCCACCCCTGCTGTCCCTCCCTGAGCACCCCCTGCAACTGCCCCCAGTGCATGATGCTTCTCTCCCTCACTCCACATGTTCTCATTGTTAAACACCCGCCTATGAGTGAGAACATGTGGTGTTTGGTTTTCTGTTCTCGTGTCAGTTTGCTGAGAATGATAGATTCCAGATTCATCCAAGTCCTACAAATGACACGAACTCATCATTTTTTATGGCTATGTAGTATTCCATGGTGTATATGTGCCACACTTTCTTTCTCCAGTCTATCATTGATGGGCATTTGGGTTGGTTCCACATCTTTGCTATTGTACACAGGGCTGCAATGAACATACACGTGCATGTGTCTTTATATTGGAACAATTTATAGTTATTCAGGATATACCCAGTAATGGGATTCCTGGGTCAAATGGAATTTCTATTTCTAGATTCTTGAGAAATCACCACACTGTCTTCCACAATGGTTGAACTAATTTGAACCCCCACCAACTGTGTAAGAATGTTCCTATTTCTCCACATCCTCTCCAGCATCTGTTGTCTCCAGATTTTTAATGTTCACCATTCTAACTGGTGTGAGATGGTATCTCAATGTGGTTTCGATTTGCATTCTATTGACCAGTGATGATGAGCATTTTTTCATATGTTTGTTGCCTCAGATAAGTCTTCTTTTTAAAAGTGTTCATAACCTTTACCCACTTTTGAATGGGTTTTTTTTTTTTTTCTTGTAAATCTGTTTTAGTTCTTTGTAGATTCTGGATATTAGCCCTTTGTCAAATGGGTAGATTGCAAAAAAAATTTTTCCCATTCTCTTGGTTGCTGGTTCACTCTAATGATGGCTTCTTTTGCTGAAGCTCTTCTTTTACAGAAGCTCTGAATTGTAATTAGATCCCATTTGTCTACCTTGGCTTTTGTTGCCATTGCTTTTGGTGTTTTAGTCATGAAGTTCTTGCCTATGCCTATGTCCTGGATGGTTTTGCCTACATTTTCTTTTAGCGTTTTCATGGTGTTAGGTATTACGTTTAAATCTTTAATCCATCTGGAGTTAATTTTAGTGTAAGGTGACAGGAAAAGGTTCAGTTTTTGCTTTCTGCACATGGCTAGCCAGTTTTCCCAGCACCACTTATTAAACATGGAGTCCTTTCCCCATTGCTTGTTTTTGTCAGGTTTACCAAAGATCAGATGGTTGTAGATGTGTCATGTTGCTTTTGAGGCCTCTGTTCTGTTCCATTGGTCTATATCTCTGCTTGGTACCAGTACTATGCTGTTTTGATTACTGTAACATTGGAGTATAGTTTGAAGTCCGGCAGTGTGATGGCTCTGGCTTTGTTCTTTTTGCTTAGGGTTGTCTTGGCTATTCGGACTCTCTTGTGATTCCATATGAAATTTAAAGTGGTTTTTTTCCAGTACTGTGAAGATCATTGGTAGCTTGATGGGGACAGCACTGAATCTATAAATTACTTTGGGGAGTGTGACCATTTTCAGAATATTGATTTTTCCTAACCATGAACATGGAATGTTTCTCCAGCTGTTTGTGTCCTCTCTTATTTCCTCAAGCAGTGGTTTGTAGTTCTTCTTGAAGCAGTCCTTTACTTCCTTTGTTTGTTGTATTCCGAGGTATTTTATTCTCTTTGTAGCAATTGCAAATGGCAGTTCGCTCTTGATTTGCCTTTCTGTTTGTCTGTTATTGGTATATAAGAATGCTTGTGGTTTTTGAACATTGATTTTGTAACCTGAGACTATGCTGAAGTTGCTTATCAGTTTGAGAAGATTTTGGGCGGAGACAATGGGGTCTTCTAAATATACAATCATGTCATCTGCAAATAGAGACAGTTTGACTTCCTCCTTTCCTAACTGAATACCCTTTTGTTCTTTTTCTTGCCTGATTGTTCTGGCTAGAACTTCAATATATTGAATAGGAGTGGTGAGAGAGGACATCCTTGTCTCATGCCTGATTTCAAAGAGAATTCTTCCAGCTTTTTCCCGTTCAGTATGATATTGGCTGTAGGGTTGTCATAAATAGCTTTTATCATTTTATGATACGTCCTGTCAGTATCCTAGTTTATTGAGAATTTTTAGCATAAAGAGCTGCTGAATTTTGTTGAAGGCCTTCTTGGCATCTATTAAGATAATCATGTAGTTTTTGTCTTTGGTTTCATTTATGGGATGGATTACATTTATGGACTTGCATATGTTGAACCAGCCTTTCATCCTGGTATGAAGCCTTCTTGATCATGATGACTAAGCTTTTTGACGTGCTGTTGCGTTTGGTTTGCCAGTAATTTATTGAAGATTTTCTCATCGAATCATGGATACTGGCCTGAAGTTTTCTTTCTTAGTTGAGTCTCTGCCTGGTTTTGGTATAAGGATGATACTGGTCTTATAAAATGAGTTAGGGAGGATTCCCTCTTTTTGGATTATTTGATATAGTTTCAGAAGGAATGGAATCAGCTTGTCTTTGTACGTCTGATAGAATTCAGCTATGAACCCGTCTGGACCTGGACTTGTTTTGGTTCATAGGCTATTGATTACTGCCTCAACTTCAGCCCTTGTTATTGGTCTATTCAGGGTTTCAACTTCTTCCTGGTTTAGTCTTTGGAGAGTACAAGTGTTCATGAATTTGTCTATTTCTTCCTGGTTTACTGGTTTATGTGCATAGAGCTGTTTGTAGTAATCTCTGATGGTAGTTTGTATTTCTGTGGGATCAGTGGTGATACCCCCTTAATCGTTTTTTATTGCATCTATTTGATTTTTCTCTCTTTTCTTTTTTATTAGTCTGGCTAGCAGTCTATTTTGTTGATTTTTTCAAAAAAACAGCTCCTGGATTTATTTTTTGTGTCTCTATCTCCTTCAGTTATGCTCTAATCTTAGTTATTTCTTGTCTTCTGCTAGCTTTTGAGTTTTTTTAATCTTCCTTCTCTAGCTCTTTCAATTTTAATGATAGGGTGTCAATTTTAGATCTTTCCTTTTTTCTGATATGGGCATTTATTGCTATAAATTTCCCTCTCAACACTGCTTTAAAGGTGTTTCAGAGATTCTGATAAGTTGTGTCTTCATTCTGATTGGTTTCAAAGAACATATTTATTTCTGTCTTCATTTCATTGTTTATCCAGTTTACACTCAGAAGCAAGTTGTTCAGTTTCCAAATGGTTGTGCAGATTTGAGTATGTTTCTTAATCCTGAGTTCTAATCTGATTGTGCTGTGGACTAAGAGACTGACTGTTTATGATTTCCGTTCTTTTGCATTTGTTGAGGAGTGATTTGTTTCCAATTATGTGGCCAATTTTAGAGTAAGTGCAATGTGGTGCTCAGAAAAAATGTGTATTCTGTGGATTTGGGGTAAAGAGTTCTTAATGTCTATTAGGTTTGCTTGGTCCAGTTCTGTATTCAAGTTCTGGATATCCTTAATTTTCTGTCTCATTGATCTAATATTGACAGTGGAGTGTTAAAGTCTCCCACTATTATTGTGTGGGAGTCTAAATCTCATTTTAGGTTGTTAAGAACTTGCTTAATGTATCTGGGTACTCCTGAATTAGGTGTGTATATATTTAGGATAGTTAGCTCTTCCTGTTGGATTGATCCTTTTACCATTATGTAATGCCCTTCTTTGTCTCTCTTGATCTTTGTTAAAGTCCATTTTATCAGAGACTAGGATTGCAAACCCTGCTTTTTTTTATTCTCCATTTGCTTCATAAATCTTCCATTCCTTTAAGTCTATGTGTGTCTTTGTATATGAGATTGGTTTTCTGAATACAGCACACTGATGGGTTTTGACTTTTTATCCAGTTTGCCAGTCTGTGTCTTTTGATTGGAGCATTTAGGCCATTTACATTCAATGTTAATATTGTTATGTGTGAATTTGATCCTGCCATGTTGTTACTGACTTGTTTTCTTGCCCATTAGTTGACTCATTTTCTTCATTGCATTTTTGGTCTTTGCCATTTGGTGTGCTTTTGCAGTGGCTGGTACTTGTTCCTTTCCGTGCTTAGTGTTTCTTTCAGGAGCTCTTGTAGGGCAGGTCTGGTGACAGAATCTCTGAGTAATTGCTTGTCCATAAAGGATTTTATTTCTCCTTCACTTATGAAGCTTAGTTTGGTGAGATATGAGACTCTGGGTTGAAAGTTCTTTTCTTTAAGGATTTGAATATTGGCCCCATTCTCTTCTGGCTTGTAGGGTTTCTGCTGAGAGATCTGCTGTGAGTCTTATTGGCTTCCCTCTGTGGGTGACCTGACCTTTCTCTCTGGCTCTTCTTAGCATTTTTCCCTTCATTTCAACCCTGGTGAATCTGATGATTATGTTCCTTGGGGTTGTTCTTCTTGAGGAATAGCTTTGTGGTGTTCTTTGTATTTCTTGGATTTGAATGTTGGACCACCTTCCTAGGCTTGGGATGTTCTCCTGGATAATATCCTGGAGCATGTTTTCCAGCTTGCATTCATTCTCCCTGTCATATTCAGGTACACCAATCAAGCATAGATTAGGTCTTTTCACATAATCCGATATTTCTTGGAGGCTTTGTTTATTAACTTTCTTGTTCATTTATTTTTGCTCTTTTTCTCTATTCTTGCCTTCTGTTTTTATTTCATTGAGTTGATCTTCAATCTCTGATATCCTTTCTTCTGCTTGATCAGTTCAGCTATTAAAACTTGTGTTTGCTACACGTAGTACTCATGCTTTGTTTTTCAACTCCATCAAGTCATTTATGTTCTCTAAGCAAGTTATTCTAGTTAGCATTTCATCTATCCTTTTATCAAGATTTTTCATTTCTTTGCATTGAGTTAGAATGTGTTCCTTTAGCTCAGAAAAGTTTGTATCCACATTTTGAAGCCTGTTTTTGTCAATTCATTGCACTCTTTCTTGGTCATGTTGTGTTCCCATGTTGTTGAGGAGTTGTGATCCCTTGAAGGAGAAGAGGTGTTCTGGTCTTTGATGGTTTCATCTTTTTTGCACTGTTTTTTTCCCATCTTAATGGATTTACCTGGCTGTGATCTCAGGTTGCTGCTTGATGAGGTCGCTTGTCTGCCCATGAAGGTGCTACTGGGTTTTCAAGGACTCCTTCAGGTTACTAGGTAAGCTTCCAGTGTCTTTTTTGTTTACACTGGGAGGTTAGGCCCGCCTCTACTGCTGAGCTGGAGTCGCTGCTGAGTGGTCAAGAAGACCATCCTGTTGCTATATAGGCATCCTGTGTTTTCTGTTAAAACATGAAGCCTAGTCCCACTTCTTTAATGGTGGGTTGTGTCTTTCCTCCACAGGGCTGGATCATTCAGGGTTTAGCTCAGACTGAGACACTGGCTATCTCCCCACTTTCAACTCCCTCTCTCTCTGGGCAGGGAGAGGGGGCGATAGCTCTGTCCACAGGCTCTCCCAGCCAGCTTATGGACTCACACGTTTGCCTAGATCTCTGCACCAATCCAGGGCACTGTTCTGGATTATCCTTCAACTCTGTGCTTATAATTCACATGCTTGACTGGCAAAGATCCCCTGTTCTGTGTATTGCTGAGGCTTTGGGGGAAGTGCTGTATATGGACCAGAGTGCCAAAGGGGGAGCCTCCAACTCACCAGTCAGATGCACTTTCTGGGTGAAGTGGCACCCCTTTCTACCTCGGTCTTCCCTGCCTGGACTTTGCTTACCATCTCACCAGACCTGTTGAAATGCACCTAGTGGTCATTACTGATCCAAGATGGCTAAATAGGAAGAGCTCTGGACTGCAGTTCTGAGTCAAAATGCAGAGGGTGAGTGATCACATTTCCAAATGAATTTTTACTGCCCACAGACCAGGAGATTCCTGGGTGGAAAAGCACCATGAATCTCCAGCATGGCTGTTTCAGCCAGCACAGTGGGTCTTCCACACAAAAACACAAATCTGGGCGCATTTCAACTGGCACCTGAAATACCTGGAAGACGGAGTTGCCCATTCAACTGAAAAAAGGGGGACTAAAGCAGGGAGCCAGGTGATCTGGCTCAGCCGGTCCCAACCCCACATGGATCAGCAATCTGAAACACTCTGGACTGAGGGTTTCACAGCAAGCACAGGTGGCCCCAGGACTGTCCAGATCTGTGGGGGTAAGTGCATCTGACATTACCCAGGCAGTCTGCAGCTACCGAAGCAGTCCACCATTACCGAGGCAGTCGGCTATTACAGAGACAGTACACGATTACCAAGGCAGACTGCCATTACCGAGGTAGTACTAACTATGCTTCTTTAAACAAAACTGCAAAGAAGTTAACACAGCAGCTGGGTAGAGCCCACAGCAGCTCAGCAACATCTCTGCTGGCAGACCAAGTCCTTCTTGGGCAGAGCATCCCTGATAAAAGGCAACAGCGTGTCAGGAACTTATAAATAAAGCTCCACCTTCTCAGGACAGAGCACCTGGGAAAAAAAGGCATTTAAGTTCAGCTGCAGCAGACATAAACATACCTGCTCAGCAACTCTGAATGGAATAGCAGAGCTCACAGCTTAGCACTTTAGCTCCTAAAAGGGACAGACTGTCTCCTCAAGCAGCTCCCCAACCCCTGTATATCCAAAAAGACACTTCATAAAGGAGATCTCAGGCTGACATCTGGAGGGTATCCTTCCGGGACAAAGATAACAGAGGAAGAAACTGGCAGCAACATTTACTCTTCTGCAACCACTGCAGGAGATGCCCAGGCAAGCACGGTCTGGAGTGGACCCCCAGCAGTCATATAGCAGAGGGGCCAGTTAGAAGGAAAACTAAAAAACAAAGAAAGAACTTCAACATCAACAAAAGGATGTCCACTCAGAAACCTCATCTGAAAGTCACCAACTACAAAGACCACAGGTAGATAAATCCACAAAGAAGAGAAGAAACCAGCGAAAAAGGGAAAAAACACCCAAAACCAGAATGCCTCTCCTCCTCCAAGGGATCACAACTTCTCACTAGCAAGGGAACAAGTCTGGATGGAGAATGAGTCTGATGAACTGGCAAAAACAGGCTCCAGAAGGTGGGTAATAAGAAACCTCTCTGAGCTAAAAGAACAAGTTCTAACCCAATGCAAAGGAATCAAGAACCTTGAAAAAAAGGTTTGATGAAATGCTAATGAGAATAAACAGCTTAGAGAGGAATATAAATTAACTGATGGAGATGAAAAACACAACACCAAATTGACCGAGCAGAAGAAAGGATATCAGAGATTGAAGATAAACTCAATGAAATAAAACAAAAAGTCAAGATTAAAGAAAAGAGTGAAAAGAAATGAACAAAGCCTCCAAGAAATATGGGATTACATGAAAAGGCCTAATCTGCGTTTCATAGGTGTACCTAAATGTGACAGAGAGGATGAATCCAAGCTGGAAAACACTATTCAAGATATGATCCAGAGAACTTCCCAACTTAGCAAGGCAGGCCAATATTCAAATCCAGGAAATACAGAGACCACCGCAAAGATATTCCTAAAGAAGAGCAATGCCAAGGCACATAATCATCAAATTCACCAGCATTGAAATGAAGGAAAACATGCTAAGGGCATCCAGAGAGACAGGTCAGGTTATTCTCAAAGGGAAACCCATCAGACTCACAGCATATCTCTCAACAGAAACCCTACAAGCTAGAAGAGAATGGGGGCCAATATTCAACATCCTTAAACACAAGAACTATCAATCTAGAATTTTATATCCACCCAAACTAAGCTCCATAAGCAAAGGAGAAATAAAATTCTTAAGAACAAGCAATTACTCAGAGATACCATCACCACCAGGCCTGCCTTACAAGAGCTCCTGAAAGAAGCACTAAAACTAGAAAGGAACAACCAGTACCAGCCACTCCAAAGATGTACCAAATAATAAAGAGCATTGACACAATGAAGAAACTGCATCAACCAATGGGCAAAAAACCAGCTAGCATCAAAATGGCAGGATCAAATTCACACATAACAATATTAACCTTAAATGTAAATGGGCTGCATGCCCCAACCAAAAGACACAGACTGGCAAATTGGATAAAAAGTCAAAACTCGGGGCCGGGCGCAGTGGCTCACGCCTGTAATCCCAGCACTTTGGGAGGCCGAGGCAGGTGGATCACAAGGTCAAGAGATTGAGACCATCCAGGTCAACATGGTGAAACCCTGTCTCTACTAAAAATACAAAAAATTAGCTGGGCATGGTGGCGCGTGCCTGTAATCCCAGCTACTCGGGAGGCTGAGGCAGGAGAATTGCCTGAACCCAGGAGGCGGAGGTTGCGGTGAGCCGAGATTGCGCCATTGCACTCCAGCCTGGGTAACAAGAGCGAAACTCCGTCTCAAAAAAAAAAAAAAAAAAAAGTCAAAACTCATCAGTGTGCTGTATCCAGAAAACGCATCACACATGCAGGGATACACATAGGCTCAAAATAAAGGGATGGAGGAAGATTTGCCGAACAAATGGAGAGCAAAAAAAGCAGAAGTTGCAATTCTCATCTCTGATAAAATAGCTTTAAACCAACAAAGATCAAAAGAGACAAAGAATGACATTACATAATGGTAAAAGGATCAATGCAACAAGAAGAGCTAATGATCCCAAATATATACGCATCCAATACAGGAGCACCCAGATACATAAAGCAAGTTCTTAACAACCTACAAAGACACTTAGACTCCCACAGAATAATAGTGGAAGATTTTAACACTCCACTGTCAATATTAGACAAATCAATGAAACAGAAACTTAACAAGGATATCCAGGACTTGAACTCAGACCTGGACCAAGCAAACCTAATAGACATTTACAGAACTCTGGACCCCAAATCTGCATAATATACATTATTCTCAGCACATCACACCTACTCTAAAATTGACCACATAGTTGGAAGTAAATCACTCCTCAGCAAATGCAAAAGAATGGAAATCATAACAAACAGTCTCTCAGACCACAGTGCCATCAAATTAGAAATCAGGATTAAGAAACTAACTTAGAACCCCACAACTTCATGGAAACTGTACAACTGGCTCTTGAATGTTGACTGGATAAACAATGAAATGAAGGTAGAAATAAAGATATTTTTTGAAACCAATGAGAACAAAGACACAACGTACCAGAATCTCTGGAACACATTTAAGCAGTGTCTAGAGGAAAATTTATAGCAGTAAATGCCCACATGAAAAGCAAGGAAAGACCTAAAATCGACACCCTATTATCAAAATTGAAAGAGCTAGAGGAGGAAGATCAGAAACACTCAAAGGCGAATTCATATGTTAATCACATCCTCAAACACCTTCGCTGACTCACCTAGTAATTAATGTTTCATTGGAGGGGGGGAACATCCAAGATGGCTGAATAGGAACAGCTCAGAGTGCAGTTCAGAGGGTGAGTGCTCACTGCACTTCCAAACAAGTTTTCACTGCCCACAGACCAGGAGATTCCGGGCCCAAAAGTGCCACGAGTTTTTCACACTGTGGTTTCAGCTGGTGCCACATTGATGCACAGAAACTCACACAACTCTGGGCAGCCATTTCAACTGGTGCCTGGAAAGCCTGGGAGACAGAGCTGCCCATTCAACTGAAAGGGAGGGGGCTGAGACAGGGAGCCAGGCCATCTGGTTTAGCAGGTACCATCCCACAAAACAAGCAATCTGAAATGCTCTGGATTGAGAGTTTTGCAGCAAGCACAGCTGGACCCAGGACCATCCAGCTCAGTCCCCCACTATGGAGACAGTCTGCCACTACCAAGGCAGTTCACACAGCAGCTGGGCAGAGCCTGCAATAGCTCAGCAACACCTCTGCTGGCAGACTGTGACTAGAATACTCCGTGTGGGGCAGGTTATCTATGAAAAAAGGCAACAGCATGACAGGAACTTATAAATAAAGCCTACCTTCCTAGGACAGAGCACCTGGGAAAAGAGATGGTTATGAGTTCTTCTGCAGCAGACTTAAAGGTATCTGCCCAGCAGCCCTGCACAGAACAGCGTAGTTCCCAGCACAGCACTTGAGCTCCTGTAAGTAACAGACTGTCTCCTCAAGCAACTCCCCAACCCCTATATACCCAAAGAGACATCTCATAGAGGACTGCTCAGGCCAACATCTGGTGGGTACCCTTTTGGGAAGAGGATAGTAGAGGAAGAAACCAGCGGCAACCCTTGCTGTTCTGCAGCCTCTGTGGGAATCCCCAGGTGAGCAGGGTCTGGAGGGGACCTCCAGCAGTCCTGCAGCAGAGGGGCCTGACTGCTAGAAGGAAAACTAAGAAGCAGAAAGAAATAGCTTCCACATCAACAAAAAGGATGTCCACTCAGAGACCCCATCCAAAAGTCACCAACCACAAAGACCACAAGTAGCATCAAAAAGTGTAAAAACCTCTAAGATGAGAAGAAACCAGGGCAAAAAAGATGATAACGCCAAAAACCAGAATCCCTCTCCTCCTCCAAGAAATCACAACTCATCAATAGCTAGGGATCAAAGATGGATGGAGAATGAATCTGATGAATTAACGGAAACAGGCTTCAGAAGGTGGGTAATAATAAACTTCTCAGAGCTAAAAGAACATATGCTAACCCAATGCAAAGAAACGAAGAACCTAGAAAAAAGATTAGCTGAGATGCTAACTAGAATAAACAGCTTAGAGAAGAACATAAACAACTTGATGGAGCTGAAAAACACACCACCAGAACTTCGCAAAGCATACACAAGTTTCAATAGCCGAATCCATCAAGCAGAAAAAAGGATATCAGAGATTAAAGATAAACTCAATGAAATAAAATGAAAAGGCAAGATTAGAGAAAAAAGAGTGAAAAGAAATGAACAAAGCCTCTGACAAATATGGGATTGTGTGAAAAGACCTAATCTACATTTGATTGCTGTACCTGAATGTGACAGAGAGAATGAATCCAAGCTGGAAAACACTCTTCAGGATGTTATGCAAAAGAACTTCCCTGACCTAGCAAGGCAGGCCAATATTCAAGTTTAGAAAATACAGAGACCACCACAAAGATATTCCACAAGAAGAGCAACGCCAAGGCACATAATTATCAGATTCACTAGCGTTGAAATGAAGGAAAAAATGCTAAGGGCAGCCGGAGAGAAAGGTTGGGTTATCCACAAAGGAAAGCCCATCAGACTCACAGAAGATCTCTCAGCAGAAACCCTATAAGCCAGAAAAGAATGGGGGCCAATATTCAACATCCTTAAAGAAAAGAACTTTCAACCTAGAATTTCATATCCAGCCAAACAAAGCTTCATAAGTGAAGGAGAAAGAAAATATTTTATGGACAAGCAATTGCTGAGAGATTTCATTACCACCAAGCCTGCTATACAAGAGATCCTTAAAGAAGCACTAAACATAGAAAGGAACAACCAGTACCAGCCACTCCAAAAACATACCAAATGTTAAAGAGCATCAACACAAGGAAGAAAATGTGTGAACTAATGTGCAAAGCATCCAGCTAGCATCAAAATGGCAGGCTCAAATTCACACATAACAATATTAACCTTTTATGTAAATGGACTGAATGCCCCAGTCAAAGACATAGACTAAAAAATTGGATAAAAAGTCAAAACCCATCAGTGTGCTGTATCCAGGAAACCCATCTCACATGCAAGGACACACACAGGATCAAAATAAAGGGATGGAGGAAGATTTATCAAGCAAATGGAGAGGGGAAAAAAGCAGGATTTTCAATCCTAGTCTCTGAAAAAATGACTTTAAAGCAACAAAGATCAAAAGAGACAAAGAAGGGCATTACATAATGATAAAAGGATCAATGTATCAAGAAGAACTAATGATCCTAAATATATACACACCCAATACAGGAGCACCCAGGTACATAAAGCAAGTTCTTAATGACCTACAAAGAGATTTAGACTTCCACACAATAATACTGGGAGGCTTTAACACTCCACTGTCAATATTAGATCAATGAGATAGAATATTAACAAGGATATCCAGGACTTGAACTCAGATCTGGGCCAAGCAGACATAATAGACATCTACAGAGATCCCCACCCCAAATCCACAGAATATATATTCTTCTCAGCACTGCATGCATGGTACCTAGTCTAAAACTGACCACATAATTGGAAGTAAATCACTCCTCAGCAAATGCAAAAGAACAGAAACTGTAACAGTCTCTCAGACCACAGTGCAATCAAATTAGAACTCAGGATTAAGAAACTAACTCATAACTGCAAAACTTCATGGAAAGTGAACAACTGGCTCTTGAATGCTGACTGGATAAACAATGAAATGAAGGCATAAATAAAGATGTTCTTCGAAACCAACAAGAACGAAGACACAACACACCAGAATCTCTGGGACACATTTAAAGCAGTGTCTAGAGAAAAATTTATAGCAATAAATGTCCACCAGAAAAGCAAGGAAAGATCTAAAATTGACACTCTATCATCAAAATTGAAAGAGCTAGAAGAGCAAGATCAAAAAAACTCAAAACCTAGCAGAAGACAAGAAATAACTAAGATCAGAGCAGAACTGAAGGAGATAGAGACACAAAAATTCTTTGAAAAATCAATAAATCCAGAAGCTGGTTTTTGAAAAGGTCAAAAAAGTAGACAGACCACTAGCCAGATTAATAAAAAAGAAAAGGGAGAAGAGTCAAATAGATGCAATAAAAAACAATAAAAGGGATATCACCACTGACTCCACAGAAATACAAATTACAATCGGAGATTACTACAAACAACTCTATAAACATAAACCAGTAAACCTGGAAGAAATGCATAAATTCCTGGACACTTCACCCTCTGAAGCCTAAACCACAAAGTTGAACCTTGAACAGACCAATAACAAGGGCTGAAGTTGAGACAGCAATCAATAGCCTACCAACCAAAAAA